>NC_089722.1:16638641-17266141 GCF_035083965.1 Branchiostoma lanceolatum
ATAAGATCCCCAGAGGAAAGGCTGCAAACATTGCGTCGAAGTATATTACTTCCTGTGGGGTAGCTATATTGATAATCTTTTGTTCCATCTTGAAATATCACGAAAGGCGTAGTGGATTTTTCTTTCTATTACTGACGCTGTAGCCACATATTCCCTGCGTGAAGTACTATAGTGCAAGTTTCAAGGAATGCAACTTTTGCTTTCCGGTGAAGCACAGAGAGATCAAAGACGACCAGGCTGTGATGAGCTGTGTTCTCGTTGTTAAAGGCATCCAGAGCATTCTATGAGGCTTGAAACGTGAAAATCAGAAAACTTCAATTTCTAGTCATTCCTACACATAGTAAGTTTCAATAACACTATACCATTACATATCGCCATTAAAGGAGCAAAGATACGTTGTGTGGTGAGAACTGATAGAAAATCCAAGCCCTAATAGACTGATTCTAACTGTCCATCACAATTAGCGGGTCGACCAATGAGACAGTGACTGCATGTCCGTCAAATATTTGCATTTTTGTGTTTTAATTTTGCATTTCTACGTTTTGACGGAGGTGGGCGGGGCTATGGTATCGGTCTATTTACACCAGGCGCGTGAAACTAAAAGATCACAATGTAGCTTATTTTTGTGCCGCTTTTGAGCACTTTTGATAAGAAATTCGCACGCAAATGTGGTAAACAGTGGCATTAGATGTCAATTTCATAAAGACTACAGCAACTAGAATATTTACAGTTTTCAAGCCTCATAAAATGCTCTGGGTGCCTTTAAAGCCCCCATTGCACTAAACGGCGCTTGGACTGCCACCTCGCTGCGACCTGAGCCGGATTTGTGTTACCCTTGATTTCATAATTGGAATGTAAAAGATGTAAAAGTATGACTGAAAACGCAGCAAAACACACAAAGCGTAAAAATATTCCTTCTTTTTGTACGAAATTCGTTGGGCGCTCTTGTCAATTTTAGGTCGCAGAGAGAGCGCGGCGTGGTCGCCACCCTTGTGGAATTGGGGTGATACGGAGATGCACACCTTGGTGCAGTAAAAGCCACTTAATTGCACTTCGGATTAACGCACATTCTATTGAACTGCACCGAATCCCAAAATCCCAAACAGGTTCATATTCACTGCATTGTTAGTGACTCCGCATATCTGCACGTGCATTGTCACCAATGCCGGCTCCGCATATCTGCACGCGCATTGTCACCAATGCCGGATAACTGCACCAAATTTTTTTCACAAATCCTCGACAAGTTAACTAAAAAGGTGCGCTATAAAACGGCAAACGCGGTAAAAATGAGCCAATGTGTCTATTTAGAGGCACGATACCGCCAATATGTCTAAAATTGTTTTGACTAACAAAAGAAGGTGGTCTCCATTGACAATCGCGTTGATAGAGAATCTACGGTGTTACCGCGCTGTACCAGTATAACGAAAGCTTTCAAATATCTAAATGCGTGCTAACAAGTTCAGACAGCACACCGAAGTTTAAAAACTATTCACCTCCTGTATGATACAGTGTACTGGTCCAGCTGGGCAATTTAGCATAATTACACCAGCCGGATAATTGCACCAAATACGCTGACAAATGGGATGTGCAGTTAAGCGGATTCTACTGTACTTTATCATCCATACATTTGCCAGACGCGGTCCCTGATTAAATAACCTGGCGGATGTCCCTCTATTAGAATCATGTATCAGTTCAGAGGAGCTAAGTGGACTTGGTCCACAAGCTTTGGCTTTCACTTCGTATCACCGGACCTCTTTGATATCTCGGCCGAGTCGTAAAAGAATAATACAAAAGTTAGATGCACTCTTGGAGTCGAAGGGTAACAAAAACCTACTCCAGACACGTCGGCGCGCACTAATGAATGAACCCTGTCTCTCGGAGCGCCATTACGAGGAGAGTACGGTCCAGGGTCGAGACCTCCTGAAGCGATTTTGTGAAATTCTCGGGATGTCACCGCTCACTACTTCCCATATGGGGGAAATAATCCACTTTGAATAGCGAGGCATCTAATGGAATCTGGTATCCAGAAAACAAATGGGATTTGGGACGACTTCAAGTGCATCATGCTAACTGTCTCCACAGCATTGAGTGTGCTCTCAAGAGAAAACTAGTAGGATGCTTCGGTGAAATTTTGCAGCTAGGAAAACTACTATATCCATTACCCGAGGATGCGTTGTTGTGGAGAGATTCACCAAAGCCAAGTGTGTTTAGGTCGTAAATGAATCAAAACGCCCGTAGCAAATCTCTCTCCAATGCAAAATGACAACGTTCATTTGTTATACTGCCAACCGTTCCACCGGTTCTACCGCTTCAATTTCTGGACAGTTGATTTTTTTGTCATCGATGATATCCAGGACCACAAAAGATTATTATGTAAAATGACCGGCATACACTGAAGATACACAATTCTTATTTTCAATGTACTTAAGGCCATGTTGATTTGACTATATGGATGACATCCACGCGCACATCAATTTTCGCCCGATTCCAAAATTAAAAATCAAAGGTTTTCCACCATACTGTAAATCATACAAAGCAGCTGCAATATGGTCAAGTGCATGCCGTAAAAAGATATCGCAAAATGATCCCTATGTCGTACAATACCCAAAGCAATGCCAAAGTCAATGAAAGAACAAAAATAAAGAACCTATATTTCGGTATATCATACTCTGTGTGTTAGTCATTTGTTTGAGTTTGAGTTTATTGGGATCCACAATTTAGCCTAACAGCTACTCTTCCTGTGGTCCAAACTGACTGGACAAAACTACATGCCACATATAAACACCACAGAATTTACATATGTACATAAATGATAAAAGAAGCATAAGGCTGTGCATATACAATTATACAAAGTTGACAATCTCAATATCAAACTACTTTACACTTTCAAACCATTCCAGGTGCTGGACATTCTATACAAGAAGCGCTTTTTATGAGCATTTGTTCTGGGTTTCGGTAAGAGGATGGTTTGTGATTTAGATGATCGTGTTTGATAACCATGTGACTGCGTTGTGATTTGTTTATACAGAGAAACTGGCTGTTTGTTGTCCATGATTTTACGGAAAGTAATCATGCTTTTCTGTTGGATCCTGTCTTTCACGGACAACCACCCTAGCATCTGCATCAGAGCGTCCCTGCTTGTGAACCTATCAGTTCCAAGGGCGATCCTGGCCGCTCTGTTCTGTATGACCTGTAGTCGTTTTATGTTCTTTACAGACGTACTTGTCCATACCGAGCTGCAGTAGTCTAGATGTGTAAGCACGAGAGCTTGAATCAATGCTATTCTCACTCTACGCGGAAGTGACTTCCTCACCCTGCTCACTTGCGCCATGCTCCTTTGTTCCACCTTCCTCACCATACACTTCAAAATGAAGGCAACTTTTTTCTTTGCTAAACTTTTTTTTACTTCATTCGCACGCTCGCGTCAGTTTTGGGGTTCCAGGAGGATGTCATCCGTATAATCAAATCAACATGGCCTAAATATATATAAGACGTTTTGAAATACAGATAGTGACGCCAGTACGTTCAATGAAATCCAAGTAAACTTCTTTGGTGTAGATTGAAGCACACATCATACAGGCAGATACCTGTTCATCGAAGAGCGGAGTGTAAGGGCGCCATGCAGAGAAAGTCAAAAACCATAACGGTTATTGAATGAATAAGCAAGCCATGACATTTTCAGCTTACACATATGTGCCTCTAGTGATAGGGATGTAGGAAAGTCCTCCCGGAATTATTTTGCAATGTGTAATCATTTTTCCTGGGAATTCCTTGAATAATTGGATGTCACGGGACGTTAAGATACAAGACCATTACTGTCAGGTTATGGTCATCTGAGGTAATTGATTTGACAGACCATGTAGTGTTTCCAGTGTGAGGCACATATCAGAAGGTTACACAACTTCACGCTTGTACCTCTCAGCACTGCTAAGGAAATTTGCATCCGCATTCTTATAAGTAGATCACCATAGGATATATATATATACCTGCGCTTTACCGGACATCAGTAGTATTTGAAATTCTGTATGGAGTAACATACTCATTAGTGTGAACAGTTGTAAGTTTGAAAACACATGATGTGTATCGTAGTAATCACTGACTGTGAACGATTTTTCTATCTTCCTTCAAAAGTTGTAATCGAGTTCCTCTCTCGTCGGCATCGCGTTCATTAAATGCAAATTACGCTTGAGACAAGATTATAGATATGATTTGGAAATGTGTTCCCTTAAGTAACAATTGGGTCCCGGAAGAATTCTATGGCAAAATGTAAGTGTAGGAGTCCATTAACGCATCTCATCAACATTCAGGTTTCAATCTTAATGATTCATGCCGACACCCCAAACTCTACATTTTGACTATCCTCCTTAAAAGCTTACCAATGGTTGCTAATCAAAAACCAAGTCGTACCCTTAGCGATCCTGGGACCAGTTTCAGCCTGTTTTCGTTATAGTGATTGACAAACAACACATTGCTTAAAATTGTCTTCGTCGCCTTTCTCTGGTTAATGAGATGACATGCAGCGAGAGAGGATTGTTTGGGCAAATGATAACATCCTGCCATCAATCATATAAAGTGATGCCAACACCTTAGGTGGTAACAGCAGAAAAGTTTTATACGCTTTTTTTATGTACCAAAACCACCAGTTGTTAACATTCAGCTTGGATCCTGCATTTTGAGGAGTTTGCAAAATGCCTTAGTGGCAGAGTTATAATAGCCTGTTCTACAAAAACCCCACTGTGTCAGTTTAGAAATGTCTTTAGTTAGAAAGTTATAAACTCCATTGTAAGAACTACCAAATGGCAGTGAGTTGTTATTTTCTTACTTCTTACCTCCTGATTGTTCGTATTTTTGTTTTCCTTTCTACTAAACGATAATCGAACGATGGACCGTCGGTCATACGATTGTGTTGATGAGGAAACTGATAGAACGATGCGTTAGCTTATAAGAAACTCGCTGATTTTTCTTCATAAATCACCCAGTCCTGTGTGAATCATACTGATCGTATGTTGCTTAAATGCTCAAAGCTGTTCTATGTCTTAATAAACTGATAGAATTACACATGCTGTACAGGGAAATTACGGTCAAGTCTACAAGCCCAAATGAGGCATTAACTTACCTCTCCAAATTTACGAACCCTTTGTGATTTAAGCTCAGAACTGCATTAGTTCATTTATTTCCATTTATTTCTTTTGCACTGATTCAAAACAACAACCGAATAACGATCTCCTCCAAATAAATTGTAATGGGTTGTCATGGGGTATTAAGAAACCTCGGTTGTATAAGTCAGCCTGTACGCACGGTCATTTCAGTTAATTGCCTTTGGTGGTATATCTGCATTTGATGATCTGGTTGTCGTTTTCATGGAGAGCTTTCGTGGTCGTCATAAAGCGTGTGGATTTGTTTGTCGAGACCTATAATATACAGGCGATGATTCCTACACTTTAGAAGGCTCATATTGCTGTTCATCCCTGCGTTTTAAAGATCATTTATCATCATGCCACGTTTAATGCTGCATGCTGTAAATCTATACATTGAGTCCAGCAAATGTTAGTACTGTCTAACTTTAAGGTCGTATTGCCACCCTGCTTTGGTCTAGTCTTTGTGTATTCAAATAAAGGCGAGATTTGTCCGCAAGTAGATAGTAACGTCTTCATATTAAGCAAAGCCAACATGGATACACTGTACAGCCAACGTATCTAATAAATCTTGCCATGCCAATAAAAGGAGGATTTCGCAGAAGCTCATGTATGTATACTGCATTTATTTGTGTGTTACCGTACCCCCTTGTGTTTTCATGGACTGCGGCATGTAAATGGGTTTCACTTCCAATGACCATAACAGTGTTACGGCTCTTGACGACGACAGGAGACGATACTGCAGCAGAAGTGCCCCCACGCAGTGCGTTTGTGTCCCCCGTCAGCAATAATTGGGTCCCGTGAGAAATTGAACTTGACTGATAGAGAGTCCCAGTGTGGCTCCATTAGCTCACTGCCTGCACATCACTCTCGGCTCATGTCGTCTGATGCGACTCGACAGGTGGATTGCCAGTTAGCAATTTTCACGACAATCCACTCTCACCCGCCACAGCTGGACTCTGAGTTAGCAATTTCTCCGCCAATCCACTTTTCAGCAGCCGCGGATGGATTCTAACTGTGAAGAAGTTGTAGACAATCCTAGAACTTGTTGAAGGCTTTTTGCTGTCTACAGGGAGTAGAGTTGAGAAACTGGACCATTGCCAGTATACTGTCATTGTTTGTCAGATGTGCTTTGCCAAAATAAAATGTGCAGACATTGGGCTTTCTATGTTCCACAAGCAATGCTCTTCTTGTGTTTTGATATTCTCATTTTGCTTATGCATGTGTCTCTAGGGGTAAAACCCATAAAAGATGTGGAGTTTCAAAGGCTGCCAGAATCCTCCCTCTACGGTATGGTTCTATCTCTGCATTATAAGGGAAAGATGCAGAAACTCTTACGTTTTCCGTGGCTGGCATATACAACCAGACTCGATAAATACCTTTGAGGGAAAACATCAGATATGCAAAGTCTAAATCATACTGCTGGGAGTAGGGTAGAATGCCACTTAAACCGTGGGGTCTCTTATTAAGAGTCGTAAATATTGCCTTCAATCCCTTGAATTTGAATATTACAGACAACTGTCGTAAAACAATATCAATAAGTAGATTAAGATCGAGGTTATCTAATGCATTTTATTTTCGTATACAGTACTCTCCCGTGCGACATGAACCTTATATATGAGTAATATAGTCACTCAAGGACTCCATTAACAACCTGCCTCATAGGACCTTATTCATCGCGTCAGCATAAACTACTAGTGTGCGTAAGTGATTCTCTGGTAAGTTCAATGTTGACAGATCATACCTCAAGATGAAAGGAATATGGTGATATTTTGCCTCCCGTTTTTGTTCGATGACATGAGAACTGATAGTGAAACTAAACAAATCTGACGATGTTTGCCCCGATGGTTGATCCGTAAACCCGATGTCGGTGATGTCACCAGCGAAGTGCCAATTATCAGCGACTCTTAATGTAACATCTGTTTCTGTCGTGACCGATCGGTTTTAACGGTTGAACCTGATCAGAAACCCATTAAAATTCAGGTTTACCCCACGAGACAGCTGCACCCTGTTCATGCTAATTAGGTTCGTGTGCAGCCAGTCGATCTTTTAGTAGTAAACAAACTTTTATTCAGCGGGGCGGCAGTAAATACATGGAGTAGGAACTGCATTCGTACTTTGGAAGTTAATTTGTGATACAAAGACGTAATTATTTCAAGGGGATATAAAACGGAAGACGGTTGTACGTACGTACACACAAGGGAACGTTGTTAATGTCTTACTCTAAAAATGTAAAAAGAAAGTTAAGTTTTTTAAGTCTATCTATCTGCAGCATATGTAGCATGTGTGGTTATATAACACATCAGGAGTACTTAAGAGCCATTGCATGAGAAAACCAGGCAGAGGTGGGAAGATGTGGGTCGGCCAAATGGGTTCATACTTTGTATGTGTGATAGGTATGTTAAACTATCAACAACCATATAATTAAAACCCTCCAGCTATTTCTCGTTATGGAGTTCTGGGCCCCCCCTCCCAGACCCTCGAAAATCCAACAATTTAAGGCTGAAAATTACTGAAATTGCAATAGCTACCCTGGTAATTCTGATAAATAGTGTAAAAGCTATGTGTGGGGGTTATCAGGACTCCGCATATGTGATATCACTAGTACACGCAGGTACATCAACGGTGCAGAGCTACGTGTACTTTATATGGATAGTCAAGAAACAAGGCAGTCACTATTAATAACGAATGTTAAGAAACAGTTTTCGGCTGAATATATACACTTATAATTTCGGGTCAGTACAGGTATCATACTGAAATCGACAGATTGTACATTGCAGTTGCAATTGCTCCATTTTAAAGAACATTCAATATTTAATTTGGTAGACGGTATCAAGCATTCTCGAAGAGCTCAGCCAATGACTGTAGCTAGTAATTTCAATCTCTTTTACAGATTTACAAAATCTGATATGATACAATCCACAATACATGGTACCTGGCTATTGGTTAGCGGGACAGCCAGGTACTTGGGAGCTAAGTATTTAATATGTGCTATGCTACGGCTGCAAAAGTTTTGAATATTGTTTAACCAATACAATATAAAAACTAACAGCATTTAATTAAAAAGGCCCCAAAACATACATTTGCTATAGGTGGTTAGAGTTTGTAATTATCTTATGAGAATTGAAATCTCAAATGTTGAAAAACGTTAAGGGCATCACTGAAATTCTTTGTATGTATCATTGCCGTAATACAGATAATAGTGCATTACAAGTCAATGGTTCATAACATAGAAAAGTCTAATAGAAACAGACATACGCCCGGAACAGATAATCATCAACCCAAGCATGTGCAGGTGCGCAAAATGGTCGCCACTGGGCAGATGTAAGAGACTTTCCCAAATACTGGTCGTGTTCTGGAAAGTGGCAAGTGGAAACTTGATGCGTCATCATCACTCCTGTCAGCTTCAAGGAATTCAGCCCTTTACATTTGGCACGTTTGCAGATGTTCATTTCTCACAAGGAATCAAAGGATATGTGATTGCAATAGTTGATATTTTTGTACTATTACTTTCATCCTTTAATTGTGAGGTGACACAAGTTTCTTTTCAAGTCTCTGGCAAGCATGACAGAATAAAGATCATTATCCTGTAGACCTACATCCTCCTTAATCACCTTCTTGAGAGTCAGTGCAGAACACGTTGATATACATGATGTTGGACTTCAATTTCTTCATAATTATATGTATCTGTCCCACGCGTATGTCTGTTTCTATGGACCTATGGTATGGTTTTCAGAATTGCATGCATTTTGTAGGTAGCATCAAAATTTTAATCTGCGTGCTGCAGTTTGCTTAATTCATTATGATACCTGCACTGATCCTGATTGACCATCAGAACTAAATACATTTAGCTAAAATCGTCACATTTTCTTGATATGTGTTATAATCTAGTTTCTTCATTGTCCATATAAAGTACATGTAGCTCTGCACCCATGTGCACAGGCGTGTATATAATGTGGAGCCCATGCACAGCCTTTTTTTCATTATGTACCATTTCGATCATTTAGTGAGAAACATACTTATTGAAGTCTTAAAGAGCAACGGTAAAATGTGTATAACAAGCTTAATTCGCATTTCAAGTATCCGTATATGCCCATGTACAGCCCAAATAAACATTTCTAATTCGTGTTAGCATGCTATGACAATTATGCATATATATTGAGCTCAAAACTGTTTCTGGAAATTTGTTACGGTGTCTGCCTTGTTTCTTGATTTTCCATATGAAATACATGTAGCTCTGCACCCATGTGCCTGCGTGTACTAGTCATATCACATATGCGGAGTCCTGATAACCCCCATACATAGCCTTTCACTATTGAGCATTCCATAATTGCACATTATTATTTGGTAAGTAACTTACTAATTAACGTCTTAGAAAGCAACTGTAAAAGGGGTAAAACAAGCTTAATTCACGTTTTAAGTATCCTTATATCCCCCATGTAGAGCCCAAATCAACATTTTACATTCATTTCAGCACTTAATGATAATAATGCATGGTTTTCACCCAGCAAAAGAAAAAAGTGCCGTAACCTACCCCTCAGTGAGATGTCATTACCTGATTTATTATAGCCCCAAACCCGAAAAATCTCCATAAAGAGCCCCCATTCACGGCTCGCGTTATGAGTGTCCCAAATTTACGACGCTTGTTTTTGAATCAGTAGATGTTCCTCTCTCCAGCAACAGTAAAACCATTCTCCAAAGCCACTGCCCAGGGCAGATAATTCCCCTTAAAAATGACTAAAATTCAAAGAGATGAAAATTCTGTTTTCATTGGTTCTGGTAACCCCCTAGTACACCCTCTCGAGTTCAATGCTTCACCTTCAACTTTTGGTAGGTAAAACTAGGGAACCCATTCTATACGTAAATGCAAAACTTATGTTTGTATCTTTATCAGAATTACCAGGGTAGCCATAGCAATTTCAGTAATTTTCAGCCTTAAATTGTTGGATTTTCGAGGGTCTGGGAGGGGGGTCCCAGAACTCCATAACGTAAAATAGCTGGAGGGTTTTAATTATATGGCTGTTCATAGTTCAACATACCTATCACACATACAAAGTATGAGCCGATTTGGCCGACCCCCATCTTCCCACCTCTGCCTGGTTTTGCCTGGTTTTCTCGTGCAATGACTCTTTATTTATTTATTTATTGGTTCGGCATGTTGCCAGGGTTACCCAACTAGCCAGAGGCTATTACTAAGGGCGAACCCATATGCGGCCGACTGTAGGTTTTTGGACCATCGCACACCGGGGCATGCCCCTACTCTTTTTCGAAAGGTGTGGTGGGTTCTTTTACGTGCGCAGGGTGTGGCTCTCCCCAAACACGGGACCTCCATTTAACGTCCTATCCGAGGGACGTCCCTAGACAAAGCTAGGTACTCATTTACACCTGAGTGAAGTGAGGGATTTTTGTGTTAAGTGCCTTTCCCAAGGGCACAACGTCGGGTGCATGTCCAGACATGTCTGGGGGAGAGCCGGAATCGAACTCGGGCCACGCTGTTTGGCAGCCCTATGCTCTCACCATTACGCCACACCGACGCCAGCAATGACTCTTAAGTGATGAAAAAGCTGTTTTTGCATTGGACTATAGAAAGAAAGAATACTTTAACTATATTATATATAAAGTAGATGAAAAACAGTGCTACTTTCGCTGAAAATAACCAGTGGCTGATAATTGATAGCCTACTGTTATGATAAGTGTTTTTGCCTAAAAGCCTTGGTATAGGGGGAATTTCCCTACGTCCTATAGATAGCAAAGTGGCATTTAAAAGCTTTGTGACGAGCAACATGCTCGGAAACGGCAATATGTAATCAAGATTCATGTACTGTAATTCATTTTATCTTCACGGTGTAAGAAAAATTTACATTTTTACTGAACTTTATCTTCAGATACTGCAGTTGTTTTCAGATACTACAGTTGTTTTCACGGTGATGATAAGTTCACTGTACAGATGTGACCGTGAAAACAGTGAACATAAAGTTACAGCGAAAGAAACAAGAATTACTGTACTACATGCTATCACGGGGTTTAAAGCCTATTTAACGATTCCATTGACATTGCCAGTTACATAGTTTTTTTGCAAAAGAAAATATTCATCAAGTGGCTTATCCTGTTGATTTGATTTGAGTTATTAGGCTGTATAAAAATAGACATGTCCCCGTGGCAAGCGGTAACGCAACCCCACTGCTTCACCATCTGGATCGAATTCACTGAATCCTGGGGCCCGAGTTCGATCCTAGGGTCGGCTCAGCTCGGACATGTTGTAAGTGATTGCATTCGTCATTTCGGATGGTGACGTAAAGCTGGCGGCCCATGTATGAGGGAGCATCGGGCGTAAGCCTCAAGTGTCAAACCTTTGCATGTAAAAGAACCCAACACACTTATCGAGAAGAGTAGGGGTGACCCGGTGTGCTTGGCCAAAAACGCGATCCGTAGCGAAGCCGTATTGCACTACCACTAGCTACTTGAAGAAGCACCATGCTTCACCTCAAATGAGGATGACTGCTTTACCTGTCTTTTTAAATGACATGCAGCCAGGACTTCCCAACTAGCCGGAGGATCACTATAAAGGATCGATAAAGGTTCTTAACAATTGTTTGTTCTAGCAGTTCAACTGGGATTTTGTCAGGGCCGGGGGCCTTAGAGTGTTTCATGTTCTTGAAAGCCATTTCTAGTTCCTCCATCGTTATTCCCTGTTCAATATCAACTTCATTTTCACATATATCTTCTTCATTGTAATCATTCAGGTTTGGGTGCTCTACATTTAGCAAGGTCCATGTCTCTGCGATCTTATCCGGGTCAGATGTCAAATTTCCAGTTTTGTCTTTAAATACATTTCTGGTTTCTTGTGGTTTTCTCATAGATTTTCTTAACAACAGTAGTCTTAACAATAACCAACGAATGGGATTATCCTGGTTTACCCCACAGGCAGCGTAGACAGCTCCTTCATCATCACAGACGAACCCGAAGAAACATATAATGTCTACAAGTAAACTGCCGGTAAAAAGCACCTCACCATGTCACACAACATTACCAGACTCCTAGGTCTAGAGCTCTCAGACCAAGACTTGTAAATGGTTTGTGAAGTAAACATTAATCTAACTGGAAGCTTTTTGAATGCCCAATACATTTCCTGTCGACAAAAGTACTATGAGCTGCCATTGATATGCCACGTAAACTTTCCTAGCAGGGAGATGATTTTACAGACCATATACTTTTACGTTCTACATCTGATCTTAGCATAAGCAATCATGTAAGGGATCAATACTTAGTGTTATTGGTAACGGAAAATAATTCTCAAGTCCTCAAGACACGAATATGGTTTTAAATCATTATCTTTATTTTTCCTTCAGGAGTGGAATAGAAAAGATAGATTCTCTCATTACCATGGACTCAATACGTAAGGAGAGGGACCGGTTTATGGACATGCGCACAAAGCACATTTTGCACGTTATTTTTCTTGTTATTATTTGCATTATTAAATTTTTTCCTGGTGAAATCTTTGGTCAATTTTGGCCAGTTTTCAGACAGGGAGACCAGACCTTTGTTAACTTTTCAAATTCAGAAATAAATTGTCACCTTTGACATTTGTTGTGGTATAGAATAACATTTGAAAAGGGGTTTCCCCTACTATACCAGTATTTCCCAGCTGCAGGGGGTAAGATCAGTGTTTGTTCAAACAAGTCTAGTGCGTTAAAATGCAGGAGTCGACCCCGGCCTTTTTCCAAAAACGGCAACTAGACATGTTTAGCTGTTCAGTGGATGGAAGTTTTGGGACATTGAAATGCTGGAAAGTGTACTTTGAAGCCTGTTTTTGTTTCTTGGTTTGTACATAATCTGATGGACATCTGTTCAAGTACTCCCTCTTCGTAAAAGGCTTTCACAGTTAATGTTCATTTGTTGCAGTAGATATTGTATGCGACAATCTGAGGTCACCTCGTTCTACAGTGGTGCAGTACATGAATCCATACTTGAATCTGGTTATACATATTGCTGGGAATAGCACTGACTTATGGATATAATGGTGGTCGCCGAGGCTATTCGTAAGGGAACAGAAGTTAAGGTCATTCGCATCATTAGGTTCCAGTAGCAGATTGAACCATTTAGTTCACCTGACCTGGACCCCGTTCGCTGACACTGCTTCAGTCACGTCAGATGGTAGGGATATGGTTAGCTGCCAAAGTTCTCCCTGGTATTGTGTCATACCCCCTGCGGATCTGTTTTAAACGCAGTTGTCATTGTCAAAGTTCATAGCGTCACTCCTTTGATATTTGCATTTTAACGACATTCAACACCGTTAAAGTTATCTGCCGATGATAGTATCCTTTGACGACTATTCGTTAAAACGCCTTGGGGAGAAATCTTAGCTCTATTTCGCACGTAACAGATAGATAAATCATATCCATTAAAGTACGTGGTTGATTGCCAGCTACAGTAGTGCTCAAGGGCCGCTTAGATATTGCTTATATCTTAACTTGAGTTGAGCTGTAGATGGCTGATTACCACAATGTATGTAGTTATACTTTTCAAAATATCAAAATATCAAAATATATTTTTTTTCCTAATCATTTAGTACTTGTGACAGACTGATCTCAAAACAGATTCGGATTCAACGGTATGTAGAATTAATGGTAACAGATAAGGCGATCTAGCACTGAGAGATGTTTATAGAATCATCATTATCATAGTTGTTCACGATTCTATGTCGTAATGCAGTGCTGCAGGAGGCATACATGTTTTAACTGTTCTGGGACCAAAGGTCTGATGTGGCTTAACATAACTTTGCACGTCGCGTCTCAACAAATCCCTTTGAAACTGTGAGTGTCATCGGGGCTTATTGAGTTCTGGTCTTCCAGGAAAACAGCTACAGAATCAAGTCAAAGTTCAAGGCGTATTGGTGAATAATAGGCAAGACTTAAGTTTATCAACGAGGTAGACACTGTGCTAATTGCAGGAGGTGTTTGCCATCATCTGCAGCTGTCACCTGATGATAGATAATGAGGTTTAAGTCACCAGCTATTACAATGATCGATTGTGGCAATGCCGCCAAGTGTAGCATTATATAGGTTTGTACAAAATTGTTCAAGGGCAGATATGTACCATACTAGGTGTGATATATAGATCGATTCAGCAACCGGCACGTTGGTCATTCATCGTGTATGACTGTTCGAACGTATGCTATACTCACGTGGGTGATACGTTATATTAGATGTGCTGAATCGCCATTCATTCAAGTTGAAGACGGCAAATGAATGGACAGGAATTAGGATTCATCCCTTTTGGTCTCTTTCCTACTAGTAGTAAAGTATGAAAACTGCACACTAAGACTTCGATACTACTCCTAGACGTCTCATTAAGAATATCGGATTAACTTCTTCGTCTTGGCCTGTTGCCCTTGGAGGAGGCTCGATTGTCAATAACAGTGCGGTGCTCACAATAGTCTTGAGGTTTTGCAATTTTGGTAAAGTAGTGAGCTATTCTTATTCAGGGTTGGGGTAGCAATGAACGTTTTTCTTTAAAGCTATGTTTACCGTTATAGAAGTTATTTACTTATCAACCCATATAAGAGAAAACTCGCTGAGCTTGAATGTCTTCATTCTAAATTGGCATATCTAGCCCTTCTTTCCCCTGAAGTTTCAATGTACTTGGCATCGGCGTCGGGCAGAAGCAGTTCGTCTGAGAGAATCCAGTTGACCTTCCAGACATAACGTTTTCTCTTGGGCAAAGATGCCAATGTTGCTTAGCTAAGCCTTTATCCATAACTGACCCCACACGATGTTAGGTCATCTATGTCGTCTTGTCAGCAAAACGGAATCAGGTGGTATTTCTGAACTTCTAAATTACACTGATAACAATTGACCATGACTTATGTATTGACAACTAGCGATTTTTCCACCTGGGATGCATTTCACGTCCCTTGAACTAGTTTCCTCGCCATTTTTCAGTCGATCAGGCAGATTGTGTCGGTCCAGATTGCCAATGAGGCTTACAGTGTCTCTCGGTACCCCCTTTACAAACAGTGGGTACTCATTCAAGCAAGCATTTCCTTACACATTTACAGTCCCCAAGGGAGGCGTCACACTACCTGTTGATGTAAGGACAAAACCATCAGCGCAGACAAGCTGAATGGGCCAAATTTAACGCTTCATTAGCAGCGATAGCTTGACACAGTTGAAGGGGGAAGTCGCGGGACATCTGCTTAAAAGAGATAACATAGCCAGATGTTTCACTGTGTCAGGTACAATAGATCCATGTTGAAGAGTTAGGGTGCTTACCTGTCAGCAAGGTTGATTTATACAAAATGGTTTTTGTTTTCAGCAGTTGGCTATTGTAAATCTTATGTTTTTATGCACAGATGTTATTACCTTTGATAGACGTTACATCGTAACTTAGTCATCTGCTGTCTTCGATAGGAAAATCACGTTCTATGGTATTCACCAGACCATGTGTATTGTAATAAGCAAGGGATTTAGGCTTTCTTCGCCGTTTTGCCTCCAGGGGACGAAAACCAGGTGGCGATTCATGTATGTACTCGTAGATATAATTCATCGTTACCGAAGCAGTGTGCTACGCTTTTCTGGTGTGGCTTTAACATGTGGCTTCTTAATGCACTGTAGATAATCGATTTCAATCTTTATCTTTTCTTCAATGGCCTGCCGCTGTATAAATGATTTCTTAATAAGTCACTTAGGAATTTTAAACTCAAGAGTACTTTACAGATAAGGACTTTCATTTATATTTTGGTACGTATATCTTAGACAATTTTGGTGAATAGATACGGCAGGAGGAGTAAGCAGGGCGTTCCTTGGATGGCCTTTATTTTAGTGACACTGCCGGAAAGGGTGAAGACATCTTCAAGGTTGTAATTAAGTCGAATAATCAAGATTCCCTTCTTTAGTTGCACCCATTCCTACTCCATAAATGTACCTTAGAAGGAAGTATGAAAACCTAAATGCTTAAACTTACCACTTTTAAGAGAATAATTATGCTTATTGCTTCAGCATCAAAGGACGGTTGATAACGAAATGCTGAAACGTATAACCTTTAAAACGAATAATCATACTTATTTTCTCAGTATAACTATGGCAGTTGGCAACAGGGCATCATCTTTTTTTAGACTCCTGTCAATTTCTATAAATGTTACTCACCTTGTCAAGACTGCACATTCTGTGTAAGTGTATTTTGTATGTACGTCTAAAGTTACAATTGTTAGTTCCGTGAAGGAGGTCAGTGACCTCAAACGATGGTATTGTTTCAGCGTTTGTGTGCTCGCACCCTTCATTATCTTCGCCGTGTACTATAGTACTCGGGGAAGATTATGTTTTCGGTTGAGCCAGCTGTTTGGTGGGTCTGTATGTATGTCAAGAGCATAACTCAAGAGACCTTTGATGAATCTTTATGATTTTTGGTAGGTGTGTAGTGGTTGTGCAAAGGAAGGTCAAGTTAAAAAATGGTTCACCTTGCGTTTTTCAACAGTACTGCAGCGGACTTTTAATTTTTGTGCGTTTGTATGTAGGCAAAAAAAGTGACGGAAACGTTGATGGATCTTCATGATTTTTTGCAGGTGTGTAGATGTTGTGAAAACGGAGGTCAAGTTCAAAAATGGTTCTCCTGGCATTTTCCGTCGGTATTGCAGCGGGCTTTGTGTGGATGTGTATTTCGTTGTGGACAACATAACTCAAAAAGCTGTTGATGGATCTGTATGATATTTAGTGCATGGGTAGGGTTTACAAAAAGGAAGGTCAAGTTCGATAATGGGCCTTCTAGCGGGTACCTAAGGTACTGCAGCGGAGCTTCAAAATTTTAGAGCATATTTTCTGAAAGTGCTATGGTCATGATTTTTGTGTGGTAGATAGCTCACGCCACAGGAATTAAGTTGTGTAAGTTTGGGCCCCCTAGCTTCTTGTTTGGAACTGTAGTGGGTGTTTTTGTTTTGACCTTCGGATATGAATAACTTGAGAAGGGGTCGACAGATCGTCGTGAAGTTTTGTATGTAGAGAGCTCAGATGGTGTTTTACACAATCATTGACTTATTATGCAAATCAGGAGCTAATCTGCATAATTAGTAAGGATAGTTTGTAAATCCAAGTACATTTCACAATGGGCCATGTGACAGTACTAGTGTTCCCGAAACAGGTCAACAGAGGGCCTTGCCTAAAAGTATAAATAAACGAATTGGGCACATAAATAAACAGTTGGGACAGTCTCACTACACTCCAAGCAGATGTGTGGGTCCGGTTGGTTTTTAACGTGTTCAGTTTAGCCATTTGTGTCCAACACATGGTTGGAGACATAACGGAAAGGGGACAAAATAGAAAGCCTGACAAAAGCACCTAAAAACATGTCAAAAACCAGCACTCCTCTGCTCAGAGAGTACACTGCACCAAAACTGCACCACTGCTAGGTATTACCTAGCACCGTATGAACAAGTCACATGTATGTCTGGCAAAATGTGTATGATATGGAGTAAAGATTTATTTTATTCATATATATTGACTGTACCATTTAATTATAACTTTCAATATTTTTGATGACCAGTTATAACATATATCAGCACACTATACACATATACTAGTCCTGTACCACCAAATGATTTTTATCCCTATCTAGACTAGCCTCATTCTCCCCAAATCGTAACTTTCAAACGGTATGGTGTATGATCAAATTTGCTGGGGGTGATAAGCATGTAAATATTAATCACTCTCCTTAATAAGCCTTGATTATTTGGCGAAGATAATGTGTTCGTGGAACTCTAGTTCCATATCCTTTTGATAGATTTGTTTGAAATTTAGCATGTCTGTGGTTATTCAGGTCTCAACGATGCATGGTCATTTAGGGCACCGTAGCAGTATTTTCAGGTAATGCAGAGTTATAGAACGACCCCAACATATTGAAAGTAGTGTGGTACCATCCAATAAAACACCTGATGGTCTCCTAGTAGAGCTAAGTAGCTATTCTCCGAGCAGAGGTTAGGCCACTATATTGGTCACGGCCTGGTGTTATCATATATATAAACAACTACCTGGAGATAAATGAAACCAGGTTTAAAGAAGATTGTTATTCCTTAACTGGTAACTCGGGTACCAAACACTCCGCGAACACCAAAACTACATCAGAGGGGTTTGTGTTCTACGGACTCTTGTTCAGGTTGTTATTATGTAAGAGGCTTTAATTTTGCAATGACACATAACATAATTGTTAGTCCAAAAACATTGTCGAGAAAGCTTTCCTCACAGTGCCTGACTCATTTAGGAGGCAATATGTCTACCTCAGTTATTTCTAGAAACCCTTGCTCTTCCGTCAGTTATTTTTAGACATCTTGAGCGTAAGGTGGAAAGTGGTTTAACTCTATTACTGGACATGACTCTGGATGCGAAGACTGAAGTGCGTCACTTTGAATGAATCAAAATATATCAAAGGTTGGCAGTGTGACAGTGAATGATGTTCGCTCCATTTGGTAGACGATGCCTACAGAGATAAGTTGTCTAGCATTTACAAAATATCACGGGCTTCTGTCATCCACGCTGGCCATTGTAGCACAAAGCCTTTCAAACCACCAAACAAGCTTATGCTCGTGAGTAAGGCTTGTATGTTTGGAAGCATCGTAATGCTTCGGTCAAATTTCCAAAGCGGGGCCCGGTCGGGCAGCTTGCGGGAACAAAAAGTATAATATAAAATACAACAAAACGTAAGAAATTTACTCCTACCTAGAAATTGTGTATTTTTCTGATATGCATAATTTATTTTTCGTTTTTGCAAACATCCCGACCGGGCCCCGGCTAGGAAATATGACCCTAGCATTATATAGTCCCAGTTGACGGCTCTTGATAATCGGGGCTGACACTTTCTTTACAGCAATGCTGCCAATTTGCAACTTATGCTTAATGTAAAAGGACCATGTATTTAAAGAAGTGCGAATTATTTCTTACTGTCCATTAGATCCTACAGTTTGTGGATTATAACGTCATGTTGTGATGACATCGGGGTTTCATAAATGTTATGACTGCGCATGTAAAAAGCATGCTTCTGTGAAGAAATTAACACCCAAGTAAGTCGAACAATATGCTTCACCGCCGTTCAAGAAGTTTAGTGACTTCTGCTTGGATGAGATAAGATGGCCCAATTCATCATTGTGTCTTAAGCAATTAAAGTAGAAGGCTCTGAATAAGACGTTCATTGATTTTTGTACACGTAGGAATTCTGGGTTATTTAGTCCATGCATATGCTTATCGTAAAAAAAGAAATAAGTTCCTGCTGTTACTACTGAATCTTCTTTTTCTTTCTTTCTGGTCGTCCTCTGTGTCCACTAAATTGAAACTTAGTTAGCTTATAAAGACACACTGATCCATGTTACTGTTAGAATCAGCGACTGTTAGAACGCCATTTTTGATGCAAACCTTTATGGTGGTTGTAGGTTTATCGTTTGCAGGTAATGGATATCTACAACTGAATATATTCGTTAAGGTTGGCCACTTTAACAACAGTACCAAGTGCATATCTGCAGCTGAATATATCCGTTTGAGTTTGAGCTATCTTAACAGCTACTCTTCCTGTGGTCCATTCAAAAACATTACTGGACAAAACTACATGACACACAGGAAAGGTTCGTTACTTCAACAGAAAATATCAAGTGGATCTCTGCAACTGAATGTAGTCTTTTAATCTCAACTTAAACAGCAATACCAAGAACAAGAAATATTCAATAAGCCTGCGCGCAACAAATCAAATACGTTAGTGTAACATCAGTCAACGTACTCATCTTTAAATTTGTTCATCACGGCCGAGACAAATCTAAACAAGCTTAGTTTGCTCCACGTTTCCGGCTTGGGTTGACTATTAATATAAATACATACTATGAATGTCTCTTGCCATGAAGAAAGCACGCCATTAGTGATATATGGCGCATTGATATGCAGATGTCACATTTCAAGCATGTTTGATAGGTGGATGTGTCTTATCATAGGTGGCGCCTGGCAGCTTTATTAGAGTAGATAAGTGAACTAATAGGCCTATGAGCTTTGCTGGGCTACATGGTGCAATTCCATCCCTTCTTAATACGATCAGAAGATTGCAAGTTTCAGTTTGATCATTCATCCAGAGGCATCATGTTACCTTTTGATGATTATAACGTGCCCGTGGGATATGATATCTGTCTAGACTTGAAAATGTAGGTTAACATCTAGAATATATCTTTAGGGACCGCATAAAGAAACTCGTATCTTTCTAAAAAATCTTGGCAGGTAAGACTGCTCTACTTGGGTGCCATAGATATGCTTGGTTGTCTTTGTATAATATACGGTAGAACTAGTAATAATGGACGTTCTTACTATTAATGGGAAGCACGTCCAACGTCATTGTTTGCAAAAATCATCCGACTTGTGGTTCTTATTTGAAAAGCTGCTCTTAATACTATCATTAGGGATTTTTCATAATACTAACAATTCGTCATTTCAACGACATGATAGTGTATCATAAATACATTCTTAAATTAAACAATAAAACATACCACGGCCTTGTCGTAGCCCTAGGGGCCAAGAAAACTCGTTGATAAATGCTGCGAAGGTCAATTGGCCCTATTAGTAAGGCCCCCATTCCACTAGACAGCAATGTCACTGCAACATAAATTGGATTTGTGTAACTCTTGACTTCATAATTGGAATATCACGCAAGTCGTTTAAGTATGACTGAAAAGACAACAAAACAAACAAAGAGTAAATTTTTGGATTTATCTTAGAAATTCGTTGAGCGATTTTTTCTAAAATTTTGGTTCGCAGCGAGGTTTTCGCCATAGTGGATAGAGGTAGTCTTCTACATGTACTTCATTACATGAGACGGATCGTGTCTGGTACCGTAAGTATTTGGAAGTGGCGTTTCCTTTTGGCCATCAATATTTATGAATAATTATATCGTCTTCTCTTCATCATAGATTCACATGAGACACATTTCATCTGGCACCGTAAGTATTTGGAAGTAACGTATCCTTCTGGACTTCAGTAATTGTGAATAATCATATCGTCTTTGCTTCATTATAGATTCACACGAGACAGATTCTGTCTGGTATCGTAAGTATTTGGAAGTAACGTTTCCTTCTGGCCTTCAATATTTGTGAATAATTATACCGTCTTTGCTTCATTATAGTCAGATGAGACAAAGTCTGACTGGTCCCGTCAGTATTTGGAAGTAACGTATCCTTCTAGCCTTCAATATTTGTGAATAATTCTATCGTCTTTGCTTCATTATTGTCACACGAGACACATTGCGTCTGGTACCGTCAGTATTTGGAAGTAACGTATTCTTAGAGCCTTCAATATTTGTGAATAATTATATTGTCTTTGCCTCATTATAGATTCACATGAGACAAATTTTGTCTGGTACCGTCAGTATTTGGAAGTAACGTATCCTGGCCTTCAATCTTTGTGAATAATCATATCGTCGTTACTTCATTATAGATTCACATGAAACATGCACATTTTGTCTGGTACCGTAAGTATTTGGAAGTAACGTATCTTTCTAGCCTTCAGTCTTTGTGAATAATTATATCGTCTTTGCCTCATTATAGATTCACATGAGACACATTTTGTTTGGCACCGTAAGTATTTTGAAGTAACGTAAAAAAACTATCCTTCTAGCCTTCAGTCTTTGTGAATAATTATATCGTCTTCTCTTCATTATAGATTCACACGAAACATGCAAATATCCACTGGTACAGAAAGTATTTGGAAGTAACGTATTCTTATGGCCTTCACAGGGTCAAGTGCTGAAGTGCGCATTGATTTTATGACATGTGTGACTAACATCCTAATCACTTCTCTCCGCTTTCTTTATCTACGGCCAGCTGCTGGGGGAAAGTAGGCCAATAAATATACGGGTACTTACGACTTCACCAGGGAGTGTATGTTCTCTAGTTTTAACCCCTTTCTTGGACACGTCTGGTAAATAAGAAGCCATACATGTGGGGGATGGGACGAAAGAAAGTTTTGCGTTGTAAATCACTGATAACTGAATAACCTAAATGAAAATGGTTATCAGATACGTTCAGAGGACCTGAATTAGGATGGTATGTACAATTTATGTCCAAATGGTAAGAATGTTGAATATTACGTTGATGAAGACCTTGTCTTTACCTCATTAACATATCTATTCTGTGTTTTGGTATAAAACCTAGTTATACCAGATCTTTTTTTAGTCACTGACGAAAGATAGCGGATGCTGTCTGAAACGTCTCACTGTTTCAAAATTTTATCCAGTTGCTTGAGTAACTTTTTTTGGCGTAATGTTGAATATTATTGCTTTTAAAAGTACAAATACGTCCCTGACACGGACGATTGAATTTGGCTCCGTGGTTTGCTGTAAATTTAAACCTGTATTGATTTGGTGATGGAGCCTCCAATCTTAGTCTTTAATCGGCAATGCTTTTATGCAATCGATAGCGGAACTCAGACGACTTTGACGCATCGACCGTTCATATGCAGAACGTCTGCCGGTTATGCTCACAGCCTGTTACTTGTATAATCATGAGTTTCAATTTTCCACCGTCCAAACGGCCTGATGCTTTCCCTTACCATTCTGCCGTTCTTAACGCACCATCTGGCCATGGCGGATTGATGATGCCTTGGTAATAGCCTCGAAATAAAAAAAAATCACCATAATTTGTGACCGAAGTTCTCAGTTTGGCGGTCATACCTAAGGTCATTCTTCAAGCGGTGACATAAAAAAGGTCTGACCCAATCACGATAGAGAAAATTTACATTACTGGCTTCAAACAAAGTTATGAAATATAAGCAAATACAAGCTAGGACACAAAACTTATATATTCATATTCTTTTCTTTAAATCAAAGTTCAGGTAACGTTATTACAATTATTTTGATCATACCCCCAATCCAAAATAGGGCGGCAACCTCACCGCGCTCTCTCTGCGATCTGAACTTGACCAGCAGATAGAGTGCTCAACCATTGAGAGTTTTTTAAAAATCTTTTCAGTCATACTTTTACATTTTGCATGATATGTAAACTCTGTAATCAAGGATTAGACCAACTCAATTAGCGCGATCGCCGTCTAGTGGAATGGGAGACTACCCTTGATTGAGGAACCAAATCAACGTGATATGCAGACACTGGCGCGCACCTATATAGCTACCAGAAAGTTTGGCATTTTCATGAATAATAGTAAGCTTATACGATAGGCTATAAAACACGTATAACAACATGTATTTTGTAGTGCAGTGAAGCTCTGTTGTTTAGTTTCTTTTGTAGCGCATGCGTACAAGGAAAGTCTTTGGCAAATCATTTGACACTTGCCATCTCTTGATCTGACGTCGACACGCTGCTAGTGCTTATGCCAGTGATGTACTTTTATTACTAAAACACGTGCTCATAATGATTTCTGAGCTTATATCATCCTATTTTGTTATGCTAATTTACGACGCTTAACTTTGCAATCTGGTTCTATTCACTGGACTATTATTACCAGAAGACCTTGTACTGGCTCCTCTTCATCTAATATTTAAAATTCATTTCAAGTTAAATACCTGTATTTATAGTCGAGCCTTACCCATACAGTCATTCTATCTCGGTAGTGAACTTTTAATACCTTATCTATCAAGGCCATGTGTCCAGATGTTAATAAAACGTAGAGCTATTACCCCTAAAGCTAGGTTCGTTACTTTGATGCACTGCTGACTTTCTTGAAAAGTGCTTGGTGAATGTAGTAATTTTGGTAATCATCTCCACAAGTCATTACGTTTTCGATTGATATAAAATGTATACAGACGCCATTTACTTGTTGTGAAAGGTACATTAGGCGCTAGAGACATTTTATGAGTTGCTGACTTAAAGGCTTACTCCGTGTTTTATGAAGTGTTACTTCGGATAAGTGCTTCATCGATCAGTATAGAAGAGGCTGTTATAGGCAGGTTTCACCATTCATGAAAACTCCTTCCTTGCTATTAGATACACTGCAATTAGCACGGACGTTTTACTGGGTGTAAAATTGTTGTGAATTACCCGACTATGACCCTACGTTAATGACGAGTGTCGAGTGAACGTCTTTTGTTGGAGAGACGACGGGAGAGAGTGTTCTCCAGGGGGTCTTTTACTCCGCTGAAGTACCTGCCAGGTCAACCAGGTTCTCGACTTTATACTGTGAATACTTTATGCTGAAGGTATAGTTCTTGATGGCAGTATGTACTTACATAGTTCAAAGGAAAAGGAACAGTGCGATTGGGGTGAATACTTTGCATGTTGAAGATCGTGCGTCTTAAAGGTACTAACATACCAAGGTCTTAATCATATTCAGTATATCTCTTTATAGCTCTTCTTGCACGGACACTTATCCCCAATTACGCTAGACGGCGATTGTGCTGCGATCTCGCTGCGACCTATATTAGATGTGTGCGATCCTTGATCTCATAATTGGAATATCATTCAAAATGTAAAAGTATGACTGAAAACGCAACAAAACACACAAAGCTTTTTACCTATGAAATTAGTTAAGCGAACTGTTAAATTTTGGGTCACTGGGAGGTCGCCGTCCGAGTTGAATGGGGGTATAGCCATCACTAGATATGCACCGCAGTATCTTTGCAAGTGAAATCATTTTTGCCACTACCCCTTTTTTTCTCATGGCCTTATATTTTTCAATATTGCCATACTATAAAGAAACAGTTGCATGATTTTTTGCACCCTTTCGTCCCAAGATAATGCCTGTCTTAAGCCCCCCTCTCACTGGACCCGCGGCACGCTGGCGGCGTCGCTGCGGCCGATCGAATTGACAAAGCACTCATCGAATGTAATCGACAGAAAAACGAATCTTTTAAAGCTTTGCGTGTTTTGTTGTCTTTTTGGTCATACTTGTACGTTCTGAATGATATTCCTATTATAAAGTCAAGGGTAACACAAATCCAGCTTATGGCGCAGCGACTCCGCCAGCGTGCCGCGGGTCCAGAGAGAGGGCCCTAGGGGGGCTTTTGACACCGTCGGAGATCCTCATGCTTCAAGAATTTCCGGTTGAACGGTGGCTGCAGTGGCATACGACAAACCTCAATTAATCAGGTGTGATAAATTCGAATGTGCGATCGCCGCTGGTGCGTTAGATTGGACCTAGAGCAGTTCGTTAATACTGAGCATGACCTGATTGGGGTGCCCAGGAACTACCCAACTGCATGAAAATCGGGATTTACCATTGGTGGTAAGTACCGGGTAAAGCCCCTCTCTCACTGGACCCGCTGCACGCTGGCGGCGTCGTTGCGTTCTAAAATGGATTTGTGTTACCCTTGACTTTATAATGGGAATATCATTCAAAACGTACAAGTATGACCAAAAAGACATTTTTGTCGATGAAATTCTTTGAGTGCTTTGTCAATTCAATTGGCCGCAGCGACGCCACCAGCGTGCCGCGGGTCCACTGAGAGGGAGCTTTAGTCTGGTAATGGTTAATTTTCGTGCAGTGGTATGTGAATAGTTTCATCAGGTTGGTAAGTCACTGAGTCACACAATTCTTTGTACACAACCAGGTGCTGTTTTTTTTATTCACATCGACGTTTTGTTGACCTTCTGTCACCTTCCTTAGGGAAATTCTGAACAGTTTAGATTGTACTGCAGCTATAGGTGTCGCTGCCTACAAGTGCGTATCTAATGTATACGTGTAAATACATCATTTCTGAACACGATTGATGCTGGAAGGATGCGTTTACGCAGGTTTCTAAACACCAAACTGCACAATTTGTAACACATGCAAAGTTGCATTGAATAAAGTGGTTGAGTAGCTATACCTTCTTAATATATATCACATTAGTTTTATAGAGGGCGGATATAAAACATCAAACGACTTTCAACGTGCAGAATATTCACCCCAATCGCACCGTACACTTTCAACAGATTAAGTTGGTGAGGTTTTCGAACAAATGGATATTGTAAGGGCTTAAGACTCTTCAAGTCACCATGTGTACATTCTTATTGGTACTTAAATCTTAAGGCTTAAATACACAACTGAATGTAGACTGAGCTCCTTACATTCTAGACACCTGTCCGTCACCTTTGGTCAGCTACTCATCACCTGCGGACGACCAAGAAGGAAATAGAATCTTATAATTCGGTATTTTCTATATACCGGATCCATTTCTAATTACGTTAATCTCGGAATCTACTAGCAAATAGACCTTTGGCGCTAAAGGTGGTGTACGTGATAACACGGCTTTTTGGAACTCATCAATCACAAGGTTTGCTCAGCCAAATCCGTTCAGTCGCGTCCGAGTAATGCACCCTACCTAATCCAGAGGGCCGAGAGCTTTCAATTTGGATCGCTCACATGGAAAATGGGATAAGGGACTCGCAAGACACCGGGTTGGTGTACGACTAACGTTGTTTGTTATTGAACTGCGTGGGCCATTTTCATGCACTCACCACTAAACACGAAGATTGGATATCAATGATGCCGTGACACACTTGGTTATGGGCGAGACACTGAGTGTGTGTCGGTGCTTACCTCAATTCTACATTCCATAACATACGGTTTTGGTCAATTTCGTGTCCTTCTAAACGCCATGTTGACAGGCCAAAATGTGATATTCTCTTAGCTGTTGGCTGATCTTTATTTCTTTATTTATTTATTTATCTTTTAATCTTTAGGGTGGTCCCTTCAGTTGATAATGTAACTGATCGTAGTAAGTAATCCAGTTTCATAAATGACATATGGTGATGAGAAGCAGATACATACCAACAATGCAGACTGAGACGAACTTATATGATAATGTTTAATAGCACAGTTGATAATAGTTTTACACTAGAACAGACATTACATGCAATCATTACGTACATATAGTGAAGACATGATAGTGACCATTTATCCCTGTGGCTGTTCACAATACTTTCGCACTCTGTGCCTTGTGCACCTCTGGTAATGGCGGCCATATAAGACTTGTGAATTATTTATTCTCTATTTCTTTACCGACCAAGAATGTACGAACACTCGTCTCGCCACTTCATCAACCCGAGGAAATACACTTTATTACCGGGGGTAAGGGCTGTTTGGTGGAATGAATGTTTGATCCCATGGAAGTGTCCCCCATTAGAGGAGATACAGTGCCCATCTGCCACAGCGATGTGATAAAGATGATTCTTGTTCGCTGTACGTTTTGTAAAATAACGAGTTATTCACATGTATCATGTCGTCTAAAAACTACGATATAATTGAAAAACTATGTGAATTTGTGTACAAATGTTTCAAGAAGAGAGAAGAGACTCTGTAGATTTAGATGGAATATAGCACAATGTTCCTTTTCTTTTACTTCATGTTACCTAATGCATTTAGCCCATGTTGGGCATGAATATGCAATAATGTTCATTGTCATTGTCACTGTCATTGCATACAACTGCTTGTCAAAATATTCAAAATATTTCATATGTTAGAGTACGACTTTTTATGATAATATGGATGCAGTCCTGCAAGGTATTCAGCTACATATCCAATGCGAAAATTATGCAGTAATTTGATAAGCACATTAACGTGGTTGACAGCCTATCATACCTTTAATAGTAGAATATTTGATGTTTAGGATTACTGTAACCCTGGGGACATAAACTTGGTTCGTTAGCTTCATCTTTGTCAGCAGGTGATGGGGGAAAGCCTTGTCTACGGTGACAATATCAGATCCTGGGATCTAGAAAAGATCATCATTATTTTCTCTAGAGATTTTGAGACTTTCAAAATGCGTTTTGCAATCAAGCAGATCATTCGTTATTCACAACGACAGCTATGTTACTGGTCATTGCCTCCAAGTTGTGTGACAATCAATGATTGCATTTGAACACCGAAGTACAGATCAATATTACACATGCCGATACGGCATACGGATTACGTCATTGATATGATATCATATCACATCGGAATATTGCTGCTGGTTCCCATACGTTTTATATATGTGCACTGCATTGCCAGTGCTAGAATATGGACCTGTTTTACGACATGTATATTGTGTTGTCTATTGAAGGAGAGCGAGAGATGACAGTTTCCACGCTCACTCCATCCGTGACTGTCCACTCTGAAACTAAAGAAGTTTTTGAAGACTTCATAAAGTTCACATGTACGAGACGAGAGTCTCCTATTGGATGATAGAAACTGAGAGAAGACGCATCTCATAAACCAGGGTCAACCAAAGGTATCTATCCATCAACGACAACCTCTTCAAAGCAAGATGATCGTAACTTAGATACAGAATTTAATTTTGTATGAGCACGGGAGCGCAGCGTAGTGTGATCAATAAATGATGTATGACAAAACGCAAACAGCGCTCGGCAGAAGTAATATTAGATCCCAGGATTAAATCTGGTCATCCATTCTTGGCGTCGACGGCACATTATGGTTTGATCTGTACCTTTTATGACTACCTTGCGGACACAGAAATATGTCCTCATACGGTTGGGGGCGCGAAGGGTATCGGTTCAGGAACACATGGCACGTAACATGTCTCATTTTCACGACACTGAAGTATTACCTGTTGGTGACGGTCGTAGTGCTGTTGAGTTAGCGTTTCTACCAACGAGTGGTACATATTTAAACAAGAGCCCCGCTTCTGAAATATTCAGAAGCAACAGCTTGCATGGGTCGATCACTAGCCTTAACGACCATGTCCCGTAGCCAGGTTTTGATACGTTCTTCTCCTTTATGTCTCGTCTCCTTCATTGTGATATGGCTTCAGAACTTTTTATGCATTCTCCTCTCATTTTTCCTTTACGGCAACATCAAATGTTGTGCTTAAAAAAGAATTCTTCTCCTTCTGCACTTGTTCATTCTGTCAAATCATATCCTAGTCTATTGTCTCTCTTCATGTTTTAATTAATGGGTGAATTGCCTCTGTATAGACCGATGATTTGCTCATCATTCATCAAGTCAATGCTGATTGTAGTTCCTCTACAGTGATTGTTGTTCTGCCCGAACTACCTTGTCCGAGAATAAAAATGTGACATTACGTTCTTTGATAAATTATTTATCATCTTCGCCGAGAAGATTATGCTTTCGCTTACTCCAGCTGCCGGCTGGGTCTGTATGTATGTCAAGAGCATAACTTGAAAAACCTGTGATGGATCTTCATGATTTTTGGTAGGTGTATAGCGGTTGTGCAAAGGAAGGTCATGTTCGAAAATGGTTTTTTTCCTGGCGTTTTCTAACAGTACTACAGCGGACTTTGCATTTTTTGTTTATAATCCTATCATCTGTTTCCTTAAATTGTTTGTGGCACAGGTGACTCAAACCTTTTCTGCTTTCCTTGTTTGCTCGTGTGTCAAGCTCAATGGGATGATGACCTTCCTTTGCACTTAACATTATAAATTCATCACACACACATCATCGGTACCTTAACAGTATCAATCTATCGCGGAACGAAACGGTGAGATAGATTTCAACTCTTTGATGTCCTCTCATGTCGTATGTTGTACACATTAACCTACTCATGAAATACCTGATCTGATTACTAGTACCCATTGGGAAGTACGTACTACTCGACTTAACGTATTACCAGGTCACCCCAATTAACTATTGCGAAGATTAATGAGTTTGTAAAGACAATTAATCTTCACACGTCCCCGTCGTTATTAATGAGGTTTGCTTCAATCTTTTATTTCAACCTTTCGGAACTAGTATATGTCAAAGCTGTTAAAATTTGTCCTCATCGCAACTGGGTTGATTCCAGAAATGGCATTTTTTAGAATCATATCTGTTATAAATTTGCCAATGGCACTGTATCATACAGAGGTTTGCATGTCTGCTACTTTGTATGTTATCTTTATAATAGATATAAAATATGAAATTACAACGTCTCTTCTATTGATTTTAGCCTTGAGCCTCGTCCACACTATCTCGTCTGTGGAGCCAGTCTGGAAGTTGCAGATCATATAGACTAGCTAATAAAGGTCGTAATGCTTGTAAGGCCCCAATTTAGACGGCGATCGGTCTGCGCTCTTACTGCAACCTAAATCGGATTTGTATAAGGGCCCCGTCACACTTGTGCGTATATACAAGGCCGCATGAGTTGCGTATTAACATGTTTTTGGTATAGGTTAAGTTTGCAGGCGAAGAAGTAATTTCTTTAGTTTGATAACTAGACTGCTTAACGGTGGGTCAAAGTAGAAAACAACTTCCTCCCCGCAAAATTTACTTACTGCGGAACTCATGCGCACTTGAATATACGCACAAGTATGACAGGGCCCCAACCCTTGACTTCTTCATTAGAGTATAATGCAAAATATGATTTAAAAGACAACAAAACACACAAAGCGTTTAAGGATTCGTTTTCTTTTTATCTTTGAAATTGGTTGAGCTCTCTTTTAAATCTAAAGCCCCCTCTCACTGGACCCGCGGCACGCTGGCGGCGTCGCTGCGGCCGATCGAATTGACAAAGCACTCAACGAATTTCATCCACGAAAAACGAAGCTTTTTAAGCTTTGTGTGTTTTGTTGTCTTTTTGGTCATCCTTGAATGATATTCCCACCATAAAGTCAAGGGTTACACAAATCATAGTTAGGACGCAGCGACGCCGCCAGCGTGCCGCGGGTCCAGTGAGAGGGGGGGGGGCGTAAGGTCACAGAGTGAGCGCAGCGAGAGCGCCCTCCTTGTGGAATGGTGGTATAACAAAACATGCCCTCAAGAACACGTACATATTCTTATCACGTTTGTTATATTTTCTACAGTCAGACTTGGCAATCTGTTGCACCAAGAAATCCCGCCATGAATAAACGTCGTTCCAAAACCTGAAGCAACCCGTTGGGAGTCGTGAAAACTTTGTAGTATGAACCATGAAATCCTGAAATTATTGCAAGGTAGTGGATACATTTATCAGTATCTATGCATGGAATGGTTAGTGGCCCTGCAGGGAAAAAGAGTCTCCAAGATACGGAAAGATACACCATTAAGCGGAGTAGATCTGTTTGATGTTTCAAAGCCTTAGGAAAGTTTGCAATGTTGTAAGAACGACGATAAACCTTGTAATGGAAATATTATTTTACCCATCGTTCTCCTTCCAAGTCATAAGAGACTAGCAAAAAAGTAAGTCTCTTAGACTGGGCAGATACTTCTGTTGCTGTGAGTGTATCATATATCACACATTCTCGTCCATTGAAAATTGGCTTGGATTTTTGCATCATCTACTCTGATGAATATAATCATGAGTGGCAGCAGGAACATGGGCTTTTTACATGTCAATTTGTTTGGGCGCCTTAACGTCTGCAGCTGTGATGAGATAGCAGAAGAAAAGTTAAACAGTTACAAGTGTAGGTTTGTTGATGGGAATAATGCCAGCTCATGTTCTACCTGTTGCTGATAGGGTTAGGCTTGTAGCCAAACTGTGGGATTTATCAAACAACACAGGCGTCTGATTCCAAATTGGAGCCGTGTTTGAGATATGACCGTACCGAAACAGCTTTTCAATACCAATTACTAGTATTGAAGTCTTAATCCCCCCTCTCACTGGACCTGCGGCACGCTGGCGGCGTCGTTACGTCGTAAACTGGATTTGTGTTACGCTTGACTTTATAATGGAAACACGGTATCATTCAAAGCTTACAAGTATGACCAAAAAGACAGCAAAACACGCAAAGCTTGAAAAGATTCGTTTTTTGTCAATGAAATACATTGAGTGCTTAGTCAATTCGATCGGCCGCAGCGATGCCACCAAGGTGCCGCGGGTCCAGTGAGAAGGGGGCTTTAGAACTGCTCAAGTGGAGTTTTCCAACTAGAAAACGCTTCCAAGTCAACTAAAAAACGTGTGTGTAAACTAAGCCTACGACCCACCACACGTGTTGCATTTTTAGTGGGGCTTTACTAAAATTAGCTACATTGAGTTTGTGAACACATTTTGCTGGCGCATAGTTACCCTTGATGACATCGGTAATCATAGCAGTGTACCATTTCTGAAACTTGCTAATTTCCGCTGTGTATGCTGACAAGATCAAAAGACATATGCTTTGATTGGCTGTGGAGCCGGTATTGATTGCTTGCCAGACTTGTTGCTGTGCTTGTCGATGCATTCCGGTGTTGCGCCATTTAGTGTTGCTCATTCATGTTCTGAGGAAGGTGACGTAATTACCGTGCTCGTCATAAATCACGTAGCATTGTGACAGGGAACAAGAGTTGGGTTGGAGACTAAAAGCATTAAATCGATCATTCATATGCAAAGCTACGCCAAAAATAGTTACTTAAGCAACTGGATAAAATTTGGTCAGACGTTGAAGACAGCATCCGCTATCTTTCGTCAGTGACTAAAGAAACACATGGAAGAACTAGGTTTTATACCAAAACTCTGAATAGATATGTTAATGAAGTGAAGATAATTTCAGATGGTTCATTTTATGGCGTATCTCATTACCTGGATGTCTAACCTTCATCAACATATGCAAAGCTGCCTAAAGGTGTTGTGAAGACCCAGGTACGTATACATCAAGATCTTATAAGCTCGTTCACCATTCCGAGTGCGCATGCGCAACGACATGTACTGTGGATGATATGTCAACGGTAAAGGCCCCTGAGACATCAACAAAACACGTTTGGATTTGTATGCAAGTCGAGACAATGGTCAGCCTTCACATTTGACCTTGCGTTTGCGTACTCAGAATGGTGAATGAGCTTATTCTCTGACGTAGCCTTTGTTTGAACGTTTCTTTCTGTATCGAGTTACAGGAAAGGTGAGGGTAGAGAACATCGTGATGTAGTCAATTTCAGAACACAGTTAAAACATTGAGTTCCCCTGAAACAATGTGAATCAGTAGACTTCGTGGAGATATTATGTATTTGACATGCATGTAGAACAAACGCAAAACTTTCCTTACAACTTTATAACTTGCTCGAACGTAAGTGTCGTTTGTCCCGTAATGGGCATTGGTACGATCACATGCCACGCGCCACGAAAGCTATCTGGTCGAACAAACGTGCCTTGACAGCCCATTCATCTAATCGCCACCATGCAATTAAAGCCTGGATTAGATTGGCATCTTACTTAATTAGGTCCGATGAGGCCTTTCACCCAACCACCAGGCCGACAATGTAGATATGGGCGCACAAGTAATTGCGTCTAGGTCACATGTCAAGGACCTGTCTCTGACTTAGGTCAGAAACTGGAGATCGCTCAGTCCTCTCAAGGACGCTGATCGTACTACCGCTATAGCAACCGTTAAAACAAAACACTCATGAGTTAAGCCCCCTCTCACTGGACCCGCGGCACGCCGGCGGCGTCGCTGCGCCCTTAACTGAATTTGTGTTACCCTTGAATTTAAAATGGGAATATCATTCAAAACGTACAAGTATGACCAAAAAAGAAAACAAAACACACAAAGCTTGTTTTTTTGTGGACGAAAATCGTTGAATGCTTTGTCAATTCGTTCGGTCGCAGCAACGCCGCCAGCGTGCCGCTGGTCCAGTGAGAGAGGTTTTATAAGCGTTGGACAATGCTGAAACGATACCTCACAAAACAAATTACTTCATCATTGAATACGTAATCCCCAAATACTACTTGTCCAAATGAGGCTTACAGGTGAAACTTAACTAAAAAAAATGTTAAAAGGAGTAACAACCATACAATTAATAGATTGGATAGAAAAGTGATGACGAAGGTTTCTCAAGGGCAATTCCTTTGGCGCTTGACTAGTAATTCACACCCACAAGTAGCTTTGACAAGTACATTGTAGTCGAGAGGTGGCGAAGAAAGTAAATTGCTGCCGTCACAGCGTCTGACCCATGTATTAGTCAGACAATTTTGTTGCTACGTTTTATAGCAACATGATGTATCACCTGGAAGCAAAATACAGTTCATTTTAATCGGCGATATTTCACCATCAACAACGGAGAGGGATCCTGAATGTAGCCACGATGGAAATTTATGAGTTCTCCAGGCATCGGGTCATTTCTGCAACCGCCGCTGTCGTTCCGAAACCTCACCATCCTTATTGCAAGTCCAGATTAATGGCATTGTTTTAGTGGTGTTGGTATTTCTGGGGAAATCAATTTTACGAAAATAGCCAGTTTGGACGTTTTAATGTTTCTTTAACGCACACAGGAACAAGATGAATATTGCAGAATTGACCAATAAATTCGGACGCCGCAAGAGTAACGATGTCCCAAATAGCCCCCCTGTAACAATTTCCAAGGACTTGCGCACTTAAAAGTTGGAAGAGGTGGGGAGTATTAATATCTCTCTCTCCTTTCATATATAACACATAACTCTATATACTGCGTTTATGCGTGTTACGTGTACTTTTCTGTGAGCAATGACTGCACCATGGTTTCTACGTGGGTCGGAGTTCTAGAGGTAGTTCACCTTCTACTAGGTATATCGACATACGTAAATAGGAGTTGATAAACTTTATGTCTATAACATGACTTAATCACTGATGCCTCGTTATCACAAAAACTGGCTTGAGGTAGAAAATAGACAATACAGAAAATTCTACGGATCTGTTGCATTGTTTAATTGGATTATCTATCACGCTCGTATTTCTTCATTGAGTATCATATCCATCATACGCCTCATCACATAATGTTCTGTCTTGCACATGCGACTCCCACAGAATATCGTACGTGACATTTGAAAATGAATTTCCCTTTGTCATGGAATGATCTAGATATGATGCTTTACGTAATAAATTATTCACATTTCTCAAAACAAGTACAACAAGTTTCAAGAGTATCGATGTTACAGGCTGTTTTGAGTATATATTTAAATGCAACAATCCCCACAATGCAAAAATAGGTAAATATTTAAACGACTGCTTTATCATTTATAGAAAAAGTACCGAAACCAATAATTAGCCCCACTTGATTATAACACTGTATCTAAAAAGGTATGCTAGCCCTTATTGTATTAGTAATTAGGATGTTAAGTATTATTCTATACTTCTATTTTGTATCATGTTTAAGAATTATTGCCATACTTTGTACCATGTACAATTGTCGTTCAATAAAGTTCTTCTTCATTAACCTTTAGCACACTGAAGTAGCCGTTGGGCACCACATTCACTATTGGTTACAGAGTTAGGCAGCAGGGAGAAGGTTAAAAAGTCACGAAGACTCTTCCCGTAGGCATTGACCTTGGAAAGAAGTCAGAGAGGATCATCAAGAACTTCCATCGTTTTATATTCTGATGTTCATACAGGATATCATGTATGACGTTAACCTTTAGCACACTGAAGTAGCCGTTGGGCACCCCATTCTCTATTGGTTACAGAGTTCGGCAGCAGGGAGAAGGTTAATAGTCACGAAGACTCTTCCCGAAGGTATCGACCTTGGAATGAAGTCAGAGAGGATCATCAAGAACTTCCATCGTTTTATATTCTGATGTCAACATTCATCAGAATCCCCCGGGGATTGTCGTTGTCCTTGGCAATGCGATACGTAATGAGCGTGTGGCGCCCGCACTGAATATGTGCGATTGATACGAGTCTGCGTCTAAATCAATCAACCGTGACGTGTGATACTGGTGTATGTTTGCCTACTCGTCGTCAATAATTCAATCCGAAGTCTACAATGATTCCTTTCTTATTAGTTGGCTGTTATAGCTGTCAGCTAACGGAGGAGATTGTACCATCCCACTCATGTGTGTTTATTGCTGTATGATAAAATGTCAGTGACTTTTGCTACGGCGTTCTTCATGCAAAGCATGTACTCAACGGTAGCAGCTTAGAACCAGGAATATACATGTACCAAATAACGGCAATAAAAGATACAACAACCGAAAACCAAACTTTTTTTTACAAAACATGGAAAAATTCAGGTAACAAAAAAAATACGAATCAAACATTTTTTAAATATCGGTTAGGCGCCTGTTTTCGAAACCAGAGATTGAGCCAATTATTATTTCCTTCACATCATTGGATGTATGGCCGAGCGAAGACAAACACAGTCAGCCGATGTATTCTTCAATTGGCAAGGTGTTTGAAGTCAAGGATATTGAAACTTGTAAAACGTTAGACGAACAAGAGTATATAGAGTTCATCAGTCAAATTTAATTTGCATATATCGGTAAACATCATCCTAGTATCTGACCTGGTATCCCCTAAGTGTTGCTCAAGTTGAGTAAAGATCCAGCAATTGTTTTATTCTTAAATTTTCGTCCACTGGAAGCTGTATCGCTAAGTCTGTAACCTGTCAAAGCCAAGTAGGGCGTGGTTATCACGAAAGCAGTGGCTGAATACCAAAGGACATTTACTATTGCCGTATGTTACATGTTCAGCCGTGTCATCCCTATAGTCCTCCCGAGTGATTGGTCAATTGTTGAGCGACATGGAGACGGTGTTGAGTTACCTTTTATGTTTACTTCGATCGGTAAATGTACATATTAAATCTAAATGGAATAGTCGCAATAGACTACTAGTCTGGCTATTCCTTATATACTTCACAATAGTTATCCAAAGTCTGAGTTGAGGCAAGAATAATTACAACTGAAAAATGTGCATCAACAGTTTAAAAGGATCTTGATATTCCAAACTCGTGACTTATCAGCTCCTTGTGTCGTAATAACTTGATAGAGGCTGAATGTTTCTACACGATTAACAATTACGGTTCCGCTTCTCACTACACCTGCGCCCGTTCTGTAGGGCTTTGCATCGGCATCTGTGGTGTGCTCAGTTCTCCTGCTGCATGAAGCCGTAATAATAGAATCTGCCACACATTGCCAACAAAATCTTACAAAAGCTCTTTAACAGGAAAGTTTATTCGGTAATTGTTTTTTAGTTGATAAGAAGGTCTTGCTGCATATAGCTGTTGGCCTTAAATAGAATCTGCCACACATTGCCAACAAAATCTTATAAAAGCTATTTAACAGAGAAGCTTCTTCGGCATTTGTATTTTAGTTGATAAGAAGGTCTTGCTGCATATAGCTGTTGGCCTTAAATAGAATCTGCTACACATTGCCAACAAAATCTTATAAAAGCTCTTTAACAGAGAAGCTTCTTGAGCAATTGTTTTTCAGTTGATAAGAAGGTCTTGTTACACTCATTTGATTTCTTCCTTTGTCTTCTGTATTGACGCTATGCTAACAATTTGTTTTACATTGTCTAGAATTTGTTGAAATTTTGATCAAATGTAATAACGGTTATCCTTGGTTGATATTGTTTTTTGCCATATTTATTTGCCATTGATCAGTCACTTTTGGTTCTTTTTGTTATTTATGTTCTGATAGTTTTGTTGATATGGAATTTTCATATTCATTTGTCAACATAAGTTCTGCTTGATATCAATGTTATGAAATCTATGGTTGATATTGATTTTTTTATATTTATTTGCCAATGATGCTGTTATTATTATCTTTATGGACATCACTTATATCTAGACCTACACAGTAGCTCATTGCTGTTTCTACCATTAGTTATTGTTTTGGATCCGTGGCTTATGGTTGTTTTCCTGTACTTTGTATTTTTCTTGTTTTGTATTATGTGTTAAATAGAAAAAAGGTTTTGCTGCATGTAGCTGTTTGCCTAGAATCTGCTACATATTGCCAACAACATCTTATAAAACTTTTTTAACTGAGAAGCTTGTTCGACAATCTTTTTGAGTTGATAAGACGTTTATAAGTATTCCCAAGGACATTTGGTCTTCCATGTGGCGCCAAGCTCATAAGCTGTTCTATGGTTATCCTGACTTAGTTATCAACTGAGATCTGAATGGACTAATGAAAAATGTTTGACATGCATGCAGGCTTCATGAAAATCTGGAAAAAGTTCATAAAAGAATGGGGGACAAACTCGCAGATAAGGTTTATCTACATTGGTTGGTAGATAATGGAAAAAGGAATAATCTTAAAGACTTTGATCAAACCAGGTTTGCATCAAGGCGTCAAAAGCCATAATATATTTTCTTTCCGCTGTCCATCTTTACCAAAAATGTATATATTCAGAATAATTATCAAAGGACCTTAGAAAGGACAGTTTAACACAAATAATGCATTTCTTCAGTTATGTACAATTGTTTTGATTACTTTGTATAGAAAATTGAAACACAAGACATTATAACGTGTTTTTCTTTTTCAAGACATCGGTTCTGATGTCAACATAGGAAGATATATAGTGCTTTGCGTTAGCCCCATGGGGTCGTCTGCAGTATAACAGATATCGTGTGACAGACGTAGGCATCTCTGAATAATGGGAATAGAATCAATTTGTCCTGCCGAGAAATGTAGTTCTGCTATTAACGCGGAATTTCCTATCGATTTTTCCTAAAGTGTGAGATTTGGGAGACACAGCGCATATCCCACAGCTTAGCTAACGCTACGCCACATGTAGACATCAACCATTAAGTGGGCTTTCTACGTCCGCAGTACGGATCTCGGTAATTGGTTTTCAAATCCAGTTTACGTGCGTAATATTGGTGAAGCCGAGGCGAATGCTGCAGGGACATATGTAACCATGACTCGATTTAATGCAAGCCCACGATATAATTTTGCCAGTAAATGAGAACTTTCAAAGTCTGTCTAGACTCATTCATCGTAGCTGTGAGAAGCGCTTCGATTGTGATTCTATTTGATTGCGTATGTGCTGGGCTGTATTACAAGCTTGACAGACATATTATGTCCCCATCTCACCCCTCGCGGTTAACAGTGCAGTTATTTCCAATTGGTCATCCATCCAAAGCATCAGGAAAACATCAGTTTCTTACAGTCCACTGGCATCTGATGTCCTTCAGCCTAAGCATCAACGCCCTCTACGATGTAGGTGATCTAAATTGTCGAATCATTCCAATGAGATCCTACTGGGTGAGATGCTAAGAAGCTCTCAGCTTATCCTTGGCCATATTCCCATAAAGGTATAATCTGCTCTTTTGGTTGCTATCCCTGTCTCCCACAAGCAGGACGAATTACTCCAAATAAGGACGATGATTGAGACCATCATCAACTGCATTAAACTGGTTTACTGTTAACGTGTGAGTTGGCCTTGGTAGCCGAGTGGAATACAGATGCTGTTTCTTCCGCTGGGTCCAAAATGACTTCGTTGACTTTGACCATGTGGAGTTTAACTAAATTGCAAGGCTGTAATGTTCCTGTCAATACGGTTAAAAAATTATTAGCGACAGAAAACATAGAATACCTTTAAATCGGCAGAAATACTAAGGAACGGTACAATGACCAAGTCGCTCGGAAAGCTAAAGGTTGCTTGTTCGATCCCGGCCATGTTTTTTCAATATCCTTTTTTTTCATTGTTCTAGTACATTAGTCTAGCTAGGGATTGTCAATAAGTCTTATTTTGCACCATTTTGCAGGATTATACTCAAGGTTAGGATTAGGATTGACAGGATCATGAAATGTTACTCACCGGAATCATCCTGCCAATAGTAGAAAATAATTATTATTGACAGACACATCCTGTCAATAGCGCAAAATATCGTATTCTGTCAATAGCCTCCGCCTTAACCTAATGAATTCGACCAGTAACATCGTTCAAATATCAGAACAAGATGTTTACGTTTTAAATACCTAAACATAGGTTCGACAGTAATTTCATTGTGCGTTTTGTTGTATTGCCGACAATGATGTAACGTGTCTACCAGATATTCATGAAAGGCAATATTAATCCTAGAGCATCAACTTAAATGTGTTACTCCTGTAATATCGTACGACATTGTGAAAGCTTCAGTACGGAAGACATTTGCCATGCTTAAACATACATGTACGTCAGAGAGACGTCCTGGATGCATGTTAATTTGAATCCAACATGTTATTCATTGGGAGAAAACCTTACTATTGTGAAAAATAGTACATTTGTATTCGTGGCATTCCTTATAATCTTCGATGCGTGGTAGCTCTGTATATCGAGAAGTGTGTAGGTGTAAATGTTAAGTAGGCCCTCAGAGTTAGTGTAATCAGCTACAGCCAACTGTTCCACGCAGACTTACACTTCTTCTGGGACAATCCCATCAACATATCTAGCTGCCATACACACACGTTGGGTTGATCCTTAAATCCGATATCTTAAGCGGATATGACACAGTCTTAATACGTGTTGACTCCTAGCAAAGGTGATGTCTGTGCTGTCGTGATATTTTCAGCGTCTCGTGGAAAGATGGTCGGATATTTCTCATCGGTTCCTGTGCGGGGCTGATGCCGATAGCTGAAGTACGCGCCCCCCTCCCCCATCACATCGTCCGCTACAACGCTGCTACTACTATCCCTCTTATACCTAAGCGAAGTAGATAGTCAGTTGTAGAGAGATATGTAAGTTGAATAGTATCTTCATGTTTATGTTTATTCAGACTTACAACATTTGGGGAAGAATTGACATAACAGGTGACTATCGCCTTTCGAAGATGTCAACCGGGACCAGACTGTTGGGTTAAGGCATCTAAGGGTAGATAACACATTTGTCAGTAAAATGACGTAATGTGTATATTTCATAAGCGAGGTAGATAGTTGGTCGTAGAGAGATATGTGAAGTTGCATAGTATCTATATAAGGGTAGGTAACACATCTGCCACCTTTAACACTACCTCGTACAGCTTACCATTTTATAGTATGTTTACCATTGATATAGCAAAGCTACACTAAGACCTAAGGGTCAAGGAGAGGCTTCCAAGTGCCAAATGGATACCTAAGTGGTCCCGAATGGCTCTTCGTGCTGCTTTTACAGGTCTTTGGCAAAGCGTATCTTTTCTTCCCCCCTGGGTAGTATACAGAAAGAGTCGTTACAGGGGCTTTCGGGTGCAACACTGCCTTAGGAAAATCTAATAAAAGAGATGTTCAGGCATCTATGGGCGGCACGTTTCCTTCAAACGGTTTATTATACAACGATTTGGTACATGGGGCCATTGTGCGCTTGGCGGGTACATCATTCAGCAAGTACTTGCCACCATTCTTATGTCAGCACGCAATTGGCCACTTGCATTGACGTTACGGGTCAAAGGTCACAGAGGCGGGCCGCCATGTTGGTGTCAAATTGCTTACACTGGCCATCTCTGCCAAATGAATGAATCTTTAAGTCTTATCTATTTATTGTTCTGAGTCTTGTTATCACCACTTTATTTTCATTAAGCGTTTGGTACGTATGTGGCGTAATGATAACTTTTCAACTTGCCGCCGTGACAATGACTTTGATATGAAAAAGCTTATTCCAAGCCTAATGAGTAGTGACGAATTGATACCTTCATCATGTATTAAACTTAATATGTAATAAAGTGGAAACTGGCGTATGCCGTAGATATGAGCGCCGTAGAAACTGCTTATCAAAATGTCTACCAGACTAAATCGACCTGTATTAGGTAGATTAGCCCTTAGATATATATAGAACTGTATTTATATACCAGCTTTACTTTGTACCTTGTAAAATTGTTGCGCAATAAAGTTATCTATATGAAGTTTGACACCATGTTTGGAAAGAAGTTTAATCCATAATGACAGTAAGTACAGTCTTCGATATTGATTTTGTCAAGTTCTGGTCTTACTATTCGGTAGTATAGTGTACAACAGGGAATGTAGATTAAACATTTTATCTTCACAAATTAACGCACTCTTGGGCAGTTCAAAAAGGTGTGTCTGTATTTGCGTTCTTACTCTTTGAAGTGTCAAAATGCACTATGAGCTCCCAGATCCTTCCTTATGATTGATGAGTATTGATTGCGTACTTAAGATGTGCCTGCCTTCAGACATAGATACTGATAAGAAGTAATGGATTTCTATGATTGCTTATGAAAGAGACATTACGGGAAAGTAATGATTATGATTATAATGATCTATATGCAAGGTTTATTTAATCCTTCTATCTGCGTGCCGCCATTGATTAAGCTTTCTCAGTCGCAGTCGTTTTACACGCAGGCGTTTATCTTGTTTTTTTCCCTCTCTAAGAAGATAACCCTTTAGGCTATGATTAACCGTTTAAGCGTCCGAAGTGCTTCTCCCAGCAAGACCGTGAACGTTATCAATATTGTGTGCAGTTGCGTGGCATAATCGCAAAGCCTTTTGTGACACTGACTAATACATCATGATATGTGATACTAGAAAGATCCTAAAAGGGAAAGCTTTGCAATGAAAGATGAAGTACTAGGTCTAATCTAAAATATATAGCTATATGACAGTATCTCTTTCCTTAGCGTACTAGTACACAGTTTGGCGGTAATAAACACAGCGTAGATCCGTATCTTGGAGAAAACCCACGCATATTTATTGATGGAAACCCCCCATAACACTGGAAGATTGACTTTGCATCTTAAAAGTGCAAAGAGTCGACCTTGCCATCTGGTTCTAACTTTGCTACAAGGTTGAACGGACCATTTGTGATATGATGTAACTGAGGGAGAGCAGGGGTCGTTTAAGTGGAAAGCCCCCGCATAGGCTAACAGTAATGTATTTTGCTGCAGCTTTTAGCCACCTCGTCGAGACAAAATGTGTTTTTTTGCTTATATGCTATGGAATAAGTCCATAACGCTAAGACATCATCATCTTTAAAGCATAGAACTGGAATAGTACTGTGCTTAGTCGGATTCTTTCCTCGTGCCAGTTTTGTCCGGTGTGGAAGTCGACAATAAAGGAAGCTCCAGCCAGATACCTAGTCGACTGGCAACTGTAAGGTTTCTGAAGAAAACTTTATCTATGGCGAACAGAAGCGCGAGTTGGCGGAGAAGACAGTGTTATCATTAGTAGTCTTGAATGGACTTTTGTGGAACAGTGAATTCAGTCGAGCTCAGACGTCAGTGTCAGTCGTTGAGATTTTGGTCACCATGAGCCATCTCAACGTTTCTCTCCGGATATCATACCGTTCAAGCCCGATGAAATGTCGAAGTGCAAGCATGTCAAAACAATAAGATAGATCGCACGAGCTATTTCAACCCTGCCCTTTGATAACGTCTCTCGCCCCCTTGTCCACGATCAGGTGGCACCTCCATGACAAGAATGACGACTCCTGAAATAAATGCTGACTACGTGCAGCTTTTTTAAAAACATTTCTGAACCACTTGGTAACTTTCTTTAAGTTATTGTAACGGCCTTTATTGTTTATAACGATGTGCTAGTGTCGCAAAAAAGTAGCTAACACGGTTGGTAAAATCATACATAGTTATTGATAAATTTACAGGCTAATTCCGTTCACAAAGAAAAGCGCTTACTAACAAGCTTTCGACCAGTGATTTGGTCCTTCTCAAGTTGATTTGACCCGAAGCTTACGTCACTTGACCTGTGACCTGAAGTGTGACGTCAGAAACGGGTCATCGTTATTATGAGGTACCTGATTCCGTGTGTTTTCTACGTAGTTGCCATGTTGTTGAGATTCAAGCCGTCACAATCTAACAATATTGTTAAAATAGCAAGTCACCATTGAGATTAAGATGTCCTTTCTGGCGTTACGTGGTTGGAGATATCAAAATGCAAATTAGGGGCTGTTCTGCAGAGGATCAGACTCACTGGTTACGCCAAAAATCGTTACTCAAGCAACTGGATAAAATCTTTAAACAGTCTGACGTTTCAGACAGCATCCGCTATCCTTTGTCAGTGACTAAGGAAAGATCTGGCAGAAGTAGGTTTTATACCAAAACTCTGAATAGATATGTTAATGTAGTGAAGACAATTTCATATGGTTCAAAAGAATAGTAAGTTAAGCTCATGTTGTTTATTCATCTATTCAGAGTTTTGGTATAAAACCTAGTTCTGCCAGATCTTTCCTTAGTCACTGACGAAAGATAGCGGATGCTGACTGAACATGAAACGTCTGACTGTTTCAAGATTTCTGGCGTATCTTATTACCTGGATGTCTAACCTTCATCAACGAGACTCACTGGTTGCCTGAAAAGTTGTTTCATCAAGCTCCCTTTCTCGACAAAGAAGCCGCCACTAAACCTGATATTCCTGGCTCCCTGAGCGTGGGCAGACCGATAGGTGGGTCGTCAAGGTTATTTTAGGGCTCCATTAATCACTGTCGCGACGCAGTCTGTCCTAATATTTTCCGCCGCTACGTCGCCCAATCATCGCCATGGGATCTAATTCAATTGGCCATTTGTCACGTCTGACACCCCCATTAATTGTCGCTCGATAAATTTCCCGGGGTGACATCCCCATTTAAAGCATCAAAACCCATTAACGTCATAAATAGGCCGAAGAAATAAGTTCACGCCATCGATTAAACGGGTAATGGGGGTGGGGGGTGATTGTGACTATGATGAAACAGACACAATTTTTAGGAGAAAACTAACTGTTGAGTATCGATGTTTCTCCCTGATATTACTCTCTTTTAGTTTCTTGGACGATCCCAAGAATTAGGAAGACACTGTAGGTTTGACATAAAGCCGTAGCGTTTCATGTAAGTAGTTCCCAAAATATTTTTCTAACGAAGCCTTCTAATTTGAGAAACGTGTTTTTAGAATCATGTTAATACCTATATGAATTCGACCGGACCAGTATAACTGTCCCTGACGACTGTGGGTGGGCACGCTGACAACCAAACTTGAGGCACCAAATAAATTGAAGTGCTATTTGGAGTTCACGAATTACCTCTGCTTCGGCTATATATACACACATCATGTATAGTCAGTGATTGGCTTGGTGCTGGGTAATTCTAGTGGAGAGCACATTGGCGCCATGCGATAAACATTGATATACACTTTCAACTTGTGCAGTGTTTCTGGTCTCCACGATGTCAGACATTAAGTGCAATTGCAATAGATCACTATAACATTTGGACAATTTAGCTGAATTGCCTAGCAATAAAAACTCAAATTGTTTCTATGATTGTACGGCAATTTGACTGGTATTACTGCCAAGAAAAATGGTGAGGCTACAGACAAGAGACAAGAACGGCGAGAATGAATGAATGAATGAATTTATAATAGTAGCAATTTCAAAGCTAATTCAGTTCTTTTCAATTATTAGCTGAGTATAATTCAATCGCCGATAGAAACGTGTGTCATCTAGTCGTTACGGTAAAGCAAGCTGGATATCACTTGATACATATTCATCACATTTATTCCTCAATAAACCTTAAACTGACTTCAGACGTCAAATTGTCCTCTTATGTTACTGAGCTGCATGTCAAAATTAGGGATAAGCTTTTAAAGCTCGACATTGTCGTTTTCGTTTCATCTTCTAGAGTGACCAGAATCGATACCAATGCCAGTAGTATGGAAATCCCCCCTTATCATGTGCGTGTGTTCTTTTGTCGCGTACATAGACTCTAAAGCCTTGTGGAGATTGAAGCTGATAGAGTCATTAACATGTAAGACCCTGGATACTCTACCGCCCGTGTGGACGTGCTGGTCTTAAAAGACTCTTCAGCGTCTGGGGAATTGGAAAAGAAGAATAACTTCCACAGCCAATTTTCCTGCCCGGCATCCCACATTAAACTTATTACTTCGTAATAACTCACACAGCGTTGTTGACAGCTAACTTGTCAGGTCCAGACTCTAGCAATGTTTCAACTTCAAAATCCAATTTGGAAAACGGCTTTGATGGAGGTTGTTAGACAGCTCTAAGCTAAGGTAGTTGCCATTATGTACTGCCAGAATCCACCACGGGGACTGCGGATCGTTGAAAAGTCCGATAAAGAACACAATACTACTGGTGAATTCATGCGGCAACCCAATATCTCATTTCAATACTTCGTTGTTCTTGCCACTACGAGATAAGACTCAATATCATGTTTCGTGAGCTACGACCAAGGAAACGATCGAGAGAACATCCCCCACCCACCCTGCTACTCATCGATCGTGAACGAATATCATCAACTGGAACACGGCATCGCGAAGCTACAGACGCGTGAGAATGACTAACATAACCCAAAGCGATTCTAAGTCAAGTCCTATATTACCAGATATCAACAACTTACTCTACCATGTATCCATTAGAATCTCAAAATAACGATTAGTTATAAGTTAGAATCCCCGCACACCATAAAGTGTATAGGGTGGAGCCCATCTCCGTTTCGTAGCCCTGGGCCACACTGTGGTGCAATCACTGCAGCAGGGGGCTAGTCAACTGGAGAGTGTTTAACTTCCATATGGTTTCAGAAGTATGTAACATTCTTATAAAGTCTTTGGTATGACTCGACGCGCCCCTTATCTAGACGTGTCCTACCCGGGCGCGAACTCGGGCCTTCTGGCTCCTCATAATTTGAACCAGATGTGGTAAGTGACAGAAGCGCAGACCACTACACCACAGGAACACCCCACCCAAATCACAATGAAGACTGTAAAACTTTACATTTTACTCATATGCAAGATTGTATTTTCTGTCTACTCATACATCAAAGAAATATCAAAACATCTTCAGTTTACAGTGCAATAGATCTGAGAAGTGGCACAGAAAAAAATGAGTTTTCATTCAAGAGACGTCTTCAATACGATACTGTTTCAATGATTAAGTCCGGAATACCGACCTTCTAGCGTCCTTCGGCGCCGTGTCTCTCACATCAAACATGGCCGCTGTCTATGCTATTATTAAACTTATCTCGCTGGGAATTAGTACGATTTCTCATCTTACCGCTTCCACGCCCGGGGAAGGAGAACGCATTAGATTCGTTATTAGCTTTAGAAGGAAGTTAATTACATGGATTTTAGAAGATCTGGTTGGCTTTCCACACGAAGAGTTTGAGTCAGAACAGCGAGCACTTCCGCCAACTGGAAAGTATTGATTGGAGAGGTATCAATTCTCGGGTAGTCATAGGCAGGATGCAATCACCATGTGTTCAAATCGAAGATGAAAAGCTTGTATTCAAAAGAATCGAAGAAGTGGTCCTGACATTTAATCATAGTCTATTGTTTCGATGGGGTTGTTGTAGCCAGATATCTGCTGTCAACTTGCCTTGTTCTGCGATTCTCCGACTTAGGTATCAAAATGTTAATAAAGTCCAGCCCACCAGCAGAAGTTAGCTATCACGGCGAAGTAGTTACTCCTTCAAAAGGCACTCACATCTCCCATGTTCGTTTGTTAAAGGCTTGTAGTCGACAGGTTGGCCACAGTCACTGTCAGTTTTTTGGTGCGTTACACGATTGGATGGCAGTCTTTCGAAAACCCAGTTCCGTTTGAAATGGTCTCGGAGTTCCTGTGTTTCGTCGGGGTCAGTTTTAAGGTTTCGTCATTGGCACCATCTTCGATTCCATCCGGTACCTTAAGGAAAAAAAATTAAGAGTTTACAGCTTGTACCTATCCTTTAGTCATGGAAGATATCACGATATCATTGCACCACAATGAATATTTCGCTTCTTCTTAGGCATTTCGTTTTTCATGCATCGCATTTACTATATATCATATGTCTCTTTGTCAAATTTTGGACTTCGCTCTACTGATTATCGTACTTACTCCATAAAAGATCAGAAAAGTACAATGCTCGGAAATAAATGTCTGCAACTTTAGATCCTGGATTTGTGAGCGTTAAGGTTCCATTTTACTACGAGCAAAATTATGACGTACACGATCAGGTACAGCCACTCTCAGCTTCAGGTCTTTGATGTAGTAGGGTCGGTTGATGACGTATCTGTCCCCCATGTCTCTGCCCATCATGGGTGAATAACTGTTCGTCGACTGGACCGTCATCTCTGCGGTGGTAACAACAAGCCACATTTCAATGTCACAGAAATCGATTACGAGATCAGTAGCGAATCGCCCTGAGGTTTAGCTTCGTCCAAACGTTGCAAAAACCTGGCGACTGTATATTTGTTATGTAAAGATCCAGGATGATTAAAACATACAGAATAAGAAATAGAAATTCCAAACCCAACATCAAAGAAAAGGTAAGAAGTAAATCTGGAAGAATATCTACCTATTTATAATCTCCAAACAGATCTACAAGGTGCCAAAAATCGTAAATGCTAGCCAGAGAAGCTCCAGTCAGCCAGATAAACTCCAGATGAGCTTATCTGGCTGACTGGAGCTTCTCTGGCTAGCATATACGATTTTTGGCACCATGTAGAGCTTATCTAGCTGACTGAATCTTCTCTGGCTAGCATATACGATTTTTGGCACCGTGTAGATCTGCTTGGAGATTACCTATTTACACATCGAATCGTTTTCAAGCTTATACAACAATACTGAATCTCAGTTGGTAGATACCTACGTGAGCAGGGATGACATTCATCACTGTCACTGTTTACAAGAGGAGAGAAGTGCTTGGATGGAGTTCCTGTCGGCTGGAGCTCAAAAACATTCGCACAGACGGTTGGGATGTCACCTCGTGGATTTCTGGACAAGATTCAAAAGATGATAGTATTATGCTGTCTCGGAAAAGAAGACGAACCCAATAAGTTAGAACTTTGTGTCCGTAGTGATAAATAGAGTAGTCATATGTTACATTGTTCATCATTGTCTGCCCGTCCTCTCCGTGTTACATGTACATGTACTTGCAATTAGCCTACGGGCAGGAATTTGGAATGAACTCGCATTATACGTTTGTATAAGATTTGGTACCGTTTCCACTTCTAAGCATACCAAGGCAAACATACCATTTTTCCCTTTTTAAAGAGAAGTAGGACAATGACATAAGTAAAAGCCTAGGAAAAAGAGCTCATTTCAATCTACATTATTAACGGGACGTATCGCAGGATTGACAACTGTAATCCTCAAAGTACATTGGCAAGAAATAGCTTGTGATAGATACAGACTTAGGGAAGTGGGTGTTAAGATATGTGGAACTTACCCCAAGGGATTAGATATCATCCTTCCACTAACATCGTTATCAGTAGGTGCGCAGTAAGAGAACGACTCAGACGGCCTCGTCACACTGTCTGTAGTGACAAAAAGCACTTTCTCAGTATGAGGAGATATACAGCTCTTGTCAATCTTGTCCGAACACTAAGAGACGGTGACAAAGATTGCAACACGGAGCTGTCCATCAATTAAGCAGCAATAAAGTGTCCTTGTACGCTTTTTCGACAGTATAAACGCACCGAAGCAGCTAATTTATTGGCGTCCTAATTCAACTGACAACACATATCATTTAAATTAACACATAAATTTCACACCTGTTGACACCTTATTTCAGCATGCAAATTCCTTTCCATTCATTTTTGTATCTAGATGTTTTTGATTTGCTGAGCAACAAGGAGCTGTCCATCAATTGAGCAGCAATAAGGTGTCCTTGTACGCCTTTTCGACAGTATGAACGTAGCGAGGCAGCTAATTTACTGGCATCCTAATTCAAACGACACCACATCTCATTTCAATTAACACATAAATTTCATGCCTGTTGACAACTTATTTCAGCATGCAAATTTCTTTTCCATTCATTTTTGTATCTAGATGTTTTTGATTTGCTGAGCAACAGGGGCCTGTCCATCACTTGAGCAGCAATGAAGTGTCCTTGTACGCTTTTCGACAGTATAAACGTACTGAATGAGCTAATTTATTGGCATCCTAATTCAAACGACACCACATATCATTCCAATTAATACATACATTTCATGCCTGTTGACAACTTATTTCAGTATGCAAATTTCTTTTGCTATATTTGTATCTAGATGTTTTTGATGACCTAATTTCTCGTACGTTTGTTTGACGTGTAACATCGTATGTCATCACTTTTAAAGGTCACATTACATTAAAACGAACCGCAATGTAGTTCATCATGCCATATCGTGAAATAACTACAATCCATCATTACGCCACATTCCGTCACACCGCAGTGTTATCAATCGCATGACTACACATTATACGTTTCGTCAGATCGCAATTTATTAATCACATTCTCTGTATTCTATTCAATGCCTACCAGCTTTCCTGTGTCGATATTTCCACATTTTTCTTGTCCTAAGACACAGCATGGCAATAATGGCTATCAGGATTCCGACGACAATTCCCATCGTAATGGCAGCAATGAGTACCGTCCAGGACTCTGAGGAAACATAAACAGAACATAGTTCATCACCAAATTGGTCTGACCTACAAACCCATTGACGTATACTCGTACAGCATGCGCAGTACAACATTATTGTTTTTGAAAAATTGTATGTCTGGGAATTCAAAGTCGGTCAAGAGCCAGTGGTGCTCCATTACACTTTATCATTGGCCTTTAATAGCCAGGCTCCCCTACTGAGTCAGCGGCATGTGTGGCCCTTGATAAAGCAAGTTATTGATCTTAAACTGTGTTAAGGGGATTGTTTTAACGGTTCATCTTAATTAAAGATGGGGGTTTCTTTATTTCAGTTTTAGCCGCAACAAAGATGGCTAATGAATGAAGGAATCTACTTGTCAGATCAACATGCTCCTGGTGTCGATATTGTTTTATACTTTCGTCGAAAGCATATACATATGCATCTGGGCCGATTTTAATTTCTTAATGGGGATTACTTGATTTGCTGCGGGCTTATATCATACTGCCGTAAAACGCATCTAAAAGATCCCGGATCATCAGCGACGCCCACTTTCCTTAATGAAATTGCAACGGAGTATTAAACAAACATCCCGTCACAAGTATGCAATATGCTGCACACGCCTGTCGCTAATATTTCACAAACGGGCTGCCATAACACAACTTCCCAACTTTATGAATCTTAGATGTATCCCATTCATCACCGATAGTATTACGCACGTCTTTCTAGATGAGATATGAACCGTTCCGTCGTTTGCCGACATTTCCTGAGACAGGAAAATTCATCTTAAAGGGCAAATTGTATTGACGACCACAGACGTAAAAACACAGTAAGCTTTTCAACGCCTACGCACGAGCAGTCAATCACGATAATATAGAGCTTAGCTCGAAAAAAAAAGTATTGTAGATCTTGTCAGCCAGAAGAATAGCAAGAAGAGTGATAGACTGTAAGGGAAACGTAGTCAGCGGTTTAAGAACAGGAAAAAGGGACCAACACTGGCGTAAAGGGAAACACCTTCTTTGTGTTTGAGATAAGTACGGTTTATGTGGGGTATAGTTAGGATAAATGCGACGTACAGAAAGAAATAGAGTGATACATGTATCTACCTGAAACTTCTACCCTGAATTTTTCTTGATCTGATCCAAACATGTTTGTAGCGGTGCAGATGTAGTCTCCACTGTGCACGGGATCCGCAGTGCCGATGGTTAGCGTGCTCTGTGAGTCTCCACTCATCTTCACCGTGATGTCTCCCGTTCTTCCCGGCCGGTATTTTTTCTGGTGTCCCGAGACCCCCTTCCAGACCCAGTCGACATAGTCTGGAGGGGGGTCTGAGGTGATGTGACAGGTTAATCTGACCGTGTCTCCTCCAGTGACCATCACGGGCGCAGCATCCGCCAGGACGTCTGGTCTGCCTTAAGTGGAAGGACAGTGTTGATTTGTCAGTCGATAAGTTCACGTAGTCTGGTAAGATAAACTATATCTGTTGCTTTTGAGAAATATATAAACATTACTCACAACAAAAAGAGAAGCTACTTTGGGGAGCTTTCGAGACGGACTCTATCTCTTCATCAACCCGGTTAAGTCAGATCTCGTCTTTGAGTTCTCTTGTCACGTGACTGATGTTGTTTATCACGTGACAAGAGACAGTCATATACAGGCTATATCTGTTGCGTCATCAAAAGGATCAAGACATTGATTAGGTATAGTCTGGGCTAATATTCGGCGATTCTGGTCAACCATCACAACTTATGTAATGAATTGATTATATATTCTATAGTTAACACACACAGGCAGTGTTGATATGAATATATATCTTTATGTCTATATATCTATATCTATATATCTATCTATCTATCTATCTAATGAGTATCTATCTATCTATCTATCTATCTATCAATCTATCTATCTATCTATATCTTTCTCTCTCTCTATATATATATCTGTCTCCAGGTCCTAAACTCTTATTAACAAAAATTAGAAAATGTTGCTGCCTTTGATGTTGCATTCTGCCCTACTCATGCATATATGCACGCCGACACTAACCCATGACATTGATGAAGGTCTCCCTCGAAACTTCCGGGAACCTATCACTCCACGCGACGCACTCGTACAGGCCCTCCGTCTGGTAGGTCAAAGGTGAGAGAGATAATGGGTTGTCTAGGAGAGTCCGGTTGTTCTTTCGGCGCCATTTAATCTTAGGTTTCGGATTCCCGTTGGCGACACATTCTAAGTCCCAGTCTTGGCCAAAGAGAACGCTGACTTCTTCTTCAAACGTGGGTTTGATGAGTGGAGGACCTAGAACAAGGTCGGAATAGTAATGAATTATGGCTGCACAATTAATGGGTTACTACGGGGCAACACACATGGTATGGCAAGAAACGGTAATCGATGTATGCAATATAGAGAGCCGGGTAGCTTTGATGTCTGCATGAATAATGGTCGTTCAGTCGTTCCATTCGATTTTTTAAAATGAGACACACATCGATAGTCCTTGGTTGTCATGGCAACGCATTATCATGGGATGTTTCACAATGTATCATGGTTTAGTTTGAAACTTTTTGCTACGTTCAAGATTGAATAATGAAAGCTTGTGTTTGCAGAGTTTGCGATATTTTGAGTACAGTATTTTCTTCATATAGATGCGATGGCATATACAATGTAGGGTACACAGGCACCTCAGATGCTCGCATGCAGGCTCCAGCAAGCGCCAAACCCCGGATGGGCAGCAGTCGGGCCAAACCATTCAAGGTGCCACCTCACAGTGGTTAAACCTGCACCAGGGTGCCAGTGTAGGATCATAGACAAGACACGTGCACCTTGTAAACCAACCGTGAGCCAGGCCTTAAACTTGTCACTGGAGCACTCACAGGCAGTCTCCAAGCAGACCCAACGGTTGCAAAGACCATATCCGACTGGCAGAAAGATTTTTTTTTCCAATCCGACGGTGCCTGACAACTTCTCTGGCTGACTGGAGCTTCTCTGGCTAGCTTGTACGATTTTGGCACCGTGGAGATCTGCTTGGAGATTACTCACAGGGGCAAGACAGTGGACTGGGGGCTGTACGTCCTCCATTCACGCAAAATTTCCTTTGCACATGATATGTGACATGGTCTTGAAACGGAACTTGAACAATATATCACCGCTAACCTTGATGACACTTCTCCCAGCAACATGTCTATAGCCTGAGAAAATGTGGCCATAGTAGCGCATTATAATTAATCACCAATTCCACTTGGTTCTTGGTACAAGTATATAGGACAGAGACTACCCGAACCCTCCCCTACCAGGCTCCACAGGTCGCTGGAAAGATAGTATAAATTTACCAAATTGACAGATAACATGCCAGTGTAGTTAGCTGGTCAGGGAGTACAGTTTGCGTTTTGTAAAAGAATTACCTTCTTTATAATCACGCCCGACTGCAGCACCCCACTGGGCGCTGGTTGGTTTATTACCTAAATGATCTTCAGCACTGAGCCAGCTTATTTGTCTGAATAATGGGTGGATTACTTCTATATCGTTTGAAGATGCCGACTCCCGACAGGCTCCCTGGGTCGCAAACTGTACTCCCTGGCCAGCTAACTCTTCTGGTATGTTATCTGTCTATTTGGAAAATTTCTACTATCTTTCCAGCGACCTGTGGAGCCTAGTAGAGGATACCCTCCTTGCAGAACAGCACAAAGCTCAGGCTATCTTACTCCGAAACTCAAACCAAGCTAACCGTGACAAACTAACAGCATTGCGGTCCCACGGTCAAAGTGAGCTTAGAAAGATGAATAACGACCTGCGGGCAAACGTGTCCAAAGAGATTTGCAGATAGTGGTAACCAGCTGGGGTAATCTGAAAGCAGCGCATGGATCAAGGAGGTTATATAACTTCCTTGCATGGACAAAGACGTGGGATACACCTCCCCGTTTGGACCACAGACGGTTCTTCTCTTATTACAGACAGAATTGCCATTCTTGGGCATTGGACTGAACACTATAAACAGCTCTTAAACAGGCATACATACGTGTGTGGCGTCGTGTGGCGTAATGGTAACAACATTAGGCTGTCAAACAAGTAGACCCGGGTTCGGTCCCGGGTTGGCCCCAGACATGTCTGGACATGCGCCCCGTCGTTGTGCCCTTGGGAAAGGCATTTAACACAAACTACCTCACTTCACTCAAGCGAAAATGAGTATCTAGCTTAGGTTAGGGACGTCCCTCGGATTGGACGTTAAATGGAGGTCCCGTTTTTGGGGAGAGCCACACCCCACGCATGATAAAGAACCCACCACACTTTTCGAAAAAGAGTAGGGGCATACCCCAGTTTGCGATGGTTCAAACCTTACATCCTGATTTGACCCGATACATGTCATTAATTGCCAATTTCTCGGCAGATGGACATACGTGGTCAGGTAGAAGAAGGAGAAGGACAGTGACATTATGGAAGACATCTTAGAGCTCCCAACAATGACAGAGATGAACGATCATGCCAACAGTTAATGAAGTTCGAGCGGAAGTGAACTCCCTCAAGAACAACACGGCCGCAGGCCCGGTGAAGTCCTGAGAGTTTGGAGCGAGCCAGCCGCCATGGTCCACTCATTCATCACCGCTGCCTAGAATTCTGGATGCGTCCCTTCCTGAACGGAAAGGCTCTGATCTTGTAAGAAGAAGAGAGATAGAGAAGACTGTGGTTTCAGCAGAGCCATCTCACAGGGAGAGTACTCACAAGTATACTGTTTCTCCGACGTCTCAAAAGCTGCTAAAGATCTACTACCAAAAAGCAGGAGAGGTAGAAAAGACTGATTCACCACAGATACGATATTTGCTTGTTTGTTATCTCCATGAAAAATTGAGATTTTGAGCGTGTCTGTGTGCGTGTTTGTGTGTGTATCCGGATTCTTGTAGTCAATTGTAATTGTAATTAAGGAGAAAATTGGTAGATAACTGGAATTTCATACTTGTGGCATTTTGAAGTTATGTGACAATGAACATAGTTGAACATAAATCATGCAAATAAGGGCCTAATTTGCATAATATATTTCACGGAGATTTGAGGTCTCCGAACTCTTATCAATGAGAAGCTCAAATCGGCCTGCAAACCGCTTGTAAAAAGGCAGATCTGAGGAAAATGCAGGGAACAACATCAACCATTACCTCTCCATGATCTTCGTTAACCTTACTGCCCTGGACAACACTTACATACGTTCGGGCCTGAACACGGGGAAGACTCAAAGACTGCGGCTACACACAGCCCCAACAAACTTGCACATCAGGAACACGACACTTATGAACATGCATATATGAACATGCTGTATTATTACTAATCATTTTTATATGCGAGCAATGTGTGTTAAAAAGGTCGAAGGGGTTCAAATCCCATCGCACAAAGCAATGTAGATAAATCACCTTTGTTACTACATGTACATTTAGATTGGTTCGCAGACCGTTTGTTAACGTGACATCTGACCATTGTACATTTTCTAGTCTATGAACGTTTGTCTTCTATTTTCCATTAGGTATCAACGTGCTCTTTGCTCCCGGAGCCGACTCGTGTCCAGGTCCACTTATTCCACGTGAAAACTTAGCCTAGGGCTAGTAACACGACTTGTACTCACATATCACTTCCACGCTGATGGTTCCCACGCCCCTTGGTTCGACCCCGTTGTCAGCGACGCACTGGTAGGTGCCACTATCCGCCCTAGACACCCGAGGGATCCTGAAGGTATAGCCCCTAAACACACAACGGGATCGATTCCAATTTATGGCACCGAGATTCATAAATAAAACGAATGTGTATGCTTACATGGGCCTTACTACCTCATTTGTTTTGACGCTAAGAAGCCGTGTAGGTCAGCCAAGCTACCCTGTGGGACACAGCGTCGGTCTGACATCGGTGACCATTTCCACCAAGTAGCCAAAGAATTGAGAATTAATGCAACTCTACAGTACTTCAGGGGATTGCGAAACCCCCAGTTCGTTGCACTTTGCCCTGGATAATCCATTGCACGGCAGCCCGTGGTGATTTTGGGTAATGAAGTGCTTCATCTTCCTCACCCTTATGGAGGGAGGGCAAGGTAAAATGTCTGACTGTACTTAGTATACACCGCAGAAAATGGCATCTTTCGGGGATATAAACTAGCACTTCATATAGTGATGAATCAGCTCTCAACTAACTCAGTGCAATATCCCATGCTATTGCCTGTTGATTGGAACTTCAGACGGAGAGAACTATAATCATGGAAGTGTGTGTGGTTGATAGTTTCTGCACGTTAACTACATGGCCCTGGGTTGAACTTGCAACACATGGGTATGATAGAGACACAGAAAAACTGCACATAGCATAGAGAGCTCAGTTGAGTAATTCTTTGTACATTTTTTTTTCACATTTCGTTGATGATTATTGGCCAATTGTAAAATGCAGCTGGGAACCACCCACCCTCAGTTCAAACTGCCATTACGGACAAAGTAGTTATTATCATAAGTAGTTATCATAAGTAGTTATCAGTAGTAGTTATCAGTAGTAGTTATCAGTAGTAGTTATCAGTAGTAGTTATTATGATGAAGTAGAAGGTAGTTTGGAAGTTTAAAGATCCTTAGAAAGATATATCCCTCATTTGTGTATCTTCTTCACATCAACATAAACGTTAACATTGATGATCATACCTCCTTTGTGCTCTAGACATAGACTTTCCGCCCAGTTTTGTCCATTGTAAGACTGACGCAGGATTACTCTCCACCAGACAAGTCAGATTGGCGGGCTCTCCCTCCACGACCCGCACGGATTTGACAGGCAGGGTGACCGTCGGGGGATCTGGAAAGGCAGTATTCATCATCAATACCCAGCCGTTAAACAAGTTAGCATAATTTGTGGTTGTCTGTCACAGATAGGATGATCTAAGATAAAGGCTCAACAGAAAACCGCCCCTATCATTGCTTTGCTTAAGCCCCCTCTCACTGGACCCGCGGCACGCCGGCGGCGTCGCTGCGGCCGATCGAATTGACAAAGCACCCAACGAATTTCATCGACAAAAAACGAATCTTTTTAAGCTTTGTGTGTTTTGTTGTCTTTTTGGTCATACTTGTATGTTTTGAATGATATCCCCGCGGGTCCAGCGAGATGGGGGCTTCACAGATATAAGATAATCTTAGATAAACGCTCAACAGAGCACCGCTCCTATCATTGCTTTGCTTACACTCTCCGTTTACATACGATACTTGATATGCTTGTTGTGAATACAGTGGTAAACAACATTATGTTATATAGGATAAGCCGTTTTTAACAGCACATAACAGAAGTAACAGCTGGAGTCATTACTTTGTGCTAATGCAGATTTCTGCTGTTACCACGACGCAAAAATATCCCCATCATTTCATGCTGGGAGGTTTAGATTGAACAAATTCCCTCACACTTGCCCCACACCTGACTCGTGACTTCACCTAGGTGTGAAAAATGCTTCCATCGTGCGCGAGAAGAGGATGGCCTACTCGTGAATGTCAACCTAATTGTCGTGGCAAAAGTTCACTGCGATATTGCCCAGGGTGCGTAAAATAGCTGATATAAATTTTCCTGATGTAAAGTGGTGCGCGGACGCTCCCGCTGCTCTTGAACCCAATCGTGGGATTGGGGATAAAGTCATGTTCTTCATGCTTTGTGGCCCGCAAGTGTTAACCGTTTGGGGGTAAACTGTTATTGATCAACATTCTTTATAACTGTGGGGCGTTGCAATAGACGAAGGTTCTTTCAATGTGTTGCGGTTTTTACGTTGTCGCTAACTGCTTGCAAAATATGATGAATGATAAGTAACCGAGGTGATTTGAGATTGGAGAATCGATCTGCAAGCTAGCAAAAAATAATTTCTGCAGCTTTCTATAATCAATATTTCATTGAGAGCAAAATCGGTATATTTGTGTTTGTAGGAAGTTTGGTCACAATTATGACTAGCCATTCCGGCAGACAGGTAATGGCATGGTATGGTCCTCTGCTTCTGTGCTCATGTTTCTTTATATGTATGCATGGCAAATTCACAGCCAAACGCTCTGAAATGTCAGAGCAAGTTTTGACGCCAAGGATATAGGATCAGGACCTTCGGTATCAAGTGTAAAGGTACAATCCTGCATATAGATGAGCACTTGCCCCGGAGGTTGGCAATTAGTGCAATTTGCGCATTGACACAAACACACCCAGTAGTGCTGAAGGATTACCCTCTTATAATACCGGGGTTTTTGTGATTTACTACCCGTTGTTGACACCCGGAATGTATTCTTACCAAATGGTATAGCTTTTCTGTTAGTTAAAGTTAAAATCCTCCCACACCATAAAGTGTATAGGGCGGTGCCCATCCACGTTTCATAGCCCTGAGCGACACTGTGGTGCAATCACTGCAGCAGGAGGCTAGTCCACTGGCAGTGGAGTCTGCTTAACTTCCATACTGTTTCAGAAGTATGTACCATTTTTATAAAGTCTTTGGTATGACTCAATGCGCCTCTTGTCCAGAGGTGTCCTGCCCGGGCACGAATTCGGGCCTTCTGGTTCCAAGTAATTTGAACCAGATGTGGTAAGTAACAGAAGCGCAGACCACTACACCACAGGGACACCCCGATAGCTTTTCTGTATCTGTAGGCATTTTAGTTGCATGGATTTACTCACAGTTGATCCGAAGCGTTCTGGACGTTGTTTGTCGTGTCGTTAGCCCAGGGAGTACTTGCTCAGCCACACAGCTAAGGTTGACGCCATTGTCCCACCTCTGTAACTGAGACACGACGAGGTCGAGGGAGGCTGAAGACACCCCTGCACTCTGGCCGGGGCTGCTGGTTGGGAGGACGTACTGCTCCGTGCCGTTGTACCATTTCAGGCGGGGAGGAGGTCGACCCCCCTCCGAGAGGCAGGACAGAACGAGCCCTTCACCGGCCAGGCGCGGCCCAACGTCGCCTGAAATTATGGGCGGCTGGGAGGGGGGAACTGAAGGGGACAAATATTGCATAATCAGCAAAAGCACAAGGAAAATACATATTAAAGAACTACATAGAAATGCTCCTACTTAAAAGTGCATAAGACATCAATGACATCAAAATTAAGAATTTCCTGAAAATACAAAAGCCATAATACTATTGTTAAATAACATAGAAATTTTCACAAAATATTCACACTTCGGATGTTATTGAACATCGAACCATCAAAACATCATACCTCCAGCTTTTCATTCTTCCCACCGGGTAAGTACATTAATTAGTGGCTGGACCACTCATGACGTCACAATGAACATGGCAGCCGATTTGCACTGCGACTCGGAAAGAAAGTTCTTTTGAGAAGCAAACAAAATAAATATTGTTATGTCTTTTAATTGAATGTTATCACGATAATTACGCACTATTTGCTCATCAAATAATGTTTTTCACAAGCCGTGGTGTAAGTTTCCGAACCGGCTGCCGTGTTCATTGTGACGTCATGAGTGGTCAAGTCATTGATCAATGTAATTACCTGGTGAGAAGAGCAGTTAAGAATCAAGAGCTGGAAGTACATATGGTTTCTGATGTTTCAATGTTAGATAACATCAGACGAGTGTGTATTTATTTCAAACGTTTATATTTCATTGAATGATGCTATTCCTATTACAGCTAATAAGGGAGTGTTGTATTTTTGGTGTCTAATGCACTTTAATCGTCCTTGGCAAAGAGGGCAGAATAATGGCAGAACATCTCGCCAAATCACTTGTCAGCAGGATTTTTCCTGTCAATAATGTTACAGAATTATTTTAGCGCAGATACTTCATGCAGCATAATTGCTGCAGATTTTAACAAGATGTTAGGATCAGCCGAGGGCATTTCATCTATCACCATGACTGATCATGAGTGTCTCCGTATCGGGGAAGACATATTGATTTCATTACACTTCACGGTTCTAGGAGATGAAATTTGACTTCTCTGATATTTTTAGAAATAAGACATAGACTGTGACTGAAGGAAGACAATGACACTGACAATGACTCACACATAGCTTCGAGAAAATTAGATATCTTGCAGATAGATTTTGGTTCAATAAGAGATCTCCAATAAGGATATCACTATCTGCCTTCAATAACAGTGGTTAGATTTCTCATTTTCTTGGTAACCATTGTTTAGAATAACACGCAATGATTTGGTTTTCTTTACTATTGGCTAAAAGAATTATCAACTGATTATTTCTAACAGGAACCAGGTACTTTAATGTTTACTTGGATGTAGTACGATACGACTTCTTTCACTTCAAATACATGTTCCAGTAGCACAATAGTAAGGCGTACTTACACTGTAACATTGTACATACAGACTCACTCGCAAATATGCCAGTTTGATGATGTTTTACAGTACCATTGTGGTAGACATTGTAGTAAATACACGAAGAGCGCTGTCCAAAGAACACGTTCCGATCCACCACCACCATTGTCAACTCGATTCTAAGAAAACATTGGGGGAAGCAGTTGGGGATTTGTTTTTACGGTCACTTGGTCAGCTCCCACATGGCTTTCATTTCCCCTCACTGCCCTGGCATCTGGTATTAGAGGTTCTTGATGTAATATTCCTTTCATCAAACAACCACAGCCCCTGCCAAATTGAAGAGGCCTTTTCCTTCAGGGCATCCTCCCTTTGTTCCTAATGAATAGTTTTCTAGCTATGATGTACAGTAGCGGGTTGAAAAGGTCAGCAAGGTCAATGAGCAGTTCCCTACCCCAGACATTCGTGGCCACTTAAACCGAGGAAAGTCAATTATTAATAGCTTTTAGGAAGACCATGGTATATCTAGCAAAACATAAAAGAATCCTTAGTAGATGACAGCGCATCTGTTGCATAGCATATGAGACTGAGTGGTACTGTATGATTGCCTTTACAATTGATGTTCTTCTGTCTTTATTTGAAGGCAGCTTACGGGGAGATATAGACCCATGAGATGACGTCCTGGGGAGCTTTATACCTGAAAATAATGGGGCATAGGCTTGGGTATCGTTTTATATCATATTCTGGAAGTTATGTCGTCCCCTGTGATGCCTCTACGCTCTACTGGGTCCAGTCGATACCATTCATTAGCATGTAGCACACGTATAGTATTGAACAGACGGGTAATTAGGTATCGGCCATAGCGACAAGGAGACCAGCACGCCAGGATCGTTAAGACAGACGTGGACAGTGTGTCTAGAAATGACTCTGATTCCATACTTTCTATCTGGACTGCATGGGTAGGTAGAGAGGGAATATCGCAATATTGACTCGACGAGGTTTAATAATCCGTCGGTTATTGCCTGATGTTCGGGTTGCTCATTTTGGAGAATATCTGATGAAATTGGCCTGGCGGTTGCAGCGGAGACATAGCCGTTGACGGCGGCTAATGGAAGTATTGCGTCCGAGCAATACCAGCCGGGTTTGCCCAATCCATCACATATTTAGGGATCGATGAGGTGTTAATCTCTGTGGATAGACACGGCATCAACCACCACACCTCACTACGTCAGATCAAATGGTAGCACGGCCGCCTCATATATCTAGTTGCATCTTGAGAGGTCATCACATTATCCGTCCGAACAGTTGGGATTGGAAACCATTGGAGTTCACCAATCGAAAGAGGATGGATAAATTGGTCGGAGAGGCATACTTGATCCTTTAAGAGCACTTCACCGACGAGCACGTGTGTTGTACATGATGAAGCCAGGATGAAAGCATGGCCATCATCTACAGGCCATTTGTAAAGTTTTTCTTCAAGCGTCAAGCAAAACAAATTTGTATGCTTAAAATTGATATTCATGTACATGCTGTTATGATTAATCAAGTATTGATTGGAAAAGGTACCTACTCGTTAGTATCTAATTGTAAGTCCAATGACATCATCTGAAGTTGTAATGCTCACATTGAACTCAAGGCCGGGTGATTATGGGTCGCTGTGCAGGGTCATTCTATCGTAATTGCACGGATATAGTAGCTATTCTTGGCGTCTAGTATTTTGATTTTCATGGTCCTCTAAATATTGTATACACACAGTGGTCAGTGTGGCTGGATTGCGTGCAATCGCATAGAATGAAATCATTACTTGAGACGCAAAGAGGTCACAGGTTGACCCAAGGGCATATGTGTTGACGTCCTCGATGTATGGACATACTGGTACAGGCCGTTAGAATTGCTAGGCACTTAAAGAAATATGGAAATCCTTTTTTTATTGAAGATTTAAGAACAGTAGGCCATAATCTAACTTTGGCTTGGAATTTTCTACATGTTAAAGTCAAATGGTAACATTTCGCAGGAATTATATTCGTCCAATTGTCACGAATGCATATTATGCAGTACTTCGAAAACACGAAATATTGGGACATGCACACAGACACATTAGGGATGACCCTTTATTTCCTGAGTAAGGCAATTTTATTGGAAAGGCGTCAAAACGGGAAGGTGGTGCCGTCGAATTCAGTCCAATTAGGCCCACATTCAAGAGAAATGCTGAAAATTGCAAGTAATTGCTTCTTTGATTGATGTGATCTCCTGTTGAAGTCACCTATTGTAGTTTAGGCTGTAAAATTACGTTATCTAAAGCTGGATTATCTTATCAAAAGTGCGCCAATAAGGGATGGCTGTCGTGATCCCCGCTAACCTAATACTCCTCCACGGGTCTGGATTTCTTTAGGGTTAGGGTATGGATTGGGTTATGGTATGGGTTCGGGGCTAGGGTTTGGGTATGGGGTTAGGTTTAGGGTACAGGTTGGGTTATGGTATGAGTTCGGGGCTAGGGTTTGGGGTTAGGGGCTAGGATTTGGGTATGGGGTTAGGGTTAGGGTACAGGTTGGGATATGGTATGGGTTCGGGGCTAGGGTTTGGGTATGGGGTTAGGTTTAGGGTACAGGTTGGGTTATGGTATGAGTTCGGGGCTAGGGTTTGGGTATGGGGTTAGGTTTAGGGTACAGGTTGGGTTATGGTATGAGTTCGGGGCTAGGGTTTGGGGTTAGGGGCTAGGATTTGGGTATGGGGTTAGGGTTAGGGTACAGGTTGGGATATGGTATGGGTTCGGGGCTAGGGTTTGGGTATGGGGTTAGGTTTAGGGTACAGGTTGGGTTATGGTATGAGTTCGGGGCTAGGGTTTGGGGTTAGGGGCTAGGATTTGGGTATGGGGTTAGGGTTAGGGTACAGGTTGGGATATGGTATGGGTTCGGGGCTAGGGTTTGGGTATGGGGTTAGGTTTAGGGTACAGGTTGGGTTATGGTATGAGTTCGGGGCTAGGGTTTGGGGTTAGGGGCTAGGATTTGGGTATGGGGTTAGGGTTAGGGTACAGGTTGGGATATGGTATGGGTTCGGGGCTAGGGTTTGGGTATGGGGTTAGGTTTAGGGTACAGGTTGGGTTATGGTATGAGTTCGGGGCTAGGGTTTGGGGTTAGGGGCTAGGATTTGGGTATGGGGTTAGGGTTAGGGTACAGGTTGGGATATGGTATGGGTTCGGGGCTAGGGTTTGGGTATGGGGTTAGGGTACGGGTTGGGTTATGGTATGGGTACGGGGTTAAGGTTTGGGTACCGGGTATAGGGTTAGGGCACTGGTTGGGTTATGGTATGGGTTGGGGGCTAGGGTTTGGGCATGGGGTAAGGGTACATGTTGGGTTATGGTATGGGTACGGGGTCATGGTTTGGTTATGGGTTAGGCTACAGGTTCGGGGTTAGGGTACGGATACGGAGTTAGGGTAAGGATTCAGGGTGTGGGTAAGAGTTTGGAGTTAGAGCTAGGACTAGGCTCGTTTCTGGGAAAGGGCCTGATTTTCCCTGATTTACTCAATCACCAGGTCATAGACTATAGTTCCACAAGTTCGTCATGAAACACCACGCGCAGTGTTCCCTTAATGACGTTGTAGAAATTTTTATCACGACATTTATGTTCAAATGTTTCTGTTCCAATTAACGCACTGCTACTATTTTCCCACGAAGTGCCAATATCATGGACACAATATATCTATGCTGCATGGGCCACAGCCATTAAAGTATCGGTCAATTAATAACAATGGCAATCTTCTGCTTTGCGTCAATAAGGTGATAACATCTGCTATTAAGACAGTTTGCATTTCGCTATCTGATAGGAGTAGACTGAGGGTATAGAACACTGGTTGAACAGTACAATCACGGATAACTGAATTTATTTTGAAAAGAGCAGGTTGGTTAAACAATTCCACACCAAGGGAATGACAGAAACTTACCATCGTAATGTAATTCAGGATATACGACTACCCTGTAAGCGACAGATGTTCAACTTTCCTGAATGGTTCTTTTATGACAACCTCATTTGTTCCAGCAGCCTTTTCCCCCATTGGCTGCCACAAGCCTGTAGCCACGCAAAGAGAAGAAGTCATCCGAGTAATCTTATAACCCCAGCCAAAAGCAGTTTCCCTAATTGCAGGGCAACAGTAAACCAACACGGTAAGCCCCAAACGTCCAGGGCCCCAGGTTTTTTTCCCAACGAGGTTGTGTATTACCAAGACCAAGACCAAGGTCAAGAGGGTATAGTTATTGATTCTCGAGGAAACCTAAATTTGTTTCACAAAGGCATCTAATTTCCTGGGAGGTACAAATCTGGTTTTAGCCCAGATGGCGTACATGCCTCGGAAACGCGGTATATTGTGTCAGGGTCTGTTTCCTATCTTTGCGTTTATACCCCGCATATTGCCCCTGTTCCTTTCCACAGTACAATACCCTGGGATAACGTCATCACTCACAAGACTCCACAAGCCATTGGCTCGTGAGGTTTATTACCTATCAAGGCCGAAGTGTGTTTTCAGACTGCACCGAGCGTAATATCTCACCCCCTCGTCTTTAGACTTACATTACAAGGCTCTTTCGGTTTTTTGATAAAAAGTCATTTTTGCCCGAAATCATTTCCGTGCCTTATGATACATCGCCGCACACCAGCAAATATGCCTGCACTTTATGAATGCCTCTTCGTCACGCGGGTTATTGAGGAGGAAAAGCCGATGTAATCAGAAAGCGGGTAGACAGAAACAGTACATCATCGAGAAGGTTGTTGGCAACCTAGATTCAAATCACGATATTTGATATTGGATCCCCCGCATATTCCTTATCTTTTCTGTTGGGTACTGTCTCTGTGGGCCTTGCGAAGTGAGGTACAGAAAACAGATACCCGTCAGGTGATGACCCGGTTAGCAATCCATTATTCTGCTCACGCGGAGTTGAAGCGACGAGAGAACCCCTGTGACATAACCTCGGGAAGAGATTAGGAGATAGGCATTAAGAGCTGACAGCATTAATTGGCCACATCAAATCCAGACACCTGTAGGAACGATGCCTTCATTGGGTGGAGAAAGCACAGGATTTGGTGACTACTAGTAATGGAGAAGGCTTTGCAATAACGATTGGTGCCCCTGGATAGACTTTTGGTGTGACATACTCCGTGGGCGCGATGCCCAGACAGGTGGTTTGTGGTGTGAAATGTGTTTGCCGGCTTGACCTACACCCCATTAATTGTATTCCCCCGAAACAAGGTGATGCGGTCATGCTATTATTTTATCATCGTGCGCTCTTGGACAGACAATATCGGGTGGGCGTGGGTTCAAGCGTTATTGTTACGCGTGTAGAGGCGTTTTTATTGTCTTCAAAACGACCTTATTCCAATATGTTCAAATTAACTTTACCTCATGCCAGTATTCATCACGCCAAACGGTGCGGTGATGGACGCACGAGGTGGTTGGTGTAGTTTGAAAATCTCAATTGCTCCTCCGTGCTGGTATTTCATACTCGCTTGCATTTCCAGTTTTGGGAGCGCAGGCTAACATATATCACAAGGAGCGCACTCCGCATTTTCCTGACGCATGTCAGAGACGTTGGTTAGAAGAATCTTGTAGCTAGTTACTAAATCATATTTTACATTTTTCCTTCGCATTAAATTATTAAGAGTCATTTAGGTTATATGATACAATAATTTATACGCTTCTCTTCAAACCTCATAGTGAAAACCTACTCTTTGGGACAAGCATTAATCATAATCATAAGTATATTGGTCACTAAAGGAAACTACATCAATCAGACCAACGTTTCCTGCAACCGTGATTCTTAGTTCATCAGATAAGTAGTAGTTCACACAACCATCTAAACATAAAGAAGAGATAACCGTCCATCGTTAGATAAACATAGAAGGAATGAACATGTACTTGCCTACTACGGTTAGCTTGGCGTCTCCAGCATCCCTCACGGAAAAGACGCTGCACCTGTAGTTCCCCTCGTCTTCAGGCAGGGCATTCTGAATCTTCAGATGATGTTCGCCTTTCCTTTGGTTCCCGGCGATTAGGTATCTAGGAAACTCCGGCGCCACGTTCAACCCCGACGAGATGTGATAGAGTTTGGCGGCGGACCGTGGGTTGTACCAGTACCAGTTGACCTGGTCCTTGGCGGACAGACCATCGAAAGCACAGCGAAGGGAGACCGTGCGGTTGATGAGGACGGCAGTTGATTCTGGTCGGACCCGGTAAGTGGCCGTTGCCGCCGCCGCTGCTGAAGAAACGAATACCAAGAGAAGTGAACAATGAGTTGCCGTTGCGGCGTAATTCCAATGCGACGAGGTGATCATTGTGCTCGCCTGATGAAGGAGTACTGTGTTTACGGATTGTTTATGAGCTGCACTACCAGTCCCGGCAGCCAGTCAAGCCAATGGCGCGCTGATAATCCATGCGGCAACATATACTGCTCATCGCTTCTACGTCACGACTATCCCACTGCATATCGGGGGAAGCCAACAGCGCCTATTATGGACAGCCCCTTGTGTGGCAAGGATTTTTGTTACCCTCCTGAACAAATGGACCATTCGAGAATTCTTTGTAGACATGTTGATATACTGACCAGTGAGTGGGTTCGCTCGCTTAGCAATAAGGTTGCTTATGGCTTTTTCTAGTTTTATCTTTTTCCAATCAACGGATCACGTCTCAGGTCGTAAAGCTGCTCAGATTCACACACATCGGCGTGATAAACAGTCGATGCGAAACAGTCTGTTTTTCCAGAGTCATTGTAGCTGAGTGCATGCACGGATCGGTACGTTCTTTCGCCATATCAATAATAATTTCATTGGAGAGAAAGGGCCGCGACTTGGGTGTTTGTCAGATTGCCGCTACCTCCCTTTTTTTTTGCTGATTGCAATCACGCTAATTGTATTTAAGGGTTTTCCTGGATTGTTGGCAGCCAACGCTGCTAGCAGTAACACCCACCTATATTGATTCATGGGCCAGAGCTCTCGGATTATTTGGTGTAGATAACAAATTCGGTTCCATTTACCTGACGTGTCGGATGCAATACGTATGTGTTTGACAACCAGGGCAATCGGCGGGGAGGATCGTGTAATATATTACTCCGTTTTAACAAATAACCGCCCTCTGAAGGAAGCAATTACTGCAATCGTCCAGCTTATGCACGCTTGGTAAAGGGCAGGGGCAATGCATCAGCTGTATGGAACCGGTCTGGGAAGATGATAAGCTGCCCAAGCTGGTCTCTGCACTTGGCCCTGGTAAATCAGTCATTCATAATTTAATGGCAATATAGACCAACGATGGTGTCCGCGCGGGCTCATGCATACGCAGGTTTTAACTAGAGAGGGTTTTCAATTTTGAATATAGGTTAGGCGGTGGCAGGCAACAGTCAATTCAGCAAGGTTGATTTTAGAAACGTGCTCTTGGGCTGACAAGTGCAAAGTCCTTAGAAGATAACGTCGTATTTGCTGTCATTTTCGAAAAAGAATGAATTCTGCCTAGAGATCAGTAGCAGTATAGTTTTCAGGTTAGATCCAATTTCAAGAAAAATAATTGCGTTGTTGAATGGCAAAATACCATGTAATTCAAGGTCTGTGTATTTTGAAGGTCAAAAGTTTCCTTCAGAGGTTCTGGATGTATTTGAAAACATTGTCTTGAAGTGTAAAATGGGGAAAATATGTTACGCCTCTTGTCGTGGATAACTTATGCCAACAAATAACTGTTTGGGATTCTAGGACGATATCCAAATGGAAAGAACGCCAAGATTAAGGAATTCCTGCAAGTCATAATTAGTTTTCAAGCCTATTACCGGGATCTCATCAATCCGACATGGACCAATGACGTTTCAGCAGCATGCAAATTGCACACAATAGCAGGAGAGAGCTCGGCGGCGGAAAATTAGACGTTACGGACATACAAGTAATGGCAAAATGGTGGTTGTGATGCATGAACAGTCGTTAAGTCAATGTCACTATGGTATATTCACTGATTGCTCCTATCAGGATGGAGCGGAATGGTAAGCTTCTCACTCAAATCGATTATACCCAAATTGTATTCGTGGGCAGGACGAACGTGAGGAACTGGCAGTGGGTACCAGTTGGCTGTAGTCCATCATTGTCTTTTACACAGTTCCATTAAGTTTGTATGAAGAAATACGTTTGGATAGATTCTCTCTAGCCATGTGAAGAAACGAGCTGAATACCAGATGTGCATTTGAAAGGGCTTACAACAGTTTGTTCAAATAGGCATTGACTGCAGTAATTGTAAGGTATCTCCGCTTATCACAAAAATCACTCTGTGTGCTTTGATCAACAAGATTGGAAACATTCTCTAGGCCATGTGGATGATTCGAACACTTAGGAAACCGTCAATGACCTACTGCCTTTGGCAATCGGCAATAACCGGTGCAATACACAATACACTTACAATTCTGCTGGTACGCAATGTGGCCTTTGGAAAAATACAGGTACGGTAGGGAAGAATGGAGAAAGCTCGTGCTGAAAGCGACCATGGTCCCCGACCCTCAAGATGAGGATGGGACTAGGTGAGGTGAGGTGAGGATTTCCTTAGTACTCCAAAAATAGTTACTCAAGCAACTGGATAGAATTTTGAAACAGTCAGACGTTTCGGTTAGCATGCAACTTTGTCTTAACATGCTATTCTATTGAATCATCTGAAATTGCCTTTCCTTCATTAACATATCTATTGAAAGGTTTGGTATAAAAAACCCTAGTTCTACCAGATCTGTCCTTAGTCATTGACGAAAGATAGCAGATGCTATCTGAAACGTCTGACTGTTTCAAAATTCTATCCAGTTGCTTGAGTAACTATTTTTGGCGTATCTTATTACCTGGATGTCTAACCTTCATCAACGTTTCATTAGTACTGTTTGTAGTGTGCGTGTAGATTTGCCTTTACAGCCAATATTTCACAACGACCACAAAATAACAAAATGAACATAACATAGAGCTGCCGTTTAGCTAGACCTACAAAACTCTCAAGCTTGGCCCTCAGACTATGCCACCTGTCGCATTGATAGGCAACTATGACGGGTAAATAATATTCACACAAAAGAAATTCTAAAATATCTTCGATGACTTTACTAAAGGTGTAGGCAGACCAAGTACAACCTACATACAGCAGCTGTGTGAGGATGCAGACTGCAATTTAGAAGAACTACCGAGAGCAATGTAGGACAGGGATGACTGGAGGAGGAGGGTAATGTTCACCCGTGACACTTTCACGACAAGATGATGATGGGACCAAAAGCAACATGATTGTCGCTAGAATAAACTCTGTCCGCCTGTGTTGCTCATCCACTTCAACCATCACCCATGGACGTCCTTTGACCGTGGTGGAGTTATCCATGTCATTCAATAATCATCCACGCTTTTATGCCTCTGAACTGCCGGGTAAAAATAGGTGTTAAGCTTGAAAATGACCAACCGTTAACAGCAAATGGGAAGTCAGCGAACTCTGAGACATTTTCCTCTTGAAAGGTCAGGGCATTATACCTACTTCAAGATGAGCTTTTAAAGTATCTGTGCAGTACTTCTAGCAGATTACCAATGTAAGCCGTGGAACGGGTGTGCCATTCAAACTCGCTGTCGACTGCGTGCCAACATCTAAGTTATAATCTGCTTGCACATTACATGTACATTATAATATACAAATATAGAAATTATACGGGGTTGCTGTACATATGTGAATGTGGCACTGGATAAGCTGTATATTCTAAATTATGAGGGAAGACTTTCAAACAAAACTGGCATCCCTTGGAAAGAGGTTGAAGGTGCAGCAGGCGTCAGATCTGCATGGAAACTTGCTACCCGATGTGCCTTTAGGCATAGGAGGACCTAATGTCTAAGCTACGAAACACCATGTCTTGACATACTTTAGTTATTCCTAGATCCTGTATTCAATCATAACAGACAGTCTTGAAGACAGATGGTAGTAAAACGAAATTCGAATAATGCTCGGTACATTATTCGTACAGCAAAGATATGGCCTGCAGTGTATGAGAATGTCTGTTTGATGCACGTAAAAGTTTGTGTTCTATCCTTACACGTTGTGGGTATGCTGTATTAAATATAATCATCATAATTAGTCACAGGTATGTTTGCGTTTTACCAATAGAACTGATGATCAAAAACTCAACAAAAAAGTAGAGAAAAGTTTGTGAAAAGTTTTGCTTTTGAAGGTGCAAGCGAAGTGATTTATATTTTACGTAGAGCTGCTAGTCACGACGAGCCGACAATGCATGCTTTTGTAAACCTTTGGTGATCTTTCCTTTGGCCACTACAGTTTCTATTTCACAGTCTGAGTTAAATCGTAGCAGCTTAAGTGGATAGGCTTTTAAAAGGTCGTGTGCCAACTCATGTTTCAACGGTTTCTTATCGCAATTTAGAACCAAGTGATTTGTCAACTGGACTTGGAACTCTTCAGTGTACAATGCACGCTTCTGGCTGAGTATTTATCAATACCTTTGAAGCCTGTAGCCCTGGTCCACTGCCAAAAAGGCTCCTGTTTAGACTTCTGCTGAATATCTAAAGTCGATCGCTGGCCTCTGTTTGTATATGTCGTCCCCATATTGAAGGCACTGGTTCATACAAGCGCAAATGTGGCTTCAATGGGATACACCGTGAAGAGTACATTGGAAAAGCTGCACGCGATAGCTTTCCGAGGAAGATACAGACGGATGGAGGCACACCGACTTAAAGATCTGAAGCTACAGAATATTGCAAATCCAGATGAAAAAGCCAAGGGAGTGACGCCCATCTATTGGTATCATAGGGGATTCCAGGTCAAAGGAAGCCGACAGTCTCCTTAGCAGGACAGTAATAGACCTATTGATCACAGAAGGTTTTCCTGAATTCAAAGGAGCATTCCGTCTTTCCTGTCAGCGATGTTTGCGTTGTTGCCCCAGGGCACAAATGTATTTCAAGAGCAACACTTCGTACTTAAGGAATCACAACGCATTCTTTCCGTTGATATTTTACCTATTTGCTGAGAGAGCAAAGTGGTACATGAACAGATGCACCCGCGGGTGTGTAGTCTAAAACGACACCATTTACTAACAATAGTGCAATTCTGCAGAATCAAGTACTTTATGGAAACACCGCTCTGCATTTCAAAGGTTCTAGAGAGGCTCCCAGGCTTTTCCGTTCGCTCGGTAAAACATCGGTACATCCGTCTTCGTAGAAGGGGAGCCTGAAGTAGTTAGCGTTGCGGGGTACCTGTGTCATAAAAACGACTGCTACGTTTTCTAAACAAGATGGATATGCCCATAGCGGTATAGTCATTGGAACAAGTAGGATCATATTTACAACCTTCCCTAAGTTGTTATTAGAGACAAAGGTTTTATATAACTTCAGTACATCAACATGATTGGTAAACATTGGAGACAAATGTACAATGATCATCAGAGTAACAAAGTCAAATTATATAAAACAATGAGTTTCTCTCTGAGTATATGACAAAAGAACTGGTATAATGTGCATATTGTGATGATAACGCTACAGGTGGCAATGCTGATGAGACTGTCTAAAATCCATCAGCAAATATAGAAATAATATTCCCGTGAGGATCCCTATATATTGCTTCGCCTTACCCCTGCCATCCATATAAATTAAACACATATCTGTAGTAATGTGATGTGATGTAAGGTACCAACGCCCGTACTCTGCTCAGTCAAGCAGACGACTTTGAGGAAATCAGTCTGTGTGGCCGTAGACGAATCAGAATAATGAGGCCGTACAGTACATGGTAATACATAAAATGTGTCAACTGCTCGCTTCCTATTACCTCAGCACAAAGTACGTATTCCTGCAGATCCACGCTCTCTCAATTGTTGGTACTTTAAGGTTTTGCTCGCCAATGTTATCTACTTTGTACATATGTCCATGAACCTTCTCAACTGGATGCGTCGCAACAATGATCCATACAATAAGATGGATGTGACGACTTTTGGATATAGATTCATCCCACGTCTTTTGTCATGAGGTCCAAGTAGTGAATTGTAGTGGTGAATACCTAATAATTTAGGCGGTGATCTCTGTTGGAAGACCCGAAGGATGTGACTTTTTGTGTAAAAAGATGTGACAGCATGCTATCACTCCTCATGAACTTACTCCTCCTCAAGAATTAATGAGATATCAAGTGCAGCAAATAAAGACGACTTACACAGAGATTTGCAGTGAATTGGCAATGGTTAACAATAATGTCATAATGCTGTGTTTGGATATGCACGACAGCACCTTTGTGTACTGTTGATTTAATCCAACATTTTTCCGACTATTATTTCAAGAGACTGATACATCAAATCTCACCCATTATTTTGATATCCGTAATATCCACGTAATCTTAAGACAATCTGGTAAGTGCATGTTAAGCAGTTATACAGATAAAACTAATAATGAAAGTATTTTGTCTGGTAATTTGTTTCTTGTACTTCCTGTTCACAACAAGCTGTATAGCATAATGAGTTCTTTCATATTCCCCATACAGATGATTGATCACAATAATTTAATTGAGCTTCGCAGGAACTTTGTTTGGCTTTCGTCTGCAAATGACACCGTGAATATAAATGTACCTGCCAAAATTACGACAAGGAGCTATTTTTTTGTTCCGGGACGGAAATTCATATGAGTTGAAGGAAGCCATATGTATTTTAGCTATTTTCAGCATCAATATAATATTTCGCTCCCACCATTTTAAGAAAAGAAAACTCGCCTAAAAACATATTCTTCAGTAGGTTACTTCCTCCAACGACACCGACTCACTTTCATAAGCCCGTCCTGTTTGAAATGATGAAAAAAGTCATATGGCCCTATAATACTTTGATACTTTGAGTACTTTCTCACTACAAAGGTTAACTTATCACTTTTTTTCCAGTGGCGCATATCTAACGCTATCATCCAAGGGCCTACCCTGGTCAAACGGGGCCTGAAGCACTTTGAAGGCAGAGCGGTTTGCTGCCCAACCTCCGACATCTGACTGCTCGGGGACCAGGAATTTTTGACAGTTACTCTCCCTAAGAAACATCAGCGAGTAGATTGCTTTAGGTGATGAAATCAAGGTGTCGACACGGACCAGTTGGGACACCACCGCGGGAAAACATGACAAGGCGGAGACACGTCCTAACTCTACCATTACGTTTCCGATCACGTAGTTGTACCGTGGTGAGAGCGTCAACCGCACGATTCCGAGGTGTCCTTTTTGTCACAAACTGTCGAGGCACTGACACCCATGTCCAGGTGACGGAAAGCTCCTACGACTGGAAAAGAACACACCGTGACCCTCTCCACCCGAGTAATGATTTCCTATCGCCTCCTGGGGATCAGCTTTACAACCTTCATTACAAAGTCAAGGCTGCAGACCAGCTATAGAAAAGATTACGAGATCTCCTTTTTTCAGGAAAATTACTTGACTTCGAATATGATTCACTATACTCAATGTTATCGTCGGATTTACAAGTATTTGTCTTAAGGGACTTGCATAGCAAATCTAAGTACATCATGACATGTGACAACCCCTGCATGGTATACATTGGAAAATATATCAAAGAATGTCTCGACGTTAGAAACTCCTCCAATGATTGTACAATTTCATTGTCATCCCATACTACTACACCATATTGTATTAGATAGACTGATTAGCCAAATAGGATGTTATCTACGTACCATTGGATGCAATACTTTGCTCCTTGTACAATTGTTGTGCAATAGAGTTATTATTATTATGATTTTAAATAACGAAGATGAAATATAAAAATCAAGTCTGCTTTTCCCCACTCAATGTTAAGATGGTGGGATATTGATGCCGTTTTAGTTTATCTTATTGGTTATTTCAATCTCCGGCTGAAGATCTTCAAAACTTGTTTCTTGCTTGCGAATTCGCTGATGCTTGCACTTCCCTCACCCACATGACCTTTGGAGATTCTCCAGTAAAATTTTATTGGCCATGGGCTACGTGGTTTGTGTTTTGACATTGGGTGAATGAACTTTTAAGCTTGAACGCTTAGGAACATACCAAGGGCAAATGAAGATACACACTATCTCACCGTCGAACAATATCTTATTCTTTTATGATAAGTTTAATAAGTTTATTGCAAATTCCTGCCCAAAGGCTAATTGCAAATAACGTAATGAACCATAACTAGTGAATTGTTTAACTTCTCTTTTGTAAGCAATGGAAGACGTAATGTCCCACCTTTTCTACAATTTGTGGATTTTTGGTGGTTAAAAGAAGAATACTCTTTTCTTTGTCTGTAAGCTTAGAGAAATTCGGTTAGATTTTAGTTGTCTGAATAGATATCTCATCTCGTGCATTATAATGAAATGAACAGTTTGAAATAAAGTGTATTTAATGGCAGTTGGCTGCTAAATATAAGCTTAGCTTGTCTTACATACACCGTACATTGTCGGTTGATATACTTCGGTAATATCTATACACCCAGGTCTTCTTTGGTAAAAGCATATCATTTGTGAGTGGGTTCTTGAGCATTCCATCTCCTATAACTCACAGTCACCTCTTCATTGTGCACACAATACTGATGATAAATTTCGCCAACTACATTAGTAGAGTTGATTGTTCCAAAAGCCCTTAAATCCTACTTCTCAGCAGAAATGGTCTTCTCCCTTGCTAAGTGTACCAGATAGCCAGTAGAGTGTGCCTACTTCAGAGATAAAAGGTCCATTCATCCATATGAGAGCTGCATTAACAACAACCTCTCGGATATGGGAATGTTGTGCGTGGGCTAAAGATGAAACAGCGAAAGTCTCCGGGAAGTCTAAGTGAAGATGATTGTATTCTACCAAGATACTTGTTGCTTTTCCATATGTCAAATTGAAACACTTTATTCTCCGAGGTGCTGTGATAAATATGGATGTCTTGGTTCTTCCATCCATTATTAAAAACACCAAATCTAAGATATGAAAAAAATTCCATAAACATGTAACAAAATTTTGTATTAAATTTCATTGTATGAGCCTGTCCTAAACAGTATTTCTTTTGATATGCATAATACGTCGCACACATAGCTAGCATTTCAACATTCCTAAACATATGTTATAATAAGTTTATTGCAAATTCCTGCCCGAAGGCTAATTGCAAATAACATACATAAAAGAACAGGGTACAGAATAGGTATAAGAGCGGCTAAACAAGATTATACAAACGTAATTGTCTATAACTAGTGAACGGTTTGACTTCTCTTTTGTAAGCAATGGAAGACGTTATGTCCCACCTTTTCTATAATTTGTGGGTTTTTGGTAGTTAGAGAGTTAAAGAAGAATGGTCTTAGAGAAATTCGGATAGATGTTATAGACGCTGTTAAATTATGATACTCAAAGATAGGGGGTATGGGGTGTAGTTGCTTTGTCTACCATTACTGTTTTACTAACATACGCTCACCAAGACTATAACACTACCTACATGTACACCTGCATTGTAAAATGAATGTGGCATTTCTCGTTGTCTCAATCAACAGTGCCGTTTTAATATGTGCTGAATGTAGTTATTCCATACGTGTTTAATAGATATAAAGTAATGACAGGGGACTTGTATACCATCACAGATGTTACAATGCATTAACGTCAGCATAAGCTGTCTGGGACGCGCATTTTCTGTAGCAGCAATGATAGCATTTGGTCTGCAAATGTGTCTATGGCGCTCGTAACAATCCCGGCAATGCTGAACCCAAACTCCTTTGTTTCCATTCTCATAATACATAAAAGAAGCATTTCTCCCTCAAACGGGACTCATTTGTTAGTTGATGGTTCCTCTAACAGCCATGCACTTGCCTTATCTCATCAATATCCTCTTATGAGCCCAATTCAGCGGGGCGTTCCGTGACAGGAATACTAAATAAGAACACACTAGGGCAAGGTTGTGCAGATTGTATCAGATAACTTTAATATATTCAACAGGGACCTCATTACTACAGTGGCGGACACGTCCTTGGCTGTATCGACTATTAAATGGCCCTTGGTGGGCACACATGACATGTTGCTTTGATGCCTCGTTTCCCCCGTATGTTCCTTCCTCAGACATTCTATAAAACGCACATTTCTGCGGGGTGACCGTAAGTTCAGGCTTATGAATTGGAACTCAACCAAAATGGTTGACGCGCTCACTTCAAAGCGTTCCTCGGCTGTAAACGAGGACGTTGCTCCAATTCAAACCCGACGACCCTCGAAGACCCACGACCGTTGCTTCAATTGCACATCAACAGACAGGTCTCCCAGAGGACAGCAACTCATTAAACAGGAGACGCGGGCGATTTCGATAACGATTGCGGGGAAACATGGTATCGTGGTGATGGCAAACTGCCGGGGAGCACAAGTCCCAGCAGGATCCTAGCAATCAAGCCTATTAACAACGGCTTGTGCAGAGCAGGATCAGAATTATGCACGACTCATTCGATCGATAGACTTAATCCCTTCCCATTTTGCTGAAGCACCGTCTGGTCGACTGTTTTTCGGCACTTTCATACCGTAGAGGTAGACAATGAGGGTGATTTAAAAGATATACATACTAAAGCAGACTACCTCCGAGCGATTCTTAAATCCCTGTTCGCGAAGTGTCAAGAAACTCATTCAGGCCCGATCGTAGATACAGGTATAGCTACAAAATTAACCTACGTTATTACTTGTTCTGACGAAATGTCGATGACAGGTGTCGAATATGTGACTAGAATTGTATCCACTAACCAATCGTATCCATCTGTGTAACAGTGCCAAAAAGTTACGAAATGGCGACGGTCAAAAACATACATTATGTCTAATGGCTAGGTGGAATGGCATATGTTATTAGGTTCACCAAAGGAAGGTTCGAAATTTTACTGCCTGTGGTACGACCTTTTCCAGGGGCTGTATGACCGACCAATATCCTATTGGGCAGGCATCCACGCACGATACAAGCTAAAATTGATAACAGTGGATGCTTTGCCACCTTCGGGCAGCACTGTCAGCATTATGTCCGACCCCCTCCTCAATGCTTCCGCCGCCTTTCTGAGATATTACCCGCAGGCAGGTGCCACCGGGGACCCGGAACGGCTTGCAGCACGACCCATTAAAACAAATAAATTCCACTCCAACCATTGGGGTTCCCTCTCCTTCCCCATACCAATTCCCATCCTAGCTTCATGTTTGGCCAAGCGATGTCAATATCTCCAAATCCGCCCGAACCATTATGTGTGTGGCTAGGGCTATTCAGCGCGATTATGCAAAACTACAGAGGCAAAGGTTATAGATGGGGATAACATAAACTGGTAATTAAATGCTTCCGTGCCGTTTTAGGCCTGACCACAAATGACTTATCTGAAGATCTTCTTCACACTTAATTAGAGGAACTTATCTAGCAACGGCCTGAAGAATGGCGCTTATCGTACACTGCCAGACATCATCTCGCGCATTGTTTCAGTTGGCAGAACCAGAAGGGAGCTTAAACGGACCGATATGATGTCGTCAGCAGAGATGCTGCCCCGTGAGCGTGCTAGCCAGCAATTACAGGTGTAATCGCTTAGAAATGAAACCCATGATAAGAGGATATATACATCCACATTGAGGATACGCCCACCAAAGTAAGTCCAATAGTACCGACCTGTCGGGAAGATGACAACCTGAAACAACGTAATGACGCGGATGAAGGACATCTTTGATGACACCTTGGTGAGTCCCAAACACGTCACACCTTCCACTGTCTTCTGCGACGGCTTTAGAAGGACGATCCTGTCCCGCTGCCTCCACCGAATATCTGCGGGACGTGACGACCACCGACCGATCGATACCACTTGCCATTGATCGAGACCACCGGCACATTAACATATCTAGCGTAAATGAGATTGCTGAATATGCTTTACTTCAGCAAATAAATCTTAGTCTTGCCGTTGAACGTGGTATATCTCGTTAAGGCAACGGCAAAGCAACATTAGACAGAAATCTTAACAGCTGTGGTGGATAAACTGTTTGCCGTCAACATCATCCACAAAGCTGCAACGTCGAGTACATTGTATTTTGTAATAGTATGAACGGTGAAGTAAAACCTGTGAATCATTTTAGTAGATTTATTCTACTACCTATGAAAGTCTGCTTATAGTTTATATTTAAAGGGCATAAGACACCAATGACATCAACATTAAGAATTTCCTGAAATTACATAAACCATAATACTATTGTTTAATAATATAGAAATTTTCACAACATATTCACACTTCGGATGTTATTGAACATCGAACAATGAAAACATCATACCTCCAGCTTTTGATTCTTCCCCACCAGGTAATTACATTAATCAGTGACTTACCTGCTCATGACGTCACAAAGAAAATGGCAGCCGATTTGTAACTTTGCACAACGGTTCGGAAAGAACATTATTTCAACAAGAAAACGAAATAGATATTGTTATGTTATGTTATTGTTATGTCATTAAATGTTATCACGATAATTAAGCACTGTTTGGTCATTAAATAATGTTTTTCGCAAGCCGTTGTGTAAGGTTCCGAACCGGCTGCCGTGTTCATTGTGACGCCATGAGCAGGTATAAGTCACTGATTAATGTAATCACCTGGTGAGAAGATCAGGTAAGAATTATCGGAGCTGGATCCATGGAAGTATGGTTTCTGATGGTTCAATGTTAGATAACATCAGAAGGGTATGTATTTGTTTTAAACGTTTATATTCCTTCAATGATGCTACTCCAATTTCAGATAACAAGAAAATGTTGTATTTTTGTGTCTCTTGCCCTTTAAGACATACATCTTTATGTGATCAATGTTGGTCTTGTTTCAATCATAGCAGCTTTTACTAGTACTCTATGTATCTTCTAAAGTAATATGAATTTATAAATTGTGTTTTCGAGTACAATACTTGATTACGTGACAAAAAGCTAAGTGCCAAATGGCATGATACATCGTGTCCATGTTGGCCATTCGATATAATTGCATCCATTTCTATATAACAGCAGAAACCTTTCTAATGTTAAGTGGCTGTACTGATGAAAACAAAGCAAACAATATCATCAGGATGGTACGAAATAAAGCAGGTAGCACGCGTTCTAGAGATATAGTCCTAGTCTACCAATTCCCAATTCGCGCTACATATACATAATGATAGCTTAATTGCACAACAATTGTACAAGGTACAAAGTATCCACTGGTACATAGATAACATTCTAGGAGGCTTATCAATCTATCTGATACAATGTGGTGTAATAGTATGGGATGACAATGGGATTTCACAATCACTGAAGGAGTTTCTAACGTCTTGACATTCTTTGATATATTTTCCAATGTATACCATGCAGTGGTTGTCACATGTCATTATGTACTTAAATTTGCTATTCAGGTCCATTGAGATAAATACTGGTAAATCCGACGATGACATTGAGTATAGTGAATTACGTATATAGAAATATTTGGGACATACAATCAAAAAGTGATATTCCTATATATATATATATATATATATATATATATAGAGAGAGAGAGAGAGAGAGAGAGAGAGAGAGAGAGAGAGAGAGAGAGAGAGAGAGAGAGAGAGAGAGAGAGAGGGCGAAGATTTTATAGTCAATCATTTTATATTACCATCAATTCCGATCGGAAATTGTAGGAATATTTACCCATGTTGTCGCACCACCATACACAGTCAGTGTAATGTAAAGGCGGACTCTGCATTATCATTATCATGTTTCGCTACATTATTGACATCGCCACCTGCGTATTTCGTCATTTCATAACTATAAACATGCCGTTATGGAGTAGACATAATACGCAAAGACAGACAGGAATACCTGGTAGCAGTTGATTGATGCTTCATTGGTATTTGATATTACAACAGAAGCTCGTTCGTACATGCTGGTTAAAGGAGTAATTCTACCGTCAATCCTTGTATGTATTGGATTACTGAGTAAGTGACAACAAGAACTCAGTAGTAAATGAATTAGAAAAGGTAATGAAGCGAGATAACGATATTCCGACAAATAACTGTACCAAATGATAGCTCACAATCTGAAAATAATTGTGGTTTGAAGATAATGTACATTCCACTTTGGCAGATGACCTATACCAATGTAATATTCTTAATGCAGTATAGTAAGCCATACATTATCTAGAAAGTGACCTCCATTCTTGTAACGTATTTAAAACATAGCCTTTTGTCTAATGTGTCCATGCAGATTTGTAACTTTAACGTTATTACAGAATCCTTCAGGCACAGAGTGACAGAAACTCGTTACGTGCCGTCAGGGCATAGATTGCATGTCTTGGCGAAATGAAGTTTGTACTATCACTGAGTTATGCGTTAATATACAAGTATGTCATACATATCTTTCATGAAATCAAATATACACATGTCAAATGTATGTCATGTTGATTAAGCAAGAAGCCCAGATTCATTGACGTCGTGTGCAGAGTTGTTGGGTAATACGTGCGTGGAGTCATCTTGGAGATGATGCCTTCTCAGACTTGGACTTAATTGAATTTTTCACTTCAAGACTCAAGTCATTATGATCAAGATATATCCAGGAATTAAGAAACGAGATTATCTCAGATAAAGTGTCTAATCATATTAACCAACGGGATATGGAATTGGGTAGAATCATTTGGATAATTCAAGTATTACCAAATAAAAACGTATGATATAGAACATCGTGGAATATTGCAAGTCATCAACGCATTAACATTGATCATCAAGTTCACTAAAGCACTAGTACGTGGCTAGACTAAATATTAAGTTTAAAAGAAATTACTGAAATTCATCTGTCTTGATGTACGGCGAAACCATCAAATGCTCACTCAGACTTAACAAAAACCTGCTGATATGCAAGAATTTCTCACAAGATGACTAGTACACTCTCAACGTCAAGTAAATTATCTACTTCGAACCCGCAAATAAATCATCCAATATCTACATTTACATGTACAGATATTATATGCCAAGATATTCGCCGGCAACTAGTAATTGCTTTTCAGACCTGACTCTTCATTTAGCTAATTTCTCGCATGGGTGAATAAGTTCATAACATATAATGTGCACACTCATGTAATAACTGATAATGTAGCTCGCAGAGAACATTGTTTCAGCAAACGTAAACACAGCCTCACGGGGTAATCGCAACCTTTTAACGAATCATATTATACATAGCGGTTATTCACGACGGTATCTGTTCCTGTTTAACTTATGCATGCAAACGCTGAATTGTGCTACCTGAGCTATATGGTAGTATTACACAGTGGAATATTAAAGGAAACCCAAGCAATATTAGGGCCCGAAAATCGGATCTTGGAAGTCAACATATTTAGTTATTTCTATACATGATTAGTTCAAACACTATCATAATGTAATACGATGTCCATGATGCAAAAATACGACGTTGTGGTGGTGTCAAAACTCACTGAAAATCTTCGCCGGGGTTTTTGTAGGCTCGCGAAACTAAGGGGACCATCGTAAGGCACGGCCTTGCACGGTTTTAGAATGCTCAAAGTATGATGTTATTACACAAATATGCTAAAATGTTAGTAAATGTCATCACTAAAAAGATTTCAGCATTTTTTTCATTTTCATTTTTTGGTCCCTTATATTGCTTTGGTTACCTTTAGGTTTATGTATCAGATGATTTCCTTTCATCTATAAAGCTATTCCAATGCCTGTCCGGGCAAAATTCAACACAGGGAATATATATAATAAAAGTGATGTCCTCATGTGCGATACAAATTGTAGCCGTACAGATCCGAAAATAGTACCTTCCGTTCCAAGTTGGGTGATTTTTCACACGAGTAGCAGTTTGGTTAACGCGAGACTGTTGGGGGAGGGTCGGGTGCCGTGAGACTTCCGCTTGGTCTGACGTCATGTATTTTACCCGGGGACACCTTCGTGAGGACAAGGTAGCAGCATAAAGAGCGGAGTGATAAATCTTTATTCAAATAAAAAGGTACAAATGAGAATCATTAAACGCTATTTTGGGACAACCCGATTGACACTTACAGGGAATAGACCAGCCGTCTTGGTGCGGAAAACGCACAAAAAACGTGGCATATTTCTACCTTAAACAAGAATTATAAGCAATAAAACTACCTTTCAAACATGAATCTGTATCCGTATCTATATAGCCGGTATAACCGCCATTAGGCGTAACACACCAGCTTCGCAGGCACGCGGCGCGGCAGCAGCTGGTCTTATAGAGCCTTGACGTACGTAGGGCAATCACAAAACTCAGACTCGGCTGTCATGAATTAAGTATAGAAACGGGGAGATTTCAAAAGCTTCCTATCGACCAGAGGGTATGTCCGTTTTGTCCAGAGGTAATTGAAGACGAATATCACTTTTTGATTGTATGTCCCAAATATTTTGATATACGTAATTCACTATACTCAATATTATCGTCGGATTTACCAGTATTTTTCTCAATGGACTTGAATAGCAAATTTAAGTACATAATGACACGTGACAACCCCTGCATGGTATACGATGGGAAATATATCAAAGAATGTCTAGACGTTAGAAACTCCTCCAATGATTGTAAAATCTCATTGTCATCCCATACTACTACACCATACTGTGTCAGATAGATTTATTTATTTATTTATTTATTTAGCCTAATAGAATGTTATCTATGTACCAGTGGATGCCATACTTTGTACCTTGTACAAATGTTGTGCAATAAAGTTGTCATGATACAGTCGAACCGCAGAGCTCTATGCGCATCGGTTCTGCGCAGCCTTCTCTAAGACGGCTTTTTCCGGGTCACGGCCGGACCCGGGTTGGACCCTGTTGCATGGGTGTGAACAACTACCTGTGGTGCAACAAAAAGACCTCAGACCTATATCATGTTTACACTTTTTCACATCTACAGGACTTGCCTGGTGTAACCATGTAGATATTTCGTGCATTGTAAAAAGACATCGAACGCTGTGGCCTTCAAAACATTAAGAATATTTGGTCAGTTTATTTGTGTTTGTCTTATTTACAGTTCACCTGGAACCAACTAGATATTTACATCGCGTGATAGCCCATTTCCTCATCTTTAAATTGATACCAAAGTTCCTAGGATAATTTTATGGGAACCGGTTTTGCCCCCAAAAAAACTGCGACAATGTCTACCTTGCGGTGGTGAAATTTCTGCCTAGTTCTAGCTACCGATGCGTGCACTCCTGCGCTTTGGATACATTTCGATACATTTCGCGTGGCATAACAAAGCCCATTTTTTGTAAATTAGAAGCTGTTAGCCTGAATTCAATCAAGCCTCCTGTGACCGCTCGCCGTCCTGTAATCGGCTTCCAACCCAAGAGCTTGATGGCTTGGGCCGCTAATTCAAGGGAATCCTCCTTTCTAAATATGGATAATCTAAGCAGCTGTCATCAGCCCACAGAGCTGCCTGCCCAGGCCAGACTCTAGTTGCTAAGGATCTATTGCTGTTGCTATCCAGTGATTGACAGCTGCAGATGTCTGATCTGCAGGTGGTAGGAAGAGAGTTTCACAGGCCGTTTCTCTGTACTTTGAACATTTTTCGGAAGTCAAGTCTTTTCTTGTTGGATTTTCAAACTTGGTTTTTGATGTGGGAGAAACTGACATTGTCTGCCTCTAAAGGAACAGATAAACTAAGGAGGTTTAAAATCCCTTTTAACAGGCTTGGATACATCTCATTTCTCACCCTCCCAACATCTGGATCTCATTTCCCCTCCCTTCCTCCCCGTCTACCTGTGGTGCCAGTGGTGACAGCTAACAGACATGCTTACTAGCTGGCAATGGGGACCTGGCTGAAATCCTGGCCTCTGATTGGTGTTACTATTTTTGATAACAGCTCTCCTGGCTTAGAGCTAGTCGAGCACAAACTCCGCGGGGAGGGGAGAGAAACCCCCGGACAGCTAGAGTTTGCGTTATACAGACTAAGAAGCTGTATGAACGCGGCTACCACATGCAATATGATAATTGACATGATAACAGTCAAGTACAGACAGACAGAGATTTTAGTACAAGGTACCTGATATTTACAAAATAGTCAAATTTGAAGTCAATCACTTCGAACTCCTGCGTTCGAACGACCGAACCCAGCCAGTACGTTCCATTTTCCTGCCGTGGGGGTCAGGCGAGGTCAGGTGCAATGTTGCAACTTTCAGCCGGTGTTGGGAACGTTGATGAAACTTACGGCTCAAGTTTTGCCGTCTAAAATTAATATTCTGAAACATTTCCAAATAAGACTAATATCATCTTGAAGCCAGGAAAAGTGAGATTCATATGCAAGTTGACCAATGCCATTAGATAAGCTTTGAGTTCTGTAAAGCATGGTAAAAGGACATTGTGTTTGTCTTCTTCTTCAGAATAAGACGCCCTACAAATTGACCTCTTGTTAGTTTTTTTGGGGGCAAAACCGGTTCCCATAAAATTATCCTAGGAACTTTGGTATCAATTTAAAGGTGAGGAAATGGGCTATCAGGTGATGTAAATATCTAGTTGGTTCCAGGTGAACCGTCAATGATACACGCACAAATATACTGACCAAAAAATGGTCAATGTTTCGAAAGCCACAGCGCTCGCTGACAATTTGCTGTGCACGAAATAACTACATGGTTATGTTGGGCAGATCCTGTAGATGTGAAAAAATATAAACACTATGTAGGTCCGAGGTCTTTTTGCTGCACGACGGGCGGTTGACCCCACCTATGCAACGGGGTCAAATCGGGACCCGCCCGACGCCGTAAAAAAGAAAATAAAGCGTTCTACGGTGACCTGCGGTTCGACTGGATAAAAAGGTCACAATCTTCTACACTAGGTCAGAGGTCAACCCTTTCCAAGATGGCTGCTTCCCTAGCTGCTAGCGAGTAAGCCCCCGAATTTTCTACATTTTCTAGTGATTGTTTACCTCAACAAAGGTTCCAACAACTTAGTCCGAACCTAGAGGTTTTCCCAACCATTTTTGCGTAGTTCTGTTCGAATTCACCCCACTTCTATCCAAATTTCTTGACCTGATCCTACCAGCCCCCACGTACGTGGGGAGGGTAGTCGGGTTTGGGGCATCGCTAGCAGGTTTTCCAGGGGCGCATATGACGAGGTCACTTGGATACAGGTATTTCTTTGCACACTATACACTCGTCTGATGATACCACAGTGTATTTATGTATATGCAAAGTGTATAATAGATAATAGTTTCTCTTTTGTACAAATATTGAGTTCGGAACGAGCCGTTGTGAACAAACATGGCTGAGTGTCTGCCTGCATGCATATCAGCAATTGCTATCATCCTATTGCAGTTTGCAAATCCGATCACGAGTTTAAACCATATCAGCGCGGAGTCAAATTCTACCACATTCCAACTGTCTTTTCAGGTAAATGAGTTCTTCTTTAGTGCGGTTACTCCATGTGACCACACACTCAGCCTATTGTTCCAGACTGCTCAAAAAACAAAGAAAAAGGATGGACCAACTTCTGTAACTAGAGTAAATCTAGTTCATCTCTGTTGTCATACATTACTGTTACTATCTGGAGATGTTTCTGTAAACCCAGGGCCTAAGGACCCATGTGGTGTATGCAACAAAGCAGTGAGAAACAACCAACGAGGGATATGCTGTGACCTATGCGACAAATGGTTCCATACTAAATGTATAGGCATGGACTTACAACAGTACCTTACATTGGCCAATAGTAACGAATACTGGTATTGCAACCCTTGCTTGCTACCATGTTTTAATGATTCCTTCTTTGATTCACCACACAGAAGTTCCTCAAGTGAGTCTGACATGGAACATCTAAGTGATGATCCTGACATTTGTCGCATGGTCCCTCCTTCCAAGGGACTGACTATGGTACACCTTAATATTTGTAGCTTGTATAATAAGCTGGACCAATTAAGGGTATTCATAACTGACAATAATATTGATGTAATGACGATTAGCGAAACACATCTTGACAACTCGATCCATGACAGTGAACTATCTATTGATGGTTATCACTTATATAGACAGGACCGAAATCGGTCTGGGGGTGGTGTTGCAATTTATATTTCTGAAGCATACAGCCACACTGAGAGGACAGATATGACACAACCTGGATTAGAGGCGCTTTTCTGCCAAATTCAGCTGCCATTTACCAAACCTATTGTTGTTGGTTCTATCTACAGACCTCCAAGTGCCACAGTGGATGTTTCTTCTCACTGCTAAGAGACAGTCTTGAGACATGGAGCACCTGCACTCCAAACTCAGAACTGTTCCTGCTTGGGGACATGAATATTGACCTGAGTAACACAGACACATCAGGAGCCAGACACATCACAAACCTTAGCCAGGAATACCAGCTACAGCAGGTAATAGATAAACCCACAAGAGTGCTCCAACATTCGAGTACTATAATAGATCACATTTACTGTAGTGACTTACATGAGGTGTGTGAGCATGGTGTAGTGCACTCCACCCTTTCGGACCACTATGCAGTGTTCTGTGTCAGGAAGGCAAAGCGACCCAAATCAGCACCTAGATATATCACCTCACGCAAGTTCTCCAATTTCGATGAGAACAATTTCCTGACCCATCTTAGAACACTAAACTGGGATAGTGTCCTACAGTCCACCTGTGTGGAGGAAGCCTGGGAACTGTTTAGGTCTCTTTTCATCACTGTTAGTGATCTACATGCCCCATTCATATCAAAACGCACTAAGGCAAATCAGCCTAAATGGCTTACACCTGACCTTCGGCGACTGATGCATGACAGAGATAGCACTAAGGCGAGAGCCCGTAGGACAGGTGCTACTGTAGACTGGGAAGGATATAAGGCCAAAAGAAACCATGTCAACAAATTGGTCAAACAGGCCAAAGCAATGTACTGTCAACAAAAACTCAAAGAAAATATGTCAAACTCAAGTAAGTTATGGGCAACAATAAAGGAAGTACTTCCAAACAAAAACCCTGTTGTTACCAAGTCACTACATTGGGGAGGGCAGTTCTACAAGGACCCCTCTAGCATAGTCTCCTGTTTCAACAACTTCTTTGTTTCCATTGGAAACAAGTTAGCTGAGAAGTTCACGAAACAGACAGGTAACTTAGTTTGCCCAGACAAGTACAAGAAGCTAACATCCACTTTCGCCTTCAAGGAGGTAACAGAAGGTACTGTATACGACAAGCTCAGAGTCTTAGGGACAAACAAGGCCACAGGGTTAGACAAGATACACTCAAGACTGCTGAAAGCAGCTGCACCATGTATATGCAAACCTATGGCCCACATATTTAATCTGTCTCTCTCATCTGGTATCATTCCTAAGGAATGGAAAACAGCTAAGGTGACCCCAATACACAAAGGGGGGGAAAAAGAGGATCCAAATAATTATAGGCCTATATCTGTTCTTCCAGTTATCATGAAAGCTTTTGAAAAAGAGGTACATGGTCAGTTCCTGGAATATCTCCACCATCATAGCATTCTCTCTGAACAGCAGTCTGGGTTCCGGCCAGGTCATTCCACAGCTACTACATTACTGGATGTCACTGACTATGTGTATCAAAACATTGACAGTGGAAACCTAGTGGGGGCTGTGTTTTTAGACCTGAAGAAGGCTTTTGATACAGTAGACCATCTCTTGTTACTGAAAAAACTGTCCTGGATCGGGGTTAAAGATGTAGAACTCAAATGGTTCACAAATTACCTATCTGATAGAAAGCAGTCAGTATCTGTAGACGGTTGTGTATCTGATTATCTCCCAGTGACAGTAGGAGTGCCTCAAGGGTCAATCCTGGGGCCGTTGTTATTTATTATGTTTATAAATGATCTACCAGACTGTATCTCCAACAAAGTATGTCTCTATGCTGATGATACGGCAATTTTTTGCTCCAGTAATGACACTAGGTACATTGAAGCCACTCTGAATTCAGAACTCTCCCATATAGCTACATGGTTCCAGTTAAACCATTTGACCTTAAATGCTTCAAAGACAAAGTGGATGCTCTTTGGGAGCAGTGGTAAGCTTACGAAAGCACATCCAATGTCAATCAAAATTGGACTAGAGTCAATAGAAAGAGTGGTTTCATTTAAATACCTAGGGCTTATTCTTGATGATAAATTGTTGTGGAATGAACATGTTGACAAACTCTGCTCAAAGGTAACCCAACGAGTAGGTTTACTCAGACGTCTTAGACCTTGCTTCACTGTAAATATAGCTGACATGTTGTATAAAGCAATGGTACTCCCCCTTCTGGATTACTGTGACACCGTGTGGGACAGCTGCGGAGTGGGGAGACAACAACAACTCCAAGTGCTACAGAACCGGGCTGCCAGGGTAGTTCTGCAACTGAACCTACAGTCCAGCAGTGTCCTCGACCTTCATGAGAAGCTCAGCTGGCAGTATCTCGCAGGGAGAAGGCGGGATCATGTGTGCATTATGGTTTACAAGTGTATAAATGGGCTAGCACCAACATACCTATCATCCACCTTCTCTCACAACCACAACTTACACAATTACCAAACCAGACAGACATCACTCCTATACAAACCTTTTTTCAAGACCACAACAGGACAGCGTACATTTGCCTACAGAGGTGCTAAACACTTTAATTCACTACCAGCCTACATTAAGCAAGTTCCAAGCCTGAATACATTTAAGTCAGCTTTGAAAGACCTAACATAGTCTCAGTACTGAGTAGTGACCTCTGACCTCCAAACTGTTTGACCTTGGATTGGATTATGATTTTGAGTTATCTGTCTTTCATGTTTCAGTTGTACCCATATGTTCCGACGTGTATGTCTACTTTTCTCTCTGTAAGTTGTTTTTTATTTTCCATGTATGTATATGTGAAACTGGGCCCTATCGAAAACCAGTGTATTGGCACTGAATAGGCTACCCAGGTGTTTCAAAATAAACAAACAAACAAACAAACTAACCTCTTCATGGAGAGTAATGTGTCTCGACACATGTCTGGTCTGTTTCCTGTAAGTGTCAATCGAGTTGTCCCAAAATAGCTTTAAACGATTCTACTTTGTACATGTACATGTTTGATAAAGCTTTTGGTGTAAGATTCATCATATAAATGCATATTGAGGGGGATATAGACTCAGGAACGTTTGGGACCGCATCCTTAAGAAATAGATAATAATCGTTGCATTGTTTTTGATCGATAGTTGTGTATGTGTCACACTTCTGTACGTTTGGGACCGCATAGTGATGTCATCTCCTGTGATTGTACATATATAAATATTTTGCGTTTTGGAATGCATCTCATTATGTATAGGCAGCAACACTTGTGCCGCATTACTATGTGAACCAGTCAGAATTGCCTTAAAGAAGGTGACAGATGGTCACCGAAACGTCGGTGGAATGAATCTCTTGGCTGTGTGAAAAGAGTCTTTTTGTTCAGCGACTTACCAACCTGATGAAACTATTCACGGATGTTCATCATATAAAGTTTCGAATCACAAAGCACACATAAGACTAATATGCGGATTGTTGAAATGAAAAAAATAAAAAACATCAATCAGCAGTGATGAAATAGAAAATATGTACCAAAATCAATCAGAAAACATTAAAGACTGTTCACCATTGATCTTCAGATACATGGACAGACCATAAGCTACAAAATTATTGCATTTTCATTCATGTAATCGAATTTGTTATTATTCTTCGAAAAATGATGCTTGTGCAATACATATTGCCCTTTTTAGCGAATATCAGCCACATGCATGCTATAGTACAGATCCTATGAAGTTATTAGGTCTTAAATCATGTAACTGTGCACATGCACTTACTATCTTGTGGCGAAATTCGGTATGTTGGCTGCAGGCAGTTTTGAAATAGCTGCGGTAATTGGCTTACAGGTTGAGCTATTCCATAATGATAATTTGACATTTCAGCCAACCTGACATGTAATAGTATTTCAATGTATAGTACAAAGTTGGCAACCTAAAAGCCTATTAAATTGTGCCTTTGTAAGCCAGCATATGTCATTGTCAATCATCTTCTCACATAGTGTTGTAGTGATTTCCTGCAATTATTTGGTAAGGATATCGTTTTTAATCTGTAGCTGCTGTCACTGAACTTGCCTGCCCTTCGGCAAGAAAAATCAGCTTTGTAGACACCCGGATGAGGCTGTTTATATTACATTGAAAATGTAGATTCGTAATATCAGCGGGTGGCATATCTAACTTCAGGCGCTGGTACTCATTTTTTCAGTGCAAGATTTATTAATTCATGATTTTGAATGTACCGATGTATATACATTATATCAAACGAAAGCCTTTTATGAAATTTTCTATATAGTGTATCTCATTCATTTTTCTTTCTTTAGAAATATAAACAGATAACATATGATTCATTTTCAAAGTCTACCTCCCTGTATACGAGATTTTACTATGCTTTTGACAGGCAGAGGTGTCATCATAATGGATTTCTTGCAATTGGAGATAAGTGTGCTGCACACTGCATGCACAAAGAGAGGAAAATTAATACTTCTACCATTGCGCCCATCGAGAACTTTTATTGTCGTATTGGGGACAATGCAATTGGCTTAGTGTCGCATTAATGCCGCCGACGAAATGCTATGAACATCAAACAGAATTCAACGGCACGCCTTTGTTGCTTCATATCGAACTCTAACTGTTCAGTCATCAGGACCAACCTTGTGATCCATGGGGTGAACACAAAGAGGGACTCTAGATCATTTGTACAATCGACAATTCTACTGGCTTACAGCCATTTCCGCTCTGCATCAAAACCTTCCAGTGCCATTACGTTCAGCTTCAATGCACAGTCAGCAGGGCACGCATAATCATCGAGTGATAACTCTTGTCTGTTCTTTTGTGGAGAATAGATGAAGAGGAAACATTGTCATGGAGACTACAGTGATGTTCGTAGTTTGGATGATCAGCCTTGCCTAGCATTGCCATAAGGTATGCATTAGGTATCTTAAAAGCCACATTTCAGTGGATGATATAATGTAATTGCTTTACAACTGAATACATCTGCATTGTATCCTAAGGAGCTTGCTCACGATATGTAGATTATTCTGGACCACCATTATAATGAAATATCTATGAAAAACCGTTAAGTAAGATTGTATTCTTTATTATCTATTCCAGAATATTCCTAATTGTAAATTCATGCACAGAAGACATTGAATTTGAACAAGAACGTACGGTTCCGATAATTTTTTCTGTGATTCTTACAAGTAACAGATGTTCTAAACAGTTTGGTTACATCTTCAACATGACGCGTTCTAAACTATAATGAATTTTTCGGTGTAAATTGATACCCTTATACATGTTTTGCTTTCCCCGTCGCTCAAAGTGAATATTCAAGGTTAGTTAAGAGTAAGAAAGGTTGACAATGCTCTGGCAGATGGCACTGTAACGCTGAGAGCCAATTCACAACAAGGTTGCCAAAGTGTTTATATTTGCGTGACAGTTAATCACTGTTCCGTGCCGTTGTCAGTCACAGTGAGTAGATGATGCCAATTTTGCCTTGATTAGTATGATCATGTTTGCCACTTCTACATATTGATTAACAGTAATGTGGTGTGCTAGTCTTTCAAGGAACTTTGCCAAATAATTTTTACGACACTTTTGTGGAATAAAAGGCAATTATAGGTTCCCTTCAGTCTAAACTCCATGTTATAAATATTACACTCGTGGCATATGCTAATATGTGAGGTATCAGTTGTTAGATATAACATATTACTGTATGCATATTATTAGCTTGGAAAAGCTGTTAGAATGGCAAAGATCTGCTTCAGTGTTGTATACGCCATTGCTACGTAGGTTTCTTCTGTGAAAACAACCAACTTTATGTGCAACATGTCACGCTGAGACAAACGTGGATAACCAACTAGAGAGTTACTATATTCTCGAATATACAATAAGAAATTATTTGTCTTCGGCTTTGGTGATATGCAGTGGGAATATTCAGAAACAGACCGTGCCCAATTCGTAATAACAAGGGTATTTATGTTGAAAAATGGCCGGAGGTTGTAATCCTAACTGATTCCGCTGTGGTTCATTTGGTTGAAGCTGAGCTGTCAGCTTGGCTCGGAATGTCCACCGCACACATGATCGACGACGACGTGTGGCGGAGAGATTATAAGATTGGTACAGATGTGCAATAAAGTCTGATTCGGGCAACCACGCTCCATTGGTACCGAATCGATACACGTGCCATTATCGATCGCGTCAACCAACTTTGCGTGGAAGAAGATCCCCGTGAGAAACTTATCATTTCCGGCCAGTATTGCCGTGGTCTGTGGAGCAAGGAAGGTGCTCAGGCAGTATGTTGATGGAGCTGCAAACCGACACTCCTTCACTGAAGATCGATTCCCCACGAGAGCCAATTGTCACTGAGAGGGAAACTATCTGTGACTCATGGGTTAGCAGACAAGACATCTTCTATTGTCTCAAATCAAATCGATAAGACTTCTATGGGCAGGTATCGAATTCCGATGACACTAAAGAGAGTTGAATGCACTTGACGGAACAGCGCTCAATGGCCGGTTGAAAAGACATCATTAATGAGGATAATAGTAGATGCATTCTACATACAAATTTGGTCACCCTATCCAAATATCGGTTTAAATCCGTTAAAGTTGATGAGCACGCCGTTGATACAACTTCGTACAAAGAATATTCGGACAGAAGCAAAGTACAACTTCTACATGTATATCTTTAACGTCTATTCCCAAATGCTAACGTTCATAATAAATGCCACACCTGCAAAGAATAGCAATGACTACTGTACCACGAATCAGAACAGGAATCTAACTATCTGATATCCCGGGACATCCAATTATTGAAGACGTTAAATGAAAATCTGCTCTAATCACTGCCTGGTTTCGTCAAAATCACCCCTTCTCATTAATGACCTGAGGGCCCGGGGCATAACCGTCAACAGAGATTCTCCAACTATCGATTAAGCTCCTTGTGAGTAAAATACCATATTGTATACATTCGTCACACGTCTTCTAGCATTGCTACACGCTAACATCTGCCAAGAATATTGCTCTTTTGGGAGACAACCACGCAGCGTTCCAAAAGCCTCCACTGGTACAATTTGTCATATTGTAAGCAAAACGTAATGAAATGCCAGGACTCAACATTCCAGCGAGCGAAGACAACATTGCTTGATTATGTGAATATTTGATGAGTCCTAGTCATCATCCTGTCATAACCGAGTGTCAAAGTTACCATGAGAAATCTCTACTTTCAAAGAGCTCATAATGGGTTTACAATCCAGGTCATGTATTGGAGCTATGAAGGGTCCCATTATCTACTAATGTACATGGAATCACAGCCACGGAGGCCATGTTTCACAGTAGAAGATGGAACCATTACCTGCAAATGTGCAGATATTGCTGCATGTATCAAGGTCAAAAAATTGCAGAAATTACTAAAACCACATTCCTCTCATTACATACATTGAAGATTATTCCTATGTCATATCAAAAAGTGTTAACTTTACTGATTTACTTTCCATCAACATATATCTAACCTATCAGTAGGTCATTGACCAATTTGAAGGTCGTGACAACTGATGAATTTGCAAGCTACAAAGTTTACAAACATGTCAAGACGTTGAAACGTAATTTCAAAGATCTCAAGGCTAGGAATTCAAGAGTCAAAGGGCTTTGTAGGGAAACCAAAAGCACCAGAATATGGATACAGTTTATACATGCCCCCCATATCTCAAATCATCCGTGAGAGGAGACTACGTTTCGCTGGTCATTCCTGGAGGAGTAAGGAAGAAATCATCAGCGACGTTTTTTTGTGGGCACCAAAGCATGTACATGCAAGTGTAGGCAGGCCTCGCACAACCTACGTACAGCATGCTGTATGAGGATGCAGGCTGCAATTTAGAAGAACTACCGAGAGCAATGGAGGACAGAGAGGACTGGAGGAGGAGGGTGATGTTCATCCGTGACACTCTCACGACAAGATGTGATGATGATGTGATGATGTTAACGTTATACATGCCATGGGTTGTTCACTACACATTTCAAGTTCGATCTAAAGACAGAGTGTTGGTAGGTAGTATTGGTTCTGGAAAAAAAATATCACTCTTTACTCCCGTATTTGATGCTACAGACGTGACCTCACATAAGTCTTACAAAGTGCAACTCTAACACGGACGGTGCACATTTCAAATTCTAATGACAGAGTGTTCGTAGGTAGTATTGGTTCTGGAAAAAAAATATCACTCTTTACTCCCGTATTTGCTACAGACGTGACCTCACATAAGTCTTACTAAGTGCAACTCTACCAGGGCTAGTGTACACTCTGTTAGAGTGGATCTATGATATCTAGCCACAAGCATACTTTGTGACATGCTTTCAATGGTCATGAAAAGTTACATACTACTAGTGAGGCTTAAACCCCCACAAAGTTGATTCATGTTGTTATGTTTTGTCCTTTTAAACCAGCTTCTTACTTTTTGTGATAAACTAGATTTAGCAACTATCAGAACTCTTTCTTTATCCTTTCAGAAAATAGTTTATTACTTACTAATAGTATGTATTTCATTTAAACCATAAATCAAGTTGCAATTTTTAAATCATTCATGTGGGGGCGTATGGCGTAACGGCGGGGTGTTCGGCCAAGAACCATGCGGTCCCGGGTTCGAATCTCCCTGACGCTACCGATGTTGTACCCTTGGGAAATGCACTTAACACGACTTTCCTCATTCCACCCAAGTGTAGAAATGGGTATATTCGTCCTCTGTACGTGGCACTGTTAGAATAAGTTATAAAAACTTGAGTGCAGTGCCACGTCGTCCTTGTCTGTCAAAAAGTGAAGTATTAAAAAAAAATCATTCGTATTGATTGGCAATTTGGACTGATGAGAAAATTTAATAGCATTTATATTAGTAGCATATCATGTTTAGTACTTCCTTCAAAAAACTACATTTACGAATGGAAGCACAAGGACTAGATGGTTGATGGTAGTTCCTTGTGTACGGGGGTTTATGGGGCTCAGGGAAAATATGCTTCTATACTTTATAAATGTGTCTGCATGAACAGCCTCTGGCGTTGGATTTGTCTCTGGTGAAGCTCCATCCAGTCCCAGATACGTCATAGGTTTATGAGATGGAAGGGTAGCTACAAGGGACAGGAATGGTCTGAATGTGACAGATGGCATGTGAGGGGAAAATTGGGGTCATTTTACTACTGGCTCAAATCCTTTTAGCCCAGCACTATACCCTTACCTACACACATTATCCGACCACAAGAAAACCGATTAACATTTTTCACCTGTCATAAACATTTTTTGTCAGTGTTTCTCTTTCGTCTACCGTGGCATCATTCGATGTATGGAACGTACCTGAAAACCTGAAATACAACAGTGACAGACATGAGAATCTATCTCAAAGGCTCCAATTCCTGCAGTGTTTCTATCACGATATATCATTGTAATCCAAGCATCCGTTTGGTGTTTAAGGTTTCCTCCCTGGCTAAATTGGCATTTTGACTTTCCATTATTTTCTCACTAATGAATTAAGAAAGAACTGTTGTAGTACTTTGGTACATAACACTGCAATGAAACTATCTTTTCCATGTGCATAATGATCAAAGCTACAAACGTACGTTCGCACAAATTGGTATCTATGAAGTGTCCATAATTATCAGAAAATGATTTTTTTTCAACTAGGTAAAAACAATTAGCCTTTAATAACTACTGATGATAAGTAGATATCAATTTGTTCGAATCTACGTTTGTAGCTTTGATCATTATGCACATGGAAAAGATAGTTTATTGCAGTGTTATGTACCAAAGTGCTGTATTTTTTTTTAGAAAAAAATCCTATTAAGGGCAATACAATTTGATGACGTTATCCATATGGTCAAAAAATCAGATTCAGAATTCTTTCATGACCAGCTATCAATATTCAGTACAGCTACAGTTCGTTCTTATTATGTTAAAGAGAAAACAATGAAAAGTTAAAAAGCCGATTTTGCCAGGGAGGAAACCTTAAAGCGTATTTAATGTATTTTTTACAGGCCAGAAGGTCAACATTACTATTTTCTTTGGTGCTAGAAAGACGGCCTTCGGAGTACCATGGGTAATCATTTCAGCAGGTTTTAGCGATTTCTACACTGCCACAAATCGCTTTTCTTATTTTTCTTGTTTTTCCCTCTACAAAGAATTTGTTCAGTCAGCAAGAATAATATTCTGTATACAAGAATCCCTGTTTTAAGCACAAACAAGAATTGCATCTAAGAATTTTTTCTTGAACTTTCTTGGTTAAGAAAATTATTCTAGTAGATTCAAATTTTAAAGAAAAAATGTATTTTCTAAGGAAAGAATCTGAAAGAGTACCATATCTAACCAAACAAAAAAGAAATCTTAAAGTAAGACAGAAAAAGACAATTTTTCTTTTATTTCTAGAAAATTCTTATTGGAGAACATCATGCTAGAAATATTTTCTTAACTTCAGAAAAAAATGAATAGAAAACTTTATGTAAGAATTGACATAGACAAGACTTCTCAGAAGATTTCTTGAATTTTCTTGTTTTTCTTTGTATAAGAAAATCTTTCTATGAGAACATAAAAGAAAAGGAAAAAATAATTGATATTGTAGAAGTCACACTGTAACCTGTCTGCCATGGATTCGGGCTCCTTTGCATGATCTATCGCCGTGATATAGTAGCCGTAGCTAATCTATAGAAAATACGTAACGTAGCACAGAGAAAAGCCATCAGCTTTTCGTTGCCACGGGGGTAATTCTGATGGCATATCAACAGGTGACCCGGTATCGGAGGTCCCATAACACCTGGCATCAAAGCTAAGAAGGGAAGTCAAATTAATCCTCCTAGATTTAAGAACTCGCAACGTCAATAAATCTAGAACTGAGGAACTAAGGTTATCAACAAGGGTATCGAGGCCGGCACTTCAATGTGCTGTACGCTTTGTTCTTTCACCTAAATTGCACTGATGGGAGGCATGAAGTTCTGCATATTTACCAGAGGAAATAACTCGTCCTCACTTTAACGATTTTAAGTTCAAGTCCACGGTACACTCCTTCACTTTGCATTGGATAAACGATAAATAATAATGATAATGATGTACATTCATGCCCTATCGCGGGCTAAGTACAGGTATATAGATACAAAATACATGGTAATATTCATATAATTACACAGGGTTTCTAATACTAATCTAAAACAATGTTCTATAACTACTCTAAGTCATAGGTTCGGCCTCTTCTCGTCTCTTTGTGATGTTAGAAATATAAGTTGAGATGGATTTATTTAGTATTGTATGGTCAAAACATATAATACTTAGTAGATAATTCCAAAATTCAGTCTAGGAAAATATGTTCAAACGTCTGGGAGGATTAAGAAGATTTTGATTTGAAAAATACCCCGGGGAATCGAACGTATTGTGCTTTATGGAATGTAAAACTTTATGGTAAGAACGGAAGATGAATGTAGTCTTAAATAGATCCGCTTGTTATTCCAACTTAAATACGTCCGACTTGTTTCCTTTATCAGGATAAGTGTTGCAATTGATGTGGTTCTATTGAAGAAGCAGCGTGCGTCTAAGCCATCTCCGGATTAATCCGGGTGATAATTCTCCCACTGATGAGGAATCCCACGGCGTCAACCGCAACATGTCGTGCCCAGGCAACGCACGGCGTGTCTGGAATAAGATTTCTTCCTTGACTCGATAAAACTTGCACAGTACTTGTGTAGCAAGACCTGTATGTGAACTGTGGTATTGACGCCCCGGTGTTTTTTTAGATAGCGCAGCTGTAACTAGTTTAAGAGCATTTCGTATCTGTCATTTATGACGGGTCGTGATTGATGTTGGTGGTTACAACGCTACTGTCAAGGACGCCGTTAGAAAAATCTATACAAGGAGTGCACTTATAGAATAACCTTTGGCAAATTTCGCAAGCAAGAAATAGGTCTATTGATACAAAACTGCAAACTTGTACTTGAGTGAGGAAATGAAAATGTCACAATTATACCTAGAGATAAAACAGTAATCTGTATAGATGTCACACTTTGCAGGCTAGGATCTGTACATCATATTCCCGGCTACCCATGTTGGTATATATAAGCAAAATATATCTACCGTGCCAGTTTCAACTTTGCACATGTCAGCTGTAGACTGTACCTTGAGACTGCTGAGTAGAGTGAGACATACATGTTTGTACTACGAACCCCGACGTATCTGCCTTATGTAATGTCCTTGATCTGTCTTATAACCTATCTATTTTAAGGTAGCGTTTATTTGTGATTTTAGAATATGTATATTGTTGGATAGGAACGATTGTAAATTGCCTAATGTTAACAGTTTTTAAGGAGCATATTGTATGCAAGAAAGTACGCAATTCAGCCTATGGCTGCGATGTAATCTTCTTAGGGATCAAAATGGTCAAATAAACAATTCGTTCATTCATATCACACTGGAACATAATGTTTCATGAACCAAGGGGTAGCAGATTAGAAGTTTACTTTTTCCCTTCTAGACTTGTACATGTGAGTAAAACTTCTTTAGACAGAAACATAAATCACCTCATCTACCACTTCTGCCAGTCCTGACAGGTCTGTGGGTAGACTCCGCATTATTGATGTCTCTAGTGCGTAGAAATAAATTAACATCTTTACTCATGGCAGATGCTGCTAGGATACAATACAACTTTCACATCGCTGGAGTCGTCTAGTCTATGAGTGCTTGTCTACTATAACGGTTTCATGACACATCTGTTATAAAGCTACACATCTTCTTGTCAGTTACAAAACTCGTAATTGATAGCTAGACATGAAGTGTGACTGAATGAAACAAAGTAGTTATGAGAAAAAAACATCTGTATCGCATCAGTGTTTCTCGAAAGTTCATGTAATATCCCTTTGGATGCCCTGTCAAAGCATCACGGACAGATGGAGCTTTTCAAATTGTAAAATCGCTCCTTCTCCCAGAGACGTTATCGATATCTAGAGTGCAAGCAAACTTAGAATTCTGCGAATAATATATACACCTGACTCCAAACGGGCTGGACTATTACTACTCTAGCTGATGGAGCAATGCAATTTATGTGCAGGTCGTTGCGATGTTAGTGGTATCGCCGAGTATAGGTAATGCTAATGGTGTAGGTAAATAAATAGATTAACATGCGGCACTGTAACTGCATGAGTTACTACAGTCGCCCACAATGATATTCAGTTACATGAAAAATTCCTGTGGATTTGCCAGATCGAGACTGGCAGTTACTGGTTTTCTTCCCAAGGGGAATCCCAAATTGATATCTTCACTTCCAGCACGCGTGTGCTGCATGAAGATTCAAGCAAAGTCAAAGATACTACAGATAACCTTTCCTGTTGATGATACCGAAGTAATCATTTCATCAGACAGCGGTAGTGACTCATTTACGCTGTTAATCCTTGCTGTCAGTCACAGATAATCAATGTTACATGCGTGAGTAAAAGTAAGAAATTGAATGATTTTTTTTTCAGTAGGTAACTTTGAAGCTGATGTTGACGCAAGAGGGCGTTTTTAAGGTAACCATTGTAATTAAACAATTCGTTTCCTTGATATCGTCTCTAAAGCAAACGCACTGACAAGGCAGCTATCTCTGGAAAACGTATTGTCTCAGTTAATGGATATAGTTCCAGTTGAAGTAAAGTTTTCAGGAGACATTTTGGAACAGGATTCGTTTTTGATAAACAATATAAGGTAAGCTTTAACGGTGGGGTGAAAAGCAGAAAGAAAACCAAAAAATACAACAACAGTCACCATTTCGATTTCATCAATCGCTTCTCATGTCTTCTCAGAGACATGGACACGAATGTCCCTGAGCTGCTCTTCAAATGTTGCCTCACCACTTGAGGTTGACCAGTCGTGTCATTAGATGGGTTTGACAGTTGACAACGCCTCTCGTAGCGTAGCGAGGTCTCTCGGGAGCACGGCTCTGTGCCACCGGCTGTACATTCCATTACAGGACCCAAGGGATGCGTCTTATTGCTCTCAGCAACTCCAGTTTGAATTTCGGCTAGTTGAAAATCCGTCCCTACTAGAGGTGGTAGGAACACCTAGGGCATCACTTCATTTTAATTGGATCGGGCTTAGCGTATAAAGACAGCCCTCTACAGAGTTTGCGAAGACCCAGGGCGTCAATTTCGTTGGAATCCGCATCGCTGGATACGCATGGTCGGTACATACCATTTCCTTTGGAGTGTAGGGACCTGCTCGTTAAGAAAGTTTTTTTGGGGTATTTTTTGGTGGTAACTTGTAGTCAAATGCTTACGAGTACGAGTGTATTGACTTTATTTGAGTTGCAAGACCACAATTCACGTGGAAGCCACGAGTAAAATTTACTTGATACATTACACTGCAGTAGAAAATAATGACCCGAAGCTGCTTCAAAAACATTTGTCCCTATCATAGTAAGCAATAAGGATAGTTTAAGCCCTTTTTTAGTTCACCGTTTTGTTTATCATGCCCCTTCAATGATGTCCGCTAAACTCTATAATCTGAACTTCCATATCTAAAGATTGAAAGAGTAATACAACAACGGTTATACTTTTCTTTCTGACTCATGAATATATGCTGCCGTACACTAGTTTACGTATAGTAGTTTTGCTTTGCATCCATGTATGTAACTCGACAAAAAACTATATTTGATCTAGGTGCACCGGAGCACCCACAGTCACAAATTAGGTGCATAGATCCAATTGTAGGTGCACAAAAGTGCATATGCAGCCACTATTTCGAGCCCGAAGGTCAATGTCCTACATGTCGTTCTAACGTTGAGAAATGTAAGACGAAAGGTTAATGAGGAGTTGCATAAGTTCTGCACCCATTTGAAAAACATTAGGGAGAGACATAGAGGGGCTTAGAGCTTTCAATGTGATGTTGAAAGGCAGATAAGAGGTAACAATGTGGGCGCCCCACGCATTAAAACCAAAGTGGGTAGCCTATTTGTAACATTGAAGACCTTGGATCCGGTGGTAGCTGAAAAAAGGCGCCTATTCGGGCCAGATATCCACTTCCCCATGTGAGGCATGAACAGCTAGTGCAACCCAAGGTTACTGGTAGGTCTAGTGTGTGTCCCTCCCCTGAATCGTCTTTGCTTCTACCCTTGGTAGAGTAGGCATCAGCGTTTGTTAGACTTCGAGCGGTTTAGAGCAAACTGCTCCTTGGAGTCAAGATTGTTGTGGAAATCTTTTAACAAAACATTGGACATTCCTAATGGCAAACCACGAACAAAAATATACTGAGATTTCATCGGATTTTCAGATCAAGAATTTCAAATTTTTCATGTCTTTGCAGAAAGGATAAATATGTCTTTGCAGACCAACAAGTACAGATGGCAGAGAAATGGCCGATTGCCTCCCAGTTAGAAATATCCTTGAACGTCATGGCAAAACCACCTTCAGCATTTCTTTGCTGGTCACGACAACAGGCTCTTGTCATCACGCTCGGAGGTAACTTTACTCCAACAAACTTTTACAGGTTTTCCACTGGGGACCAACTGGGCCAAAAGGTCGACTGAGAGATGCCAGAGAGCCGAGCGTGTGGGGGTACTTACGCCCAGCGTAGTCAATTATTTATTACGATATCAACGTCCACAGTTCCTGGAGGCGTTCCAGGTGGTATTGAAAAGACCGGTAAAAGCATTACCAATGGACGGCAAGCCAAATTGGGTATACTTTAACAGTCATTTGCGTAATCCTTCTCTTTTCATGACAATTTCCAAAATTGAATACCTCTATATTTCAAACGGTATTATGAAAGGACTTCTCCTTGAAAACATAAGCTTCTCAAAGGTGGTAATCCTGACAATACATCAGCCGGACTTATACCATCCAACAGCGGTATTGCAATAGTGGGCATACTGAAAGCGTATGGCATAAAATAATAACGTATGACGAATGGATATAGAATATTTGTAACGTCCGTAGATAATGGTTATGGCGGCCATTTCATTACTCCGTATTCATGTATGAAAAGGATCTGAATTGAAATAACTCCATCGTTAGTTGTCCATGAAAAGACCACATGAACGAAACGCATGGTGGCGACTTTCCATAGAGTGCAGTTCTCTATCACAGCTACTGAAATTCATTCTAAAGAAAGATAAGCCTGCCACGCGGCGTACTGCCAAAGGGACTGAAAGCTCTATTCCATGCCAGCAGCTGGATTACGCGAGCTTACAATGGTTAGAGCTGAGTTACGGCAGTCTGTACGGCGAGTGCCTCTGTATCAAATGGACCATACGCTACATCCAGATATTTATAAAGCAAAGTGGACCGAGTGTGCAAGCTGATATGATGGGTGATGTTTTTTAAAAACACACTCTGTAACGTAGCTAAAAGAAGACAAAAACTATTGCTACTCTTGAAGGAACGTAGGAAGAATCGGGATAGGGAAAACGTAGGCCACAAGTTGACCTAAAGCTTGCTTTCAGACGACAATATACATGCCAATGTCGACGTGAAGTACTGAAAAAGAAGTATTGCTGTCGTCATAAGCTGGGAGGGAAAATATGATTACAAAATAGTATTCATCCGATCTGATACAGTACACATCAGAAGATGTAAACATCACCAAATAATGTTAACATAAAGGGTATAGAAAAGTTAAAACAATCTTATGTTGGTGACATGTCATCTTGAAAAAATATTCATGAGATTTAGCCCTGGTAAAACACCAATAGATTACATTATGAATATGAATGCACATTAGAATCATATCAGTATGCTCTTCACATCTTACACAAGTGATGGAATAGATAGCCACAGGAAAGAGATTAAGGTAAAGGCGCTGAGTGTGGAAGGCGTTAATTACCTGGGAAATGATCGCCTCCAGTGGGAGGAAAATCACGTTGAGATGGGCAGGTCTCTGACACATATATTGGTGTGAGCCAGGCAGCCAGCAGTAGATTATGATAATACCCTTCAGCAAAAGGATTACTGCCTTTGCAGTATTTATACGCTGCGTATCTATCTTTATTTACATTGTATGATGGAGATAAAAAAGTGCTGTAATGGTAGTTCAGGAGATGAATATTGGGTACTGGTTAGTTCTTATTTGCTCTCTCTTAAAATAACTAATAAAGTCATCATGAAAGAATTAAACATCACTTTTTCTTCCTATAACATGCTAGTTTGCATAGAATGGGCGATTGTATAGTTTCTCTCTCTCTCTCTCTCTCTCTCTCTCTCTCTCTCTCTCTCTCTATATATATATATATATATATATATATATATATATATATATATTCATATATCTCTGCTCAGTGGCCCCCTTGATACACACAGAAGACGGTATGGAAAGCTAGCATTTCAGATTGTGTATCTGACAGCCGCCAGTGCCTAAATCCCAGAGTGACGTATCAGTTACAGCAGCTGCAACAAAAATGGAAACCTCTTCCAGGAATGTCAATCTGATGGATCGCTGGATTACGTGTCGGTGATGTTGTAGCTCATTCAAAATAAATCTATCTTCAGCAAGACAGTTCCTATAATCACTGGTGATAACATGATATCATGAGCTACTTCTGAAATGAAAATTATGGCAAGACGAAATGCAAAGTACTTAAAAATCAGGAACAGCATATACATGCTGCTTGCGGACAGCTATGTGTCAACGCTGACGCCTGAACTGAACGTGCCCATTTTCAGGTAATCTCTAAGATGGGAGTTGTTTCATTCAAGTGCACATTTGTAATGGAGACATTCTAGAACACTTAGTTTCGATTAGCTTATGCATCAAGAAGTTACGAGTTCTGTTATTATTAATATAGGAGAGCACACAGTCAACTTGTTGTAGTGTCATTGAACCCCTTGGTTGAGCTCACAATATCTTAATTTTGACGATTATTGGTATGGCAGCTTCACTATTAAAAACGACACAAAGAGTTTTTTCTATGTATTAACACATTTGCGTGGCTTCTTCTGTATTGAAAAAACCCCAACCATATTCTAAGTCATTTAGTAACATATAATCGCCTTAAAATATGCGTACTTAGACGATTGGACTTAATAACCAGGAATATGCAATGTAGAGATTATTCTAGGTTTCAAACTAAGATCATTTTGTCTTGAATTAATCTTCTTTAAAAACTACGTCAAGACATCCTAAATTGTCTTAACCTCATTGACATATCTATTCAGAGTTTCGGTATAAAATCTGGTTTTCAGTCCTATCGTTAGTCACCGACGAAAGACAGCGGATACTGTCTGAAACGTCTGACTGTTTCAAAATTTAATCCAGTTGCTTGAATACCTATTTTTGGCGTAACATGAACTTTCTTAGTCATACCATAGCGGTCATGATAGAAATATAGTCTGGAATCCTTGATTTGCATTACGTGCACGGAGTTAAGACGTTCCCTTGACATATATACGGTTTCAGGAAACCCATGTCTTCTATCTTATAGATCATTGTAACTAGCTTTAACTGCACTTTTACGACCTTTTACTCTTTTTCCTCGCCCCTAAACAACTTTAATAACGCCATCAATCATTATGGCAATGATGGTATTTTAAAGTGTTTCTATGTTATCAGAGCGAGAGTACTCATAGCAGATAGCTTTGGGTAGAAAGGCCATTTGGAGATGGTAAAGAGGGTATATCATGCTGGTTACTGACCGAGCAAGCGGCGTACCTAGCCTATTGCCTAACATAGACCTGGGTTTCTAATCATTGCAAGCTCATTCAAAAGGCAATAGCATCACCAAAAGTACCAGCGATATCATCACGTTGGATTGGAGATACGACACACATAAATAATATGTGCGACTATGTACGTGTAGATGGTAGTACAGACAGAACCATGTCATCGTGGTTTTAAACAGTCCGTCCTTTACAAAGATATTTTGTCGTTTCTTTTAGAGAGGTTTCGCATAAAAGCTTTGGTTCCATAAATGATTGCAGAGCCATAGTAACCTAGACTAGGCAAGCAGGATGTCTGAATGAAAGGTAGCATGGATCGTCACGTAATGAGCAAGGCAACGGGAATTCAGTCAGTGCCATCCAAATGAAGGTTTCCTGCGTGTCGAAAGGCTGTCGTGTCGAAATCATTATCAACAACTGTGGACCTCTAGGTGTGTCAAGTTGCATATATGCACAATTTTTGATTTTGATAATTTAAAATTTTATCAGAATTGCATCAGTGCAATACACGTTGGACAAAGGTAGCTATTGCTGATGTCATGACCCACACACATAGTATACCCGTTTTTACACTTGGGTGGAGTGAGGAAAGTCGAGAAAGATACGCTGCTGTTACGGTCCTTTTGAGAAAATCGTATTCATTTTTTTTTTATTGATAATGTAGTTCTTAAAATGTGGTTGGTTGTAAAAGGAGTTTGATGATTCGTATCTATAGGTGAGTAGATGCAATGGTGGTTTATTATCTCCATGAAAAATAGATTTTTTTCATTGAGATATTGTTTTGAGCGTGTTTGCACAGCCCAAGAACGTCTGGATGAATTGTAATGATATTTAGTATGTATGTAGATGTTGGGAGAGCAAAGGTCAAGGTCCCCTGGTATGTCACACTAGAACTGCATTGGCGTTTTTGTCCACATCTCTTGTTTGTTATTGTTAGCACATGAGACAACTTTATGTTTTTCTTTCATTTCATTTTGAGGTTACACATGTGTTGTCCAACATTTGGAACTAATGACATGCTATTTCTTTGCTATGTGCAAAATTTAGAGAGTCTACATCTTTGGTAAAACTGAATAAGAAAAGATTACCAAAAACTGTATTTGGAAAAACATCTCGTACTGATGAAGTGGACAGCATATTAAAAAGGGAAAGGAAGATTGGTGGATGCCAACTGAACATGAACAAAATATCGATTCAAATATCGTTATAGGTATGACACAAAATCGATCATGCCAGGTGTTGAAATAGTTAAGGGTCTTCTATAACGGTCAGGTGTTGACGTCGTTCCCATCTCTTTCACAGCTTGCGCTTGTAAATTTCCCCAGTTGGCATCCAAATACGGTATTCTTAGAATAACGCCAGCAACTGCTACAATTTCCCACGAGACAAAGAGGTCATTCACTTTCCAATATAAGAGATCTTTGGAATATGATATATCTCAGCCATAATTTGTCATATGTCAGATTAAATGTAGAATGCTACTATGAAAACGCTTCAGAACTCTACATAGCGCCATGACAAACTCTTCAGAATTCCTCGTGCGCCCACAGCTTGATATAAAGCACAACGATTGATAGAGCAAGTAACGTGTATTTATCTGTGAAAGAATTCACACGATGAAGCAATTTTCACTGCACTTGAAGTAAGCTTTATGGTCTCTTAAACCGCATAAAGTCCCTTAACCCGGGTATTTCAGCCACACAGCCGGAAATGGCTACGGCCCAACTATAACCTTTTGTTCGGTAATGTGGCTTTAGAATAGCAATATACGTACATCAGAAAGATAAACTTGTATTCAGTAAAGCGCCATACAAAAGTACTTCAGCGGTGTGGTACTTAATACTCAAAAGGAAGCGGAGCATCCACGAATAGCATTTTTGTTGAGTAGAAAGGCAACGATAGTTATGAGTATTTTCAAGTATCTGTAACTTTTATTTTTCGCACGTCAGTCCATGGTGAAAACATTCACCACAGCCCACTGTCTTCCAGAGAAAAATTCTATCATTAAGTTTTGGTAGTTGCTTATAATCATCCCTTCGACAAAGAAGCTTCCTTTTTTAACCTCCTTGCTTCGACTGCAAATGATGTAACACTCGGCTGTTGAAATTGGTTTGCGTTTTGTGATCTTTTATCACCTTAATTGGCCACCTATAATAGTCCGTAATTTTATATAAAAGGAAATCAGAAAAATATCATATGATAGGCAAGAGAAAATTGTATGCTGAAACTCAATAGAGTTATATATCACTTTTACCATGATGACTTTTGTCTGGAAGAAATTACTACTATGATTTCCACGGAAAAGGTCATTGAGGTTGCTTCCCATAGGCAGAGTCAGTAAATGAAATGCATCTGTTATCTTGTGACTGCAGATGTCCCCGAGACTTTCACGTCAAGATGCATCGCAACGTTAGCGCCGCTAATGTTGTACCTCGTTACCTTGGCACATATATCATTTGATTCAACGTTCCTCCATATTGTGCGCGAGAGACAAACCATTCATCGATCCTTGAACGTTCTATCTTGGAGTGAATCCGTATGTCGTTAGGTAGGTGAAGTAAAGCAGTCATCCTCTATTGAGGCTAATCTATGGGATGTGAGGCTATCATGATCAATGATAATAGACACCTCACTTACGAAGGGCAGTAAACGTTGGAAATGGTATCAGTGTGTTGTAAAATGTTAACCAAGACATACAGACAGAGTAAACATGCATGGCATGGAAAAGAACAATCGCAAATATAACTTGAATTGACCTTCATGGAGTCTTGGATAAGGCATCAAGCCATTTAAATGCTATCTCAACACTTTCATATCTCAGCACACTTCTGCGAATAGTGAACCACAAGATAACCACATGAAAAAAGGTGTATGTAATGTTCTATGTTGAAGACAATGGTTCCATTCACGTGAAACCGAAAATATCTATTTGCTCTATCAAATGATAACAATTTGATATTCTACTGTGCAATTTTCATGTCTATTTCAATACTTATATGTAATGCACTAATGCTCTGTTTGTACAAGGCATAATTCAGCCCATGGCTGAAAGTCTCTTGTTTTTAACAATAAACCGTTTGATTGGCTGATTGATGGACTGATTGATTGATTGATTGATTGAACCTTCCTCGTTTATTTGTTCTGAGATAATCCATGTAGATTTTGTATTACGAGTCAATATCGAAGTATTCAGGAATACTTTTCCATCTACAGATCTACTCCTAAGTATGATGATGATGATCCACTGTATTCTGTAGCTCAGGTAGTTGTGGAAACAACCTCTGGCTGCATTCAGTTTTTCTTCATTTCTTTCCACTGTGTTTTTTTTCCTGAAAGCTGCCGTAGCTCTCTCCTAAGTATAGTTCTAAAGAATGGCAGTAGTGAAGCCAGGCTGGTGCTCTGGTGTTTATTATCAGTAAGCATACAAATTGATGATTGCAGCGTATCAGCTTCGTATTGACATACTGTTGATGTGGAGAGCGGGCGACCATTGAAGTCTGAAGATCCGTCCCTGCGGACTATCACCGCCACTAGAAGGTCAATCATTGGGGTCAGCACTTCACGATTACGATAATGTATTTTTTATGATGACCGCAGGTTTGGGCATTTTTGTGCAACATCTTCAAAGTATGTTATTTTCATTTTGTCATATTTACCCAGGGTAGCCAACTCAGTGATTGACACTGCTTTACAATAATGGGACCCTGAGTTGCATAAAATAAACAATTAATGTACATGCAGTGATAATACAAACAGAAAATTAAAATACAAGAATGATAAAAATGATCATATTGAAAACAATGACAGTAATGATAACAATAGTAAATAAATGATAACAATAAGAATGCAAATAATAATCCAAATCAAAATCCAATCCGCTCCTGGTCATCATTGATGACCAAAGTATGTAAGATTAACATGTATACGTATGTAAATCCTTTTCGCCAAATTTTGGAATCAGACTGTCATAACGGAAGGTATAAAAGGGTGGTAAAACAAGAAGACGTTTGCTCAAAATTTTGGAAAACGCAATAACAGCCGTTACGTGTTCGAAATATAATTCAGAGTTAGTTTTGGATAATGCAATAACAGCCGTTACGTGTTCGAAATATAATTCAGAGTTAGAATTTATAATAAGAGAACGTGAGACAAAATTTATGGTATCTTTAAATCTTTGTCAAGCTTGTAAGGAAGTGTGATATAGGGTGCAATATCGTGCATCCAGACTACCATTCTTAATGTGCAATATTAATGTGTAATTTTAACCTTTGAAAATTTAATGTAATTCAGTGTTCCACCGCGACATTTCAATAAATACATCTTGAATCTCGTCATGTAAAGATAATGGATCAAGGACAAAACACATGACCCAATGCCAGGGACGCAATGTACAGTGCACCTCCTTGCTTGTGGCTTGGACACTTCAAACGAAAATTACTAGTACGTCGAATTCCTTTTTTTTTTCTTCCATAAACATTCAGGCACCTAGGTCATAATTGTTGATTTAGTGTTTCTGTGTGTCTAGATTTACACAGAAAAAGAACACAACTTTGTGCAAACCCAGTTTTGTTTACTGGAGATGCCACATAAACATCGTTCAGTGGAGGAATGATGAATTCGAAAATACCAACCAACCCATCCATTGATATTACTCCTGTTCAGCTCTGCTGCTCATCTGAAGGGCCGGGCCATGGCTTTAATTGCCCATCATTAAATGTTTTCCGTAAGGACGCCACGGTATTAGATGAGCAGGCGGTTCCAATTACATTTTGACGTCTTGCTTATTTGGCAGGTGTGCTGGATCTCCTGGGAAGCCTTTGGAGCCAATCATTACCCTTATTACATATTGTAGATATGTAAGGCAGAAAGGGATATAGTTGTATAGAGCTGAAAGGTGTTGGCAGGTGATGGCTAATATTCTGCCTGTCCATGGTATGGTGGTAATACGTTGGAGTTTCTGGAGAACAAGGATGCAATGGTGTGTTGATAAGATGCTTATCCGTCAGGGATTAGCAGCTGATAAATGTTTCCAGCCTTAGATTTTTTCCGCCCCTCTCATTGTTCGAGAGCCAATGTTTTAATTTTCTTTGTTAAATCTTTGATTTGAACCCTACAAAAATGCATTTTCATCAATTTCATGTCTTGGGACAGACAGGGTGACATTTTTTTCTGTCCTGACGAGCAAACTTCCGTCCTGGGACGGGTCCTGGAGACAGCCCTAGGCCCTGTTATCCGTTCATACAAAACATCCCATTGCATCAAACGAGACGAATGGCCTGACTAGATCATCCGAACGTGCAGCTCAGTTGTTGTTGATAGCTATACGAGATATTGTGCTTCTACTCGTGCATCTATCTAGTCGTGACTGAGAACAGCTATTCAACCGGACCACAACGATGAGCATCTGTACTGCAAGCCAATTCTAGTTAACCCGACTTGACCTATCTTATGAACATGGTGAAAGCCCGTGGCTGTTAAAGGAAACCCAATCAAGATTAGGGCCCAAAAATTGGACTTTTTAAAGTCAATTTATTCAGTAATTTCCGTACATGATCAGATCAAACAACACTATTACAATGTATAGCGATGCCCATCATGCAAAATTACGACGTCGTTGTGATGTGAGAAGTCACTAAAAATCGTCGCCGGTTTTTTAGGCTCGCGAAGCTAAGGGAATCATCGTACGGCACATTTTTGCACGGTTTTAAAATGCTCAAAGTATGACGTTATTACACAAATGTGCTAGATAGTGTTAGTAAATGCCACTACCAAGATTTCAGCATTTTTTTTTATTTCTATATTTTGGGCACTAATATAGCTTTGGTTGCCTTTAAGCCTGGCCTCCGTTTGCTGCCCATGCTGTCCCTTTTTTCATTATGTTAATTCTTTTCTGAAAAACGGTCTGAAGCTTTCAGTTTCATAAACCAAAAAAGATGCTAAAGCAGACTTTAAGATTCAGCAGGAGGAAACGCAGACGTATGTCTAAATCTTTAAGAGAGACGTGTTATGTCTATGACAATCTTTTTCCAGGAATTCTTCTGCTCTTCAGGCATGGCAAAACGGTCGTTGCTGTTTGATTGTGACGTATATATGTTAGAATATTAGATGAGTATGCTAGCTCTCTTTAAGCATTTTGCAGCAAACTGTAAATTGTACAACATATTGTAAAGCAGCTGTGCATCCGTTCCTGGTGTATAGTGAGTGTGTCCACAGCAGACTGCAGGAATAGTTAGATAGATGATAATCGTTGCATTGCTTTTTGATCGATAGTTGTGTATGCGTTACACTTCTGCACGTTTGGGACCGCCTAGTGATGTCATCCCCTGTGACTGTACATATGTAAATACTTTGCGTTTGGGAATGCATCTCATCAATATGTATAAGCAGCAACACCAGTACATGTGCTGCATTGCTATGTGAACCAGTCAGAATTGCCATGAACAAGGTGACAGATGGTCACCGAAACGTCGATGGAATAAATCTCTTGGTTGTGCAAAAATATTTTTTTTAAATTCAGACTGTAGGACTGTTGAACTGCAGGGTCTCCATCGGAGTGCTTTTACATGTTTGAAATTCAGCACATTTGAGCCAAACCCTCCCTTATGAGATAGCATAAGGCGTGCAGTCACTTTTGTACTTGAGCCAAAACGTGTACACGTATATGTTTGCCGACCGACCGACATATGAACTGCTGCTTCAAACAAAACTTTCCATTCCGACTTTCTTTGTTTTCGAGATCCATACGCAGCTATACAGGGTTTATTACCATTTCCTTTTCAGCTCAATTACGTCCATGCACTTTAGGTCGTAGGCTAATATAGCTCTAACTTCCTGTCGAGGACAAATCAAAGCCGTATCCACGATCTAGTGCGCACAGACTGGAGGAAAGCGCACTTGGCGCCATCAAGTCGTTTCCAACGGACCGTTTTACCGACTGGTGATGGACCGAGAGACATTTGGACTTATGTTTTATGGAAGACTTCTTCACATGATGAGACCACATACAAAAGGAAATCAAACAAACTGAAAGTACTGCAAATCTTTCGCAGCCAAACTACGAGGAAAAGTAGAGCTCAGGTAGAATTGGTGGTGGATTACCAACTGTATACAGTGTTCAACTTGACCAGAAGAAAGCAAAAGTTTTGCTCTAGTGAACGTCAGATTAAGCGATAGCATATGTGCTCTGGACCGGTTGATGTGTAATGGTATCTGCGTGTTTGTGTGTAGACAACTGTGTCGGGCCCTTTTATTGGATCATACACGTTGCATATATCAACTGATCGAATAGCAACTCTTATCAAAACCTTCGTAATGGTAACCTACTGCACAAACATACTATACACGGAGTTAGATTTAAACTAAGAAGACAACAGAGGTCGCAACTATAGCTCAATTAAATAGAATGAAACACCCACATGATGACAGCGTTTTATGACAAGAAATTAAGTAAGTTGATTAGTTAAAGTCCTCCCATACCATAAGGTTTATAGGGCGGTGCCCATCCCCGTTTAATAGCCCTGGGCCACACTGTGGTGCAAGCACTGCAGCAATGCTAGTCCACTGGCAGTGGAGTGTGTTTAACTTCCATACTGTTTCATAAGTATGTACCATTTTTATAAAGTCTTTGGTATGACTCAATGCGCCTCTTGTCCAGAGGTGTCCTACCCGGGAGTTGAACTCGGGTCTTCTGGTTCCAGGAAATCAGAACCAGATGTGGTAAATAACAGAAGCGTAGACCACTACACCACGGGACACCCCCAACAAGAAACTAAAGCCTGCACAAATGTCTCCTTTCTGTTCGAATACCTTCTTCTAGCTATGTTTTCTACATTTACTTGCGCTAAAATCGATCATCGAGGATCACCCTTCCCAACTTTGTAGACTTTTAAGTGACCAAGATACAGCCATTTTCATGGTATGTACCTACAGGCGAACTCCTACAGACGTCATAACACAAGAATAACTGATAGTTACATCATGAAAGATACATACACTTTCAGTTATTTAGAAAGCTATCCGGAGTGACAATTGTGATTCATTGAATGAATCTCTACATTTCAATATTCTCCGTGAAGAAAAATGCGTTAGCCTTAGTCACTGTCGGAACATAGTGAAGATCTATACCCACTCCAAAGCGCTCAAAGAAATGAGAGCATTAAAATTTCCCAGGAGGGATAACATCTGAACCACAGCGGATGCGTTCTATTTCTCACAATTTTGCACTTAGATCCGCACAAACCACAGCTTCAGTGCGGCGGCATCAATCATGATATCTCTTGACAACTGAATAATTTATGGCAATATAAAAATTTCTTGTCAAAGGTGGGAAATGGCGGTTTGTGTGTCACATCGTGTTCTGTAAGATACGGGGGGCGGGGGATGCGTGGGCAGCATTTTACCATTGACTTTTGCACGATGAACTTTTTTGTCATGAAACTTAAGTATTTAATCCCACCCTCAGCGGGAAAGTGGGTCTACGCATTGAACTTTCAAGGACTAGGGATAATGCACTAGCACCCCCGCCCCGGAAGAACAACATTTAGTTACTTTACTAAAACAACAGTAGCTAATCAAATTATCAGCATACAACCTTGTCTTGAATTAACCTTTTTTGGAAGACTACGTCAAGACATCCTAAATTGTCCTAACCTCATTAACTTATCTATTCAGAGTTTTGGTATAAAACCTCGTTCTCCAGTCCTATCCTTAGTCACTGGCAAAAGACAGCGGATGCTGTCTGAAACGTCTGTTTCAAAATTTTATCCAGTTGCTTGAGTATCTTTTTTTGGCGTACAGTATTTACCCAACCAAAACCGGCACCAGGTTGTGTGACACTAGCCTAGAGTCCAGCCTTATTACCTTTCCGCTCGCTACCCAAACTCCGCGCTCCTTGCCAGCGGAGCTTGGGTAGCGAACGGAAAGCTAATAAGGCTGGACTCCAGGCTAGCGTGACATGACTTTTGAACGCTATCAAAGCTACACACAGATTTATATACAAACACTTGCTATTGATGATGTTATAATCAGAAGCTTCCCTTAATCATATTACAAGTATAAGTATTGAGTTTAATGGTATCTCACTCACTCACTCACTCACTCACTCACTCACTCACTCACTCACTCACTCACTCACTCACTCATCACTCACTCATCTCCGCCGCTTTTCAGTCTTTCACTGAGGCGGGCCGTCAATGTTTTCCATGCTGTAATGTTTGCTGCCACCCACTGAACCCCCTCCCAGGTACAGCTCATCTCACTTAAGTCGCGTTGAACTGTCCTCTTCCAAGTCCAATAGTATCTGCATTTTCTTGAACATCAACATCTTAAAGTAATGAATCTTTCACGGGCATCAGCTATCTACGTAGTGTATAAGATGTATCAAGCATCATATTGCAAACTTGGAAGTTGACAAAACTTCTGTCATGCTAAATTTACCGACCTTTACTTTTTGTAAATTAGTACGTACTAGACTATCAAATATTTCAGCCACACGGTACTTACCTGTAGGTCACATCCCAGGATGACGCAGTAAAATTGATAAGTGAACCGTTGGAATGACAGGTTTCATCTGTAGCTCACTCTGATTTGATCAATATCTGTTGTCCTTGTCAAGAAAAGCTCGTATGTCTCCCTCTCGACGACGGAGGTAATCATTCACCAGCGGGCGTTTTACATCCGTACTATTTCCCCATCGATTTCGGATTGGATACAGTGTGACCCCGCAGCCTTGAAAGCAGTAGGGACTTTCTGTGGTCATTGAACTGCCTTGGGACCGCCTTACTCTGATGTACCTCTTATGCAAAGCACATATCAAAACGCCCGATTGAAGATACGTGGTAATCCATGTTGTCCATCACCTCAAAGCAAAGTATTCCATGTGAAGCCACTGAGGACCAAAAATGGGCTATTCAAAATTCATTATTATGACTTCACAATAAATCAGTCTCATAGATTTTTCGCTGTATATTTGATGTAACCAACAGCATGGTGTGGCATATGGTGCTGTGCCATGCGCATAAGTTTGGAATTATGGAAAATTATCTTGAAATATCTTGGGATATACCCATGGTAACAACATAAACTTGTCCGATACCGCATCAACCAACGATGGCGTGTCTCCCATGTTATTCAAATTTCAATGCCCATGCATCGTACATGTAGTAATATTCATATTGTATCAACAAAGGTGAAAGTACACGTCCAGCATCTCTGACAATTGATTGCTACTTAAAGTTTATGCCTTAAAGCCAAAAGGCGTCTGCTTATTGTAAACTTCTTCCAATAGCCTAAGATGATATCACTCTTTGATTAAGCTTCATATTCCACTGGTGATGAATTGATTTTATATAAAGGACTAAATGCAAGCTGCCTGTCTGAATAAGACGACTCTTTGGTTATTCTTTAAGGCCTGGTTTCGTACCCTAAGACCTTTGTGATAAGAGTTGTTTCCTCCATTACCCACATCCGCTGGTAAACGAACCTATCCATTGAGAAATAATCTATACACTGCTCCCTGTAGGCAAAGGTGGACTGGTATTATCGCCATTTTAATGAATGCAGATCATCTGCTTCATATTTTTGTGGTCTACATCTGTGTCTGTGGATTCAGGTGCGTGGGAAAATGACTGAAAAAGACTACAGCACGTTTTCCTCGCCAAGAAAACCCGGCCGAGGAAAACATCACCCCCACATGAGATTTTCTTAATTTGGACGTTTTTCAAAAGCTCGTTTTTTCCAGGCCAACCGATAACTTCATTAAATTTTTGAATTTTTTTAGAAATTTTAGAAATTTCTAAAATATATATATTTTTTTAATTTCAATTTTTTTAAATTTTAAATTAAAAAAAATGTTTAAAAAGAAGCATAGACACGCCCTAGGCCCAACTGCTAAATCGCATTACACGTAAAGTAAAATGCACATCATGTCATACGTATACCCGTGTATTTCACATCGGCCTTGCTTCATTTCTCCTGGACCAATGCATTGGACGTAACGTGGCTATGTGCATTGCCCTTGTCTGGTGACATTGGCCGCTGGACAGCTCTACTTTATAAATGAGGTCCGGATACGTGTGTGGCATGTAGCCCTAAGTGGTAAAGTACAAAGTGTTGTTCAAACTGAATGGGCCAAATCTATCACTCAGCACGACTGTAGGCGATCACTAGTGCCAACTCCAAGGGGACGGGTGTTACGTGCATACACGTGCATCCGTCGGTCATGACGTCAAAAGGATCTCTCCACATGTCTCCATAATGGACACAGGTATCCCTATGGATAATCTATAAATCCCTACATTATGAAAAAAATAGTTTGTTGCACTGCAAACCAGCTACGGTGACGGCGAGATGAGAAGTCATTGAAACTGTAATGATTTCGAAACAAACCCATTAGTAGGGGGGGGGGGTGTATTAATTCCAACTGTGTAAAATGAGCATTTCAAAATATGGATATGGTCTATCTAACCACAGAAATCATAAAGTTTGGGCAACCATTGGAGTCTGACCCCCCTGTACATACCCCTTGAAGTTTGTACATGTTCTAATGGGACTAGTCCATTTTTGCAATGTGGGTGATTTGGGAATAGTCTTTATCTGCGTGGAGAATAGATTTAGGGTTCAGATATTCACTTTAATGTCTTCTTACCTCAAAGTACTTATACTTTAAGGCATTAATTATGTTTTCTAGCGTACCTTTATACTAGTTTAGTACATAGTCATGGTGCAAACAGGGGGTTTGATATTGAAAAAATTACATTTTTTTACATTTTATATTCAAATAGACCACCCCCATATTTCTAGGTACGTATTTCAGCAAAAACTGCACTTTTGCGAAATAGTACCTCCCCCTAGTATTAGGCCCCCATTCCACAAGGCGGCGATCGCTCTGAGACTTCACTGCGACCTAAATTTGATTTGTGTAACCCTTAACTTATTGGAATATAGTGCAAAACGTGAAAGTATGACTGGAAAGACAGCAAAACACGCAAAGCGTAAAATGATTCGTTTTAATCCATGAAATTCTTTTCACGCTGGCTCTACCAAATCGCGCGGTCATAGCGATGTTGTCGTTCTAGTAAAATGGGGGTGTTAACAACCTCCTGTTATGGCTATAATCTTTTCTTAATGATGTCTACCTGTAGATTTGGGCCAACTGCCTAATTTCATATGATGGGAATATTTGATAGCCAAGAGTTAATATTCAACAGTCGGAGTAACTTGTCATCAATCTCGTTTTTAGGGGACCGTAGATAACATCTCAGGTGGAGATGATGGAACACTCCGCGGAGTATCACAGCCGCACAGATGCAGAACGACCGTGACCCTGACTTTCAGGAAACCTGCCCGTTCTATGGATTTTTGTGCTATCCACGCTAAGCTCTCCCGAGGAACAAAGTTTCATGATGAATAGCTTAACTTTGTTTTGAGTTCATAACCAGCAGGAAACGATCTAATTGCGCTAGTATGCGCGCATTTAGACGCTCATAATCACGTCACCTTCCTGATCTGCACTGCTGGGTACAGTCATTCCTTAGTTCTTAAGATGGGGTCAAGAACCTTTCACGCACGTCACAAGGAAGAAAATTGCCTCTCGGGGTGAAATGATGGGATGTGTATCTCCATCATTTACAACTTATTCAAAGTGTGACAACTACTAGACGTTACATACAGTACTTAAGTCTACCTTTCAAGACAAGAACAAACTTGAAGTAGCCGAAATATTCCAGGAATTTAACGACCTGAACGTCCCCTGCATGGTCGTTATTCAGCGCTATTCATGAAGACAGCTCGTAAGCCAACGTCGTTAAGAGGTTACCAACCTCAGGGCTCCAAAAGCACATCCGAGTGGAATAGAAAAACATGCCAGCAGAAAAACATGCCAGCATTTAGTTACTTTTTATACGAGTCAAGTTTCTTCATGATAAGATAGTGGAGTCTATAACATCATTCACATTTTATGACCTTCACTCTAACACAAGGCTACAATCCGCTTATTAAAGGAAACCAAAGCAATATTAGGGCCCGAAAATCGGATTTTCTTTAGTCATTTTTAAACATGATTAGTTAAAAAAACACTATCACAATGTATAGCGACGTCCATCATGCAAAAATACGACGTAGTTGTGATGTGAGAACTGAAAATCGTCGCCAGGGTTTCTGTAGGCTCGCGAAACTAAGGGAACCACCGTACGGCACGTTTTTGCGCGATTTGAAATGCTCAAATCATTACGCAAATGTGCTTAATAATGAAATAGTGAAAGTAAATGTCACTACCATAAAGATGTCAGCGTTTTTTTCATTTCCATATTTAGGGCCCTAATATTGCTTTGGTTGCCTTTAACGTAAGTTTTTAAAGATAATCATACACAAATAGATCATCATTTAACTAGATTGACATTTTCATCATCATCTGTAATTCCTTCCCTTTAAAGTCTGCAAGATTAATGGACCATAGTGACATACACATCATTGTAAACTATCATGATATGGATCGATAAAAACACTTTTTACTACGAGATGTATGGCGGATACAACAGGTCAAGGTTTTGGATGATGCAATATGGCAGCTCAGACAAGCACCAATACTTCACCACTGCCTTAAAAGACCTTTTGAGAAATATGAGGAGACATTCGCCAATGGGATGATTTTGATGCGATTTGTCACATGTGTAAGTATAGCATCAAGGGCAAACTCAAGGTCAAGAGCATCGTAGGTCCAACTTTTTTACTCTTACCTTTGTTGACAAAATAGCAAAGCTTTGTTGTAATGGTGACAAGTGGCACTATATAGATATGGCAGCAAAGGTGCTATATCGTTCAAGTCATCCGCACATTCCCGTTGTCTTTGAATAATAATGATAATAATAATAATAATGGTTTAGTAATCCCAATCAGACACTAACGGTACAGATTGGCAGGGTTCCACAGTGTCCCTGAATTGCTCTGCCGTTTACATATTGTGTCTTACGTACATATTGTGTCCTACTTACATATGTCTTACATATTGTGTCTTACTTACATATGTCTTACATATTGTGTCTTACTTACATGTTCACATTGGTGCGACGGTGACGAGACTACATGCTTATTTACACAACCTAAACCACTAAAATCAAGTGTGTTATTTTCTTATCCTAATCAAAATGAATGCACATTATCTTGTGTATGCTGGCTTACTTTATTCCTTTATGGCCTTGTGAACCCAAGTACTTGAAATGTGATATGTATCATTTCTAAGAATAACAGTTTCAGAATGTATTGACAACATGAGATCTTAATAAACTGAAACTGATGGGACATGACAACAGACAAATGCTTGTGTATGCTGGCTTACCTTATTTATATATGGCCTTGTGAACCCAAGTACTTGAAATGTGATATGTATCATTTCCAAGAATAACGGTTTGAGAATGTATTGACAACATGAGATCTTAATAAACTGAAACTGATGGGACATGACAACAGACAGATGCTTGTGTATGCTGGCTTACCTTATTCCTATGTGGCCTTGTGAACCCAAGTACTTGAAATGTGATATGAATCATTTCTAAGTTGAATGAGAGTTTGAGAATGTATTGACAACATGAGATCTTCATAAACTAAAACTGATGGGACATGACAACAGACGTGTACAGATGCATCAGTCTATCAAGGAGATCGCGTAGACGTACATCAATGATTGTACTCCGGTAATGATGGCTGCGTCTGCGACGAATGGCCTATCTAGACATAGGCTAATGATAAGCCAACCATATCCAGAAATACTCAAGGTAATTGTGAATCCCTCTAGCCTTCATTATTGAAAGGTTAAACTGTTCTTCAACTAAAAACTATTGGACTCACCGGCATTTTTGACAGAATCATTCGAATGTGATTCACCAACTCAGTTTCAGTTTCAGAACTTTCATGCTGGAGAAATTACTCTCGCTGTTATAACTAAGTCCTCAATAATATATATCGTATGGTTGTGGTTGTCTAGAGCAAAGTAGTGCCAAATAAATGGGGGAACACCATTCAAACTTTAAACAATAAAAGAATATACGACAATGCCGGCACACATCAGAGTCTGACTAAGCTTAATGAGAGAGAGAGAGTATTTGAACTATTGACCCGATTGTAGAGCGATGTGATAGATGCTATCCTGGCTGGTAGATGTGGTTGCATGCGGTTTGTTGATGTTTCACAAATTAAGGAAACAGCGATAGCATGCGAACAGGCTGCCATTAAACAAAAGACATATTATACAATCAACACATCTTGAATTAGTTGAAAAGTTACAGCCGTGCTCAATCATTTAATGGCAATGACATATTTTACATTTGTAGCAACTATGTGTAGAATGTTAAACTGGGTCTCCTACTGAAATCATATTCCAAGGAAAATACTTGATTGATGGCAAGTATTAAAAAGGTAGGAGCTGCAGTCAGTGCATATTACATAGATATCATTATCAATAAAGCGAAAAAGGTGCAATAATGTTGCAGATTTAGAAGATCTCCACTATACTTAAGCAGCTTATCGGTCATGTAACCCATACGGAAATTAAACTCCAGTAGGGGAGTGGTATGATGGTCCAAAGAGGCATTTGAGATAAATGACTGTGTCCCATGAGGTTCGTTTATTTACTGGAATAAACATTAGAAATGGCCGGGGGCTTTAAAGAATAACTCTCAAAATAGGTCCCCGTCCTTGAAACTCAATGAGGTAATATATCTGTGTAGAACTTGTGTAAGCTGTGCACTAGTAGCAATCTATAGGAATAATATCTGGAGGTATTATTGGGTACTACCCTAACAAGTTTTACTATCAATGCAGCTAATGCATGTATTTGTGATTTTGCCATGTACAACCGTTTTTTCTTGTTATTGTATATAAGTAGTTCTACTAGTTCATTCTAGTGACGCTGAAGAAGAGTGATGGATGTCACTCGAAACGTCCGGAAGTAATATCCGTGATTTATCCAGTAGTAGAGTTTGAATTGTATATTAGTATTGTTTACCTGGATGTCAAACCTTCATCAACGTATGTATCAGATTTAAATGCCTAGTTCAGTTGATTTTACATCAAGCTAGAAATTGTCAATTTTCCTTGCAACCATATAGAGCTCATATTCACATAACATAGACAATGTAAAACAGTGGAGAAGGCTGCTCTGGAAGCTGAAGTGATGGCAGAGTTGAAGAAAAGGGTGGGCGCAAAGTTGCCAGCTAAAGGCCCCCTCTCACTGGACCCGCGGCACGCTGGCGGCGACACTGCGTCCTAAACTGGATTTGTGTTATCCTTGACCTTATAATGGGAATATCATTCAAAACGTGACCAAAAAAAGACAATAATACACAAAAAGCTTAAAAAGCTTTTGTCGATGAAATTCGTTGAGTGCTTTGTCAATTCCATCGGCCGCAGCGACGCCGCCAGCGTGCCGCGGGTCCAGTGAGAGTGGGGCTTAAGGACCAGACTGCACCCAGCAGAAACAGCATCCCCAGGTTCAGTGCCTATAGCTACCTGCAGAAAAGCCCATCAAACCAAGAATCCAAGAAACAAGAACTGGGACAAGATCCACGACAAAGCCTTTAAGAAGATGGAGTCCATCGATGACAGGCGAAAGAGGACTGACGCGTTCACCGCTTCTTTCAAGAACGCAAAGCTGGTTGCCGATGAAGCGTAGAGCTGGAATATTCTGCATTCCATTTTTTTTGTAAAAGAAAAAAAAAAGATTTTGATAAACATTACTTAAAAAGACGCCACAAAAATAAAACAAAACAACACAGACAACGCAAAGTATATTATTGATATTCAGATTTCGATCAAGAATGTGTTTACCATAATCATAATAATAATAACCTTTATTGTACATTCATGCCCTATCACCGGCTAAGTACAGGCATATAGGTACAGAATACATGGTAATGTTCATATAATGACAGACAGGATTTCTAATACTAATCTAATACAATGATTCTAACGCTACACTAATTCATAGGTTCGGCTTCTTCTCGTCTCTTTGTGATGTTAGAAATATAAGTTGAGATGGACTTGTTTAATATTGTATGGTCAAACTGCATGATAAAAATGAATTTCTCAATATAAGACATAAATTGAAAGTGTGGAAACGTTCCCATAATATAATCAAACACGATATTTCTATCGTTGCTATATAAACTATAATCTTCAATAAAGGGGATAATGTGGCGTTGAGCCAAATGTCAATAGCAATAGCGTTACGGATCACATGTATGTAGGAAGGATAACCATGTAATGTCACGTAGGTTACACTTTCAAATGCCCTCGTGCTTTCAATAAAACTGAATTAGGTTTCGTTACAGGGCAAAAGGCCAAGTAGTTTTTATTTGTGTTTCTACGACAGCTCTATAAGATTTCCCCAACGGGTAGTTCGGCTCTCCATTAGGCTTGCCCTTACCTTCGGAATAATTCTGAACCGAACACCTTACAGAAGAAAGGTTCTTACGTGTCAAAGGTTATTGATCATTTCCGTGATACCCAGCCTGATCCACGATGTATTATAGAATCGCCTAGACGCCAGTTTCGCCCGGATTTATATTTCCAGAGCTCCCGTTTCGTGCGAAATAATTTCCACGTTGCAATAAAGTCGTCGAAAGGAGGCGAAACCTTTGGAAACGACCTCTTGTCTCCTTTGGGTCAGGCCCATAGACTGTGCTCGCTTTATGCGCCACGTTTATGGCCAGCGAGCCAGGGGGTTGGTCCCATTTTTGCTGATGAGACATCACCTGCCATCAGATATGGTGCCTCCTCGACGTCACAATTCATCACAGCGCCGTAAAACGCACCATTTGAATCGTGTGACCAATTTGGTGGTCAAGTGGTTAGCTTGCAGTCGACTCCTTTTTTTACGTGCCGTATCAATTTTGAATAAAATGCTGGCATGGTTTGCAGGAGTTACGATGGACATCGCCGAAGAATAAAGTAACACCGTGAAAATTCTTACGGCGCACATGAGACAAAAGATAATGTAGTTGTTAAATTGTTACGGTTTATGTCTTCAGGCTGAAGCATTCAGGGAGAAAATACGAGGTGTTTATTGTACACGTTATGCCCATGGGCCTGAGTACTACGTGCACTAGCTGATGAATGAGCGCAGTGGGTAGTATACTCTAATGGAGAACGTCTATATTTATGGGACAGAATAGCGTATAACACGTATACTTATCAAGAGGAAAGGGAAGCTGAAATAATAATTCCCAAACTAGACAGCCAATGGGTTTTGTATTTGGCATCCTGTGGCGCAATCTAAAGGGTGTTTATCCCAGAACCGAGAGGTCCCGGGTTCGGAACCACAGATATGCCTCGATGTTGTGACCTTGAGAATAGCACTTCACACGACTTTTCTCAATGAGTCTCTAGCTTCGGCTAAGGACGTCCCTCGGATAGGACGTTAAATGGAGGTCCGTGTTTAAGGAGAGCCACACCTTGAGCACGTTAAAGAACTCACTGCACATATCAAAAAGGGTAGAAGTTATTCCTGATGTGAGTGGTTCAAAACCTACAGTCCTATGGCCGCACATGAGGCAATTGTCGTATTGATGTCACCTCGGTTAGCGTCGAATGACAGCCGCTCCAGACCCTTGCGATCTAGCCCCGCAAATTGTGCGCTCCTCGCAATTCAGCCCCTGCAGCTGGCTGCGAAGAGAGAGTAGTCGATCAAACCAATAATAATGATAGTTAAAAGCTGATACAGGAATAGGTCATATCGTTGTTAACATGAAATGTTGGTTACCAGTACATGTCAACCTTGAAATGATTGATCTAAACCGAGAACCAAAACTATATACACACCATGAAGTTTACTAATGCATGACTCAAAAATAGAATGTTCAAAATGTCTTTTCTGAATTCACTGTCATAGCAAACTACACTACTCTTGTTCTCTAAAAAACGTAGGTGACTGCAAGAGTAACTCTGCAGGGTGATCACGCCCCCTGTCAAAACAGCCAGGCTCTGCAGCAGAGATAACTCATCATTTCGTCACCAACCAAGGAGTTAGTTTCTGCATGTGCAGAACCACTGAAGATCGCATGATGGCGTAATTCAATATAGGAGTATCCATATACAGCTCTACTGCATTGATCAAATCACCCAACGTGGTTTTTACGAATTTGCATACCATCGAGTCTATCAATCAGAATTTTATGAACGGCCCTGAGACTATATGGTGTTTGGACATAATATTGTTGCGAGCAAGAATTGTGTATGGAAATTAATATGTTAACTTTGCCGGATTTGTCCACATTCAGCCCATCACGACTTAACGTACGTAAGCATAACGAGATGTTCAATAAGCCTACATCAACAAGGTACATTAGGATGTTGCTTGGTAAAATTTGAGTTATAACTCAAAAAGGCGACCGAGAGGAAAGCCAAACTATGGACATCGACTCCTCAAGAGTTCACCATAAGCAAAGTTGGGTGTTAGACAGCCATGGATGTCAGCTGGGGATGCTGGGATGCTTTCAACTGTGTAGAGATGACAAAGAAACAAGGGCTGCTGATAGGTGCAACTTAGGTGAAAGGTGAGAACTCAAGTTAATACTGTTTGCTGAATGTTTTGCTGTGCCATCTGTTGAAAGGCTGTTCATGCCAATAACTGACGAACAGTGGCGTCGTGTGGCAGAACCAAGCGGTCCCGGGTTCGAATCCCCCTGACGCCACCGATGTTGTGCCCCTGGGAAAGGCACTTTACACGACTTTCCTCTCTCCGCCCAGGTGTAAAAATGGGTATATTGTTCTATATACATGGCACTGTTAATATAAAGTTATAAAAACTTGAGTGCAGTGCCACGTCGTCCTTGTCTGTCAAAAAGCGAATTAAAAAAAAGAAGACGATTGGATAGCTTGGATCTATAAAGGTAAAAGTTTGAACCAGATCTAAGCATATGCATAATTCTGTCCGAAGGAAAGACCTGTAAAGCGAGTGATGCAATAGGTTGATAAAATAGGCGCATACAAGTAACACCATTCTACCACATCATGGATGATCGTTAACGTAATTTCAAAAGCCCATTCTCTATTTAGGTGCTAACAAACTTGTTAACAAACCGAGAGCGGATGAGTAAAAATCGTGAAGACAAAAACCGTAGCAATCCAGAGCTATAATGCCCTATATAAGACTGCTTTTGACCGTCTATGCTAATGGCTGAAAAAGTGAGCAGATACATAATTGACTGACAGCACATTATTCATTTGGCCTACTGTACATATGTTCTGTGTAAATCCTATCCTCTCATCTTAGCCCAGCCGCATCACCTTGATACAGTTGATAGCATCTCCTGATGAAGGCTGCCCTAGGCTTTTAAGACCATTGACGGTAAACATTACGGTCTGGCGTCACGTTGTCTGATGTTCTGCGCTCTTTCTCGCCTGTAGATCCTAAAGGGAGAATGACGCTAATGGTACAGCCGGGGTATTAATTGTAAAGTTTAGATGCCTAGTAACCTTATCACTCTGCACAGTGACCCTACTCTTAACGGCTACGTACAGAAAGCGATAGGACAATGAAATGAAGAGCAGCGGGAGAATGTTCCCGGACAGACATAATTCCTGGAAACTGGAGATAGGCTATCTTTGGTGATACTGTTGAATGGTTGAACATTAAGTCAAGCCTGAAATTCATGACAGCAACGGGTGCATTACAGCTTGTACTTGGCCATTAATACTTCTCTAGTGTCAGTTTTTTTGCACGAGACGTCGATATGTGTTGAACTTCATATGTGTACATTTGTGTCCGCATTGGCCTTATGTGTTTTGCGTCAGTCCGGTTCGACATCACGTGGTAATGTGTACAAACTCTGACATCAGTACCATGAAATGTGCACCTATTAAACTGAGCAAGCCTATTGTAATGTTGTGGAAACTCCCGAGGAATTTGAATGATTACAAGCATAAAGTTTTGCCTGAAACTGAACCAACATTCTCCGCAACTTGTCGCATCACGCCCATTCCCAAATACATTTTGCAAGCTGACGACGACATAATTATTCTTCTATAACATATGAATTAAAGCAGCATTAAAGGGAAGGTAGAGCTCTCCTGAAAAGCGACGGTACCTACTGGCGGCCTTTATACAAACTGCAGGTCCTGTCTCACTTTCCAGACAGTCCATTGGTCAGAATCCGTGTTCCCCGATCACTGAAAATCAAGTCTTCCTTCCATAAGTTCTGCATTTCGGTTTTGTAGAGATTGTAGAGATAGTTATTCTTCGGGCGAGAAACATTAATGATACTTACCTTTTTCAACACTACCCAACCAAGTGAAATTACGGTGTACTATAACGACACACTTGTAACATGTTGTTACGGGGCAATGCCCGCTGGCTAAGGTTTGTACCGTATGACATTTTGACAGGGCTGTTTCATCCCCCCCTCTGCGTCGTTGAAGCTACTACTTCAATAGAAATAAGTATAGCAGAAAACGTCTTTATCGGATGATAAGAGCTATCTTGGATACATTCTGAAGTTGTAAGTTAAGGTAAAAAAATTATTTCAGGAAACTTACTGCTCCAATAGTGCACACATCTGGGAAGTCAACGTTTCTACGTTGTTCATAACGTGAGAACAAAAAGGTCAATGTAAGTTCAACAACTAAGAACATTTTAGAGCATCCAACTAGTCATATTTACAGGTCTGCGTAGCAAAACCTTTGTTGGATCCGTGGCATGTGTGGTGGCCACCATCTTGATTTTGTGACGTCGCAGGGTAGCCATACCATTTCATTGGGAGGGGTGTTTTTGATTAACAAATCGGCACACAATTATCACATATTCAACTCAAATAAAAAGAAAAATTCAATACCAATTCATACTTATAAAAATTCCCCGTAATCACTAAACTAACCTAGCAAACCTGAATTATATGTAGCACAAATACTTAACTCTAGTTTACACTTCCCATTATTAATGCAATGCTCTCTGAAACTCTTACATGTTCATCACCACAAGACGGCCATAGCAGTCCGTAGTTAGCCCACTTCCTTTCGTTCAGGTCATCAACTTCTTCGAAAGGTCTTCACCAGGGGTCATTTATCATTACTTGAGCACAAACAGGGCAAAACAGGCCCGGTACAGTGATAGATAGGTCAATCGTGTAGATCACAAAGGCAGAATCAAGCGGGAAACGTCAGCCAATAAATGGCTGTCGAATTGGGATGTAAGTTGCAACAAATGACCCCGTTGTTAAAGTAGATCGTTAATTGGGTCAATGGATCGAAGGTGCCAGGCCTAGGTATAAAGAACTTTGGTGGGCCGAATTCAATTAGTTTGGTTGATTGATGGCTTTGTGGCTGAATGAATTCTAAAAGGCACAGAGAGTTAGCTAGGATTGACAAAGGTAAAAGTTTGAACCAGATCTCTCAACTTAGCATATGCATAATTCTGTCCAAAGGAAAGACCTGTAAAGCGAATAAAGCAATAGGTTAACAAAATGGGCGCATACAAGTAACAACATACTACCACATCATGAATGAGCGTCAAATTAGGCGCTAACGAAATCTAGAGTGGGTGAGGAAAAGCATAAAAGTACTAAAAGGAAGGTGAATTGTTTCACGAGTTAGGCAGTGTACCCAAAGATCGTGTGTTTCAACGTCTCGTGACATTCCCAGCCCTTTTGTATAATAAAGTATCATTCAACACTTTACACACTGATCGTGTCCTGACAGAAGAATGCTGTCAAAATGCCTTGGAAATTTAGTAAAGCATGTCAATAATATTGTACTTTATAAGCATAATCATAGGTGTGAATTGAAGGCGAATGCTTGCTCCATATCTTGTGTGAAGGTAAAATCCAACGTTACAAAAATGGCATCCAGCGAACTCAATTAACTTAACTTAGCTCAACCAGCCCCCACTGTGTCAGGCACAGTCCCTGATGTCTGGGTTTCCAATAGACTGGACAGCTGGATGAATAACCCTGACAAACACACCCGGCCCTGAGTAAGCTGGATGTTTTGGAATAAAATTAAATAAACACGAAAATTATGCCTTTGGTCTGTGAACATTAATCCTAATCGTATAGATTGAGCAGCTATCGCTGGAGCAGCTTCGTCAGGACGATACTTCTGCATATGGTTTTGAAAATGGTTGGACATGTCATACTCTAAAAATGGAGCTACCTGATAATTATTATTCAACAAAGCAGACTAGACCCTCACGAAAGTGACATTACTTTACAAGTTACACTGCATACATTTCATTTACAGTTATGAATTAAAGCGAAAGTTGGGAATAGCCTCAGCAGCATTTGCCTCTCTGGATCGTGTGTGGCGCTGTAAACACCTCTCAAGATCGACCAAGCTACACACGTATAACGCTCTAGTCCTATCCGTCCTCTTGTACGGTGCCGAGACATGGACCCTTACACAGGCGCTAGCACACAAACTAGATGCCTTCGACTCTCAGTGCTTGAGGAAGATTGAAGGCATCCGTTGGGATGACTTCATTCCCAACGAAACAGTCCGGCGCAGAATAACCAACTGCCGGTTAGTTGTAAAATCACCAAGCAACGGATGACCTTCCTGGGTCACGTCTCCAGGGCGGTTCCTACTCAGGACGTCATCAAACTGATCTCATCGGAACCAAACCTGTCATGGAAGCGACCTAGAGGTCGCCCTAGAGGAAGATGGGAAGACCAGATCTTCAACACACTCCAGGGGCTGGAGATCACCAGAACTGACTGGAGGGTCTACGCCGAGAGCAGACCAGCCTGGCGAGTCCTATGCACATCTGTAGCCGCCATGCATCAGACGCTGATGCCTGCGAATGATTGATTGATTGATTGAATTAAAGCTAATGCTAAATCAACGTAAATATTTAGCGACAAGGCCGTAAATCACAACGGACAGAGTCGGACGCAGACTTCAACAAATTCCGAAAAGTGATCTCGACCGGACTTTCGAATACATCCCGTTCACATGATCAGGCTATGCCAGTAGACAAGCAAACTAGGGCAGCTAAGCTGGCCGAAATGGCGAATAAGGAAGAGGGGGAGGGGGCATGGCTGAATCGATCTGAACATTCAAACTAGGCAAGCAAGCTTGCCCTCACAAATGTTACCTCGCCAAGCATGATTCTAAAAACCACATGTAATTACCAAACAGCACAATTACCAATCTATGGACACAAATGTATTAAAGAATGAGCAGTTGACTGGTACATTGTATCTATGATCCAAAAAACACCCAAGCCTGCATAACTTCTTTACCCCCCAACGTGCCAACTGCATCGTAACGAAATTCCAGGCCGCCGTACGTAGTGGTCTCGCTCTATCCATCCGCATAAAATCCTGGTCGGTTTTAAAAGTCAAAATTAAAACCAAAACGGGCTTTAGGTATCAAATACTCAACATAGCATATGTAAGCTACTGGAACCAAAAAAAACATTCCACGCGTCAGAAGCCAGTCTATATTATATGATGGCAAAGCAACACATCTTAACAAATTGCTCTGGATGACCCCTTGGACCATCGTGTATCCAAAACAGCAATGATGTGGTCTTCTCTCAACAGGAAACAACCAGAAGGCTAGCAATGACATGTCCTAGGTGACAATGCAGATGCTAATTTGATGATGAATGGTTTGACACTTCTGAGCGGTGCCCGGAAAGTGTTTTATTCACTTTCACTGCACGAAATGGCCTCGTATCCCGGCGTATACGTACAGGGATTCCTCCGGAAATATTCCATATTCCGGTGCGGATTTAGCGTATCCGTTATAACTAACGGATACGCTAAATCCGCACCGGGATATGGATTATTTCCGGAGGAATCCCTGTACGTATACGCCGGGATACGAGGCCATTTCGTGCAGTGTTTCTAGAGATTCTCGATCGAGTTGAGGCTTGGGCTTCAGCTAGGCAACTCTATACATCAACGTTGTTAGCAGTGCGAGTTTGAAATCATTATCTTATAAATGTATATGATACAGGTTGAGCGGACGATTCCCTGCAGATTGCTTTACTTTTTCCAAGAGAATCTTGACGTATATGTACTGCTCCTTTTTCATTAAAAAGTAATTTGCGTGACTAGCATATCATGAAGTCACTAACATTTCTTGTCCGGAATATGTAACTGTGCCATTCTAGTTTCGTCTGTGATTGCTCCCTGTCCTTTTGCTGTACCGAACACGAGTCTACCTGCATGCGGGTCAACTTTTAATAAGTGACACTCAAAAAAAGGTTTCACTATATCAAGGTATGTACCAACATTCTGTGGCGCACATTCAACGGGTTCCATACCATAGTGGGGATAACGCTTTTATTGGAACAACCGCTAGATGGCATGTAGTAAGTAGCTCTTTTGGAAACTGAGAGCTATGGTTTGATATTACAGCTCATCTTGATAAGGTTTAAGTTTGTATCCAAAACTGCTGACAGGGTTCTCATATAGAAGACTCATTACCTAGGGGTAGCTACCAAGATCGGCAAACTTTTACTAAGGCAAAGCTTAAGGGTAGGAAGATCGATCGTTGCCTATAAAAGAAACGCAGGTGGAGAACGAACCAAGCCTAGGAGGCGAGAAGACCGGGCTAAGGTAACGAGTGTTCTGCCTAAGAGGTATTGACACAAGAGGGTATTTCATGAATACCTAAATCATTCATTTTCTGTCATCTATGAGAAAAGAATCTTCCTTAAGATACTTAATCGTAATCATGATATAGCTTTTGGATTCCTAATATCTATCAGAAAATGATATATTGTGGGAAAATGATGACTACACTGCCAATTTGAATATCTGTTGAAGCGATGTTTTATCACGTTTGTCAAATTGATCACGTAAAAGAAGATATTCTATGTTTCTTACAAATCGTTTCATCCGACCAGAAACACTGCCATTAAGCCCAGTGAAGTGTCACGGAGGTTAGTTCTAGTGATGAAGAGGCAGATACGGTGTCACGGTGGCTAACAGGCCAATTATTCACACGTCATCGGCCCTTTCTTCCCACCACACATGAGAAAAAGGCTCGTTACCGTTAACGAGAAGCTACACACAAAGCCACCATTATACAGCCGAGTGTGGAAAATGACGACCCATTCAGGCGGTGGATGGTCAAATCAAAACAGGTATGAGTGGCTGTGAAGGCTTCTCGAATTATTTGAAATGATGGCACCGTCCAACACCTGTCAAGTAGAGTTAAAAGAAAATAAGAATACAAGATGGGCTTCTGATACGGTGCACATAGGTTAAAGAAAGACAAATATAAACCATTGAAAGATAATAAACTCTACTGTTTCTATTCTACATTATTATCTTCGCCGAGTACTATAGTACTCGGAGAAGATTATGTTTTCGGTTGAGCCAGCTGTTTGGTGGGTCTGTATGTATGTCAGGAGCATAACTCAAGAAAGCTTTAATGAATCTTTATGATTTTCGGTAGGTGCGTAGTGGTTGTATAGAGAAAGGTCAAGTTCGAAAATGGTTCACCTTGCGTTTTTCAACAGTACTGCAGCAGACTTTGCATTTTTTTGCGTTTGTATGAAGGCAAAAAAATGACGGAAACGTTGATGGATCTTCATGATTTTTTGCAGGTGTGTAGATGTTGTAAAAACGGAGGTCAAGTTCAAAAATGGTTCTCCTGGCACTTTCCGTCGGTACTGCAGCGGGCTTTGTGTGGATGTGAATTTCGTTGTGGACAACATAACTCAAGAAGCTGTTGATGGATCTGTATGATATCTAGTGGATGGGTTGGGTTTACGGAAAGGAAGGTCAAGTTCGATAATGGGCCTTCTAGCGGGTACCTAAGGTACTGCAGCGGAGCTTCAAAATCTAGGGGCATATTTTCTGAAAGTGCTTTGGTCATGATATTTGTGTGATAGATAGTTCATGCCACAGAAAGTAAGTTCTGTAAGTTTGGGCCCCCTAGCGGCTTGTTTAGAACTGCAGTGGGTGTTTTTGTTTTGACATTCGGACTCGTATTGCTTGAGAAGGGGTGAACAGATTGTCGTGGAGTTTTGTATGTAGAGAGCTCAGATGGTGCTTTACACAATCGATGTCTAATTATAGAAAACAGGAGCTAATCTGCATAATTAGTAAGGATAATTGTAAATCCATTACATTCCATACTGGGGCATGTGACAGTGTTCCCGAAACAGGCCAGCAGAAGGCCTTGCCTAGAAGTATAAATAAACAGATAGGGTACATAAATAAACAAATGGGGCAGTGTCACTACAATTCAAACAGATGTGTGGGTCTGGTTGGTTTTTAACGTGTTCAGTTTCGGCATTTTTGTCCAACACACGGTTGGAGAAATACGGAAAGGGAACAAAATAGAAAGCCTTACAAAAACACCTAACAACATTTGAATAACCAGCCGGACCACTCTTCTGCTCAGAGAGAACCTAGCACCGTATGTAGTCCCCCCCCCCCATCATAACTTTTAAACGGTAATGGTGTATGATCAGGTTTGCAGGGGGTGATAGCATGTAAATATTAATCACTCTCCACAATAAGCCTTGATTATTTGGTGAAGATAATGTGTTCGTGGAACTCTAGTTTGTATATGGGTCATAATTCATTCTGAGCTACAGTTTTATTTGCTTTGATATGGGAATGATCCAAGGCATTCTTCTCCTTGCATGTAAAACACTGTTTTACCCAAGTTAACATCTAAAAATAGGTAGCTTGCTTGTACTCTTCCATCTACTGGTATGTGAAAGGACTACTGAAAAAAGGCAAAACGTAGGAGGCAGACTGAGTATGACAATCAAAGTCTGCAGAAAGTATACCCTGTATGTCTTTTGAGTTGTAATCGATTTACACTCGCTATTACACATTTGAGGAAACTTGTCTACGTGTTTGCCAATGAAGTGCTGCTCTGGGAGTTTCATCCCTGCAGCTGAGATTGCTTTCCTGGCATCGAGCCCAGAAAGGTTCAAACAAAGTGCCGGGAAGCGCGGAATTCTTGTCTCAATAACACGACAGATTTATATAAGTTAACATCGTAATCTAAGTGTATATAATCTGATGCTCCGATGTCGACGACATCATCCAGGTGGTGCGGAACAGAAATCACACATCTTTTGAAACCCTCAGAGATCATAAGTCTTGCTTCCTTTGCCTTTTGACGTGCTCTTCGTCAAAGTAAGTTTTCCAAGACCTGCCGGCAGGCTATGGACTTTGATCGGAGTTACGTTTCTCAGCATTACCAGAGCTCTCGTAATTTTGGTGGAGACACGCTAAAGGCTCTAGACTTTTACTTCAAGTTGCTCTTGAGGTCCTCAGGAAATCCAGCGCTCTCGAGCATCGAGTATTCTTGGCCGATGCAAGGTGATTTGGGCATTGTCATTCATTTGTTGGAATCGATACCCACTAGAGCTTTTAGATATGAAACTTATTCAAAGTGTACGTTTATACTACAAAATACTCATATAAGACATACAGCTAGTGTGCTTGAATACAAAAAAATTCAAGATACGGGTTCTACATCTTGAGTAGTGTTATTCATCATCATCATCATCATCATCATCGTCGTCGTCGTCGTCGTCGTCATCATCATCATCATCATCATCATCATCATCATCATCATCATCATCATCATCATCATCATCATCATCATCATCATCATCATCATCATCATCATCATCACCATCATCATCACCATCATCATCATCATCATCATCGTCGTCGTCGTCTTGTCACTACATGAAGATATGTTGAAACTAACTTCCGGAATCTGATAACGTATCACAAGTGTTAAATCTTAAAAATTACAAAAAAAGTTAAAGTACTTGTGGGTGAAGTTCACAACTTGCTGAAGAAGTTATACACTTCACATGTGGATTAGCAAACATCAAACCCTCAATTGCTTTATCTCGCTGTAGATGCTTCTGCTTTTCCTGTTGAACCTGCATCATCCCTAGCCTGCTGCCTGAGTATCATCCTCCGTAGTGACCGCTGGCAGCAGCCCTGTGTGTACCCCGTCCTGTGGAAGCTACTGGTTCCCTTCTTGTCCCTGTTGCTTGCCCTCTTGTGCTGCGTTCTGCAGTCTTTGTTGGCGTTGGGCACCCCCTGAATGTTCTTCCGCATTCAGCCGTTTCTCCTCCTCTGCCTTGAAGCGTGGTACCTTTTACATGAGACGCTGTACCACTTGATGGACATGATTGTCCTGCTGTTGATATTTCCTTTCAAAATATGAGGAATTGGTATACTCACGACTTGGAAGCTTGCGTAGCTTCCGAATAGTATCCACCATTCTTCTTCAGCTCTGCGACGAGGGATTGTCACAGAGTTCTTTGTTCTTGATCATCATAAGTTTTGGAGCTCGTCTTAATTTCTGCTTTGATTCTGGGGTGAAAAACTGCCCACATTTCCGTTACCTTTGAATCGCAAGTTCAGAACCTGTGTAATCATTGTTCTGTGCAAGTTGGAGTGCGTGGCATGCACGTCGTATAGCCTTTACTTGAACAGTTGAGTTGAGCATGGGTTGAGAGAATGAAGATGGGATTCGGACTGTATGGGCAGGAATAGTAAAGTGTAAGAATGGATGAGATTGAGAGAATTATGTACATGGCAAAGGATGGATAAGTTTCGAATGTAGTTAGACTAGTATAGAGTAAGTTGCAATTGAATGGACAGAATAGGAAATAGCGGCTACATGATCGCAAAATACAACTTTCGTTTTGTTGGCCATCACATGACTAAGAAAAATGTACATCGTGTAGTTATGGTTTAGAAAGTATGTCACAGTATAAATCTTTTTCTGGGGATCAGAGTTCAGTTGAAAAATGAATGACGTTTAATTTTGTTGAGCCCCTAAATAATGTACGGGATTTGCTCCTCCGTAAACGCTAGAGGCACTGGCACGAGCCCTACCAATTTTTCAAGTGCACTCACCACGACACCGCATGGTTGATACGTGAGTTTTGTCTTTTATTAGATGTCGCAGACGTTCTCTCTTGTTCAAGGCACTAACCGTAAAAATTATGGGAGAAACAATATGTTAGCGCTCGATCTCTCGTTACCCTGAAGTAAAATTTGATATACAAAAGGCATGGTCTATTAACTAATCGAAATACTGACGTCAACTTAAGTACGTGTAATTTAAGATAGCATAGTAGAAACAGAAGTGATTGGGGTGTAAGGGGAATGCAGACACTCTTAACACAGCGGGGAACATAATTTACGTGCTTGACATGTAGGTACGCAAGGAAAACTGATATTATTAGTTGTACAAACCAATGAGCTTCCGATTTCTTCAGATAAGATAAGAAAATTAATGTCACATAGGTTATACGAATAACAAACATTTCATGCAAGGTTGAACACCGTTCTTTAGGGAATACGTGAACAGCTACATGCTCATGGAACAATATAGCTTTCGGAAAATAAATCAATGAGATATGACAGGAAAAGGCATTGCTTGGACGGCGCTTCCCTTGTTACTCCTCTGCCTGCCATTAACTTGTCACTTCTTTGGTTGTCTTCAATAAAGCATGGCGTCCCAACAGACTACTGGGGCATGCCGGCGGGAATTGGATTTTTGGCGCGTTTTGCCAGAGGAGCTTTACACATGTTGCTCGGCAACACCGCCATTTGTTAACGTGAAAACTTTTGTCAGAGATGGATCTATGCCCGTGACTTTGTGAAAACTGAAACCTCAGTGCCTATTTAGAGTAGTAATGAGTTTGCAGAGTAGGGTAGATAACGGAACGAGCTATTATTCCAGATCACTGCAGCTGAAGGGAAGATGCTTTTGTGATAAGAGATAAAGGACATACTAAGGTGAAGTAGGTAGCTGTCGTTTCCTTCGATGTCTTCATATTCAGTGTACATTGTACATCATCTTAAATGTAGCTCTGCGTCTTGAGATTAATAAAAGCTCTGTCAAGGTCTCTACATCTATCAGCACTGATACGGTAGGATAATCCTCAGCAGAGCTCGCTAATCGGCATATCTCCAATACCTTGCTTTGGATTGCAGTCTTGGGGGAGAGGGGTTACCATAGACGTCAATTATAAGATATAGCCATCTCGGAGGATCTTCAATCTACTTTTAGAGGATTACGTCCAGACACGGTCTCTCAGATGGTTTGAGTTGCCATTTCAAAGTGCTCTTCGCTTTATAAGTTTACGTGCTGAGGGCATCAGGAGGAAATTACCAATCCTACATCCCACCCCAGCTTATCATCGCACCATGTTTCGTACGCTTCGCTGATCCTGGTTATTGAGCGTGAAGGGTTGGCAGCGGTCCTCCTGAAACTGTCCATTCGTTATCTTTTATGTGTGATCTCTTGATCCCATCACTGAAGAGATGCCAGGATCGACAAACAGCATCCCCGCCTCACGTGTATGGCAATGCCCGAGCGAATTATCGGATTTCTCCGCTGAGGCAGAACTGCCTAAAGCACGAGAAAAGGTCACAAAGTTGTAGGATTATCAACATCAATTCTAAAATGGATACTTGTAGGCAGGAGGGATTTGAAAACGCACTTAGCCAGGTCTGCTGAGTACCTGCTTTGAGCAGCAGAAAAGTAGTGAAGAAATACTTGAGTGACAGTGCTATAGGACTGAGCCAAAGTTTTCTTTCGGGGTAAATAACAGATCTGACTTGTTTAGAACAGGTATGGCGACTTACATTTACGCATTTTTCTTAAGACACAGCCGCATGGTAGAAGTACTTCATGTGTGCTGAAATTATAGCAGGCTGTACAGTAGGCTGCGACCTTATCAGGACTAATCCACTTTCTTCCTGAGACGCTTTCTGGCCACGTTTTGTGATATATTTCTCTAGTTGCCTTTTGGTATGATTCGCTGAAATGAATCAGGATAAAAGTGATAGCCACCGGCGCCTTTTGGGTTGACTGGTGGTTAGTAGGTTACACTGCAATCCAGACCGTATATTGGTGATAACCTTGGCCGTGACTTTGCGGAAAGTAAACTCCTAAAGCTATCTAAGGCCGATGATGAGGCAGACGAAGAGCAAATGGGTTCATTATCAAACTACAACCGTTATCAAGTGATAGACTCCAGGCTTAATTGGTTGGCTACCGACCGACCGCGATCTCTTTTCATCATCGCTACACATTGCACTTATATACACACACATCTAGACACACACACTCCAGATTTACGATATGAACATACCGATTTCTCCAGACCTCTCGTGTTGCCTTATTGTTATATGTGACGAATAAGGCAGAACGGCGTCACAGTTATGCATATTGATGATATAATTAACACTTATTCAATTAGGCCGTCATATATTTTGCATACGCCTGATTAGGTTGTATCCTTAATTCAAGCGATAAAATACCGAGAAGGTAATTTGAACGGCATGTGCAGATTCAGGATTTACAAGTCTTTGTTCCGCAAAGTGAAAACAGATGTGCTTGTATTAGTTTGTCATTAGCGGCTTTTAACTCGACATTCAGAGCGATTAGAGCATGCTGAGAGTAACTAATCAATGCTGCCTACGGCTTTGTTATATGGTACACAGGGACAAAGTCGTACGTTTGACTTCTTGAAAGTCATGTAATAGCTAAGTGCTGTAGAATTGTTCTCACTTGTTTTGATTTGGCTATTCAGCTGAACACATAGCTTAGTGTTAGTTAACAATGCCATGTCATGTCGTCTACTGACTACAGTGTGATTCCTACCACCTATGCAGACAGCCTTTGTCAATGAATCGAGCCGACGTTTCAAATATGCTGTGCCCTGGTGCAAATTGCTTTCTTATTACCCTAGCAAAAAAGTCCAGTTCTGCTCCCATTAATTCTACTATAACCAGTGATATGGAATGACTAGGTGATTCGATATGTATTTTTACTGTTGTTGTCTACTAATCGTTTTGATTACTTGGGCTAACTGTTCTATCAATACTCTAGTAGACAATGAACAAAAGTCTGTAGTTGTGTACATGTTGCTGTTACACTAATACATTAAGTCGGTTGAGAATTTATCTACGTAGCTACATCACTCTTTAAATAAAAGTGTGACAAGCCTTAGGCGAACAAAACGTTCGAAATGCTGTCTAACCAACCAACCAACCAACCAACCAACCTACCAACGATAGTCACAATGTTCATCATCTTGTAGTCTCGTGTACTGGACAAACTAAAACTTTTCGTAGGCCCTTCTGCACGCTCTGTGATATCTGACAGAAAGCTGTCTGGTGTACAAATCAATTTAAATCAGACACGACAAGTCACCGTCTGATGAGTCAGTATCTCACCAGGGACAGCTGGGTATGCTAATAAAATCTCAGAAGTACATATCGATGTAAAATCCAATCAGGCGAAAGAATCAGATCCCTCGGTGGACAGCCACCACTCGTATGGATCAATGAAAACGCCAAGTTATAGATTTGTCTGTCAGAAACGAGATTTCTTGAGATCGTGTCAGCTTGCTGGAGATTTCCGTATCGAAAACATCCGGTATGAAATGAAACAGAAAATCAAAGTTTGCTTGGGGTTCACAATCTGGTAGATGAAATTGACCTCTCAAAATGCTACATGGGTTGAAGTAACCTGAGCTTTTTTGCAACATGCTTTCACTGGTAATACGCACCAACCTTACGCTATAGAGCTAGAATATGAAGTCAGAAATGGAAACTTACGGCTCTGTATGCTCCAATGTAACCTTACTTTTACACAGCTAATCACTATCTCCATGACCATTGTATTCGAAATCTGCATTCGTCTTCTACTGTCTCGGAAAAATAAGCCGAACCCCATAAGTTAGAACTTAGTGACAGACTAAGACTGGAGTAGTCATATGTTATATCGTTCAACATCGTCTGTCCGTCCACACCGTGTTACATGAACATGTAGTTGCAATTAGCCTACGGGCAGGAATTTGCAATAAACTTTACATAAAAAAACGCAACATTTTCCAACACTGGCCGAGACTGGATCAACTTTGCACTTGTTGTTGCGAGTCTTAGATTCTTTATCCTCCGCTGCTTTTGGTTAGATCAATCATTTGTATTCCGTGAGAAGTGCTGACGTTAATTGAGACGAACGAGTACAATTACGGCATCCATAGCACACGGAGATCGCCCACGTCTGCATGTGAGAAGACCTTTAGATGACATACAAGCAGATCACGAAACACACGCTAATGCACAATCTGTCTGAGGGGAATCACAATAAATTGAGCAAAACACATTAGATTTCTTTTACATGGAAACCTTTCACTGTGGTAAATGAAGACATAACTCTTCCATCTGCTTGATGCTTGTCAGAAGTTTCAATCGAGATTTCTTGGATTTGTTGGCACACGGACTTGTGCAAATATTTCATATTTGTCTGAAAGCTAGCCTGATTTTAGGGAAGGAGAATTTCGAGTGAGCTAACGAAAGATATAGAATTTGATATATAGAATGCTTGAATAATATTCTTACTTTAAATGTTTTAGTGAAGGATCCATTCTCTTTGCCACCAAGCCGCATGATCCAAAAGTTTGTTCAAGAATGATGAAAAAAAACACTGAGCACACACTAATACAGACTGTAGAGACGTTACGCATACCGGTAATGCGTTTCAATTTTCACCTTAAGTAAGTGTTCCGGACTCACCATGTTTATGACGTGCGCTAAAATGATACTCAAGCAATCTTATCGCACTCTCTAAGTACATAATCTGCCCGAATCCATCAATGCCAACGGAGCGCCGTCTCTCATGACCCCTAGGGACCGCCCAGAGCTCGGGGGAAAATGCTTACAGAGTTGACCTTTCGCTATGACGTCTACAACATAGAGGCAGTATCGACAAGGGGAATGGATTTATGAATGCCTTTTTTGCCAAAAATCATCTCGTGTATTCATCATGTAGCGTGTCTTCTATCTCCTCCCTGATTTTAAGATAACAGTTCCCAAAGCACAGAGCTAGAGTGTTTTTGCAATTAGACGAAACGTTATTCGGCACACTCTATCTTTCAAATGGGATATAGATTTCAAACAAAACACTGAGTCGTTTTTAGTGACCGTACACAAAGCATGAGTTTTATTGGTATTCTTCGCATTCCAAATTTAGAGCTAGTTAAAGCACAAAAAAATATTCATCGAAGTGTTTTTCCAACAAGCAGCTTACAACAAGTACTGCCCCCCCCCCATCAAACGACTTTGACTGTCTTATGATTTCAGCCTGTGTCATCTAACATGCTTAAGTGCAGGATCCCAGTTAACCAAGCATATAGCAAGAGTATTGAAGAGCCATTATCAACGTTACCATAACAAATGTTATGCAACTCAATGCAATCTCATCCCAGTGTAACCAGATATTCAAACACGTCTATAGTACGTTATTAATGGTGGAAAGGGGAAACCTCTTTTAGCGTCTTAACTGTAACTTTTGCAGTCACCTTGACACTCCTTAACCATACACGCTTTGCCTTCAGTGTGGTACCATATACGTTTGTTTAGCATATCATAGATTCTATCGCTAGAATTGAGCACTTCCATTCAACCGTCTCAGTCAAAGATGGATGGACTAATTATTACTCCTCTCACGGGTCTTCTGAAATTACTTTCAAAATCCTTCTTGAATGAATTTAGTGACTTCCAAATCTGGCGCAGCTGGTCTCGAAAATTGCTCCTCTTTGTTTGACTGCTTTATCGCAATCTCCCAAGCTGCTGCACTGTACTGATGATTAGACTTTCATGGTTGAAAAGCATCTCTGCGTCAGGGCAGTATTACCTGCACGGCGTGGTAGCGTGTCCTGGAGATAACACTGCTGCCCTTGGCCATAGATAAAGGTTCCGGTTGGCCAATGTCAAGCAGATTCCAGCAGATTCCCATTTCTCCCCAGTGTGCCAGAAGAAAGGGCTCCAGCAGGCAGCGTAGCTTCATTATGAGCTGACGATAAGGCCCTTTATGGTTTTCCATCAGTACTTTTATAAGGGCTTAGCTTTGGGGTGTCCGATATTGCCCGTAATGGCAGTCATTTAACGGCGTGGCTTTCTGATGCACTCATTTGACGCGGTGCGTGTCATCAACTCTGTAAAACTTCGTCAGTATAAAAGAAATAACCACGGCACGCCTTTCAAGTTGTAAAATCCTTTCAACGAAAACAAAATCACATTTCATGTCTATACACTGACGTTCATCCGATGATTTGTGTGCACTTAACTGGCGAATCTTAACCCTTAATAGATACAACGTTATACTCAATCTGGAAGTTGCACAGTGGATTCTAATGATTTATGTTTTTCCATATATTTCGTAAGATTTTCAATTTCACTTAATCTAATTCAATTCATTTTGCATTGTGATCTAATTCAAAATCTAAGCTTATCAGCTTTTGTATGGTGATGCTTTATCAGCACTATCAAGGAGGTCTTCAGTATCGACTTTAGGCTTTGGCGTGCATATAGATTTGTGGACCGACTTGTCAAGATAGAAAGCTACGACCATTGACTCAACAAATCAGGCTTTACCAGATAAATGGAGCCTGACAGAAAGTTACTACCAATATGTTTCGCACTTGTCTTGATATCCTCATATCAGGAGCGATCTAATTCGCAAAGAAATGTTTGAGTTGTATCGATAACTTTTATATATCCGTTAATATAAGGGGAAGGATGTGATTCAGATGAGCATCTGAGAGATATGAAAATAGTTACCGGGGAAGGAACACCAAAGGGACTTTCCAATGCCACACATGGTTGAGCCATCAAAAACAATCACTTTAAAATACATGTATTTACATTTCAAACACTGCATGGAAACAAAGATTTCCACAAGTTTGCAAGCTTGGGCACTATGGTGAAACCCCACATTTTCTTGCTGTGTACACGGCTTTCCTACCCCCGTGTCACCAAGATTGGACACATGTGCACACAAAAGTGCACACAAAGTGTCCAAAGTTTCCCACCTTAGGAAACATCTCGTGTCGGGAATAATTAACCATGATAATAGAGACTTGTGAAGTGCGTGAAAATTTACCTCGAGCAAGGAGCGCCTTGCCCGAGTAATTGTTTAAACTTTTTGCCCTGGGTAAAATGACGTAAACCTATGATTCTTTAAAACCTCATTGTGTAAACCCTGATACGTGTCTAATACGTTACATAAACGGGAAAGCCTAAAATACTGGCGCCAAACGATAACGCATTAAATGTGTGGCATGGTGTTGTATTGAAAACAAAACGAATGCTCTCATGATTTCACTCTTATAAACATTGACATATGGGTCGGAGTCGTTGATTAAGGAGAACTCCAGCATATTGCCTGCTTTGCGTTTTCATTGCAAATATTGGCGTCTCTTGGTGAAATTTTGACTCCCATTTGTCTAAGCCTGAGTCACGTTGTAAACAAAGACAACACGACATACCCACGCGGAGTCTAATTAGCATATCATTGTTCCCAAATCAAACCACAGAACTCGATATCTAACATTGAAGTTCTTGTTTCACGTCACTGACGGGTGATTTGGGTTCGAAACCTTATCCCCAAACCTGGACCGTACGTCATCGACATAGCCTCAAAAAGGCCCTGAGGATGACTGGGGATAATAGTACAAATTGGCCAAAAAGATCAAGGATTGAATAGTATGCTAAGGGAATCGGCTACGGAGAGAGGGTTCAACTTGCAAGCAAATATTCTCACTATAGCCGGCGTGGCTAGTTTATTATCGACCATTCGTGATCTTCTGTATTTGGGTATATGATCTACGAGTTGATTTGAATCTGTGCTTTTGTGAAAGAGTCATATTCGCCTGTTGTAAAAACAAACACCGATTTGATGTGTATTGTGCTGTCTGGGCTTTTGTTTCTATGACAAGGGCGCCAAAAACTGAACGTACATCTTATCTTTCTGTATTAATTTTCTGTACCGACTGTGATGTTCGTTCAAGTCACATGAATCTAGACTGCTATGTGTATCACTTTGATTAATAGAAAGATTAACTACGTCACACGCGAACTCAACTATTATCGACATAGGTCCGTGTCTCCGTACAACACACACACACAACATGTTCACCTTGCACTGAATGGCGTCCATTGCCTTTCAGTAGATGTTGTTTTGGAACATGACATGTTATATATTTGACTTGATGTATTCTAATTTCCTCGCCGATTATATCGTCGATAGAACGATTTACTTGCAACTTCTACTGTTAACCTACTAGTTTATCAGGCTGTCGTCATCATTTATAAGACACAGCCGCGTGTTTTTACACCGTCCTTGGCAGGTATTGTTAATCTGTGAAAAACCAGTAATCAGGCTGCTCAAAACAGAATGTATGCAATAGACATACACGGTGTTTCACAAGTAATTATGTCTGTGTCAATGCAAATTCTATTAAAAAAAGGGACATCCAATAGTATTTCTCGGCTAGCACGTGGTTTAAAAAGCAGGGACCAATCAATGTTCTTGTCACCATTTTCAAATCTTTCAGTTTGTATTTGAGGAGCCTGTGTCGTTGTGTGCAGATGTGTGTTGTTGCTATCTCTGTGTCTGGATACTAGCGTTGGTTATTCGACTCCTGCCTGGGATTATTTTGAACTTGGTTTCTATTCTACGACAAGACTGATGCAAGGCGTTTGAACACAGAACATAGCGACAGGAAGCTACCTTTGTGACTTCCTTGTAAAGCCACGGATGTTATATGGACAAATAACCTCCTTGGTAAAGCAAGACAGTCCGGACTTTTGACTACGGCTTCGCCCCGGACTTTTCAACCCGTGTCGGGTAAAGAATGTGGACATTACAACGGCGTGTCTGTCTGGATACAGTAAAGCAACGAGCGACGAGTCATACGGACTATGCTTCCTTCCAGGCTAGGTTTAAGTCCGACACAACTTCGCCACTGGACAATTCAGCCTGACTACCTCAGTTCGATGAAAACGATGACTTTCTGCCTCTAGAGGGCAGCAGTTAGACAGAATTGTAGACAACAACATTTGAAATCCATGTAGAATTCGAAATTATCAATGCATGTAGCTGTTAACCTAATAGATTTGTTAGAGTTTTGTACATGTTTCTAAATAATGTTAGATGTATCTGGATTCTTTTGTTAATTTTCATTTAGACACTTCGTACGTTTTCACCTTTTGTCTTGGTATTGTTAGATTAGTCTGTGTGTAACTGTGAACGTTTTGAAAGACTGCATGTGTAAATGTAAATGTATGTAATTGAGAGAATATATCGGCTGGAATGTATTGGTTGTTGTTTATCTCTAATAGTGAATAAAATGTCAATCTATCATGAACTTTACGAACAATGATTCCGTGTGCTTTCGGTATGACGAGGTGGTATAAGGGAGGGGGCTGGGAGGGGGCAGGCGGGTGCCCGGAGGGGGGGGGGGCGGGTTTCGGGGCGTAGTAGCATAGCAACGACACTATTTTCAATGACAAAAGGTATTTTGAAGGAGTACCCGGATGTGTCTGGACGGCCCGCGCGGTTAGACCAACAGGAAAATATAATTAGGTGATAATTACGCGATAACTACTGCTAAATTATGCACCACTCGTTCGCACACAAAGGCCGACACATGTAGTTTCCACTCATGTCCACACGTTTACACACTTGTGCGCACAGGTTTACATCGAAGGACACAAAGTGTACACGAAAGTGGTCCGTTTACACAGATGTGCATAGGTTCCCCAAAAGGGACACATCGCGTTTCCACTGTGGGAACTCATTGAAACCCGTGGAAATTAGGGATTTCCTAGCAGGTATACACAGGTTTTCAAAGCGGAAATCTGTCTGTTCAAGCAGTGAAACCTCAAATCTTCACAACCTCTGCAAAGCTACATTTGTCAGGTTTCTCTAGGTAATTTAACGAGCTATAGCCAGAAGTTTCAGATGAGACCCGGATTTCACCTCCTATCCTAATATGTCAGTCCAACCAGAAGAGACGGTTTCAGGGGTCAATCCGAGGTCAAAACATGCCAAAGGTCACCTATGTTTTGAAATACACATTCTTCTGTCCTCCCCGCGGAAAACTGGACAATTGAGCAAATTTGGCCAGGACAAAAATCCTTTCAAAAATATGTAAACAAAATAATAGAGGGTATGCACCGCACACTCTACTGCGCAACAATCCCCTACCTCTCTAATGCTATTATTTGACATTGACTAGGCATTTTGAGGAATGGAAGTTATTTACACGAAATCTTCTGAAACTAGAATTGGGCAGATCAGACGTTCCTACTCAACAGTGATATCTCCACTGCAGTTTTTAACTGGCCATGACTTATGACTACGATAGTTCAGTTGATACTATTATCTTCAAAGTACCTGGTACCGTGCTTCACGGTGTGTGTTTGTTGTGTTAGTTTAACTTTTGTTCAAGGTTATAACCTCTGTAGTTAAATGAAAAAAAAAGCCACTGACCTTACATGCATTATGAGTATGAGTACCAGTTTAGCCTTAGGGCGATTCAAACTACGAGCTCGGCCAGAGATGAGAGTGGGGAATTCTCTCGATCCGTGACCTATTTTGAATCAAAGTCATCATGAGCCTTCAATAGTGATTATCTTCTTGACTTTAGAAACATTTTCTGATATATTCATGAATAGCCCATCGACAATGGTCAGCAATGGTTAGATAGATCATTATAGTTTAGAATTGATCTCCAAAAAATCGACCCAACCCACAAAGGGTTTCTATTTTTTGTAGTTGCGAGAGATCAAAATAATGATATAACGTGTTTTATGCAGTGACTGATTTGTTAACTCCCACCAGTCCATTTTTCGCGCGTCTTTTACTTCCACAAGAGCACTTTAGAGATGTTTCGCTGACGGTGCATTACTCATAGTAATACTGACGACTCGTCCATTCCATTAATCTTTCAATCGTCTCCTTCGACCTTTATCTGCTAAAGCTCTTTTCACGACTCACCCATCCATACGCATGAGTGAGATCTATAATCTTTTGATGTGTGTTGTATACAGGTTCCCTGCTTCGAGGTCAAAGCTTTGCGTTCAGTTCCAATGTAGGATGAAATGTTGTTGCGCTGAACGGAGCAGTGATTGCGGACATACATGCATAACATTCACAGGGATGTACATTAAGCGTGATCTTTGATACGCCCTCGTTTGACACTCAATCAAATGGAGGATGTCCAGAATGCCCTGATGTTTCACACAATCATCGTAATGTGAGGTCGATAAATGTCCGCCACAACCATGGCTAACTGCCAAACAAAACCTTTACTTTCTTACATTTCTAAACTACTAATCTGATAAATTACACGTGACTGTCTATATAAAGAGCATACAATGTACATGTAAGTAGTTCTTAAAGAAGAAAGAAGAGTCATCAATCAAAAATGTGCTTTTCAAGTAGACATACAGTAGCTAGCCGAAGCGGGTTGATCTCTCGACTTCTTTGCAGTAATGGACCGTTGAATAGGTTTCCTTGAACAGTCAAGAGATTTTCAGAAATTGATTCATTTTTGCGACCCTTTGCCCTCAGACGGGAAACCAAATTCCCCAATGGCAAAAAGGGTTCGGAAAAGGCTTCAAAGTATGCAGGCATTCCTCCGGATGTCGATGACACGACTATCTTGACCTTAGCTTTTGCCACAGCGACTGGATTGTATGCCCTTTTTGCAACCAGGAGCCTATTGAATTTGCCTTGGCGCCCAATGCCAACGATTGCTGCCTGGATGGACGTTGCATATTTTATTTGTGACTCCAGTTTCCTTTCACACTAACTCCAGGACCATAACTGTTTAGTCCCTTACAAAAACAGACACAAGAAGGGAAATGGCTTTGAAAGATGCCCCCTTTACGGTCATGGCTATGTATCTTTTATGTTGTTGTGATTCAGTTGCAGCTATATATCCATGCAGGGCGAAAGCTTTCAATAGCTACCAACTGAGGATAACAACACATTGGCACATAGTACATATCTTGGCGGTAGTTAAACCTAAAAGTAAACCTGTAGATGGCAATGAAATGCTATCTGAGCTGAGAAGAGACGTCACTGTCTCTACTAGTGACGACACTTTTTTTTTACTTCGGTTTTTGACAGACAAGGACGACGTGGCACTGCACTCAAGTTTTTTTGTAACTTATATTAACAGTGTAGTGTACATATAACAACATACCCATTCTTTTTTAAATACATCCGGGCGAGGTGAGGAAAGTCGTGTAAAATGCCTTTCCCAAGGGCACAACAGCGGTGGCGTCAGGGGGATTCGAACTCGGGACCTCTTGGTTCTGAGTCGAACACCCTGCCGTGACGCCACACGACCCTACATGTGGGGTTGCGGGATATGGTTGCGGGACATAATGGATGACACACTAGTGCTGTTACTCCTAGTGACAAGTTTTGGTTGCCACCTTCCGCCTTAAATCATATACCCCTCATAATTGAGGGGCATGATGCAGTTTTATTTTGTTGTAACTATATTATTAAAGTAAACGTACCGCGCAGTGTACTGTACTTCGTGCTCTTTTTTTCTAATATATATAGCAAATAAGGTTTCAGTGTCACTTCCTTGGAACATATTCATCCTCGCAGCACATGTAATTGACAGATATGTTTGCTCACTCTGCCACTTTGAGCATAATCTTACTTTCAAATATAAAAGTACGACGTAAGCAACTTATCTTAAGATCAAGAGGATTATGGTGTTAAATTCAAAACATCCTGTATCTAAATGCAGATGTCCATCAGCTCAGCAAGGTGCCTGGTCGAGGTTGTTAGATAAGAAATAATCATATGACAGAGAGACAGTCCTACTGAAAGGAAAGTTTTCCCAAGTTTTGTATGTCTCAAGAAGCGTCCATGAAGTTTTCCCAAGTCTTGTATGTCTCAAGAAGCGTCCCTGAAGTTTTCTCAGGTCTTGTATGTCTAAAGAAGTGTCCCTGAATTCAGAAGTAGATTCTTGGCGAATATATGACATCTCAACACGCACCAGAGGCGCTGGTCTGTTGCAAGCATTGCATGCTCCTCGACGATCTTCGATTTTCTGTCTTTCTTTCTTGCTTCTCCAGAGAATTGGTTGTCAGTACAACTACTGGTAATATAAAGCTGGGCAAACCAAACTAAGATGTAAGATAAAAAAGTAATTCATCTGTTAACAAGCTATTGTCATATTTGCGAGGAAAATGTACTTTTCCCACTATAACATGAAAGTCAGATTGTCATATTATCACAACTTGTCACAAATCCAATCGCGCAACTCAAGTTCAAAAAGTAATGTTGGCATGTGAATCTACTTAGAACACCAAAAATTGCTCTACCCGTGTTCAAATCTTTCCTTTAATCATTTATCATTTTGACTGCATCAGCTTCTTGATTCTACAGGTTAATTATCACCACTTGGAACCACCAATTTAGCGTCGGCAGCATAATTGCCATTTCTACGTGTTTTGAAATAAAGATATGTTCTTGCCTTTTGTCAATGGTTGAAAGAGAATTTTTTGTCAATCGACAAAACAAATATAAACGTCAAAAGATACCAATGCAGGTATATATATAGGGTTGTGAAGAGCTGTCGACCAGGCGATATTGGGTGAGCGTCACTTACATTTCCGCCTCTGCACTATATTACACGTGTTAAGGATAGCTCATACCAGAGCAATTTACATTCAGGAAATTGCTTCTTCAGAAGATTACTTCGAGGAATCAGAATTAGATGACACTTGATAGGCTCCAGCGTTCCAGGATACCGACTTCATTTCCGACACGTACGCTACTATTTGCTAATCCATTATCCGGACTGGCTGTTTGCTGTAGACACAGATACTACCACTGCCATGTTCTTCTCGCGAACTCACCAATTCTACCTGATGTACAGAACAAATGGTGCAGAAAACTGCACCGCCTTGACTCTATTTCGATACAGAGGAGACAATAAGGACAAAGATATACAAAAGTCGTGGCGTAGAGTGTGCTTTTCATGTACGTAAGTCGGTCTTTAAGTGGTCGTAAGTAAGTTATAATGGACGGAGAATTGGTGAGTTAAACATCATCGAACAAAAATCAACACCTTTTGCTACTTTCGTCATCGCTATAAACAAGTTTTACTTCCTGATTCTACGAAACAATAGCGCGACTTAGTTTAACAACTAATGACGTCGACGTAGCATTTTAACGGAACATATAGAAAGGTCTAACGTGACAAATCTCAGTTTCACGGGTTCTGCATGTAAACAACTAGGTGAATAAATGTCTAAATATGGTATGTATACTGAAGGGACACACGGGAACACATTCGTGGCTTAAAAGTTACGGTTCTACACGGATTGCTCTTTCATGGTCTCGGGAGTTTCAATCATCGCCCAGCCGTAGCAGCTGCTAGATTGAAATTTCCTCGTAAGGCAAAGGGCTGTGCCTCAATTGATCCATTGCCACGTGTCGGCGATCAGAGGAGTGTTACAGGAATGGAACGTGACAGGGCCGTACGGTGCGGTATCCAAAGTGCTTTGCAGGGATTTCTGCGACTAAAAACCAATGCATATCTGACGAGACATTAATTCACATTAGAAATTCCATTTCGTGACTTTACATGGATGAGATTGATTTTTCTCAAAAATGAGCAGACAAAAATGCATTGTCGCCATTTTGTAGAAGAGTTAGGTCCAGGAATATTCAGTTCGCGTGTACATACTTTGCGTAGACATCCACGTAACAAGAGGATTGCCAAGATCGTGCCAGAATTATAGATCGTTAGAAATTTGGCTTTGCAACAACTGCCCTATCCCATTGTTACCAGCTTGAGACCAAGCACTTGGCACGTTGTTGATGGATATGCTGAAGGTGTCACCAGAGAATCCACCTCTGAACACAAACCAATAGAGACTGACACGTTATTAAAATCGATGTAGATTTGTTGGGATGGGGCTGGTGGCATTACGCTTCAGCGGAGGTATATTCGAGCAGTATTCATACATGACCAGCAATGCAGTTGCTCCACCTGAGTACCTGTCAGCTGTTGAAAGCCCCCCCCCCCACCCCCTTGGGGAGATGACTCTGGCAATTCGAAAATGTTTAGTCATATCTGTTTCTCCAAATTGTTTATTAAGAATATTTAACTCTTGTATTAAGCCAATTTTTTTTATATGGATATGAAATTTGGGGCACCGAGTATTGAATGACAGCTCACCAATCGAAATTTCACAACATCATTCAATAATAATACTAGTGACAAAATGTCACGTAAAGCATCGATATTTCCAAGACGTCCAATGGTACAATACAGTTTTCCACTCTCGCCTAACAGATTATAGAAAAACAGTTGACAAAAGTATAGCATAATCCCTTTGAAATAGCTTTTGCTGGTAGGTTAGCAAGCTTATTCTTCTGCGTCGAGCACCATTTGAATTTCAATACCACACAAGGGACTAACGGCCCTGAGTACAACAGATATTAATGCACTGTTGGGACCGGACAGCACGATGTATCGTAAATCCCCAGTAAAGTGGTTGGACTACGGCCAAATTCTGGATAGAGTAGCAGGCACGGGCTGGTCTTCCAAAGTATTGTTGAGCCCACCGACTGTTAAACACATTACAAATCCATCACTGCGTAATGTGCGGCTGTTACATTTCATGCTTGAGATGCTGCAAAGATGTGCTCCGGACAAGTTTCACCTGAGCTTGTCGATGAGCCTGCCGAACAAAATGACTGTGTGTGATTTTCAAGGAAGGGCACATGTCAACATTTAGTTAGGAGATTAGAGGCGTCGACGTGTTGGCGTAACGTTTAAGGTGTTTGGCCTAGAACCCAGAGGTCCTATGTTCGAATCCCTTGACATGCCACCGCTGTTGTTCTCTTAGGAAAGGCACTTCACATGACTTTCCTAATTCACTCCACCTAGTTGTAAAATGGGTACCTGACTTCGGTTGAGGAGGCAAAGGTGTTACGGTGGAAGGAGACACGTTGAATTACAACCCGCTGCAAAAAAAGGCTATGGGACTACCTTACGTCCTTACGCTATGTAACTACTTTTATCTATCTAGAGGGCTAAGATAACGTTTTCATCATGTACGGCAGACGCTATAGCATATGGCACTTTGACAGTTCCCGCCGCTCAGGTGGTGATCGGAAATTGGGATCGCGACCTGTGACGTAAGGACCTTTAGGGGCACACAAATCCACACCCCGTTACTTCTTTAATGGAAATAGTTCTTTTAAAATGGTATCATTCTTCCCCAATAAGCTTGTTCCTTTCCAACCGTGTCTGTGTTATTTACTCCTGTACGCGTTGACGTTTAAGCTTTGCCAGCTTTTGGTTGCTTTCCAAATTAAAGAAGTGGGTCGGATTATCCTTGCTGCCTACCGGGGCGAAAATTGCGAAAGGCAATTTGACAAGGAAGTCAGTCATGGGAGGAAAATTGTCAACTTTAACATCATTTAACTCTTGGAAAGGGGTTGCTATCAATTACCTGTCTGCAATCGTAATCTACACTTCCTGATTCTCAAGCGCGTTGATAATTTCACTGACATTGTACAGTTGGGATGCACCAGTGAAAATTGCAGACCTGTCATTTGGTGGGAAAAATTAATGCGGGTATCTGCAACTAAATTGTCATGGCTTCGTTTATTACAAAATACTAATAAGATACATAGATGTTATGAATGTTTAATGAATAAGGTCTTAACCTTAATCACGCTAGAACTTTGCAACTCATTGTACAGCAGGGGTAGTTGATTGCATGAGACGATAACGAGACGTTTTATGGTGATGTGATATGAAAGATCGTTATGCTGCAACTTGACTTCCTGTCAAATGTTATGGTGTATTCCGCACCAGGGCAGACTTGTACGACTCCCTTATGTAATCCTGTAAGTATTGGAATCGTCTATTTGTTAAAATTGGAATTCATATGCTCTGAGGCCTCTTCGCATAACAAATATATATATATGTATGTATATATGTATGTATATATATATATGTATATATAAGAATAACTAGAAAGGGCACTCTAGATTTGAAAATACTAGTCGTGCCTTCATATATCTCATAGATATACAATATGTGACATCTAATGTTATACGGAGAAATGCCATAAACGTAATCAGTATATCAGTGCTGGTTGCAGAATTTTGGAAACGGTCCTACAGTGAAAGTATTTGATTCTGCGCCGTGTTAGATATCACGTATAGCTTCAGGTAAGAAGAATCTTGTGACTATTCTTGACATAACGTTTTGCCTGTTAATACTACAAACCTAGTACAAATCTACTTATTCCATAGGTCACAATGAACGTCACATCTCTGTCATAACAATTATAGTTCAGCTGTCATGTACGTAAGTTGCCTTACGTTGTACCAGTTACAATGGTCGCGCAATAAAGTTCTTCTTCTTCTAACAAACTTCTCAGACTTTGGTGGAAGTTTCAATTGTTTAAATGTATGTATCTCATGGTCTGCCTCTGGTCGGTTTCGACCAAATGACATCAGGGAGGGAGGGGGGCAAGCAGCAGGCACGGCAAAATGTTGTCGACCACACTGCCACGCAGTAAAACAGCTGCAAGATATATAAAGGTCGGACCTGGTGGCCTAATTCAAATTGCACATGAAGACCCTTTTCAATGAGCCAACCATTCAATCGATAAACATATTTTTCAGGCATGCAGGCATAAAATCAACAAATATTCTCCAATCCCTGTATGTATGTTGTCTCCTTTTAAAGTTCTTACGAAGAACGTTTTGAAGACTGGCAACTCCGGAATTTCTATTGCAACTGTCCCATGGAGTATCTACTTTTATTCCTTATCCCGGAAATCATACATGCAGTATCATATAGAGGAAAATCAATAAACTGAGAGTATAACAGCCCATAACTGTTATGATCTGATACGGGTGTCTTCGATCACATCAAATTATTCATCATGTAGGGTTAAATGATAAAATCGAATTTCAGTCGTGGATCTTTTTTCGGCAGATGCTGATAAAAAGCAAGAATGAATGTCGGCAAAATGATAAAAACGTCACCTACTAAAATGACAGTACTGCGTCCCATTCGTTTTATGCAGTACTATCATGTAGATATAGATGCATTGTAAATGCCTGTAGATGCATTGTAAAAATGAACGTGCTATCAACATATACCATAAGAGCGTCTTTGGCACATAGCGAAAAAAGCTTACCAATGGGGATATACATACAGAGTGAAAGCTCGTATAATCTAAAGTGCACACGCGAAGATGGTGTGATACGCCGAGGGGTACTTATGCCAGCTGTTAAATATAGATACAAAATATACCAAAGGTGAAAGAATTACCAATGGCAACATGAGTGATAAACGTATAAGATTATTCGTAAGTTTGCCAGGAATTTTGTCCAATGTAACTTTGATAGATAGACTTCCTACGGGTTACGTATTTCTTTACGCGCAACTCCGGGCGTACATTTGGCACCCTTCATTAGACCCTCAGAAAAGGCAGAGACTTGACTTGACTGGTGTAAATAAGGTTATTGTCAGCATCACGCGGCTCTGCACAGTCCACAGAAGTCTTCCTCGGGCACCATGCTGCTCGTCTCCCGCGTTAGCTGCATGAAAATTGTGTAATTAAATTTCGTATCCATGTATGCAGCATCCACGTATGCGACTCAAGCATTATCAACGCCGATCGATCAATGTCTGTCGCACACAATAACCATGAAGACCAATTTACCCGCGACCTTCTTCTTTTGGTCACGACACAATAAGATTTGGCTGGTGCTCCGAAGCCCCGGTGGTGTAACAAGACTGGTTACACGATGTAGTCTGTGCTACATTAAGTGAAGGGGTCAGGACATGGGGCTTCTCGTTCAATCGGATATTGGCTTGTGGACGTCTCCTGTGTGTATTCGTATATTTTATTGCCATCCCGGACGTGCGTTGGTCCTAAAGCAGCCAGGAGTTTGAAGACACGACAACAATTTGCATTTGCCCTAGACTAGAACAAAAAATTTGATCATTCCTGACTCCAAAATAATTTAGAATACAAATTACTATCATTTCGCATAGATCTATTCCAGGTCTTAATTGTATCTATCATATTATTGTTTTTAATTTGGAACGTTTAGGTAGTCACGACGTGATGAGTTTCTATACCTCTAAGCGTTATTTTACAATTACTTCTCTTCCTCAGCCTATTTTTATGAACAGCAATTAGACATTAGATCAAGAATTGATAGCCTATCTTTGTAATTATACCTATAGCCTATCGGGACCTATTACTGGATTACTAGATTGTTACCCACTGATTACACACGATTGTTTTCAATTATGGATGGATTCATCGGGCTCATTTCAATATTCGCCTAATTTGTCATCGGCATAGCACGTGAAGATGTAAAAGACAGATAAACATTTATAGTGATGTTGTCTCCATGCTGAAGTGAGCTTTGAGTTGCTGAAAACATACAATCGCATTATTCAATTCACTCAATAAGCTGCGATTCACTTGCAGTAAACGATGTTTTCTATGCATACGAATTATTATTATTTCTAAAAAAATTGACCTGGAAAACTTTGAGTTTCTCCTACTCTTTTTATTATTATCTTTATTGAAATTTTATGACGTGAAAATCTTAATTAAAGCTCCCTTTTTTTTCAAGTAATTCTTGTAAATGGAACAGTCCTAAGGTTGATAAAGGTCTCACCCATAGCCGCTTTAGAATCTATCGATCTTTTGACAGCATGAAGACTTATATGCACCTGCCACCAAATTATGCAGGACCTGTTCCGGAGCCTAAGGTACCAAATGTCCTTTATCGTAGGAAACGTCCGAAGCTTAACATCTTAGGGTGAATTCTTCCCTAGCTGGTTTCAAAGAAATAAACAATCCATTATCGCCTTAGCAATGTTCGTCATAGGGCGCCTAGGTTGCCGAATGCAGTGAAGCGGGAACGTATTAATGATTCCCAAGTGATAAGAAAACTGCCAGCGTATTTCATACCGTATTTCCATATTGCCTCTAATATCGACGGGCATACGGGGGTCAAAGATAACATTATGTTCCCTGTCGAATTATTTGGTATTTGTCATCCTTTTGTTCCCTATTAGAGTTATCTGGCAGATGCTGATTACATACATATGGTCTTTTGTTCAGTAAACATTCACCCCTTAGCTTCAGATGCCTTGACACTAGACTGACTAATGTAAGTGCTAGGAAGAGAGCAGGGACCTATTTGGAACTTGACGCGAAAAATGCATCAAGAGCTACGGGCACAATTGCTCTTAAGGTCCCTAACGTATATACATCTCTACTCAAGATATTCCTACAAGGCGCCCCTTATGAGACAATAACGAAGCTTTAGATCCCATGAAAGCTGTCAAAACTGATTTCAGTTGTCCCTTGTACCTCGTTATTTCAGTACCACATGGCTAGGACATTCTACAGGGACAATGACGGGTCCTGTTAGCACTTGCAAGAACTAAGCCTGGGATTTTACTCAAAGAGGGTCAGGTATGTTTTGCAGCCCAGTTGATAATCGGCCTGAACTGAGCTGACAAGATGAGAGTCTCCGCAGGCGTGTAGAATTCACAGTGTTATGGCGTGCCTGTGTCGCATTCTGCATAATCAACTTCTGATCCCTACTAACACCACAGCTAGGTGCATGCAGTCGACTTTGTTACCGAAGCAAACAAAACATATGGACAAAACAATTGTGCATCTAGCTTCACTATATTATGGTCCTGGTAATTTTTTGGTCAACTTTTCCTGAATATATAAATCTTTCACCTAATATACAAAAAAAGTTTTGCTAGGGAAAAATCTTCAAATTTAAAGGAACTGTCAACCACTGAATGCAAACCGTTTTGATTTTTGCTTCATCCTATCTTTACATTGCTCAATATGTTAGCTCTGGTGTTAGCAGGAGTGATAATCTTGAAAAACCATCTAGTCGGCAGATATTAGTTACAAGAACATTAATTTCCATTTATTCTTGCATATGACCTTTTATATTCCGCTACTGATGCCTCCGTCGCCTTCTAAATGAAACGAGGCTCTGAAGAATTTGCCATCTTATGAGATAAAATCGAGGATGGTGTTGCGAATGAATTTGTCCCCTTATGATTGTGAAGGCAAAAGTTAAGAATACAATTATAACCTTTTGATGTTTCAAAACACCGATTTCTTGACCGCTATTCGCTGCAAAATAAGCCGTAGAATATATACAGTAACTGATAAAAGAAATATTTGTGCTTTCTATTTTACCGAAGATCATCAGGCAAACATAGTCAGACATGTATATGTTCGTGTTATACATTAAATGCGAGGATTCTAGACACGTTTCCCAATACTAGTAGACAGGGAACTGAAATTGGTGTTCATTACGATGGTATGGTCTGATCTTGTCTTCTTGGCTAAAGATAAACTAAATTACACCCATCTTCTCGGCTCATATCTCTGCATTACAATACTAAGCAGGATACCCTTACGTCATTTACAAATAAAATGAAATGAAATGAAATTAAATTTACATATTTTGACGGAAAGTACAACTCATGATGCCGTGTCCAAAGTATTTTGTTTTGCCTGATCTTGGACTAAACAGGATACCCTTACGTCATCTAAAAATAAAATGCGATGAAATTACCGTATTTTGACGTAAAGTACAACTCATGATGCCGTGTCCAAAGTGTGTCCTTTTGCATGATCTTGGACCACTCATCTACAAAAAGAGAACAGCACTACCAACGAAACCAATATCCCACCGTAGTTTCATAAATCGGATGTCTATAGCTCCTCCCAGGTTAGAGAGAGTATTTTCGAATGTTTCTAGCAATCTGTGTCTTGAGAGACAAGCCCTGAAAGTGAAATGTTGTTTTATTATCTTCATCATTCAATTTCTCGGTTACGACGGATGAAGTAATGTTAGGCTGAGTTCAAAGGAACCATTAGAGAAAATTGTCTGCCATACAATGCAGTAAATCTAGGATTGGTTAAACGTAAGTTGGTCTTTACTACAACTGTGGCGCCAATTCGTTGGAACTTCATTTCGTTCATAACAATAAAAGATTCGGGAATATACCACTGTATAACTTGAAATCAGTGGGGGAACTTTGTTATGATGGAAGATCTACCCGGTCATTTATAAGACTCAGAGTAGGACAGTTAATCTGCAACAACAAATAACGTACATCGTATCTGAGATGCAATTACAACCTTATTATATAAAGTCTGATAAATCCAGTGGAGACAACTTCGTCGAAAACTTCACACAAAATCCTTTATAAAATGAAAATGACGGGGGATGATATAGACTTCCATCAACCTTTGACCCATTGTTGACGTCACACGTGTACATATATATGCTCAGCGTGATTGTGCCAGATAGCTAAAGAGGACTGAGTTATTTGATCGAAAACTTTGAGTCCATTGTTTTAGTCGGAATATCGTTTATATTTTCCATAACCATAAATTTTGTTTAGAGATTGATACAAGCTTTGTGGCTAAGGTATTGCTACTTTGGCAAGACAAGAAATATGTTCTTTCATTGTGTCGTTTGTTCCTGGTCCCAAAGACTAATTTCTGTGCAGATGTCTGTAATGTTGGATTCGTGAGTAGACTCTCTCTTTCCGACGTCCATTTAGAAGTCATGATAACACATCACGTCAGCTGCTTGAAGCAATATTCTAGCTCCATGGTATTGACGGCTGTGCACGGCAATATAATGTACTGTTCAACCAGTGAAAGACATGACTGTCGAAGGAAAAGGCTGTATAAAATGTTGGGGACTATTTTAGGCCAACATTATTACTTTCATGGATATGTGTTTCTTGTGTGACATTTGTCTTTTATGAAGCCCGTTTCAATTCTAACCCTCCTTCCGAAAATCATCATGCTTCCGAATTCAAGGCCCGACCTTTTTGTTGAAATAAATGAGACCAAGTAATGTAATTGATGTCATCATCTCAAAGTGAATAATCATTAGATGACAAGTTTCTTACGAATGTGTATGTAATGTTTGCATGTTGCTCTGTTAATCCCGCTTTATCAATGTTTTTTTACCTCTGTCATGTGCTATTGTTGCTTTTTTTACCCGGCCTTGGATTGGATTAAAACAAACATGTTTAATTGCGTGTTGCAGCCACTCTCACCTTTAATTGTAACAGATACAAGTGACCTCGAAAAAGGGGTTGGAAGTTCATTCTTTAACCTTTTGGTATTTTACTATATCGTACAGGAGGTGGTGACGCATGATTTATACGCTTAGAGAAGGGAAGTCGTTCGCTTCGCACCAGGCACCATCTAGGCCATTTGGAATTAGACATTCCTATTTCAAGGCTTAGTTCAGCCTTTGACAAACGCTTTTCATTCCCCAACAAGGCGACAAATCTTATTTCCTGTTGTGCTAAGATCGAATATATGGGGGCAATTGCGTTTGTGAATGTGTGTGTGTGTGCTTGGGCCCCGGCGGAATATTCCCGGGTTATTATACCACTACTCCTTGCCGCCAAACTGGCATTGCAGGTGGCGTCAGGCAAATTCTAATTACTGACTTTAAATTCAGGTCGGGGTTAAATGGGAGTGCGTCGTTTTAGGGGAGAGACTGCTAATGATACACACGGTTTCTGGGTCATTTGTGGTGGGAATTGGTAATACGTTATGTTTCGTTTTTTTTTTTTTAAATCCCACAAAAGCAGTTCTATTCATTCGTTACCATAGGTACCAATACCAGCTTGAGTAGATGACTCAAATGACCGCATTACCGGTCCACTCTCTACCGCCAAATTTGTCCGAAATGTCCTTGCCGTAAAGTACCCAATCTCATTCCGTAACGTTTTTGACATCCTAAATAAGCCGATGCGGCTGTGCAATGTGCAAGAGGTTGATCCAATTCTGTAAAAGCTTACAGAAACACGCGCCGTTGCATTTTTGTTGGAATTCCGTAGAGACCTGCTTTACGGAAAGAAACGACATTACGACTGTCCAATGTTGTATCTTGCTGTAAAGCTTTTCGTAGAACAGACGTGATATGAATAGAGATAGATTTGGAGGCCTTTCTGTACGGTGTTGTCTTATATTGGATGGCAGCTGCCGAGTACATATGTTTCTATCTTTAGACTCGCTTCGTGCAGTCGGTATCTCCGCAAGCCACCACCCGTCATGCAACGCTCATAGAGAAGTAGACGCTGACGGCAGTTAGCGATGATGCCATCTTCCGGTTTCCGTCCAATAGGAAAGTCGTACATTGCCAAGGACTCGCAGATATAAGCAACCACCCATGCCCTGCTAACCAGTTGCTGAGTGCAGACTGTATAGGTGGCTGTTGCTACAACGGTGTGGATAGAGAAGGATACAGAGGACCAACATGGAATGGGTAGGTGCATTGCGATATTCTCTGGCACTCTTGGCGCTCCTACCTATCGTCAACGCTGCCTTTTACCGCATACGACCACAGTCTACCGGGGTACTGGTGAACCAAACTGTCACACTGTATTGTGCTTTCAACGGCCTGACCCCTTCGGAAGTGGTGAATTGGTACTGGTACAACCCTGAAACGGACGACAAACTGTACCACATTTCTGCCAGAGGCCGAGTTGCCTCCGAGTTCTCCAGACATTCTATCGTGGGGAGTTCACGGCGGGGTGAGTACAACCTGAGGATACGCGATGTCCAGCCTGGCGATGAGGGGAACTACCGGTGTAGCGTCTTCACTGTACGGGACGCCGGCGATGCCAGGCTCACTGTCGTAGGTAAGCCCATGCGCCACAGTATAAGAAAATACTTGTTTCCCACTGATTTGTATTCATTTTGTAAGAAATTCTACTGTTCATTTGTACAGTAATGCTTATCGATTGCAGCCTTGCCCTGGTACGTTATCCGAATTATTAATTCATTCAACTAATCCATCAATTATGAGAACCGCCATAGTTTATTGCAGTCAAAGATCGGCCAATATCTTCGTTTGCTCTGTTCACCTCCCTCTTTAGTCTTATCGACATTCCGCTCGGGTTTCTCCTCTTTGCTGTACCTCAGTTATTGATATGCCACTTAAACACAAGCAAAGAACTGGCTTACGTCGATTGCTTTGACTTTAGTCTACTGTGGGAATGGATACATGGAAAGTGACTTTTATCCTTTTTTAAGATACTTTGAGAGATAACAGCTTGTAAAAAAATATGCCATCATACGGTAACGATACCTTGAGGGCTGGACCACCTGCTATCTATACGCTTGGGAGCAATGTATTGAAGCGTGGATAAGGCAGGCAGATAGCTTAGAGCAGAATCTGCTATTTAACAGTGAAAAGCAGCTGCGGGGTTAACTTTTCAGGGCGGTCGTTATGGGCGCGAAAAGAACTGCGTTGAAAGAACCAGGTGGAGAGGTGGGCCACAGATTGTGTGTCGATTTTAACGATGCTTGCCATGTCAGGGTATAGGGCGGATGATGACGTTACACACAGCAATTATTGGTACTCACGCCGACAAACTCGATGGATACTTACGAGAATGGAGCTCTCAATCTGACTCAACAACTATATTTCAAGACTCTCAATCATCATACGTTACAGCCCGGCGAAGATTACTTTTTAGATATATATTCAGCTTGCTGCCGGCTCTGGTATTTGATGTTGATGATGATGTTAGCTACCTTGCTATCTGCAGCTCTGTGTAATGAATGTACAATGGTATCAATTTTATTGTTAAAACAACACCTACTAAGTCTTTAATGCTTGCCTCTGGTGTTCCTCCCAATACGGCAGCTGGCGCCACGATTCCACAATTTCAACGGCATTAGTCTAAACCTGTGAGGGATGGAGCATTGGGCGCCGGGTAAAAACCATAATGATCGTTATTTTAACGCTTCATGAGCGCAGTATTACCCCCGTTGTCTGAAAGGTCATACAGATTGAAATTAACGGACACAAAGGTCAAGGTGATAGTAATTGTCTACTTGAATTCGAGGCATCCGGGTTGCTTAAAAGCCAAAGATTATTGGGTGGGAGCCATGAGCAACCTTTCGATAAAAATGTTTTAAGTTTGTATGGGGAACGCTCTTTTTTCCTCTCCCGTCACCAGTAACCTCTTTAGCCTTTGAAACTGATCCAGTACCGTTGCTTTAGTTGAACTGAATAGCTCGCTAACTATCTCTGTGAACGCATTTGCATATGTCATGGTACGCTTTGTCAAAACCTCCTTGGAGGGTGCCAGTGTAGCAGTCTGGCAAGCGCACCGCCGAAAGATATGCAAATGCGTTCACAGACATGTTTGGCGTGCTGGCTAGTCCAACTAAGGCAACGGTACCAGATCAATTCCGTAAACTGAAAAGGCTATTGGTGGCGAAAGAGGAACACCCGAAACCTTTTTTCTCCTACAAGCAAGGCTTCATCTTCTTTCCATTTTGCTTTGCGTATGTTAGTTTCTATAATTTGTATTGCCTAATTATACGCAAAAATACTTGTGTCAGCTGTGGTTCAAATTTCCTTGCACCGAGACTTGTTCAGCTTTACTATTGAGATCGTTTTGGTGACGTCATCGATTCCTTGTACAAGGAAACTCTCACATAGCAGAAAACACTGTGTCCGTCTCCTAGATTGACGACGCAATTGGCTCTAAATAGAAGTCTGTCGGTTTTATGCCGCCTTGAGGATGACATTTTATGGGAACCAACTTTATCGAGTAATAAGATCAACACTTTTTTCCTTATCCGTTTGAGTCTTGGGATAAGTTTGGTCAGATGAGTAATTTCATTAAACCGGAAGTTATTGGTAGGGTATCGACATAACGCAAGCAAATTGTCGCCAAGAGTGTAGTATTTCTTCGTGTTAGATGACATATAATCGCTTTTCCTTTGGTACATTTGATCAATAAAGTTATCCCATGCCTTAGAGGCCCAGATATGAAAGGGTGTTTGTAAATTATTGTGACTGAACACGGCCTCATGAACGATAGCTTAGTCTCTCATACGAGTTGTTACCAATTTTGATAGGAATATCCTCTTAATCTAAAATAATATAGACCTGATTCCAAATCACTAACAAAATTACTAGTTCACGTGCAAATAGTAATTTAAATGGCTGTCTTGCAGTTTCCAGAAAGAGATTGCAGATATTTTGCACATTCAAGCTCGTGAACGTATGCACAGTGCATGGATGTGACTTAATCCCTCCAACACAATTTAGGATTTAAGATAACTGACTGGCAATATAACTGGGTGTCCTTGGATGTACAATAAATAAGGACAACTTATGATAGGTTGATGTTTTTAGGAATTGTTGCACAGAAACCAGGACAGTATATCTATCTATATCTCTATATCTATATTCTCGGGATGTATCGCCTTCATCTACTGGAAATTACTGCGTATTATGTGACATCAATCACATGTGGAGCAGTTATCACAGCACGTGGGCCCTAGATCGATATGAAATATGCTTCCGAAGACGACTCGAACTTTGCAACTCCAATTAAGATTTGCCAATGTTTGAACAGATCTGGGAACTCTAAGATGATGCATTACACTCCATTTCCACCCCAAGATGCCTGGCAGATTGGAACTTAAGATGAGATATGCTTTGAGGAAAGGCCAAATATTAACTCAAACATAACACCGATATTGAAATACAACGATGTAGATTAAAACTGGTGCAACGTGGTGTGCATGTCGTAAACATATTGAATAGACGTAATTTTCGCATGGAAAGCAATGGGACGGTACCCAAAACATGTACCCCAAAATCGTTTAAAAACCGATACTAGTGCTGTTAACGCTATTTTACACTAGAGAAAGTGCAGCATATCATTTAATTTTCTGCTAGCAACGTTGTCAGAAGGTTTTAAATGTCAAGCTGCTTTTAACTTCACAGCTATATGAACCAAATAAGTCATGGATTGTTGCAAAGAGTGCGTTTCAAAGAAACCTACAGTAGCAAGTAATGGAAAATAACAGCAGTCGAGGACACGATGAGGTAGCTGCAACAAATCAACTATTCTACCCGCCTGTGCTTGTGAGACTTATCTTGATCCCTTATTCACCTCTAACAGGTGTAACAACATAGAATTCTTCATCTCTGCATGTTCTCTCAAAAAGTGTGGCATTTAATTCAAAGAGTAGGAAGCAATTTGGGAATCTGACAAAAACAAAGTATTATTTATCGAAGAATTTGTGAGAGAGGCGACGCTAAGTCTGCTATGATATAACACCTGCATCCCTGGGGATAAACAAAAGGAATGAATGGTGACAGGGCCTAGTTATCGCTTGCTCACATCAGGCTCTTCGATGTTCATTTCAATTACAGCCACATTCATCTGATATCACGGTGGTCACGTTGCTATGGATCTGTCAGCGTTGTTATGCAAAAGTTTCCCGCCCACAAGCGGGGGTGCCATTAGCCGGGCGGTATAAAATAACAACAACACAAATCTTGCACAAAATAACGCATGATCTGATTATCGCAATAAGAAAAAAATATATGCACACGCAAACTACATTAGTTCGCTTTGAAAATCTGTATAATCTACGAGTTGACCGCGAACACGGCGCTTCAAATTACCCGCGTTTGATACGTGTATGTATAGGTTGCTTTCGGTCGTTGAACTTTGAACCAATGGACTTTTCGGTCTAATTTACGTAGCAAACAATAGTTTTATACATATCTTAGACTTTGGGATCTTTGAATCCAATTTCTATTGAGTAGTTTTTGATGTCTGAGAGATTTTAACTTATTTCGCCAATTTGTTTGGACGTCTTCTCCCATAGTTCCCTATCGGCCCAATAGAATCTTATAAATTTTTTTCAAGATGGCGGCTAGATAGTTGGCTTTTGGACGGTTGTTTTTTTGTCGAATTCTAGCGTTGGGATCGGGAGATATCACCCAAAATACGAATCGCACGCTTTATTTAGAATTTCACGTGGAAGAATGGTTATGTTCTGGAAAGATAATGAGCTTGTCGGTAAAGATCACAGTACTTCGCTAGCGTCTGTTCTGGGGCGGTTAATCCAGATGCAAATGAGTGGGAAATACCTCCATTGTATTTGTCGCCCGGACCAAGCGAGATAATTACCCGCGAATTTCAACTACCAACGAGGCCGCGAGGGTTTGTAGAGACAGAAACCTCGACCAATTTCTAATAAAAAGACGTCTGAACGGTACCATTGGTGATTGAAATACGCGTGGGTAAAATAATGTTAAAAAAAAAAAAAAACACGAATAAGACCCGCAAGTGTGTTATCTGAAGAAACCAGAACATGGCGTCGGAACATGGCGTCGGTTGGAAAACAAAGGAAAATCCAGTTCTGCTGTCAAACAATCACACTCTGATCTCTTCCGTATTTCCCCAGCAGTTATTTTACTCATTGATTTACTCATGCGTATTTTTATACAACGTACATCTCCTTTGTATAGGAATGCACCATTTTTTTCTACCAGTCAAAGCTGCCAGGAAATTTTTAGTGTCAGCACAAGCCGACACATTCGGCATATCAAACGCTGGCGTGTACACTGTTACCACGATGGAATTACGGTCTTTAGACCGCGTTATAGTACAAAAATGACGAGAAGGAGTTTGTTATTAGAAAGAATGCGTTTTTAGATCGGAAAACGTAGGGTGTGATTATTGAGTGGCTGTGTAGGACAGCGCCAGACACGTCGGTACACCAGTTCTTGTCAAACACGCAAATGTATCAAGGTGACTGCTACGTTTTGGGGTCTCTGTATGTGGTAAAATTCAATGTTTTTGTTTACAATGAAAATATTCGACTTCATCTATGAACTATTCGAATTCTATTTGTTAATTTTAAATTTCTGCGTGTAAAGTGAAAGTAATGTCCAGAGTAAAGGCCGGGGTATTGTTTATCATATCGGCGGGTTCTGCGGCGTCTCCGGCGGTTGCGCATATAATCTAGAACCCTCGGCCGGGAATTACGGTGAGTTATGGCGGAAACTGCGATTTCTTGATGGCCTTAGTTTGGGCGTTCTGTGTGGTAGGATAGTCCAAAATATAGCTAAGAAAGAATTGAAACGGTGGTGTCAGTATGAAGCTTGAGAGCGTGGGAATGATTGAAATGAAAGCTGGGGTATTGTTAATGTGTTAACCAGAGAACAATAGAGGCGGAGACAAGACGTGCATTTGAAAAGGACAAGTTCGCGGGCAAAATCCTGCTCGGCTTGGTGCAACCAAAACAAATCTAGTTCCCGCCTGCAAAGGCGTAAACCAATCAGCTACTGTTGCCAGTAGTGACAGGGGTGATTGACATCGATTCCTCATCAATATGCATGCTTTACAAGTGAGGAAAAATCAAGGCCTTTTTGACCACCGTGTATCAATGACGGAAAAAATGTTTTTGCTGCTGCGCATTTGCCATTAACTTCCGATAAAGCAGGGTCCCCAAGTGCTTTTCAAACTAGTGCCAAACTTAGCAGTCCTGATTAACCGAGAGGATCAGGGAATGCACCCTGAGTGGTTTGCCCATAGCTAAATTGTGAACATAACCATTACGTGACCGAATTGCCTATAGACTTCTCAAGTTGTTGGCGAACGTCCTTCAGGGTCTTCGTACAATACGTTTCCAACAGCAAATCGTATAGGGGCATTCTTGTGACAATTGTAGATGTGTCGTACAACTTTCAACTGTCTTGTGACAGAGGTTGTCGTAGATCTTTGTCGGTCGTTGGTTTTACATGGCAAATACGTTGTAGAGCCTAATTCAAACTTATAGGTTCCCGAAAGATGCCAATAATGTACATTATCCTACTTCAATATGTTGGATGCCTTTATCGCTACGATTGTCTGTAAGGATTATACAATCACATTCATATGGCCTGTGACAATTATTAAGAGGCTGTCATATACAGAGTGTTATCTTAAATATCACCTGTGGACAATGATATTTCTGTATATTAACTGACAGATTTGTATTGACACAAGTAAGCTATCACCCACATTTGAGATAACTGACAAAAATAATAAACACCATCTCCTTTTTGGATGGGATAGGTGAGCACTGCACGATGAAGTAATAAAACAAATCACTATTCTGAAGTTTGAAACCAGGCAAATAATTGGATAAATTTTGCTAATATTCTTTTATATTCAGAAGCCCTACGACCTCCTACGACAAGACTTGAGGAAGTGTTTCGGGCTAAGATTCAGGACGTCTGAGGCTGTGCCACATGGCGCCAAGAGTGACCCCAATAAGACTATTTCATATTAATTATCCAAGAGGGGTTGTCGGGGCAGACTGGGACGGCAGACTTGAAATTGTCGCCCAGGAGAAAAGTTTCCATTTTATCATTAAAGACTATTCTTCTTTTAACTACCGAAACCCCACAAGTTATAGAAAAGGGGGGACATTACGTCTTCTATTGCTTAGAAAAGAGAAGTCAAACCCTTCACTAGTTAAAGACAATTACGTTTGTTTAATCTAGTTGTGTCGCTTTTATACCTATTTTGTACCCTGTTCTTTTATGTATGTTATTTGCAATTAGCCTTCCGGCAGGAATTTGCAATAAACTTATTAATTATTGAATGAATGAATGAATGAAAGAACTTTATTGCACGTTCATACTCTGATGAAATAAGTACAGGTCATGGTGACAAGCAGAAGTATAGTTACAGTGATTACAAAACGTGATATCTAACTACATCCAAAGACTAATTAATACTGCTATGTACAGGTTCGATTTCTTCTCGCTTCATAAGGCAGTTGTAGAAGTATGAGCATACAGGGTTTATGAAATATGGTTTGTCTAGTTTCATAAGGCATGCAAATTTTTCTGAGCTATTTAAATAACGAAAACTAGGAAACTTATCTTGTATACAATTAAAGAGGATTTCCTCTCATTATTGTATAGTGTACAATCAACAACAAAATGACACTCATTTTAAGATTCGTGTGTTGTAATTTAACGCCACATGGGTACCCATTCCACTGAGCGGCGCTCCCACTGCCAACTCGATGCTATCTAAGCTGGATTAAATTGTGTAACCCTTGATGTCACAATTGGAATATCATGCAGAATGTAAAAGTATGACTAAAACACAACAAAACACACAAAGCGATTCGTTCTTTATCTTCGAAATTCGTCGAGCGCTCTGGTCAGTTTTAGGTCGCAGATAGACCTAGTGGATTAATGGGGGTATAACCGTATAACCCATCTTTATCCCCGGGGGGGGGGGGGGAACGTTTACCTCACATTTGGCACGCCTGGAAAATAAACGCATTCGACACGGTGTAGCTACATACAAAACTCTTCATCTTGTTATTAGCTTCGTCTCCATTTACTTAAGTCATAATCCTCGTATGCTAAAAGTAGTCTGGGACAGGGACTTCTATGGCCAGGGTATTGCCAAAGAAGGCAAAAATAGAAAACTGTTATATTTATAATAATTAATGATATGAAAACGGTCCCGTTATCAATTGCTATATAACATATCAAGGAGCGACCGAAATAATTCCCACAGAAGATGTCCAAGCACCCTCATGCATGATAAACGAAAAGATGTTAGAAACAGACCCCAATGAATGTAGCAGTGTAGACAGTTTCTCGATATCTCTGCTTACTCATGCACACGTTGTAAGACCTAATGTCTACTTGACCTGTGGACACGCTTCTTATTGGGCCCAGGTGCCAATCATGGAAATGTTGAGTTTTTGTCAGGAAAGACTGATGATGAAAAATCGATTTCCGTATAAGATTCAGCCTCAAAACCTTAGACAGAAGAAGCATAATATTGCTCTCATTCAATTAAAAGAGAAGTATGATATGTCCCTTGCATTCTTGTCTTCAGTCTTTTTGTTGGGCTCATTTTGGGATCTAGATCTGTCCCTTTAATTTGTTTCGTCTTAAAGGGAGGGCAACGTGGCTGACTGTTTTATACCTAGCATGGCAGTTGTACAGAACAAAGCGTTGCAAGGTAGCCTAACAACAATCCGACAAAAAACTACTTATAAATTATATATACTATAATTGTACTATAATAATAACTATATACATACTGTACACCATGCGGGAATCTACCTACATTAGTCAACCGAATGAATACTGGTCTTCCATTAGTCGTCCAACTTTCAGAGATAAGTTTTGGAGGTCCCATATGACGGCAAGATAGAGTATCGTTGCATTGTCGTCCACGTAGGTAGCCACAGGTCCGGTACCTTAATCTTGCGCACTACAGCGTCACCTGGAGGGTTTTCAGGCTTTGTCGTGAAGGTGAAGCGTCGATAAAACATCTGTATCCACCGCTGTCTAAGCCCCGGAGCCCCGCCAGAGGATTGGGATAAATCCCGAAGGATCGTCTCGGTACGAGTGATTTGCTGTTTCTCCTAGTCTTCTTTAATGCTCTGGGCTCTTCTGTCCCAGGCATCACCTGTTGACACTTCTCTTTGGTTTTTCAATGTGTATGATAAGATTACTCCGCGGGTTTTATTGCAAACTGCCAAACAAAATTACAAATGGCTGTCTGTTTGTGACGAGATTGTAGCCTGTTACGAATGTGTCAATTATATGTTCGCCTAGCCTACACTGGTCGCTGGAAAAATAGTAGAAATTGGCCAAATAGACAAATGACATGCCAGATGAGTTAGAATGATATCACATTCACGTGTCATCTACTTTAGACACTAAATTTGATAAAAACGTATGAAAGCTATGATTCTTGGAACTCTGTCAATGGTTTCGAAGTCTCACCAAACCTATAACTTTAAAACTTCCTGAGCAGATATTGACTACTTACTTGACTAGGACAGAATCGGGTCATCCGTTAGAGTCGTCACTGAGAATCTTAATCAGACATCATTATAATTTACTTCACTGATTCATAATCAAGAAACTGTCTCTAAGACATTCGTCATCATAGTATGACCTACATAACCATGCTCTTCATATTTATCACTGTCAAGAACGGGGTCATTCTAAATACCATTAACGTACTTGAGACATATGGCTTATCGGTTGATAAAGCCTTATCTATTCCTTCGCCGCTAGCTTAGCCCGAGGGCTGCCTCAAAAAGATTGATCTTAAGCTTAGGACATGTGTGCACTCTCATGATTTATTGACCCTAGATAACTTTCCAATGGTACTACATGTTTTTCTCAACTAAAAGACTTATATGCAAATGTACCCCCACCGGGGCCCTCTCGTTGCTAGCCCCTGGTTGAAGAAAACATGCTGGAGCTCTGCAGGATTTCCACACCATTTCGTGGCACATTTAGAGTCTCCCAGAATAGGAACCCCGTCTCCTTATGGTGTGCTCTAAGTATTACCATTTTTCCGGCACAGTGCCCATATGATGAACCAATCTCAGAGAGTGCCTATATGTCGCCAGGTAAATGGACCGAGAACATTTTAGAGCCCGCGCTTCAGGATCGTTCCCTTTTTAACGCAAAAGGAAATTTTGTTCTTTTACTAGTCATTGTTCTCTGCAATTACGATGTAGAAGGAAAATATTTTATGACTTATAAAAGATTATTCTATTTTGCAATTGCAAAATTTTCTCTCTTTTGAAACAGTTATATTTATCACACATATCCCTTGCTTATGGTAGTAAATGATGCCTCTATAGTATAGCGTTGAAGACAAATTTGTACGTTGATAAGATAAGAACTTTATGGCACGACAACTGTACATTGTACAAAGCATGGCAACAACTCTTAAACATAATAAAAGATAGAAGTATAGAATAAAACTTAACATTCTAATTATCAATACAAGAAAATAAGGCTTAGCATACTTTTTTGATAAAGTGTTATAATAGAGTGGGGCTAATCATTAGTTTTCCAATGATAAAGTAGTCGTTTAGATATTTACCTATTTTTGCATTGTGGCGGTGGTTGCATTTAAATATATACTCAAAACAGTCTGTAGCATCGAGACTCTTAGAACTTGTTGTACTGGATTTGAGAGATGTGGATAAAATAATACGTAAAATATCATATCTAGAGCAAACCATGATAAAGTGAAATTCATCTTTGATAAATTAACATCACAGCGACATTTTACAAGCTCCGGGCGTTTTTTTTTTTTTTTTTACTTCGGTTTTTGACAGACAAGGACGACGTGGCACTGCACTTAAGTTTCTTTAATTTTTATCAACAGTGCCACGTTCAGATAAAAACATACCAATTCTAATTCTTATACACTTGGGCGAAGTGAAGAAAGTCGTGTAAAGTGCCTTTCCCAAGGGCATAACATCGGTGGCGTCAGGGAGATTCGAACTCGTGATTTCTTGGTTCTGAGTCGAACACCCTGCCGTTACGCCACACGACCCCACTACATTCTCCAGGTGTTTGAAGAATACATGCACGTTTATCTCAACCATGCTTTGAAATTGATGCCTTAAAAAAGAATATTAGAAAGAAAACAATCCATGCATTTTGAGGGGTTATATGTACTTCATTTTACAACTTCATGCTCAAATTGATGGCAAGGCCAGATTGGTTCAGTTCTGGAAAATGTCATGTCTACCAATAGGCGCTCTGGAACGGAATGGAAGTCATCTGTTTTATGGACCAGCAGGCATCTACGGTGTAAATTGTGACAACATCTCTTCTGGACGGATCCAAAACAAAACGCTGACAAAAGGATATTTCTTCGTTCAATTTCCCATCCTGATTGAACAAAAATTGAAATATGCAAAATTCACCATAGAATATTCATACGATGCATATATGTAGTCGTAATGTATTATGTCCAAATAAATGTAGATTTACGGCATTACTGATCAAATTTTATGAAAAAATAATTGCACGGATGAAAGCTGCCTAATGCTGTGTAAGGGCAGGTGTTCTATTTGTTCTCTCTACATGAATAGTCTCAATATTGATATTTTGTAATATAGAATTCATTTCATGAATAGGACTGCATTACTGTTATTGATGATCGAGAGCTTATGGAAAATGAGGGAGAGGAAATAGGCTAGCTACATTATAGTAAGAGCAATGGGAGTAAAGCGCAGGTATTTTTCTCAGTATTACTGTGTGTGTGCGTGTGTGTGTGTGTGTGTGTGTGTGTGTGTGTGTGTGTGTGTGTGTGTGTGTGTGTGCGTGTGTAGAAGACCGACCTGGCTGGATTGCCTTGATATTTAGTAGGTGGGTAGGTCTTGATGAGACCTGGAAATGATTAGATTTTGGACCCCCTAGCAACTTGTTACGGTACTGCAGCGGAACTTCCTGTTTTGATATCTCGTTCACATCGCATAAATCCCCAATGAGAAGTACTAAACTCGCAAAGACGCTGTTTCTTGAGCGATGGATCCTTACAGTTGGCATGGCGTCACAGCCGATGGCAGTGAAGCCAAGACTAACTACGTTATCACAAATAATCCCTGGCTTCTCGAGCTATAGCCACACTCGTCTGTCAAATACACGGGATTCTCAATCTTTTGGGAAAACAAGCAGGGAGCTAATCCCTATGTACAGCGTGACAAATGGTAGATTTTGTCAGGGGGGATCATTTCATCCACTTTGGCCGTGACAAGCAATTTATTATGCATCCCAGGTTATAAAACACCGGCTTGTTACGATACTGATTAAGAACACAGAAGCTTTAGACATCGAGCTTGTTGTACCGCGGATCCAAGTGGACATCAACTCTTAAAAGGGATCGCTTCATCCACTTGCACAGTCAGAAGCCATCCGTTACGTTCAAGATTGCTTAGTTGTGTTAATGATTGAAACCACGAAAGACATTGAGCATTACGTTGTACGGATCCAAGTCATCAGCTTTACAAAAGTTTCTAGGGGATGTAAGATTATTTTGTAACATTATATTTATCGGTCAGCTACTGATGCGCAGGCGCAAGTTTTCTCCAATTCACTATGTTCCTAGCAAGGTCAGAGATCTGTTTCGTAGAGAGTTGGTTGTGGTAATTTCTCAGGAGATGTTGAATGTACTGTAAATAAGTGGTAGGCTGGCGTCATCGTCAGCAGTTTCGTCCCTAACCATGTTTGCTGCTTATTTTACAATCCAGCTTAATCATCTACGTCATTCTAATAGCCCTAACATTGTGAAAAGACTAGACGTCTTAACATTGTGAGAAGACTAGACGTGATATGGGAATAAAGGGCAAGGACGTTGAAGGTCATAGTCTGGACCCTACATTGGAGACTGCCCAGGAACTGCTCAAGTTTGAAATAGCAACCCCAAAGGAATGCAAGTCTGATGCAGTAGTGACGTCAGTAGTGTGGTATTCGCAGAGTTTCGACTTACAGCTTGGCGAGTTGGTTCTGAATGAGATTCAGGTGATCAACTCGACATAGTGTCAAAGGAAATAGGGTTTTCTCTGTTAGAACTAGCTTGAAATTGTTCTAGCACTTCAATTGTCCGGGAAAATTGAGGTGTGACCCAGGACTGCCCCGGTCACCTGCACCACGGAGTTGACTACGTGTGTTATACAGATGAGCACCCCGGGGACCGAGTTTTCTGACTGTGATTATGCAAATCTCCCCAAACTTTTCGTCCCGCATCATCAATCTTTCTTACTCGAGGATAACCAGAGAAAATTGATTTCCCGACTAGCTCTAAAAGCCTTGTCGTCTTGTTGACTGAATGTGCGAAGTGAAAATCGACAATACAGACAGTACTGTCTCTTTTATTTTAATTGTAGATGAGCTGCAATACCAATATATAGTGTCGGATGTAAAATACTTTAATTCCAGACGAAAGCAATTCAATAACGTAAATGAAAATCAAGATATCAATGTGGATGTTAGGATTTACTATCAAAGCTCTCGAGATTGGTTTCGGTAAAGCTGTATGATATTAAAAATAAAGGTTTAAAGCTCTGTGAATATTACTAACAAAAGATGCACAAGATTATAACGTCACCAAAACTGGTGGAAACAATGCAGCTTGAAACGAAGGCTGTCATAACTATAACCATCATTGCAGTCTTAACAACTCATCAACAGTCTCTGTAAGCTACATCTAAAGTCGTCTGCATGTTGTAACGGTAGCTCGAAGTTAGTAGCTAAGATCCTGCCAAAGCTTTACCAAATGAAATAGATGGCGCAGCATTTAGGATAGGGCGCTGGGGACGATCGGTTATTCTTGCAGCTGTCTAAAGGTAACAGGCTTGACACCTCATGTAGGCATGATTGAACACCCTTTGGGCAACACTTTTGAACCTATCTTATAGTATTACACGTATATCGTATTACAACAACGATAAGTGTTTAAGGTATCTTCGTTTCTATGTCGACGTGCGTGGCGGTTTGATGTTCATTTCATTACTCTTGGCTCTGGCTCCAAAATGTATGGTTTTGTCTAATGGTACGGGTGTATTAACACATGACTTACTTAGACTAAGATCCTCTAGTGCCAAGTAGCACATCGGGCAGCAAGCTTCCTCCATTCAGTGTAGTTTTGGGCCAGGACTTCTGCTCCTTTCATGGTAATCCCCAGTTGTTCAAGGTCCTTCTGTAGCATGTGTCTCCATGTAAGTTTGGGTCTTCCCCTTTTTCGTTTCCCTTTGTCGGGTTTTCATTTTAGCGCTGTTTTTGCACATGACAAGGGATGATTCAACCATACTGGCTATATTGATGAAGGTTAGACATCTAGGTAGTAAGAGAAGCCAAAAATAGTTACTCAAGCAACTGGATAGAATTTTGAAAATTTTCAAGATTTTATCCAGCTGCTCGAGAAATGTTTTTGGCTTATCATACTGGATATTATTCTATTCACCTCAGCTTTATTCGTAGTCGACTAGTCTGTAACGAACCATATAGCCTTGAGAATCTCTATAATGGCTGTAATCCATCTAAACGTCTAAAATATTCCGTGCCGCACAACGTAACAATAGAGATCGTTCACTGCGTTGGTGGACTTGATTTGAAAAATGGACAGTATAACAACAACGAGATACCCATTCAATCACATAGGCCCTAGGCCCTTTCAGCAAATATTTACTCGAGGCGCGCATGACTTGATTATTGGATCCCCAGTTTCTCTACGCGATTTGTGTTTACAGTTTTCACTGATATGAATTATAAATACGTTGGTTTGAAACAAAATATCATTTTGTCTCATCAAAATTCATTCTCATGGTTCCAGCATTTGAAAAATATGTATTTTGTGACTGAAACATCAACGCCGCCTCAGCGGGTGCATTGTGTGCTTCAGATTGATAAACGATATCTTTTGCACAACAGCAGCTGTGAAACTGGATTTTGCTAGCCAAACACAAAAACGGGACGTTACAACGCGAGGATTACTCGCACTTAGAAAACTCGTATTGTAAGCCACTTAGATATTGACTCGGTGGGGAGTACTGGTGAGTTTACATGTGAATGATGGATGGTTGAGGTTCCCATAATTCCTTTTGCCGCGCATCGCAGCAGGGAAAGATTACACGAGTCTTCGGAGGGGGCTGAAGGAGAGTGTAATAACAAGATACACGTCTTATCATTATTTCATTCAAGTCTACAAAGATGTATGGTTTGCGGCAAATTTTCAGAATATGGGCTTTGGAAACTCAGTAGTGTGAAACTGATGCCAGGGAAGATGCATTGCCTCTTAACGAGAGAATGAGAAACAAAATGATCTTTATTGCAAATGTACGATGATGCAGAAACAAAGTTTAACATTTTTACAACTTCACGATAACGGTGTACTGACCATGCCATAAGCCTTAAACTAAGGTATCAATCCAATTTAATCAAGTTGATGCCCAAAACTGGTTCGAAAACGATAAACAAACATATCATGATTGCAGAGATATGATTATGCATATCAACAAAAGCTCTACATATCTACCAATTCATAATAACGGTACGCGGTATATGGACTAAGCCATAAGCCTTAAATAGATTTATCCATCCAATATTAATGTAGCAAATTGATGCCAAAAGCTTGTTATCCAGACTGACATTCCATAAAGGTGCTTTGTTTTTATCATCCATACTGTATCCTTTTTGGTTTGTTATTGTTAATGATTTATTTTTCGGAAGAAATATGTTCATCTGAAGCTGTTTTAGAATGAACACTGATAATTCCTAGTTCTTTTGCCAAACTTAATAACATTTTTGGCTTCTGTGTTTACAATACAAATAGCAAGTTATTGCAATGTCATACTGAATGGGCATACATGCTGCGCCCATGCACATTTTATGACTACACTAAATATCAACCCCTTACAGCAAATGTTGTGGTGATTAAACCACGTCTCAGCAATGTGTCGTTTATTCTCAGATGCGTTGGCCTCTCCACCAAGCATAGCGGGGAACCGCAAATTATACAACGTGGGTGAGGAGCTCAGACTTAAGTGCCGCTCGGAGGGAGGGAAGCCATTAGCCCAGCTAAGGTGGTACAATGGTACCAAGTTGTTGAAGCCAACCGAGGAAGTCAAGCGGACAGAACCCACCGGAGACTCCGTAGAGATAGAGCTCCACGTCCTTTTCCTGACGAAATGGGAGAATGGGGCGAACATCACGTGCTTGGCCGATCAGGGGGTGCCCGGAGTGTCACCATCGCAAACCACCTCCGTACAGCTACAAGTGTTATGTAAGTAAGCGGCACTTTGAAGATATGCTACCCACTTTTATTTGTGAACGAGTCGTAGAAAATGTGTGGAAAACATGAAGGACGACACAAACTCTTGACCTGACAAAAATGTGCGCAGCATTTACACAGAATATCGATCGTCCTTCACCACTTTATTGGCTGCTCCCTTCCATACCCACGTAGGGACATGCTAGTTCCTTGATCATAAACTGTGCCCTGGAAGCAGACAGTATCTGCACATCCACTGGGTACAAAATAGTTGCACGGTATGTTTCTCTTGTGGACATAAAACCAGGTTTTGTGAAAACCCTAGGCCTCTGGTGGAAAGAATGAAATGCAAATAATTGGAGCAACTGTAACAAAGTATATACATCAATATGGTGAATGATGGGCATCGACACCTTTCCTATATGAAAAAAAATCATGTTCATAAAAGAGTTATCAGACTTTGTACATTTGGGCCTCTCAGTCTGTCGTATTTGCCAACCGCTGGGCAATGCCGTCAACCACTTAATTTCGTTCCACAAGCTCAACGTTCCGAACATCTCTCTCTCTTCAGTGAGAACTTTCGCCTGAATAAATACGTTAAATTACCCGTTGACATCTTCTGCACCAAATGGAAAGATAAGTTATCGTTTCCCGACACATTTCGCAAGTATTAAAAAGCAGTGGCAGCTAGCTGTCACTTTGTAGAGGCAGACGCTGTTATTTCTGTCAAGAGATAAAAACGAGTGACAGTAACATGGCATTGATGCGCTCGTGCAGATCCTCCGGCCGTCAGCGTGCCAGAAAGGTCTGTTGTCGCCCTGGAGGGGAGTAACGTAAGTCTGAGCTGTCTGTCTGATGGGAACCCACCTGCTGGCGTCACATGGAGGAGAGACGGAGCGGTCCTTCCGCAGGATGCGATAATAAGGTGTGGGCAAGATTGCGAAATCGGCTATTTATCATAAAAGGTACTCTACGCTCGTTCTCATTTAAATGTACACATTTTGTAACGTCCGTTACCGTTTGAAGTAAGACGTTTCTCACATTAAGATATGCCATATGCAAGGTGCCAAACTGCCATTTTTATGAGCTAGCAAAGTTTTAAGTCGTCATAAAAACGACAGTTTGGCACCTTATATGTGGTATATCCTAATGTCAGGAACATCGTACTTCAAACGGTAACGGAAGTTACAAAATGTGTACATTTAAATGAGAACGAGCGTCTAACGTTACAGCAAGTAAAGAAATGTTCATAAACACAGCCATTACGATAAAATACACCAATGTTCACAAAATTACGTGTTGCATTACTGTCAAGTTAAGCCATAATAACGGTGAAACATACTGCTGCTAAGCCTTGAGGCCGTATAGATGCACAAAACACGACAAAATACCGCTGTATCATCATCACTCGTTGCAAGGACAGACATGTCCTGCATTGAAAAGGAACGGCTTTCATTTGTACTTCATGTCATCTTAAGCAGATCTACGTAAAAAGGGTGGTGACCTATTTGTCAATTTGTGGGTTATCGACCTGCCGTATTTCTAGGAACCTATGGGCAGCTGTTATGAACTAATCAAATCCCAAAATAACTTGCTTCTTAGCGCTTTCTTGGCGATATTAAACAACAAACCGCTTCCACACTAAGCTCTTAATGCTACTAGGTCTGGCTTAAAAGCCTACAGAGACAGTGTTTTGTGAATCTTCACGGCCTTTTCTGTCAGCGAAAAGCCTTTCACTTCTCCCATTCTCGTCCAACCATTCAGGAACTCGTCGCTGTTGATACCGCGGGTGTCCCAAGCAGCCGGCGGCTCTTACGTGTGCGAAGCCGATAATGGGATCGGGCCGACTGGGACCGGACAAATCACCATGGAGGTCATATGTAAGGCAGACATCCATTCTATCGATGCCTTCCCTATCTTTGCCATCAAGGGCACTAAAAGCTACCGCTGACCAGACGAGGGTTTTGTGATGTTAATGGTTTCACCGCATGGCAACTATAGAAGTATCCATTAACACTAACGTGATGCATGGATTGTCTTATCCTACAAGATTTCCCGTATCAGGGGGATTCTGGAACGTTTGAAAATATCCATTAGGTCTTTCCTGGTGGAGGTCATCAGGCCCTTGTTTTAAGTCTTACACATAGGCTAATTTCCATCAAAAAGTGTTAATGTGACAACTGCTTAATGCAGGTACAAATCATAGGATTAGAGGGCTTAAGTATCTAATGTACCTTGTTTGTATGCAATTGAAACGTGTATGCCATGGCGTGGCATCTATTACCTTTGAGAGCCCTGTTGCTGAGAAACTATTCATTAAAAGACGTGTATGTATATATTTTGTCTTATGCGACCCAGAAAATAGGTTGATACTGAAATTCAAAAGTTTTTTCTCAAAAGATTTATGACTGCAAGATTACACATTATCTTAAAACGTTAAAATCCAATTTCAATTTTGCTTTACCGAAAGTACTTTGGTTTACGGGTCTCTATCTTGGTAATCGAAGACATCGCACCCAAATAAGATGTGTCAACGGGCACTGTAATTATAAGTAACAGAACCGTGCGTTTGGTGATTTAGGCTAGAGAATATCCCGACGATCTTTCCATCCTCACCAATTCCTTTCTCGTTACTCTATTAGTTCCACCAAAGATAAAGCCGACCTTTGACCAGGAGATAAGTGTTCTGTATGGACAAGACGTCTTCACCGTGGAGTGTTCGGCGGAGGGAAATCCCAAACCGGGTGTGAGTTGGCGGCGGAGGGATACATACCAGCCATACGACAACCCTTTGACCTTGTCTCCGTTGAATTATCAGACGGAAGGAATGTATGCCTGTGTTGCGAAAAGTAAAGGATTTTCCGAGATCACGAGAGAAACGTATATTAACGTTATAGGTAAGCAGTTAAGCTTAATGCATTATCCATATCCACGTTATCATTAGAATAGGAAATAACTAGCGACAGGATGACACAGAAAATTGATGGATTTTTCGATGGATTAAGATTTCAACTTGTATAGGTAGTTACTGGTACGAAAAAAATTGAAGCTGGAGTTATGATAGGTACCACATGCATACCATAATGAGTATTACATTTTGGATATTTGGAGTTTCTTTTAACACAACCAGGAATCTCACCTGCTGACGTTTCGGTGTATGTCAGACACCTTCTTCAGAGCTTCTGAGTGGAGTACTGCTTCTCACCGCTATAAGTAGCCGATGTAGGTGCCGCTTTTGCGGCGAGGACACAATCCCAAACGTGGCTGAGCTTGTCTCCCCCCTCGTCCCGTTTCATCACTGGTGTTGACTTCCTGATCCATACCGCCTCCTGAATCCAACGGATGCGTCTGTTGTCCTCTCTCTCTCTGTTTCAATCCACGTTTGGGATTGTGTTATAGCGGCGAGAAGCAGTACTCCAGTCAGAAGCTCTGAAGAAGGTGTCTGACAGACACCGAAACGTGAGCAGGTGAGATTCCTGGTTGTGTTAAAAGAAACTCCAAATGCCCTATGTTCTACTAACCTGACGAAGTATTACATTTTGTCTTTAAACACCAGGCCGACCAGAAGTTGTGAGCGAGCCTGCTTCAGTATCAGCCACAGGGGGAGACACAGTTAAACTCACCTGCACAATAGCCTCTGACCCTTTACCCGATGACGTCATCTGGGAACTATCGGAGCATGATGGGAAAAAGATGGAGTTCCGAACCGGTAAAACTGGACAAATCTCCGTTACAAAAACCGTTATCACGGCAAACAGAGTACACAGTGCCTTAGTTATCACGTCAGCGGAGTCTGCGCACACGGGAGAGTACGCCTGCACAGCCGCCAACATGTTCGGAAAGGATAGGCAACAGTTCAGTGTATACGTCACAGAAGGTGAATGATGTCAATGCTTTTTCCGACATTGAAACCGTGAAAGAATTCTCAATACATTTACTCAGCAATTGTGCCTAGAGTGAGCCGTCTACTTAGTCATAATTCATAAACAAACGTAATGTTACAGTGCTAAATGCCAGAAATTACATGGACGACACTGCACGGATATCTGGATTTACCAATGGTGGTAAATGCCGGGTAAGTCTGGTAAATAAGTAACCTTTACCAGACTTACCCTGTACTTACCACCGTTGGTAAATCCCGATTTTCGTGCAGTGCGACCTAGCTACGGATCATCCCTATTTGCTGTGTTCATAACCTCGTAAATGATTATCATTTGAGCAGTATGTTTTATTGATACGTGCCCCCTTTTCCACTTTCGCAGGTAGTTCTGATGTTCTGCTAGTTGCTGCAGTCACCATCGGAGTCGTACTGGGGATTGTATTTGCCGTACTTATCGTACTGTGCCTTAGAGCGAGAAAGATACCAATCTGTTGCTTCTGTAAGTCACCGTTCCCTAAATAACTTTACGGCTGACGTTATCCTCTAGACATTCAAAGAATGCATGGATAGAATATTCGACAAGAATCTCTGGCCTCTATTTGTGATGCGTTTGGGGCACCAGTATGAATCTGTCAAAACCTTTCGAGCATTTTATGTGTTTTGATATCGTTAAGTTGGCTGTTGTGTGTCGTAACTCATAGGCTTCCTCGCTCAGGAGATTCTCTAAAAGGTTTCAAGAGTACATTGGGAACAATCTTTTCTTTTAAAGCGCTCCGCTCGGGGATAGGCAAACGATTTGTGAATGTTCAATTGTTATTACAGCTGAGAGGGGGACAAGGACGTGTGCGTTGAGTCCATGTTGTTCCAGATCTAATGACGGTTTTACCACGAAACCACCTCTCGACGCAAGGTAACCTCGGATATCAAGGACATTGATATGACATAAACGCATCAACAATCGCATCAACAAACGCATCATGTGAACAAACGCATCAGCAAATGCATCAACAAACGCATCAACAAACGCATTAACAATCGCATCGTGTTAACAAACTCATCAGCAAATGCATCAACAAACGCATTAACAAACGCATTAACAAACGCATCAACAAACGCATCAACAAACGCATCAGCAAACGCATCAGCAAACTCATAGACAAACGCATCGACAAACGCATCGACAAACAACATCAATCTAATGTGCATTATATTTACTGCAGCAAAAGGGCTACTTATGAAAATCTATGACACATTATCTCTCGTTTAATGGTTGTAGTGATCCTGATCCGATCTGTACATCTTTAAACTACATTATTCTAATCTTTAGCCACAAGCTACGTTATTCTTATGGTTGTACATACACGGAACAGAAGTGATTTCAATATTTAGCTTGACAATGCATATGTCATATATCGTTATTGTTATCATTCTAGCTTGAAGATAACACAAGATCTGACAGCCACCCTAGAGCTGCAGAAACTGAATGGTGTATCCAAACAACGGTCTACTATCAGTCTGGATACTGTTGGTCTATCTAGCCAATGTAAGTCATTTATTGTCGACACAATCTTTGATAGCTGTGTGTGTTTTTTTCGTTATCTAAATCTGCCTTGTAATATTACCGGGATATTCATCAGATGAGTTTCATCGATCGGCGGTTTAACTTGTCAGAGATGACGTGCTGGAGGATTGGTGATTTTATCCCTTTCCAATGAGACACGAAGCATCTTCCTTATATCAGGACAGTTCTTCTTAATGGGCTAACATTTCCTGAAAGTCTGCACGCACGTCAACGATACACGGGGAACAGTCCATGGTTAAGGAAGATATACAATGTAGAAAAAGTATAGAGACATCGCTTTTTAGTGATGACATTTAAATGGAGCATACGATAACGTGGGAGAATAATCAAATAGACCGCTTGGATATGTTTCTTGGAATACAGCTCAACAGTCCAATGACTAAGCGATTCTGATAAAACCGGTACCATAACTCAATGGAGTCCTAGTAGCTATATTTTAAAGCCAAACCTACTAGTGCTACGTAGTGGTACTGTACCGTAAAACTGATTAGGTAGAGGTCCAAAATACCAGTACTGTACCGATACAAATTTACACCAAGTATATGTGCTTATTTTGTGACTGATCTCCTGACCTCATGCAACACCAAACGTGACCAAAGTGACACCTTGGAACAGCATAACAAATATGCAACAGATCATTCAGGCAGGCCGGAAGTTTTGATAGCAAGGCCAAGGGAGTTTGGCGGTAGGAAACCTAGTTATGTTCATTGAAATAAGTTGAAAACAGTTTATTGATGTTTCTGTTATTCTTGATGAAGTTCAGAAGAACACATGTTAACTTTTCAAATTGTTCAGGTACAGCTACAGATCCAGGTCCGATCCTCTGTACCGGTACCGGTACCTGTACCTGATGGTACGTTTAGGTACGCAGCACTAGAATCTACCCAACTGTCTAATGACTTTGATTATCTTATGGATTTGTGTTCTAGTGAGTACACGCAATCAAGACTACATGTAAAGTCTCTTCTTTTCTGAGAGTATATTTTTCATCAGTTCCAGAGGCAAAGAAGTTCGAGTATGGAAGTCTGAACACACACAGAAGAGGATACGTAGAGGATACCAAGTACCAGAGACACTGTCCGTACTACATTGGAGAACTTACACTCAGACAGGAGAGTAAGGTATTTAAGCCTGGTATTTAAGCCTGGCGTTTGTGAGGAGGCACTTCACATTCTCTAACGTAATGCAGTCCTAAGAAAGGGGCAGAGGAATATAGTTTAATTGTGTCAATTGTATATTTTACTGACGTGTGGACAATATCTGCATATGAAGGTTGTTTGATTAAACTTGTGTGCGTGATTAAAACGCCCACGCCACGCCTACACAGCTCGCACGTTTCTGAGAATAGAAAAATTACTTCTCGCCGAAATTTGACAGGTATTCACCAGCTGTTCGTACAAAGAAGCAATCAGAATTTCCAATTCATGTTGGACATAAACTTGGTTGACAGGTCCTATGAGCTATTGGCGATAAACTATATTTCAGGACGTCTACGTCAATATTGCCTTTTCTTTTTCTATGTAATATCAGACTCAATCTAGGCAGTAGTATTTCAAAGCCTACCACACATGTACAATAAAGATTTTCGATATTTTTTTGCTGATCATGTATGGAAAGGAACAGGCATAGGTCATGAAATGTTCTTGGTTCACCTCTGATTTTGCTAGTCGACACTGGGTGAACTCAGTATTGTGTTCTATGAATCGTGGTTATCGAGTCTTCGGCATTATGAGCGTATACATGTATGTTGCTTCTCATTGATTCAAACAGTGAACGTTATTTCATATATATATATATATATATATATATATATATATATATATATATATATATATATATATATATATATATATATATATATATATATATATATATATATATATATATATTGAATAGTTTGAATGGATCTTGTTTGGAAAGGCTAATCGATTTAATGAATTCCAGTTGATATCCAAGGTGTTATTATCTTCGCCGAGAAGATCATGTTTTCGGTTACTCCAGCTGTTTGGTGGGTCTGTATGTATGTCAAGGGCATAACGTAAGAAACCTTTGATGGATCTTAATGATTTTCGGTAGGTGTGTAGTGGTCTTGCAAGGGAAGGTCAAGTTCGAAAATGGTTCACCTGGCCTTTTCCAACAGTACTGCAGCGGACTTTGCATTTTTGTGTGTTTGTATGTAGTAAAAAAAAGTGACGGAAACGTTAATGGATCTTCATGATTTTTGATTGTCTATACAATTTTTTTAGTCAAGAAGAACAAGCCTCCACCATAACTCCCCAAAGATCCTTCAGTCCCAACTGCCATTTTCTGACAAGACATTAAGAAGGAAACGCAATGAACGCGAATACCACTTGAAAATGACAATACACAAATTGCTGTTGCCTGGAAGCTACGCAAGTCATTTTGTAACGCAGCATGCCAATCATTGAACTGCCAACATAAGACAAATATTCCATTGTTTCTCAACAGAATTTGATACATTCCATTCTATAGATAAATTCAAATACATTCTAGAAGACAACCCTTACTGTGCACAAATGGGTAAATATATCAAAGAGTGTTTAGATCTTATAACTAGTAGTGTAAGTGATAGGTTAAACTCGACATGTTGAAGTATTCATATACTTGTACGTAGGTTAATCATTTTGTATCACATTGTCTGTTGTTTGCATGTATAGTTGTAGAAGACGTTGCGAAAGTCGCTGTACTTTTGTTGTGTCTATAATGATGTCTGTATGATTCTTTCTGTTGCTTACCAGCGTTCGTCATCTTGGAAGAGGAAACCCAGTAGTGAGGGGGTTGTGGAGTCGAGAAAAGTTGATACAGGGAGTCTTGATGTCCGGTCTACAACGGACTGCCAACACCACACACGGATAGTGTAACGATACGTCCGTCACGGCTCGTATATGTATAGTGCAATAAAGGTGAGAATTACATCTTAGATATGGTTTTGTCCATAGAATAGGACCGTAGACGAAAATGAAACCTTTGTGGAAGGTCGAAGTATAATGCAGATAGCGATTCTTAAAAACCTCACACATATTTTACAATTATTTTACAATATTTTGCAATAGAACACGTAAATATTCGCCAATGATAGCTGTCAAGAAGTGCAATAGCTATGATATCAAGTAGCGTCGAGCATTATGCTGATTGATGTTATTTCTTTACTCGCCATTAACACTATAAACTATCGCAATGAATGCCGATCAATGTGTTGATGAAGCAAAAGAACCATATCCCACACCTACAATAGTTGTTTTGTTACAGTCCTCCTTGAACCGTATTCATGTTGAAATTTATTTGGACATAGTTTACTTGTTATCCAGTAAAATCCTTTCCATGTTTTCTATCTTAGGCCACACCAATCTAATTTCTTGGTTAACGGATTTTTTGGGGTTAAAGTTTTAGCACGAGAACATCATGAAAACAGAAGGCTGGGGTGAAAACTTGCACCTGACCCTGTTCACCCCCTGAAACTTTCCTCTGAGATTCTGTTTTCATGTTGATTTTCCAATCTAGCTTTGTTTTAAATTCCGTTAACCAAGAAATCAAATTGGTGTGGCCTTATGCCCTATTTTACATTCAGATTGAGCAGTCAGGAATAAGTTATGGCCTCACTGTGGTGGATGTGCCCGGGAGTTTGAACCACCTCACGGTTGCTTTTATGACTCTTTCTTACCCAGGTGACGTGGAATCTGATTGATGAGGAGTTCAGGTGGGACTTATTTGCCTTGTGCGGCAGAACTGATTTATAGGTCATCCAAGATGAGCCCGGGATATGAATAGTTCAAGGTCAGGGTAATTACAAATTTTCCGTACCATTTCTCTCGACCTTCATTGACTGCAATCTTTAAGGGTTACGGCGTAAGACGGTGATTGATCGTAGGGCACTTTCTCAAGATCAAGACTGTGGATGATTCTTGAAGTTGGTCCATGGAGCATCCCCTGGATGTAGATACGAGACGAAGAGGATGGCATCCTGTAGCTGGGCGAAAATGGGAAGATACTGGGAAAAAGACTAGACTTAGACTAAAGAATAGAACACAATCTGTTGTCTTTGTTTTTCACCTCAGTGTCTTACACATTCGTGATCTGCATTTATTTACAAGAACTTAGTATATATTGGATTCACTTGTACAAAAGTCGTTTAAGAAACTCCCCGTGAATATAGGAATAAATCACTCTCTTGCAATCTAACAGGATAAAAGACAACTACTTTTACCCACTATTGATACAGATGTACGAAGTATAAATTTCAACATATCAGAAACATAACAGGTAAAGGTGTCTTGTGAATAAACCTTTTTTCATTAGCAACGTAAATATCTGTTATCTATATTAAACAGACACAGTGATGTCAGATTGCTATTCAAGTTTATAGGTTTTATGTTTATATGTATCATACAAGGATTATATCATGAGACAGAAAGAGTAGTACTGAATATGTCATATACCTTATCTAACAGTATCATCTTGTGCGAGCATTTATGTATAAAATTTCCTTATCGGAGAAAATTTCTTTTATCTAGCCACGTGATACTTTCCCCTGTGGCGTTAGAGTTCCAATATGTGATAGCGGTGATATTTGTATATTGACAAAGACGTAAATCTAGGTAGGAATATCAATATTTTTGTACCTTATCATATCATGTTTGATCGACGTATACGAGTGAATAAAACTTTTCAAACTCGTCTTGCTATTTTTACGTGCGTGACTATAATACGGTATCAAACTACGGCTCTCACAATAACGCATATCTACTAGACACTACATGGACAATTTTAGCACCAAAGAGTGGGATCTTACACTCGTATTGTGTTTGAGGAGACAAATCGTAAACAAATATGAACAAATCTTCAAAAGGTTGATACTTACTCAAATATTATACTTTCCATCTTCCTAACATCCCGTTGATTTTTTGTAGAAAATAATGTAAGATTAAGTCCATTTTACACGCTTTTTGAAATTATCTATTACAGATAAGAATATAGATTTTATGGTTACAAATCAGAATCCAGAATAAGGTCATGTGTTTTATTGAGAAGAGAGCAACTATCTACAAAGTATACAACATCTCATAGCAAGCCACTGGAAAAGTTCAAACATTTACGGCATATCTGCAAGACACCTCGCCTTCTGCCAGCAAGCTTTTAAGAAGGTTAAGGCTACGGGAAGATGGGACAAGTTCGTTCCGGATGGTAGCTGCCCTTTGCCGGCATTTCAGGTATCCCTCCCTGCATGGTAAGATATCGATTTCTATATCATGGTCCATTTCCACGCCGACTCTTCCAGGCGAAGAGAAACTCAGAAGAAAAGTCAGGACATGTAATTAAAAAGGCAGAGGTGAGGGCACTGATGTAGCGTGAACGCGTATAAGTAGTGCGTGAAATAATGCATAGACTTTGGAAGACGCCATGCGGTACATCACGGATCTGCATCCGTGAGGCACTGCTGGCTCACGAGTGCATCTCTGAGAAAACTGTTTCTGGGAACTTCATCAATGCAATGTTCTTACACCGTGTACTTCTTTGTACTTATATCTTTAGATATCACTAGTTGTATCTCGAACAAATATTCCATTAATTTTTTAGACATGTCTTGAACCTAGTTTGACGAGGGTTTTCTGTAACAATGATCCTACGTGCCTTGAACCATCGGTAAAATGTTTTCAAAATTCGTCGATCACCAAGCAAGGATATTGTCTAACGTTAGCTCTTTTCAAAACAAAATTGTGAATTGCAACACTCCAATTATCTAGCAAAATCTAGAGGAAAGTTACTGAAGTATAAATGACTGAAGAAAATGTACTTCAATTGAAATATATACGTAACTGCAACTGGTCCTCGGGATAGAGCTCTGTGTGTATAATTCTGTTGGAGCTGAATTATGTTGGCATTTGCAGCCAAAATTATGAGTCGAAATTGTGTTTTTGTCCAAATAAGCACACGCCTCCTGGTGAATTTTACTGCAAGAGCTCTGACTAAAAAAGAACGAACCGAAATACCCATGACTTTGAGACTACTTTTTCCTATATTCTATCTTGAGTGCAATGTCCTGCTAATGATTTACCGTCCAATACCTTTAAACTGCATCAACGTGCTATTCACACGCCTGAAACGGCTTCCAATAGTCTGGCAATATCACGAGATGTTCTCATTACGGTGCAACTTAGATCCTTGACAACGATCCGGTCAGATGAGAGAGGTCTAGCACGTAATCCCTGGGGTACTCTATCATGTCAGTAGTGAGCGTCATGCCATTAGCAGGAGGGGCTTTAAGGCAAGGATTGATGGTCCTCATTGCCCGGTCAAGCACCCATTGTCATAAGTCATTTGACAGGATTTCTAAGCTGATTGGATGAGAATACATATAAGATTATTACAAGGTGAGATGTACGTCCCACTGTAGTAAATGCGTCGGCTCCTCATTTGGAAGATGCAGTAGGGAAAACAGAAGGTTTGGTGCTGTCTTGCGTTATGCTTAGAACAGCATCCAGTTTAATTATGGCTTTCCTTCCAATTTCCTTCGACTTAGACCTTCCAAATTTGTGTTTTCTTCCTTCAACTTAGGGTTCTTCTTTCTGCATATCATCTCTCTCTTCCTGCATATAGATAAAATTCTGAATTCTGGTTCAAGTTCCCAGAATTCTGGCTCCAGTCCTCAGAAATTTGCAGAATTCTAACTTCGTTTCTCAGAATTTTTCAGAATTCTTCACAATTCTGCAGGATTGGGTTAATCCCAAGGGGGTCATCAGTGGCTGCTACATATGTCTAACTTCATTTTTATCTACCAGATGTGATATTAAGCCATTTGGGTTTAAGATTGCTGAAATGTGGGAGATAGCCCTAAATTAAACTAGAAATCCATAATTAAACTGGAGGCTGTTTTAGGTATATTGGAACGTGTAAATTCCTTGGTAGATGTTGAGAGGTTAGCATCTTTCAGTATCATACTATATATATAACCCTTGCTTGGCCAAAGTCATAATTACACGGGAATCCGTAAACTGGTGTAGGGGGGGGGGGGATTATGGTTCAAAATACACGATCATAAACGTTATTCTATGCCCGTGTGCTTTGCGTGTTTGGTACATGTTGAGCGTTCCTGTTGAATTTGTCTTGTAACCTTCACCGTGTGCTCAATTACAATGGCATCGTACACGTACACCCTGTGGACTAAATGAGATATGTTCGGTTCGACTAATGGGAGAGGCACCCGTCTTTTCTCTGATAGATGGGAAAACGATGCTAGACTGAACTTCTAAATGAATGACCAGTGATTTAAAGTATAAGAGCGTGTAAATGAGGCAATTTCTCCAAAGTCTACCGGTTAAACGGCGTAATCCATCTCCCCATCCTTCACGGTCACACGGAAATTACCGGCACGATGTGGAGCGTACGTATTCCATGTAGTTTCCTGCAGGATTATGGAACCATTTACTGAGGATTTATGAATATCTCAAAACGTCTTACTTCTGGATGAAAGCAAAAGAGCTTCTCGGTTGCATTTCGTCGCTACCTCTTTGTTTTCAGTAGCAATGAGTACGTATTTGCATTCAAGAAAGCAAAGTCACAGTTTACATTTTTCTATTCAATATAGAGGTCTTGAGACCTTCACATTCAAAGATAGCACTCGGAGGGTTCCTGTTCCTGGTCCCAACTACGCATGCGCACCATGCATTCTGGGTAATGTGTCAGAGATGAAGGTCAATGACCTTGAAACATTTCTTGTCTAGACCATTTTTTATACATGTGCAGCCATGTTTTGTTTATTATGTCTCCAATGACCCTTGACCTGTTTATTACCCACAATGTATGCGCAGTTGGAGCCATAAACAGGCTTAATATGCCTAACAGATCTTGCCGTCATCACTTTTCGAGCACATGGGTAACATGAGTCCTTTCCCATTGTAATCACACACGGGGTAAGCCTAAGTCATGACAGGCTTAGTCTACAGAGAATTGGAAACATCAGAGATTCATCAATGCTACCGGATACTGCTGTAGTCAGTGCTACCAGATGAAACACCCATGAGGAGATCCATTTTCATAATGAACTTCATGTCGACAGTTTGTATCAAAGATCAGTCAGCATAGGTCTGCCGTGTTACGTCGACTGGCGCCATCATAATGAAGCCACTGAAGTAGACCCAATGTCGCCTAGGTGGCAACAACCAGATTCCGTAGTGTGATATCCGTGGCTATAATGCTTATGTTTGTTCAGAGTGACCTTCATTAAGGCTACACGTTATCCATGCCTCTCTTAATGAATTTCAGGCATGAACTTGTAGTACGATATTATACAACTTCGTGACCAGATTTCTTATGACCACTCGCCACTCGTATCGTACTCGTTAAAGCGTGCATCAAGATGCTTTATCTTTTAGGTAGACCATACGAGGGGTGATCGATAAGTCCTCGGCCTCACCCAGAAATGAGGTCACAACTTAAATATTGGGGAATAATCTTAAACTATAAAGGCGTTTATGAATTTCTACCAAAATTCAAATCATTGTGATCATTACTTTTCAGGTGACACCCAGTAATGTTAAGACATGGACAATTGAGCTGCGACCTGAGGTGTGTGGGCCAATATTCTCTGCTGAATGTCAGATATCCGCTAAGAAAAAAGAAGGAAATGTTCACAAAACATTTTGACAATGTCTTCAAAGATCTTATGCCGATTCATGGCATTCATGGCACCAGGAGCTCGACTCACTCAGCTCCCATCACAGTTCAACCTTGTTTTTCTCGCCACTATCTACTGATTTTTAAATGGTCGTCGATTGAAAAGTAATGCCCACGTTAATTTGAAATTTGGTGCATATTGATAAAAGACGTAATAGTACATAATTATGCCCCGAAATTTGAGTTGTGCACCTTATCTCTGGGTGAAGCCGAGGACTTATTGAACAACCCTCGTATATAGCTATACGTCATTCAGCTACAAAACTTTTCAAGCCTTTGGCATTGAAGTAAGACCCTTGAACACAAAATGAAGTCGTGGCGACATGATCGATCACCACAGACGTAAGCTGATCCGGGATGTCTTTCAGAATCTCATGATAAAGTTCTTTGGCTTAGTCAGTAGCGACATACAGATGTACTATCGACCTCATATACATAACAAAAGCCAGTTAATGGCCTCAAATGACCTTGCGCTTTTCCACAAGAACGTATTGACATGCTGGTCCGAAGATGGACGCCTCGGGCGATAAAAGATAATGGACATGGTTAAGGTCCGCCGTCTTTTGTTGTAGGATGAAAAGGATGTCCAACGGCATCCTATCTAAACGTAGGGAACTTTCTTGCTCATGCTTCAAATGGATCCGACGGAAATGCCTCAGGATAGACCTGACCTTTCTAACCTAGCAGGAAACATTTAACTTCAAAAGATCGCAAAACCTCCTCATGTCCATCCAGACGGAATATCCTGCCCCGTATTTCGTCTTCAAATTTTCTTCTTCCCCACCTTTTGCGACCTAAACTACACAATTCTCTAATCGTCTGCTTTAATGTGAATGCAAATTAAGCTGTAGTCTTAGTCTCTTTGCATGGTCTATATGGAGAGAATAAGGTCAGCCGTAATTCAGTCTCCATGGTTTTACGCATGACAAGCGTTGATGGATCACCGTAGGTGTTGTGAATCCACAGGTCGGACCTGCAGACTAGGCAAGGAAATTGAATTACACAATTTGTGGGCAGCCGGGGTGGAAGTCCCAGCGGTGGATTAGACTAACATCAGTCACGGCCTTGTTAAACATGATATACAATGCCGTTAAAACGTGGATCTATCTTCCTAACAAAGTTTGAAAGACTAAAACGATTGAAGAGACAAATATTTTATTCGATGCAGTCCGTGACTAGATTCGTTAAGTGAAAGTTACAGAGAATGAAGACAGAGACGTTGAGAGATGACTCTGTGTTTCTATTTCCTTTAAGAAAATTTTTCTTCTTCTTATTTTCAGACCTACAAAGCGCTAAAGTATTGTTAGATTTTCAGATACTGGCATAGTTTCCATAGTTCAAGCCCCTTCATAATGACTTTATCTCTGTTAAGCCTCCATGGAGTAAATTAACGTAGACATGATGATATTGAGTAATGCCTTGGTAGTATTGATTAATGTCATCAGAAATGGTGTATTTTTTGCAGCACGACTCTCCCTAAAAAGGACTGAACTTCTCGTGCCCAAGGCTTTGAGTCCTCAAAGACTTTCGAGAAATAAATAATTTACACTTTTGTGCTTTATCTCTTAGTTCAGTCTCCATACGTAATTGGTCTCCCTGTGAGTGATTTACCAATACCGATACGTTGCACAACGAGAAGTGTCAGACATCAATATCTCTGGCCATCCGCCGGTTTCCTGGTCTCAAGAGGACGCCAGGAAGTCAGACCGTGACGCTTTGAACGTATGTATGTTCAATACTGTAATACATCGATCTCGACATGCTCAATTGAACCTCGCTGCAACCTGCATGGTGAGCCAGGAAGTCTTCTCTAAGAGTTGACAACTGCAAACTGCCTGTATGGCCTTTCTAAGAAATCCAGTTACCTTCACCACTGATCATGTTAGTGATTACAGTTCTGACGTATTTGCGGACTACAACTATCAAAATATTCCGGTTGTGGTTACTGCACTAAAGATCAAATACGAAACTAAGTAATTTGGTTAGATGTATGAAGCGAACGAAAAATAGGCACAGGAAAAGATGTTGCTTTCTTCATGGACATATTACACTATTTATCATAAGAGCCATCATCTACGTGCTACATATGTTCGGGTAGAGATTGCGATCTGGCATATCCTCTACGTGCTACATATATTTGGGTAGAGATTGCGATCTGCCATATCCTCTACGTGCTACATATATCTAGGTAGAGATTGCGATCTGGCATATCAACTACGTGCTACATACATCTGGGTAGAGATTGCGATCTGGCATATCCTCTACGCGCTACATATATCTGGGTAGAGATTACGGTCTGGCATATCATCTACGTGCTACATATATCTGGGTAGAGATTGCGATCTGGCATATCCTCTACGTGCTACATATATCTGGGTAGAGATTACGATCTGGCATATCATCTACGTGCTACATATATCTGGGTAGAAATTGCGATCTGGCATATCCTCTACGTGCTACATATATCTGGGTAGAGATTGCGATCTGGCATATCCTCTACGTGCTACATATATCTGGGTAGAGATTGCGATCTGGCATATCATCTTCGTGCTACATATATCTGGGTAGAGATTGCGATCTGGCATATCATCTACGTGCTACATATATCTGGGTAGAAATTGCGATCTGGCATATCCTCTACGTGCTACATATATCTGAGTAGAGATTGCGATCTGGCATATCCTCTACGTGCTACATATATCTGGGTAGAGATTGCGATCTGGCATATCATCTTCGTGCTACATATATCTGGGTAGAGATTGCGATCTGGCTTATCATCTACGTGCTACATATGTCCTGGTAGAGATTGCGATCTGGCAGAATCATCGGTTCTACTGGTGGAGATCTCGATCGGAGACTCCTTCGGCGGGCCTGTCCTGACTCCCTTTCAAAGGAAAATCTTTAAATTTACCGACTCCCATGCAGATCTCTACCGGCGATTCTGTGGACTTAGACTTCGATCACGATCTCTACTGCCAGAATCGGTGATTCTTCCAGATTGCGATCTCCACCCGGACGTAGAGGATCTCGCCTATCAAACATTATCTCTGTAGTCACAACATTGGAACATGAAGAGTCGCAAGCATGTTTTTAAAGATAGTGGTGTGGTGGTATTTGAATTCTATAAAATGAGATCTATGCAAAACAAAACTATACATCATTACCAACACAAGTTAAACTCTTCCGTAAATAGTAATAAGGTCACTTGCGTTATTCCGGGCGTTAACCTGGCCGGGTCAGCTCGCCGTAACATCTGGACATCTACTGCACTTGGAAGAGGCCATTTCTCAGTCGCACTCAATGCATCTAGATATAACCAGCCTGACATGATGCCAACATCTTTTATCGGTAGATTCTAACCGAGGACGGAATAAGATATGATATTATATTTTTTGCCTGACTTCGTTAACAATTTTCAGTCGCTATCAACTTACAAATCGATCAGAGTATACACCCAATAAGTACGGAAAATTATACTGATCATGATATATGAATCATGTGATGTGTTGCAGTTTGCCAACTTAGCCCATGGAGTTGGCAAGTGATGGAATGGAGAAAAGGAGTCACTACTTATTGGGTGTACATGTGTCCACAAAGATCTAAATATTTCTTATATTTTCATATATGAGATATTTACTTATGTTAATAGTTATATGTATTGATATATTATGTTCCCTATATATTTCCCTACCGCACTTATATTCCCTCCACATAAGAAAGGCATTTTGTGAATGATATTCACCATTCGACGGTAATTGTTAACTTCAGAACGCTAGTCTGCCAATTGACCTAATTCACATCAATCGGCTTTCCCGGTGTTTAGGGGGAGACGTCCTTCGCCTTCTGTATTAATCTTCTTGCAATCTCCTGTCAGGCCGACACATGTCTCGTCAGCTAAATTGAATAATGGATCATTGTTGGATGTCTTTACATAAAAGACTTTACACAAAAACGGAGACAGTAACATTACGTATGATACTCCAGGCAGGAAATCGCACGGCGACATGAGAAGATTGACATTCCTGTGTCTTGAGGACTACTTCAAGATCAAGGTCTGTGTAGAATCAACTTTCATTCTTATGACCTTGAAATGTAATAATGTCTTAAAACAAATATGACGTATAAAGAGAAAATTGGAAATTCCTGCCATCACACAAAGACTAGACGTGAATCATGAAATCATGAGAATTGTGTTCCTACATAATATACGTTCATATTCCACGAAAGAAATTCAGCCCAACAAAATAGTTTCTTTTACACTATAAAATTCTTATTCGTATCGGCTCTCTGAAACCCTGTCGGATCTAGGGACACACGTTCTTCTGCCATTGATAACATTTACCTTCCACAGGGAGCATAACTTGTTACATGTTTGATGAACATTTATTTCATGTCTTCAATCACGGATATCATGGTACCAAACTCTGTTTCCTAATTCACCATTTTAAAATGAAGTGTACAGAATATCCTCTAATTACAAACCACGGGAGTTCTACGATTGCATGTCTGCCGTTGTGTCGAAGATGTGTCCCCTGGAGTTCACCCCTGCAAAAGACAGATAGAGGTATTAACCTATGATATATTATGTCTTTGCGGTCTGGATGATTCATCAACCCCATTAGCGGTGGCAGATCGTCGGGACGAAAGATTCAACCTAATACTAGACATCCGTTTTCTATGATAAACCAAGTTCAACATGTATCTAAAGGTCATATCAGTCAGTAATTGGATAACTTTCAACAGCATAACCTTTGCTTTCCATCCTTTCATACTGTCTAATAAATCAGATATACGGTATGAGTAATTACAGAGTGTACAGTAGAAGAACGAATGTCATAAATGTACGTCCAAACAGTTCTTTCACCGACAGGTTGCATATGGTATCTGTCAGACAGTGCTTATTGACTTTGACTCAGACTGAGCTTAAGTTTACCGCATGGCGCCACTTTCAGCTAGACAAATTATGAGACTACTCTCTGTTCCCCCTTTAGGAATTTGCGACTCTCAGGTGAACATAAGTTATCAAGGTACTGTACAGAGCACGCAGGGCAAATACATCAGGAGACTTCAATGTCTTAAAGTTGGACACACGGATCGGGTGAACGCGACTTGGTAAGACTTTTTGATGGTCAGTAAACGTCCTGGAAGTTGATTTACCTCACGGCCATCCGCAGCAACCATAGCAGCTCTCATTGGGTGATCTGACAATTTTTCATCATCATTATCACTGCCTGCAACCATTTTGGTCATGAGCTTTTCGGGGCAATTCTCGTGAGACCAATATGTCCCGAGCAATTCTGTCGCAAATTGCTTGCGGCGACGCTGATCCAATTTCGTAGCAGTAACTTGCCGGCTGCTACCTTTAAGTTAGTGCTCAACGCACAACTACTTGGCAATAGCGGAGATCACAAAAATGCTGAAAGGCATGACTTTTATTTCATGTTTACATACTCGAAGCTTTTAATCAAAGTCTAGGATGTAGCTACGTGGAAAATATCAATGAAATAAAAAACAAATATTTATGAATAATGTGTGATGTACTCAAATAAATAACGCGGTCGATATTAGTATTTTCAACAGCAGGCAGTATATCTATGCTAAGCTGGTGCAAACTTAAATGGATATCAATCAACATGTACCATCAACAATACATGCATTACTTGTGAACCGGCAATGAATCAAATTCAATGTTAGCTACGTATACAGATGAGTTTGAATGTCGAGTGATGCAGAGCGGTCTCCCCTATTCTATAGCAGCAACCTTGTCTCTTAGAAACGGAGTATATATCTAATAAAAAGCAAACATACTAGTGCCTTAAATGTCATCCTACATGTACATTTTACAGCAATATCCATCACATAGATTATCGAGATTACCTTCGTTTTCACAAACGTATAATTCAAATCCACGATCTTAGAGTTAAGGTATGAAAGATGTCCGTAGAGTTGATGCTGCAATAAGAGCATAAATCATCGTACTAAGACGATCGTAATCACATTCCAAATAAACGAGTTCACCACCTGATCTTTGATATCCCTATCGATCATAATTGATACCACTGCTCAGTCATCTTTTACAAAAGCAAACCTTCTGTTCCCTGTTCCTGTAATAAGTCATTACTGTTCCTCGTTTCTAAACCGAAACGCCGGATGTGCAAAAGGATCGTATCCTACCTTGGGGATTGTAGAATCCGTACATTTGTCATGCTGTAAGAATTATAACATGAAATTGAAAAGCGAGGCCTGCGGGTATTCAGTATTCCTGTCAAGAAAGCAGACAAATCCTCCGAAATGGAAAAGTTTGCGTGGTACACTGATGAAATTACTCCAGAACGTACAACAAGAAAATACCATTACCTGGAAGTGGAAGACGTTATTGCTAACATCAGTGGCGGCTGCGCCTGCATTGATTCGCAATGACACATAGCTTGTGTTGATTGGATGCGATATCGATTTACATTTAGTTGAAATCCGGAAGGGAAGAAGTTCGTTAGAGTTGAACGTTGAATCGTCTGATAGTAATATGATCAAAATATGATTTTAACGTTAGGCGCTGGATACAAATCAAATTTTACAAAGTGAGGAAAGAGCCAGGAATGGTAACAGAGTAACTTTTTATACCAGTTAGCATAGGCCCTATTGTAGATCACCACAGTAGATATTGTGATGTACAGAAACATACAGTTGTGCAATGCCGCCAACGCCATCAATGTGCTATGCCAAGAAATGCAGACTGTCGGCTTTTAGAAAACCACATTTCCGGTCGACCTTTAACGATAACTCAAAGTTCCCATTAGCAAAGCTCCCAACGGTAGGAAAGCTGTCAGTCGTAAAAAAACTATTTGGTATTTTAGCCGTAGCTAATGGAACATTTGCAGCTAGACCTGAAGCCATCGTTGAAACTTGATCTACAGTAAGTGTACTTCCTACCATGTCTTATTCTGAAATTGTGGCTGCTACTGTGCTTGTTTCTTACCACCGATCACTAACATTAGAGGCGTATCTTGAACCGGTCTTATCGTACATTGAATCGGTGATAGGGTTACAGAAACTGGAATTTAGGGAGACATTTGTAGGGAATTATATCACATTAAAACACTGCATCAAGTTTTTCCCTCTGAATTGAGCTATCCATCGTTGCAACGATAGGAGTTGTGCACAGATATTTTTAAATGATATTCTTATACGCGATTTAAACTTCTCATGATTTCACGACTGGTTGCATACATATACAAATGTACACCCAAGACCAAGAGTCACTGGTTTCAAGCCATGAATAGTAATAGGAAAACACATCATATACTTCATTTGCTAGATATATATACTAGTATATGACGATGATTTAATGCGGCGTTGTGCAGCAACGAGCTATTTACCTCGTCTGGTGCCTGGGCAGAATCATTGTCCTTTTTACCTCGGGCAATGACCTTTTCCACAGACATGGTCATTTAGCTTATAATGGGGACAGTCTGTCGCGATAGCTGACCATTGCTAATCGACGATGAGCAATTGGCCGCCTTAAACAGCACTGTGGTAATGGTACCGCTTTCGTGGAAGAAAGACATCAATTGCTGAGGTTCTAAACATCAGTATATTGAGGTACGTGACAAAAAGACCAAGATACTATTCACATCAACAATTTTAGTCTATTGCTGCGGTCCTTTTACAAGATAGGAATGATTCTTTTGATTTGCTATACCAGCGAAGACTTATCTTCTATTCATCAAAGAACGGCTAGAATATCTGGAAAATATAAAAAACTTTGTTCTGATCCAAAACACCAAGTTTGTGGAAGATAAATGACATTCTTGATAAGATTATATTGAACGCACCCTATGTTAGTCAATGCTTCTTAAGAGGGCCATTGTTAAGTCTGTATGCTTTAGCTGGATTGTGTTAAAGAGATATCGTGAGACAGGGGGTTGCTGACACTCACACATTCCAGCCGCAAATGGCAATACATAGATGACCCTTGTCTCACCTCAGCGGCTTTCCACCAGCTGTATGTAACAAAACACTAAAGTCTGACAAGTTTATTGATTCATCCAATCTATGGACGCAGTAAACAGAATCCCATCCCAAAACCTACATCGACTGTAGCAGTAGATCGACATCGCTGCTGACTCTATCAAGCTGTGCGGTTACTTTGAATTCCAGGTGTTCTGTCATGATAAGATTATTCTATCAGTACATCTTCCTTTTTTCTGTTTTTGCCGATCGTTATGCGTGACATTGTCGCCTATCAACAGGGACGCATTGCCGCCTATCTACGATTTCACCAGATGGTGCCACTTGAGTGGATGATCGAAAATCAGCACTGTTGAGAGTTGATACAACATGCTCTTTGAACAACATGAAGCCTAAATGGAACGGACGATATGGATCACTGGAACGAAAGATTTGAATTGTAGACCGGTAACCGTCTGGTATTCGAAAAGAAAATTATATAAAACAAATCAACATAGACACTCTTTAAACAAGAAATCTTCTGATTTCCAATTGCAATTAGGAGTAAAAATTCAGCTGCGTGGACGAAGTCAGCACGTCATTCTTCTGCTGGTAGCCATGGTGATTTCGCAAGTCTGACTACATTTCTATTGATTACCGGTGCTACGATTGGATGAACCAATTCTGTATCCGTTTCGCAGAACCCAAGGACATGGTGAAAGCAATTCGATAAGTCCACTCGACTGTGTCACAAGCAAACCGTAACTTCATCAGATTCTCATTACTCATTGACGTATAAGATGGCAGACCTCCTGCAAACGACGCACTGTATGGAGAAGATGAAAGGCGAAAGCAAACGTAGCCAGAAGCTTTGTTAAAGGCGCTCATGAAGATTTAGATGGTTCACTTCTAGAAGGCATGTTATTTGATAAGGACCATGACTATCAATGGCTATAGGTTTCTAACGGAGCTAAAGTACGTTATGGTTTGTGACCAGGCTGCCAGACATTTTAAATCCACTTTGAAGTCTGCTGGTCATGGATCACCATATAGCGTGACCATATCCACCTGCTCTCAATGACGTGTCTAGCACCCTTAGCCATAGATAATCTGATAAAGAAATCAAAGCCACCTCATCACCAAGTTGCAAGACTAAGCAGTGAAGAACATAATCAAAAAGATTGACGAAGCTACAAATATATTTGAAATCCATGAGCTTTTTTTGAAAATTTTGCTTACCGGAGATCTGTGAGATCAATGTTCTCGTCAAACCGTGGGATTATCCGACAAATTGCTGACGGAGAACCCATTATAGTTAGACATGGGCCATTAAAGTTGATACTTTGTGGAGTCGAAATGAGGTTTTTGACCCAGCTATACCCTTGAATCTTACTGGCATCTTAGAAACGTTCCAGTGCATGCAGTACGTAGATACCTTTGTACAAGTTTACATGTGTTTTGAATAAAGGTTCAATAACTATAAATAGTAGTAATCATCATTGATACTATTAAAATCATTTAACAAATATAATATTTTGCACATCTGTGTTCTCTGAAATGCATTTTCGTATGCCAACTGAAGATCAAAGGGTGTTTGAAGTAATGGTGGTCGATACAATCTTGAAAATCATACGTTACTTTTTTTCCCCAAGGGCGCGGCTGTCTGCCTGTTGCAGGTCGATCTGTTGGGAAACTTGCATTCGATATAGAGCCCCTGACAATAATAAGCTGCCACAACGGAAGCGTATCCAATACCGGTGCAATGATAGGGGCGAACAATTGGTTCAGGCCCAGTTGCCAAGGCCGGAGGTTGCAGTGCCAGTCCACGTATCAGATACGGGGAGGCGATGAACTCGTCGGCTAATACAAAACTCTGTGACATTTAAAGGCCTCGTTGTTAAAAGCACTTGTACGCAAATTTTATGACTATATTTGGCACTTGAACATTTCGAATGCGTTTTCTTTTTTCTCCTGCCCTCGATCTTACTGTTTGCTTACTGTTTGATGAACAAATGAGGTGTATTTCTTGATATCCATACTAGCTTCAGAAGGAAAGGTTTATAACTCTAAATGTCATAATTGCATTTTTGTATCTGTACCAGTGCTTTGGTAGTAGGATGATAATGTTTTATCTTTATGTTGACATAAGGGCTCATCTCTCTTCGCACAAAAAGTTACACAAAAGTCTACATCACTGTCACCAATACCGGTCAGTCGCTTCCAAGTATACTCAGTCTGGCTAATCACTGAAAAATAGGGGACTCCGTTTAGGTTATTCATTAAGTCATATATTGAATGAAAAAAGCTACATTGATATAAACTGCCCACGCCGTTCAGCCGCAGCCAATTTCAGGCTGGACGTTTTTCATCATTAGGTAGTCAGTGTGGAAAATGGTAACTTGAAATGCAATGCTTCAAATTCGAACAGTAAATGTCAATCTAGACAGAGTTATGGCAACATGTTCAAGTTTTTCATGAGTTTCGGTAAGATTGCGTCAAAAAAACGTTTCAGAATAAAATAACATGCTTAAGCTATTCTTCAGTTGCGGGGAAGACATCTTTGTTGACATTCATTCAGCAGTGAGGTCATCTTTACGATGTTACAGTCGAGATCTTGACATAATGTTCTGTTATCTGGCTGCTACATGTCATAAGGACCTTGGTTTTCGTGACATTTCCAGCTGTTACACAGCTAAAGGGTCCCTTTGGTTAATCTCCCATGCTATGGAAAGATATCTTCGTATTGATCCGTTCCTGCCACCTTGATCTTTACGCTTTTGGGTCTTTTTTTTAGAGGATAAGCGCCATCGCTGCATGGCTGAGTTACTGACTGTATATGCTGGCAAGATGCCTGATGTGGCTCTGCCGGTGAATGTACTTTGTGACCATCAACAGTTCTTTTTCTTCTACCACTGAAATAAACGTTTTTCAACTATTAGGAATATGAAAGAAATGCCGCGTAGCCAATTGCATAATGACTTCTCAAACAATACGTCTTTTCTACAAGTACATCAGTGACGTGGCCTGGGATGTCGATCTCTTGGTGTTAGCAGCCGAATGGTCTTTTTGATGGGCTCTCCAGGCGATATGAAAAGACTTCTGAGGATTGATCAATTCCGGCTACAGTTCGCATGAAAATGACAAGCATTGAACTTTCGCTCAGGTAGAAACTGGACCAAGCTCAAGCGCAAGGTCAACAATGGTTCTCTGTTCGTACGTATATAAAAAAATCCCTGCAGTCTCATTGATAAACGGTCCAAGTGTGACCGGCTGAAATGTCACCCTAGTGGATTTAAAGTGTTCGAATTCCTTGTCATGATCCACCTGAAAGCTCCACGATTACACGTGTCCCACGACACGTGTGGGGTCGTGTGGCGTAATGGCAGGGTGTTCGACTCAGAACCAAGAGGTCCCAATTCGAATCTCCCTGACGCCACCGATGTTGTGCCCTTGGGAAAGGCACTTTACACGAATTTCCTCACTTCGCCCAGGTGTATAAAAATTAAAATGGGTATGTTGTTATCTGTAGCTGTACGTGGCACTGTTAGTATAAGTTATAAAAACTTGAGTGCAGTGCCACGTCGTCCTTGTCTGTCAAAAGTTAAAAAAAAGTGTGCCCTTTTACAGATGGGTAACACGATTTGATTGTCTGCGGTGCTTCTTCCAAAGAACAGTAATTGAGTGGTGCACCTAATACACTTAGTACTATCATTAACAGAGGACAATTTCAAGTTGGGGTTGGTCCAGTCTATAGACCTCCCCAACCTCCAGATGTAAATCGGGCTTGAATAGTTCAGCCATGCACAGTTTCTTCTTTGTTTTTGTCTGTGCCCTTTTTTTTATATCCGCACCACCACCGACCACAATCGTACCCACCTGAACGTGGAGCTCTAGCAGAGGGTTTTATTCAGTACAATGAAGATGCAGATGTAGCCGCCGAAAGAAATGTGTAAGATGATTCTTTTTCATGATTAAGCTTACCTCAGTACATCTACTTTACGTCAAAGGAAGCATAACAAAAATTATACGTATGTATTTTCAGTAACGCCTTTTAGAGGCAAGGGGATACAATGGATAGCTTTACACACGCGGTTTCGGAATCGACTAAAAAAAGAATTAAAAAAAGAGTTCGGAGACCTCAAATCTCCATCAGGTATTCTTATCATACAAATGGCTCCCACATTTGCATAATATACGCCTGGTCTTGTACAGTCTCCATTTTTCATGGAGATAAAAAAACGAGTTTGTAAACCGTGCCATTGTAAAGGTACTGGAAACGAATTCTCCACAGATTGTTCTAGCCTTGAAAAGCAGATCGATGTCTTAATCCCATTGACACGAGAGCTAAGTACTAATGTAGAAACAGTCGACACTGGCACGGTAATAACGCACCTTCGACCAGGTAATGACATTTACGTCGCTTGGCGTTTTGAAACTCCTGATTGAGCAATTTCATTAGTAGAGCATGCAAATAGTGTCAGCTACACGTGTTTGGCATACTGCGGCGAATACATTGTTTTGCAACATAACAATATCTATATTTTATATGTGTGTATCAATCTATTATATTTCTATTTCCTGACTATGGACTGGTATTATCCCACATTTCGCAAATATGTTTAAGCTCTATTAATAGACTATAATTTCTGAAGCAGAAAAGGAGTTTTAATTTGCAAAATAAAGATCGGACTTTGAAACTCCCAACTTAAGCTGAATTTTTATTCGGCAAATACTGGAGTTGAACAGTCGATCGTTTGGGTAAGTTAATTTTTGGGGGAAATTATAGTTTATCTTTGTTTCAGAAGTATTTCTACCAACACAGATTAACTATTTAGCAAATCACAAGTTGTTTATCTATATCTCAACTTTTCACGTTATCAAACTTCACGCTGTGAAAGTTGAAGCACTTAGTCGTAGAAAAGATGACGGCCACTTTGAGTGACTTCGATTTACTGTCTGTTATTGAGCTAATGAAAGATTGATTTTCAATACCACCAGTCTAAGCTTTGTGGAGTGACCTTGCCGCAACCTAAAATACATAAGAACCCGTCACACCACTCTGAGACCAATTTATGTTTATGATCTATAGGCTGTGCCTGTGTGCTATCGCGAGCTGTAAAGTATATAATGAAGTGCACTTCATAACTTTTCTGTAAAAGGAGAACCCAATGTGGCATATAAATACAAAAAAATTTGCAAACTAGTGATTTTGCAATTGATTTAAATGCACCGCTATCTATTGTACCGGTGCTTTTTTTTATACAGAACAAAATGTAAATAAATGTACTGATGCAACAAACCAAGACTACTTATCAAGTGTGAATTGACATAATTAAAAAGTGGCTAAATAAACAAAGAAGAAAGTAATGCACATCGTCTTCTTCCTCCATTATTTGTTCATATTTTGGCCAGAAGAGTTCTGACTGTCAGCTGATGAGGGGAATACCAAACTTTAGTTTAACAAGATTAGGATAAGGCCCGGTGGAAGGACAGACATAGTGCTAACGTTGACGTTTTTATAAGTAAGACGGATGGCCAGGCCACATGTCCGCTTGTTAAAAGATCCACAATCCAGCAAAACTACCCAGCCGTATCCCTAGGCATCCATCAACTTGTCACAGTCGGATCTTAGGACCATTCTTAAGACTTTAAGCCCGGAAGAGCGTAAGTCACTGTAATTGCAAGGTGAAGACAATTTATCACCCGTGCATCTGGAACCAGAATGAATTGCAGCACTTTTTACGGATTAAAGATGTTCCATGTGCCTCTGGGAAGCGCCCTGCATCTTTGGAGTCAGCGACAGTGAAGATTCAATTACAGACGATCACGTACCGTGTGTCTGTGGCAACTGGTTGTAAATGTCACTCTGATAACTTCCTCATACTTCAAACGTTCCGTCACGCATGGGTGGATATTTCCGCAACAAAAGTTTGCTTTTGATCTTTACTTGAAAGAGGCAATCCCGTTCTCAAATTAAATTTGCCCTGTTTAGCTTTCAAAACGTTCATCTAATGATCACACAAAACAAAAAATCTCTGTTTAGAAAAGATCCCTTTTTTCACAAAATGCTGTAAACAGAAGATTGCTGCCAGCCGTTAAGCGTGCAAGGAGTCATATGTTACACTAATTGAGAGTGCAATGCCTGTATTGGCAACATACCCACAGACGTTGTTTAAGTTACTCTATCATTGCACTTACACCAAAAGAAACACTCTTGACATTTAAGCTAGATTATTATTGTCTTAAAGTGTCCTTCTGGATAGACTATGACAATTGCATCGTTTTGCGTTGGCGCCGACTGGATATGCAGCACAGTAGGAGGCAACATTAGGCTGAAGTTTGAATATGTAACTGTTCCGTAGGTGCCTGGCAAAGCGTCGGTCTAACAGCTTTTAATGTCGCAATCAAAGGTACGTGCAACACAAGATAAAAAAAAATCCTAGATGCCCACTTTATATCATCATTTATGTCTCAAACATTTTGGATGCGTAGACATGGGAGTGGGTGAAAGAAAAAGACTCCCCATCAACATTTCGTCTTCCACACAATGGGAACTTTGTCTTTCAAGAATGAGAGGCACCTGTTCAATTTTTCGGGGAAAGGAATATGTTATGTTTTTAACTTTGTCGAAGTAGCGCCTTGGTATTAAAGCCTGTTATTGTAATGTCGGTAATTAATCTTTGACAGTTACCATATGCTGCTCTTCGAAAATGTATTGCTTGAAGCTGTAAATACGTAGAACGCACTTAGCTCCACAGCATAATTGCTTGAACGATTTTGTGGCGGGCAAGTTTACAGAGTCACGAGGGGATACCGTAAATCAACTACGAAAAGCTAAGCTAAATTGACGACACAAACTGATCCAATGTAGCAAAAATACAAATATAGTTTGGAACATAGAAAAGATAGAAAACCAGAACAAATTACAGAATAACCAACAATCCCAACACAATTGCTGATCAAACAAGGTCTCTTGATACCACCATGTACATCAAAACAATTATATTCTTTTCTGATCAGGAAAAAGTTTTGACATCAAGACAAAACAGCCAAAGGGATAGGGAAGGCCCGCCGAACCAGAAAGTGCGAAAAGAAAATTCGATCGATTCTCCTCTACGTGTATATAGTCATGGCTTTGTGACAGAGACGAGATTTGGCATGGGGGTTTGCTCCTACACAGGAAGACTTTTACAATCAGATACACAAGCGCCGTCATAACTCAAAGGTTAGAACTCCCATAAAAGCTGTATCCTCGGAAATTGAGTTTTCAACAGGGCTGACAGGTATTACGTGTAATCCATGCCCCATAGGAACGTCAACTTGATGTCTGTAGATAATAGTGAAAAATAACGCAATTGTTGCCTCCAAGGTTCTCCTAAGGCGTTAAAAGATAGTACTCCCGGACAGTACCAAAAGTACCAAAATCGCTATATTGGCTGCGTGTACCTCGATTTGAAGCGTAGATGCAACCAAATTGTTAACGAAAGCGGTTCAATTGCTCCAAATGTTAAACTTTTATCAAAATATATTTTTCAGACTATAAACTTGAATTAGTATACCCTGAAAACAACGGGTAGCAAGAATTTCTTATATTGTAGGAAAGACAATTACCTATTTGAAAGCCGAGTAGGGATGACTTTAGCAACCCGCAGTTTAGACACAGTATAGACAGACAGTATTATCGTAGTCTTTAGTCATTGACTTCCATGGCGCCGCTATGCTTAAATGGTATCTAAAAAGTGTATTTTTATCACACGTTGCATAACGGGGGACATCTTACCTAAACTCGGTACTATGAGCTTGTCTGCTGATGTCTGTTATAGTGCTAATGGAATTATGCAATGGATTTATCTACTTGATAACAAAATTGGCATTCGAAGAAGCCAGCCTAAAAGTTTTAAGTTCCTGTCATCTTGAGGTCAGTCACTGCCATTCATGTTAGATTGCCATCACGAATGTTGTTCTGAAATATGTGTTGCATCTTGCATGTTCATCCGTTCATTCTTAAATGTGAGACCAGTTGCTTTTGTATAGTCCGTTGAGAAGGTCATCCCCTGAACATGCCCCTGGCGTGTTAGCTATAGGAAAAGAACCCTGCATATATTCCAGCTAATAAACGGCAGTTTAGATTGCCATCACGAATGTTGTTCTGAAATATGTGTTGAATCTTGCACATGTTCATCCATCCGTTCTTAAATATCAGACCAGTTGCTTTTGTACTGTCTGTTGAAAAGGTCATCCCCTGAACATGCCCCTGGCGTGTAGAGTAGATCAGGCGTAAAATTACGGCTGACAGAATAACCTGCGCTTCACATAGACGTCCAGCATGATAGTGGTGGCACTGGAAGGCAATATCCGCAGGATTGCGTACGGTGTTTGACTGAGAAGTCAGACGCGCTATAAGATAGCTCATCTGTTTGTCATGTAATGTTCGGTATATAAACATCTAGGTCACTTTATCTAGATAAATGGTCCTTCGGTGAAAGAGGAATTGCTTAAACAGTCAAATCCTGCCATCGTTCATCATTTCATTTGAGGGCTCGTAGTGTTTTCTCATGTGCAATGCATCATATGCCGACGGCAAAAGATGATCGAACGAGCCCGCACTGTGTTATTCACCTTTGATGCATTTTACAAGCAACATGATCGGGGCTTAGGGCTGGCCCAGAAAAACAGGTCGCTTAACACCGTACAAGGGTTAATGGCTAGGGTCTCCATGTAAGCGGCTTCTATCCATGTAACAGATAGATAGTGTTTTATGTTGACCTGCCGGGGAACATCCACTAAGATACAGGGGTCATGATCAGGGTCAAGGGAGTGTTTGGATGTTATAAATCGTCCAGACATAGATCCAGGCATCGCTACTCTACATAGAAACATCTATGTAAAACTACTTGGTGACAACATGCAACTGGCAGCCGGGAAACAGTATGTTTGCAGTATCCCATGGGAGCCATCCCAAGCTTTTAAGTGCTTCCTAAACTCTTTGGGACACATTAGGTTGTCCCATGCGCGTTAGCTATAGGAAAAACTGCATATATTCCAGCTAGTAAACGGCAGTAAGTGAAGTTTTGCTGAATCTCTCTTGACAAAATGACCATTTATATAATCGTACCTCCAATTTGCAAACAAGCATTGTCAGTGCAATTATGTTAATGCCTAAGAACCCGATGCATCAGCAGAGTTAACATGTCTGCCAAAAGACAATTAGAGCGACCACAAACGAATACCAATAATACTAAGAGGTTTGATATCCACATCAACTCTACATTTTAATGAGCACACATTAAATCACTTGTCAAACATTGTCAAATTAGTTATCTATAATTTGAAATCGACTACTAATGTTTAAAATGATCATCACTATGGTTCATATTATTTTGCTTTTTGTTACATATGTTATTAAATACTACCTGAGTTCATTACTTTCACAAATTGTGTTTGATTTACTATTATACAACATTTTGCTTAGACCTCTGACCTCTCCCACCCCAAATTTGAGTTCACGTTTCCTTCATTAAGTTTTCTGTTAATTTTAAATGTACATTTTGCTTGTATATTTTGCTGTACATTTGATTCATCTTATTTGACCTTGACTTGTTATTTGTCCGGCTTTGAGCTCATCTTATGTCTTTTCTCTGTAAATTGAAACGCATAATTTGTAGTCTATTTCCGTAGCTTAGCTGTATAGTTTCAAAATAGACTCTAGGAAGAATAGTGATGTATCACTTATGGATATCTTGATGAACCAAACCAAACCCAACCCTACACTTCTATCGACCAGAGGGTTTGTCCATTTTGTCCAGAGGTAGTTGAAGACGAGTATCACTTTTTGATTGTATGTCCCAAATATTTTGATATACGTAATTCACTATACTCAATGCCATCGTCGGATTTACCAGGATTTATCTCAATGGACTTGAATAGCAAATTTAAGTACATAATGACATGTGACAACCCATGCACGGTGTACATTGGGAAGTATATCAAAGAATGTCTAGACGTTAGAAACTCCTCCAATGATTGTAAAATCCCATTGTCATCCCATGCTACTACACCATGTTGTATAAGATAAGACTAATTAGCCTAATAGAATGTTATCTTTGTACCAGTGAATGCCATACTTTGTACCTTGTACAATTGTTTTGCAATAAAGTTATGTTATATTTCTAAATGAAACCGAGTTGGTACAGGTCATAAAAACGGTTGAGGTAAAGGAGATCTTTAAACAGTTCTCTAATGAAGATGTGGGCTGTTGATAAAGGAAAACAATGAAATATTCCGATAAGAAACTCTAGCGTCTCAAGGTTAAGTCGACATTGAGACTGTGAGTATACTTTGTCTTCCATAATATGCTGCAAGTGCCAAATAGTGCAATTATTTAATAGTGAGTCCAATTCCACTAAATCCATAAACATCTATCATTCACGCTATAAACGCCGCATTCCACTCAGAGCTATCATTGGTTTACGACATGATGATTTTTCTTGTTTCTGAACTCAGTAGACAAGAACAGTTTTACATATATCACACTTAGCTTTGTCATCGCGACAAAGAGGTAATATATGGTGTTTGGCGATACAGAACCATTTTTGGCTTAAATGCATAATTATGGATGTTAGTATTACAATGTGTTAGGTTGTAACGTGTTGGGTTTAGATCTACAGGGAGTTCTTCTTACGTGCCCAGGGAAATAGAATATGATCGGACTAAGGATTCTTATAGTCATGCTTACCTCTTCATTTTAGAGGTAATGACACGTACATGTATTATGCACACAAAGCTTGCAGCAAACAAATGACCTATAGTCGTATTTAAAGACTTGCAAAGTATGAAACTGCCGCTGATTCGATATTTCTATGACAACTCCAGTGATACCCTCTTGGTATGTGCTGTCTTTAACCCTTGTCCTGATGAATTTTCAGAGCAAAAATATACCCCCACTGCTGAAGTGCCCATACACCTTTAGAACAAAGGGTACTAGTTTGATATTGCTCAACTTTAGTTACTTCGCTTTAATTACAACAACCGCGCGGGTGCAACGTTCATTCTAGAAATACCCTCAACCCGACAGTTGTCAGGGCTAGCATACAGAACAAGCATGTGCAAACCGACAATTGTCGGGCTCAGCAGGACTAGGGTTTTAACATGTCCCATTTCTTCTGGGCAAAGTAATTGTTGACATTGAGAACATCCTGAAAGATCAAATAGAATATAATCCAGGTTTCTATTCCATCTTAATCTGTTATATTCAATGGCAAATTATTAAATTGGTTTACTTTAACTGTAACAATCTATGAATTAAAGAGCATGAAATGCTAATGTCGATACACCAACGTTAACGCTTTGTTGCATCGAATGGTTCTCAAGGGGGAAATCGGATCGAACAGTTTTTGCAGTGACCAGCAAAGCTTTTTAGCACCATCTAAGATCTGTCGATGCAAGAATGATAATACCGAGTAATCCAAATTGAAGTGCTATCTGTAAACGCGTTACTCGCATTTCTAACGCAATTTCCGACAGCTATAATGGATACTATAACACACTTTGGAATATCAGACATGAGTATTAATGGAAAGAGCCTCGTGATATTGGTAAAGTCTGCCACCATGTATGTCGAGCCTCTGATTCAATTCTTAAAGGAATATTGCAGCAGTAACTACATTGTGCAGAGGTGGAATTGACTGTGATGCAATCAGTCGATCGATGCATCTCAGAATTGCACATACGTGCATTAAAATCGGCTTATTCGGAACTTCTTTTCTCGTTGTCGTATTCGATAGATGCCTGAGTACGTGACTGAGCTAACGATTGCCTCATCAACGGACGCGTGCTCCGAGGGGAGGGGAACACAGGTCACTGTGGCTCTTTGATTGGACTGTTGGCCTGTAATGGTGGCTTATAAATCAAACAACGTGCTTGTCAGAATACACCGAGACGCTTTGTCACTGTCTGCGGGTTATTATTTCGCCTTACCGTTCACCCGGGTCGTGACAGGTTCTGACAGGTCATGTTATTGGTCCACGTCCTGGCAATATTCCTCCATATTCCATCTAGTTCTAGCTCCCGTTAGCCCCTCGATGGCTGCATTTGAAACAAATCATGATACCCAATTTTCTACTGATTTCTTCAAGGAAATTTAGATAGAACCACTTTTTCTTTCTTGTCACAAAGCAACAGTATCAGAGTAATCCACGAAACAAAGACTCAAAAGCCGAAAATAGTTAAGCAACTGGATAAAATTTTGAAACAATCAGACGTTTCAGACGGCATCCGCTGTCTTTCGTCAATGGCTGAGGATAGGACTAGAAAACCAGGTTGTATACCAAAACTCTGAATAGATATGTTAATGAGGTTGATTTAGGATATCTCGACGTAGTCTTCAAAAGAAGATTAATACAAGACAGAATATCAATTTTATCCAGTTGCTTGAGTAACTATTTTTGACTTATCTTACTACCAGGATGTCTAACTTTCATCAACGTAAAGACGTATAACTATTTCCTGGAATTCGTGTAGCTTGTCAAGATTTGTGGCAGTTTAGCCTGAATGAATCAGACATCAACACAATAGCACCCCGTGTCGCTAACAAAGTTATAAGTAATGTTAGTCGGTTTAAATCTATCCTTCAAACTTCCACCCCGGCTGCCCACAAATTGTGTAATTCAATTTCCTTGCCTAGTCTGCAGGTCCGATCTGTGGATTCACAACACCTACGGTGATCCATCAACGCTTGTCATGCGTAAAAACCATGGATACTGAATTACGGCTGACCTTATTCTCCCCACAGACCATGCAAAGGGATATGGCAGAGACCTTATTCCACCCCTCGAGCGTTAACATGTACATGGATGTCATATATGTGGATAAGACTTAAATCTATGTTCCGGTGACTCTGTAAGGAAAATCAGCAGAGACTGTTTGATTCTTGTGACGATAGCCCATTCAGAGCAAAACTCTGACACTATTTGTCGCGAAGAATTCAGACATCCTCCCCATACTATGTATACCAATCAAAGTCAGCCGTATGTGACATTTTGTGGTGTCTGGAGCAACCAACCAACCAAGTCAATCACTCATATTTCCCGCAATTTTCATGCTAAATGTAAGTGACTAGTCAAAATACTGGAGTATTGACCTGAATTTTCTAACAGCCTAAGCGTAGCAACACTGCCGAAGCAAAATCACTACTTATACCACATACGTAGCTATGTAAGGTGTTACTAAGAAACACTTGGAAGGCCTTCTTATCAGCCTTTGGTACATTCAGTGCTTCCCATTTATTGCAGAGCACACAATTCTTAACAACAGCACTATTACACATTCAAAAGGACGGTTGTTTAGATTTTACTAGCATAATAAGATATGAACACAACATCAAAAGGCCGTATAAAGATACGGCCGGCAGATGACATCTAAATTGTCTTCTGCCAGCTGGTTTTGATGCTGCCATAACGGTCATTCGGCTTCCTGTCACATACCTCTAAATCTGTACTGGCGTCACCAGAACGTATTGCAGGTCATTTTCATACGATGTCTTTTCACATTATTGTAAATGACCAACTGCGATGATATGCTTGAGAATATTACTGACTTTACATTGCATTGATACAGGTTTAATAATTAAAGCAGCATATGGATGAAATTTTTCCCCTATCAACTTTTAGGTATGTCAAATTTTGAATTCAATATAGTATACGAATCAATAAAAGCAAACATCTTCAGCAACCAATTACTTGTACACTATTCGATCTCCGTATATTAGTTTCAGTTAATAAAAATGACAAGTTGATCTTCTTCTAGTCTTCTCGTATGTGTGTAAAACCTAACATATCCTGTTGCAATTACCCGTCGCTGTACTTACTTTATGTCTTTATCAACAGGAGACAACAGTAATGGCGTCTGGATTATTCGTGTACAATTAGGAGTGGTCGACTCGTACATCATTCGTCCCTTGCGGAATCACAGATGACGCCATCAGAGAGTTAAACATTCAGTCTCTTTATACTTCAAAAGAAAATCAACCTTTACTGTACCACCTATCTGAAAGCATAATGCGGTCTGAGAATGTGTCTTGCGGCTTGTAGCTCAATTGTTAACATGTTGATGCACCCGCCATGTAGCACAAAATTGACGAATGGGTTCCTTTTTGGAACTGCTTCCCGGGACACTTTGGAGCACTGCTTTTTTGGATTGCTTTCTATTAGCATTTGCGTGTAATATTAAACGTCAGAGTTCATATTCTTCTGCTTCCATCACCTCCGTGTCCTGGTCAAAAGGGGTTCTATGTTTTCCTACCACGAGATTAAGAAATAATGCGTGTGGCCACGACGTATATTACACCATGATGTAGAACATCCATATTCATTATGGTCATTGTAGCCATTGTGGGAATTTTTGTGACATCTTGTTGGAAAAAAAATTCAAAATGTGCACAAAACCGTATTTTTTAATATATGGTGTATGTTTTTAATGCAATTGGCAACATCATGTTGATATTGTCAATCGATTACCAAGTGTTTTTTTATTATTTAGAACTATTCTGTGCGTAGGTGTTTTAGTAAATATTGCAAAATACCTATAATCTGTGAGCCCTGCTATCTTTACCAAATGGTTAGTAGAGTCCTCTATGTTTAGATTATGGAACAGAAACATTCGTGTTCGCATTGAGACCAACACTGCGCTGCCAGACAACATAGATTTATAATCCCGACTGTTCAGTACATCCGGTCCTTTATTTCACTCAGTATCTTCCTTTGACGACAAAGGTTTATTTTTACACAATATGGAGTGCCTATTTCATTTAACTTAAGGTACACGTATGTGTGGTCATGCTGCGGATCAAGACTCAGATATTCAATTGTATTTTACACATCTGCTTCAGTACAGCAGATGGTGCACACATATATTCATATCCTTTTTGGTTATTAATTTAAACGAGCAACGGCGAGACAAACCATAGAATCTGTAATTTTGTGTCAGTGTTTTACTGCAAGGGACACCTATTCAGAAGGCATGATTAAAAACGTTCATGTCATATTGTGGAGAGATATTGGTAACACAGGTGGCAATCTGGGCGAAACATCCAACATACAGATATTAAAGTTTAATTGAGTCATGTCGTAAAAGCCGTCAAAGAGACAGCGAATGAAATTGCTCGTAGTTACAAGTGAATCACATCGGCGTGCTGCCCACGAAATCACCAATTGCAGTCTCATCACCAATTTATACACTACTCCTTCCACATGGATGCCCACAATAGCAGTATCTGTCTTTGTTCCATTTTGGATTTGCCTAAGGGAAGCATATTTCGTGTTTAACGGCAAGGAAAGAAGCAGTTTGTTGAGGGTGGAAAACATTGCATAATGTACATGTTATACTGACCATTCATTACTAAACAATAGCAACAAAGACCTTCAAAGTGATGCAATTTTTTTTTCCAGTTTATCATCGTGCAGTAAATAAAACAGGAAAAATATCAAAAGAGAGAGCACACCGAAACCCATAGTCAATATGTTATGAAAGCTGTGGTTTCATGGGCATTCCAACTCATTTAACTGAAGGAAGTCGAGCTAAATGATTTCGTAGCTTCCTTGGTATTATGTACGTTGTTGTGTTCAGGAAGGCTCCATTCATATCAGAACATTATGAACCATTATGTAAAATACCATCTTTATGATTTAGTCATACGGGAAGCCATAACAGGGACTATTATGGGATGCAGTATCAGGGAAAACAAACCAAAGGTATTTTATCTACAACCCAACACCTCGTTGTTGTTTCATTGATCACTCTCCTACCTAGAGAAACAGCGTCACTTGACGACTTCCCAACCAACTTCATCAACAACTTATTCAGTCATTGTGACATGACAAGAATTTCTAATTCTTCCATTTGTAAATAAGTCCTAGAAAGTCTGACCTTTTAGGCACTAGGTGTTTGTAGCTGTGCAAATTTACCGGAAAATATGTGTTCTAACTACTATTTACGCATCAATTTCAAGCTTATGGCAATGCACATGAAATATGCAGAGAATATCCACCTTGATATTGATAGTCGTGATAGCCCCTAGATATCTAACAGCACCTGCCGATATTGTAATGTCTCGACGATTTTTTTGTTTGGTCGAAGGTTGGGACACCGATATACAAGTTCTTGCCTGCACTTTTTACTGCATATTCCAATGTCACATTTGGAGACACATTAGCCAAGTGCATCACGTTAGAATGCTGATGGTGAAGGAGAATGATGTCACTGATATGAACGTAAATGTCAATAGCGACCGCCGTTACATCCATCATCCGCTTCTACTTGCAGATAGCGAACACTCCTCGGCCATTCCGACGCAAAGCAATTTCTCTGCTTTCGCATGAGATTCACGTGGGGGCAAATACACGAGCCAAGAGGAAGCCAAACGCTCGTCTCTTGCAGTGAGGATTTTACTTGCGCTGTGAGGAAGAAATATTCATCTGTTCCCAAGTAAGTCTAGCTTTCTCACAAACATCAGGGGCATCGTTGGAAACTCTGAGCTCAGATAGTTCTACGGGTTATCAGTTGGAGACAACTGACAGAATGATGCGCAGTTGCATACCTATGTATCTTGTCCTGGCCTTTTCATTCAAGCCATTATATAAAGGGAGATACCTGTTGGCATTTCCAACTGCTCACGGAAAATGGCTAGGAGATTGGAAATAAGCTAGCGATGAAAGGACACTAAACGGATGTCACGGAAAGCTGCAGCTTCAGTGCACCGGTCAGGAAGCGAATTGATTGCTCACTCTAAGGATTCCCGACTCAGCCTTATGGGCACTTTTATCATCGATCTGAATTCTGAGGCTGTACTAAATAACAGGTTGCAATGTGCCACAGATCTTGAATATTCCACGCTTCTTTGAGGAGGGGCTGAACGACACATTTCTTGTTAGCCCGGACATCTATGATTTCAGGCTTTGGTGTCAAACACCATATCGCTTCATATTGTTTCTGGTGAAAATCGATGTTGAAATGATTATCTGGGATGTGAATATATTGTCTCCTCTACACGGATGTGAATAAAGTATCACCCGTCACTAAACTCAACTCTTTCAGCACCAAGACCAGACCCCATGCCTCAGTTCACTCTTCAATTAGATATAGGACAATGATAACGTGAAAATCAAGTGAGGTGTGCTCACTTAACTGTGTTACAGCGCCCGTAGGCAAACGAGGATTCCGCATTTGGTATCATTCATTATCTCAAGGCGCCAGTAGATCATACGATATGCCTGAATAGAACCGCAGGTGACAAAAAACTAGGCTGTGTGTGGTAGGTACAAGAATGTCGTATTGCACCCGAGGATCAGACTTTGAATTAAAATGTTGACCTGCTAAGATTCTTCAAATGCTTCTTTTTCCAAGCCACACACATATGAGTGACAGAACTTATCATGTGACAAAGACATTAACGGACAAGTTACGTTCGATACTCGTCAAGATAATTGAACACAACTCAAGCTCTTCATCAATATGCGAAAACACGTTTTCAAAGAATCACTCATCATTCAGCAGATGCCACTGGCTAGTCTTGCATACCGATACCCGCCATGCCTTGCGCCCATTCGCTGGGTGGGTGTGCTAAAATGTACCTACAGGCAATAAACAATGATGCAATCTTCCGGTCTTCATCCAACCGGAGCAGCCTTTGCTCCATTGACTTTGCGGATATAAATATAACGGTTAGCTCGCTGTGAACTCTAGTCTAGAGAATACCGCGTGGGTAAGCAACATCTGCTTCGTACAAGCACGAGTGGGGGATGCTAAGCACCATCATGGATTGTTCAGGCGTTGCACTACTGCCCTGGCTGGTTTTGACTCTACTCTCCACCGTCAACTCTGCCTTATACCGCACACGACCGGAGTCTACCGAGGTATTGGTGAACCAGACAGTCACCCTGTATTGTGCTTTTAACGGCCTGGCGCCTTCAGACGTAGTCAACTGGTACTGGTACAACCCTGAAACGGACGACAAACTGTACCACATTTCAGCCAGAGGCCGAGTTGCCTCCGAGTTCTCCCGACATTCTATCGTGGGAAGTTCACGGCGGGGTGAGTACAACCTGAGGATACGTGATGTCCAGCCTGGCGATGAGGGGAACTACCGGTGTAGCGTCTTCACCGTACGGGACGCCGGCGATGCCAGGCTCACTGTCGTAGGTAAGTCGAATGACTACTTCTTATATTCCATCCTAGCTATATTCCTAACTTTTCAGTATGCATATATATCTGGATGTGATATCCTGTGTATATCAGGGTTGTGAAAGCACGAATGAGTGCAATAGGCAATATCGGTGTTTGAAGTCTGGAATTTATTTTCGGCAGCTGGTATGTTCATCAGCAAAATTCAATCAATGTTTGCGACGCTGTATTTCATACTTCGTTCAGGAGAAAGGCTCCACGTTTTAGAGAGTACCAGACAGTATGAATACAATGAATCGACCGCCTCTTCGCTCGGTAGGAAAAGAGAACCACGCGATTAATCGAGTAGCAGATATGTCAGACGTGACGGTATCTCGTCCGGTCAACGTTCCAGCTGTTACCTGCACTGTTGCTAAGAGCTAGAGGTCCTTTACTCACATCTAAGGCATTCAGAACCTTTGGTATCCATACCGAACAGTATCGCCTTTCCCGAGAAATCATTTGGTCTGGTTTTGATAACTATGTTGGGCTTACAACATACTGCCAACACTCACAACTACTAGCATATATTATTCTGGCTTCTCTATGATGATTCTGATTGATATAGTATAAGCCAAGGGGGTTGATGTCTGTAAAGCACAGTTTAGTAAGAATGATGTGTACGTGAATAGTTCACATCATTTGAGGACGCGAGAATTTATCTCACTTATCGATAAGATGATGGTATCAATTTTAGACCGGCTGAATATTAAACTGATGCTTCGGCAGCGGTTTACGACATGAAAAGTCATTGCAGTATCCACGTCAGCACAGCTCATTTATCAATTGATTAATGTGTCTATGTTAAACTTACTTTCCAAAATAACAATTTCCATACAATCGTCACTCGGGATATTCTCTGATATTCACTACCATTGCACACAATTCCAATGATCGAAGAAAACCATACCTTGCAAAAAGATAGAAAAATATGTTTTTAGGGTACTATTTTGTACTAGATTCCAAACGACAGAAGGTGGCAAGCTGCATTATTAGACAGTATTAACATGGATGAACGATGTAGTCTCAGGCGACAAATAGACCTATAGATCTTAATCCTGCCAGCATTTTGTGTAGGAGCTGATCTCTAAGCCATGAAGGTCACCATTGCCCAAAGGATAGGAGGTCGAATATTCAGGGGCCGAACTGTAATTAGGGTATTGCAATGATTACCGGGCGCTGTTAATTATTAAGTAGCGTAATTTATATTCCAATGGATCAATTTACCGTCTGATGCAGTAGTGCACCATGGATGAAAACAATGCTAACCACCTATTAAATGCGTCCTACTACGGGAAGGATTTCCAATTTAAGACTATTCGAACACAAGCATAATATAACTAGAGCCTTCTAGGACGACTGTAGTAGCCACCCGCATCATATCGATTATTACTTTGTAGGATTGCCAGTCATTCATCATGGATTTCCAACACTGAGCTGTTTTGTTTGGACTTATGTGATATTTGGTCTGAAATATAAGCGAGCAAGTATATCTTCAAGGCACGAACGCCCCACATGCACACAGGGTGTACGATGATCTCACTTGGGATATTGGATTTCTGCAAAGTTGGCTCGCTAGGTTCCGATGCCGCCAAAGGATGAGTGATACCGGCTAGCTAGAAGTCCAATATCGACAACCGCAGCCAATGACCGCCTAGGGTGCAGTGTTTTCTCATGTCTTTGTCAGGACATCCGCATACACGCTTTATATACTACGCGGTGTCCTAATTGTAGGTAGGCGGAGAAACATAAACCACGGGAGATGGTATGCAGATGAAGCGCAATCAACCTTGATAGCATCCCGCAGTCTCTCAGCTTTATATCGGTGAATTATGGCACTGTCAATGATAGTGATAAAGCGGTATTGTTACAATCACACTGCAATCGATACCTTGGGGACATGATCGTGAATTTCATCAGATCTTAACTTGATATTGTCTGTGAGACGAACTGTTTTACCAATTTTCATCGGAATGGGGGAATGTGTTGATCAATCTTTATCAAATGCAGTTACGGACAAAGCTAAAATATCAACACTCAGAAATGTACACTGACTATGATAATTGTAAGGTATCGCGGTGTTTAAAAAGAAAGAACAAATGCCATGCCAGCTTTACGAGGCATGCTTTTTACAAACGCTCTTTAAATTTCTGATGAGAATCTAAGAAAGGACTTCCTGACATTTATTGATGCCTGGATTTATACGTGGAGCAGTGTTATCGTCTAGAACGGTCTCTCGGATGGTAAATTTTTTATACCCGAAGACAATGTACTTTTCACAGAAAGGGGCGAAGAGACGCTTAAGTATGGATTCTTTGAAAGGAAAAAACATTAAGAAAGGAAGATGAGCATTCTGAATGGATGGTTAAATGATACAAGGTTACAAATAGAGGCACCCTTTGTATTGTTATGATATCATAGATATGTACATATGCATTTTGCGCGTTTAATGCTTGAGATACAACCACTCCCATAAACACCCGCATCTCTACTTTCCCATCACCAATGTACTCTTCTCCGAATAAGACCTGTCCTTTGTCACTTGTCTGCTCTTAAGCTTTTAAGCGAAAATACATCATTTATGAGCATCTATAATGAAAAATATTGTTCTTGTTTTTGTCAAAAAGTACTATAAATTCACTCTTTCAAAGTAACGAGACAGAACATCAAAGTGTTCCATCGACTTACAAAAAGCTTGTTTGTCATTGTATTCGACGTACAGTGAGAGTCATTAAATGCATTCAAATCCAATCCATTAAAAGCAAAAAAGCTGTTACCAGGCAGATACATTCAGAAGTGAAAATAACACCGTTCCATATCAAATCTATGCTGATCTCTGATTTTTTAAAATGCATACCATGAATACATCTTGACCATTACTCCTGATGTCAAGTTTTTTTGTCCACGTACAAATAACTTATCCTTACAAAGTACCAGGTTGCCTGAGGCCATTATCTTCCTTTAGTCATGTGAGCGCGGGTCGATAGGACACCTGTTCTCACTGCCTGCTGAGCTTAGGAACTTCATCATGGGGTTTAAGAGATGCTCCCGGACGATGCCTACTCTGCGGTGATGTATTACATCCCCAATTGTAACTTCATTATTCTGCATGGCTTCCTGCCTACAGGGCACGCTTTCAAATTAAGGTCCCCTGGGATGTGCACGTCGGCGTCTTATGAGAAGGATCGGAGTCATGTACAGGAAATCAATAACCCAATATCTCATACTATTTCCCATTGTTTATCCAAACAAAAGTGTGTAAAGAACGTATAACAACATGCTGTCCTAATTCTTTCCAACAGTCCGTTGGGTCTCCCAGATTTGCGTAAATGAACATGTCGACTGTTGTAAGATATACTTGCTACTCCTTAGAATTCAGACAGCACTTCTGTGAAGAAAACTAATGGAATACTTTTACTTTAAGGAAGTAACGTGCAGATGTAACTTAATCAGGCCGCATGACGAATTCCCAAGCTTACCATTCCAACGCCCAAATGTCAACTAGAAATCCAATCATCTTCACTCAAAAACTTCGAGTAGACTCGTCTGTAATGAATGCTTGCAAATTGGACCTCGTTAAGATATTCACCACACACTCTCTCCCGGGCCCTCGTGTATTTTTGACAATATGTGTATTTTGTAAAGTACACGGCAATGGGTGTGAAGAAGAAATATCTGGCTTCTCATTATGCATTTGCAACTCTTCGTGTACATCAAGTGCTCAAGAAAGATTAAACATTGAAATCATTAAACATTAAATCAAAGTTGATCTGCAATTGCTAACAACAACAAAAAACTGGGCAAATTCAATTTTTGTGTTGGCACTTGCCGTTCAACATTGATTCAAAATGACTTCTACCAACACAGATAATCTTTCAAGTGAGGATCTTTAAACTCATTAAAGAATTAAGCAACACTTGGCTAATTAAATGAGTGAGGCATTCCAAGTATTGGTATGCAAACCTTCTAAAGATAGATGGACTATCGTTATTATTAGCCTTCACACCGATGACGGACTTACATTGCTTCAATTGCATCCTCACCCCATCATAGCCAATGTAGATGAAAATACCTGTCTTACAGGTGGTTCATATTAGAAAGACATGGAATGGCGACCTCAAATATAAACCAACTTAACTATTTGCAACATAATGGGCTCATCTTCTTACACCTTGCAAAAAAGACTGGCTATTATCAAATCCAATCAGCGGCTATTGATATACTGTGATTTAGTTACTCTTCTAAAAAAACAGTAGCTAATTAAACTATCAGCATACAACCTTGTCTTGAATTTATCTTCTTTCGAAGACTACGTCAAGACATCCTAAATTGCCTTAACCTCATTAACATATTTATTCAGAGTTTTGGTATAAAACATGGTTTTCCAGTACTATCCTTAGTCACTGATGAAAGACAGCGGATGCTTTCTGAAACGTCTGAAATTTATCCAGTTGCTTGAGCAACTATTTTTGGTGTATCTTACTACCTGAATGTCTAACCTTCATCAACGTTACTGGTATATTTCAACGAGAAGGCTACAGTAACGTTAACATGAGTTTTATAAGTGTCTTGCCACGACTGGCTATGGGTGAGCTACTCTCCAAGCAGAGGTAAGATCCGTGAAATTTTTTACGTATTTTCGCGGTATTTTATACGTTTTATACATTATTTAAAAGTAGAAAGACGTATGAAATACAGCGAAAGTACGTCGAAAATGCCCCAGATCTTACTTCTGCTTGGAGAGTAGGGTGAGCTTCGTAATTCTTAATAACTACAACATTTTACAAATGGGGCATCTTCCTATGCTAGGGGGATAACATCGCCGTCTCCCTGGCGGTTTCAACACGGGGTGGTATTATTCCCCGCAGTACTTATCTGTAATAATCATCTGTACTGCCTCCTGAAGGAGTTGAGACCCGGAACTATCAATAACGTTGCGTGCGGAAGAAGGATGGCAGAGTACAAACTAATAACTTCCTTTTAGTCAAATAACAAAACAACGCTGTTGCAGGAGCTGTCAAAAGAAGAAGACTGGTTGGCTACTGATTGCCAACTGGGTTTGAACTGCGAAAGGAAGGATCCAGAAAGAATACACACCATGCCACTAATAGTGTAGGTTTTCATATACATTTAACTTCAATGAAGACAAAGACTACCTTATGATTCCATAACCTTTTCAAATCCCCCGAACATGATACATATGTCATCCGCTGAGTTTCCAGCTGCGTTATTACGTGTGGTTAGGGCGGTATTGAATGCCGCGCCATGTTGATCCTCACGGTTTAGTCTTTAGGCCCGGAGATCATGAATATGCCTCACATGTGGTCTTACACCCAAGGGCTAATGATGGATCACCAAAGCGCAACCTCCAAATGTACGAAATAACGATAACGTCCATACATATTCTTAGGTGCCACTTTTACTGCAAGGGGTTTCCTAGAACCAGAAGTAAAAGATGGTCGCCGCTGCCTCTCTAAACGTTAGTGTTCCAATGGGCTGCGGTGTGGTCACATTCGTCATAGGTCGGCCTGCGATTCGGATGCTGCCGAATTTTATATTCTCCAAGCAGAGATTTTAATCTGAGGGCTAGGAGTGTCCGGGTTTTTAACGTTGCGGAAGCGTTAGAAATCTTGGAGAATAGAATTTTCAAGCAGGCTGTGGCAAGGATCTAATGCTAGGGTCACATTTACAATGCGGGGCCCGGCCGGGCAGTCTTTTCGGGAACGAAAAGTATGATATAAAAGACAACAAAAACACAAAACGTACCCAAAATTGTTTAAGAGCATAGCTTGAGCAAATTTATTGACATACACTTTGATTTTTCGTTTCCGCAAACACCCCGGCCGGGCCCCGGTTAGGAAATGTGACCCTAGCATAAGACAGCTAATCTTTTCCGGCCGTAAGGCACAGCTGGATTTTGCAGGACACATGCATGGCCATCTCGACGATAATTAGATTACTTCCCAAGAAAGAAACCAGGATGAAGAAGGAAAAGGGAAATGCATATCAAACTTGACCAATGAAAATAAGAACTCTGAACTTTGTATACGACAAATCTGGCCGGGTCCTTTCTTGTGTTGTATGTTTGTCGCAATTTAATCGTGAAATATGCCGTTGATTCTGGCATCATGCTCATAAATTAACCCCCCCCCCACTCGCTATCTACTTCTGCCTCTAGTTCACGTCTACGCCATAACCTGAATGTGAAGGCAAATAAGATGTTCTGATAAAGAGGGATCGATTATTTCTCGCGAGAAAGGGCACACTTTGAAGGACATGGCCGACTGCGATTCATTTTCTACATGTTTTGGTACCCACAGGCCGTTCCCAGGAGACCACAACATCGGCCTCTTGACTCATAAATCACACATAATGAGGCATACTCCTCCGGTTGGGCCTGTAGAAAGGCCCTCCTTTCGGCCAATTAGCCCCGGTTCTCCCACACGGTGCAGTTGACGTTCAAGTTTAAGACCGCGTGAGACACCGAGGACCATCGCAAGGTGCCCTTGGGACTTTGGTACACAGAATGGGAAGGTCATTTTCAAGCTAGGAACCAATGACTCATTGTTAGGCAAGCGGCCAAAATCGAAAGAAACGGGAAATTATTACGGACTTTACGGGATGATAAATTTGTGAGAATTGACAAAATGCTGTGTCAGATTTTATCTCCATTCATCCTCTGATTTGCTGACGCCCGTTCAATACACAAGAGAGGAAGGTAGCAATAAAATCATCTAATGGTAGTTTTCCCTCATATGCATATATGAGGAAAAGACGGGTAATTTGACTTCAGCAAGTTTTGCGGCCCTAAAACGACTGTAACCAATAGAATTCGAATGACGTGAGCAGACAAAAAAAAGACTTTTTCGTTTTGGCGATTGGTGCAAAATATAGCTAGAATTGTTTAAAAATGTGGTAAAAGCATGGAACTTGGTGTACGGTGAACCCTGAGTATGTACGTAATCTTTTCAAGGATGAAGCCAATTCGCAAAGCATGTTTCTTAGCAACGGTTGCTAGGAAACAAATAGCTACATTTTTCGATTCTGTGCAATAATATTTTATTCTATTAGGCTACAAGTTGGCAAAGACATGCAACTTACAGTCCCTCATAATATGTTGTATGAACGGTTGGTCAGAAACAATACAATATTTAAAAAAAGGACGTTTTGGGCAATCTTTGACTAAAATGTCTATTTTGGGGTACTTTCTATTTGTTTAACGGTCAGCCGTTATGATGGCCATTTCTTCTGACAAGATTAACAAGATAACATCATTCTCGACTGACCTTATCCTGTACAAATCCGAGCAAAACGAAGGTCACCTTGCCTGAGATAATTTGTTAACACAGTGGGAAACAATGCTGACAAAGCAGCGAGTGAACCCGCTACAGCAATTGACAACTCCTACAGACAATCCATGAATAATTGAATATTCACGAAATGTTACATATTTGCAGTGCACGTCGTTTTAGAATACCCACTAGCGAAATGAGTTGCTTTGGAGGCCCTTTGCCATTTTACAAACTCCATTCGATATAATAGATAGTGACGGATATGCCTGCCTGAAGCTATGCTATGTGGCTGATAGAGGATGATCAGGGATAACGTTAACAAATGCAGTTGTAAGGTTTCTATTCTGCCATTACCACCACAGATGGTCCCTCGTAAGACGTGAATGGCGTTTGTTCCACTATTAAAGGCGCAGTGCCATAAAACCCTGCCAAAACCATTGCGGTTACCCAACCAATCTCGCTGAGTACCCAGCACGTAGAAGGAACTGCTACATTTGTTAAAGGAGAACATCCACTTTTCCTCCATCACAAATACATCATTACCAGTCGGATCAGGCAGTATGGCAAATGAAAGTAATGGCAGTCATTCCTGGACCTGGCAGAAGGAACAATCAATTCTCTCCTCCAGCTATCCCCTGATAATGGGCTTGATGCCCGGCACTGACATGATAAAGCATCCCGGGGATTATGTCTAGGACCTTTCTCATCTCACTATTGATAGATCTACATTGCTCCATCGAAAAAGGCATTTGGCACATTGTTCTGTAGGCTATGAAGCACTTCTTTTATCATTGCTTCACAAGTGAACGCCTTTAGCAAACGTGAGTTTAGTATGACGGTGTCGTTCGAACGTACATGTAGTAGGCGGTAAATTACAAGAGAAGATTGTTCTCCTCTAAATATAGCGGAGAATATTGCATAGCTGTAAATTATCTGCAGCCTGCTGGTGTTCTGGAAGTAGGGCGGCAGACGTTTGGTGGTATGCAACAACGGATTTGGAGCGTTTAATGAACTGAATATTACGACTCAGGCTATCAAATTTTCCTTCACGCCAGACTGTAATCTGAATTAGCTGTTTTTGCATTGTGAAGTGGCACAAACTTGATGGGTATCAGTGTTTGATAAGGGTTCGTTCAAAAAAGGCATTTCACATACATATAGTGAGGCACTGTGATTGACAAATATACATATTTGTGGGCGATAATACTGAGTTTGTGAAGGTCTCTGCATTGTCAAAGCCATGTCCACACTGACAACATTATCGGCTCATGTATCTTTTTAAATATCGGTGAGGAATCGGCTGGGTTTTCTTCCATAATCATTTCACCACCAGAGGAGTGCGCAGGAATATTGATTGCTTGATTCCTCTCCTGCGTCTGAAGGATGCGTGTAATAAGGAGATATGTTTCTTATCAACACTTCATTTCTATTTCAAATGACGCGTGGCTTTTGGTGTAGCATGATGACCAGGTGGATTGATGCACTACTCTGTACAGCACATGCAGTGGCTGAATCTCTTAAAATCACAGAACCCACAAATTCTAGAAATAGTGGGACTTTTCGTCTTCCGTTGCCTCCCAAAAAAAAGGAGTCAAAACCAGCTTGTTTAGATATAGCCAACAGTCGTATTTAGTATTAGTAGCCTATTGTTACAACATAGTCAGTCACAGTTCACCGACACACGTATGTTTTTCCCTATGTTTCTACCATGTACTTGCAATTAGCCCACGGGCATGAACTTGCAATAAAACTTGATCATTAACTTCAGGAGCAACCATAGTCCACAAAATAACACGTTGCAAAAAAAAAAGAATGCAGATTCTAAACAATGAACAAATTGCAACTCTTAGCTGGACAAAAGTTACTTTGTGTTCTGACTAGGGTACGTAAAATCTTGTATTAGAATATCGAGCATAGGGAACATTTTCATTAACTGTAGTCATGCATATGACAATTACACATTTCATGTGTAATAGGAGTCATTGATTGGCCATTTGGATCTGTATCAACAGCCATGGCTTTAAGTCAGTTGTTAAGTTGCAAATAGATTTTGCCAGATGTCCAAGTAATAGAATTATTGTGTCTGTCTGTGCCAGCTGTGACAATTCTGATATTGTGTGAAACCCCCAATCCAAAATCGGCGTGTACGTGCCCTGCAAAGCGGCACTATGTTATAATGAACTGCCATGTTATCTAGTTTAATCTAGATCTCTACTTGATACCCCCAACCAGACGAACTGTCGTCTGTACTTCAATCATAATGCGTCACCTCTCAACATGTTTCTTAATGTCAACAGTATCTATGACATTCTAATTTTGTAGTTAGACCAAGAAAGTTTAACTTTACAAAACGTCTTTGATTTGGCTTGATATCTAAAGACAATTACGTCCGACAGGCAGATAAAATATGTGTATCATAATCTACATTATGTACACAATGTGCTGTAGCAAAATTATGAGACAGCACATTTTAGGGACTTCTGTTATTTTGCATAAGACCTTTGTCTTAGAATAGGTTTGCAACGTCTCTAAGAACACTTGAGTGTCCCTGGCTCTAAGTCTTTATACAGCCGAACTAATAAATCAAATCAACACCTTTTATTTCGTCTCCAGTTCCCCCGGCGAAGCGACCAACGATAACGGGACACAAGGGGCCATACGTCGTTGGTGAGGAGATGCAACTTGTCTGCCGAACAAACGGAGGGAAGCCCTTACCTACACTCATGTGGTACAACGGCACGGAACCTTTAGACCCATTCGGAACATACTATCAGGATGCTCCACTGGACGATATTGTTCAAACCGAACTGCGCATCCCATCTCTGACGAAATGGGAGGACTCCATGAACCTAAGCTGCGTAGCCGACCAGGGTGTTCAAGGCGTGTCATCACAGAAAGTAACCTCAATACAACTACGTGTCTACTGTAAGTTGATATCACGTTATCATAGCTTGTTTGTTCGTCCGCCGATCTGACGAGGACCGCTGTAGTCATCCAACATTGGGTTGGGTCGCATGTGTCCTCATGTGGCTATAGAGTCCAATTTTGGCCTTGAACCTCCGTTCACAATGTTCAAATCATGGATCGGTGTTGTGTTCTGTGTGGGGTTGGCTTCCCGTTCCTTCCTGGCTCTCCTTTTATCATAGCTACATCTCATATGTATTACACATGAAATTAATGATATTTTGCCAGCTGCGATGATTAGTTTTGTTCTATTCAATTTATGAAATATGAGCTGCCAAGTGATGTTGCGATTGCTTCAATATCAACAGCTGCAGGTGTTGCTACTCACTTTACATTCAACTTATGGGGCAATCCAGTCTTTACTGCATACGTTTTACCAATCACTGGAGGCTTTCCTGACATTTGTTATAGTTATTGAAGCTATCCACAAAATCATATTAGTAGCATCTAAGCTTCAACATATTGAATGCAATTGCTTCTCGTTTGATACATTTGATAAGGTACCAATTTAAAACTGCTACAGATGCCATCCAACTGATGTTTCTGCAGTATGAAAATATAATATCTCAGATTATTTATTTATTTGTTATTATCTTAGCCGTTAATCCATTGGAACTTGACATTTTGTAAAGTGAAAATTAATGATTTTAGATAAGCATGCAGTGTTACATTGAAATAAGAAGTTGGGTATTTTAAGTGGTCAATATAGGATAACACGAAGAGGTGCTACAAAGTTGACTGTAAAAAACAAATAGTCATGACCTTGCGAATATGTGCACAGATGAATATGCAGCATTTCGGAGTCTACGGCTAAATCATAAATATTTCAGTGCAGTACCTACGCGTGTCTTGGGGAAAGGCGAAATCCTCGACAGAACGTTACAATGTACCATTACAGACTCCAAAGCTGACTGTAAAAACAAATAGTTGTGACGTTGCAAATATGTGCACAGATGAATATGCAGCATTTTGAAGGCTAAGGCTAAATCATAAATATTTCAGTGCAGTACCTACGCGTGGGGAAAGGCGTAATCCTCGACAGAACGTTACAATGCATCATCAGAGACTCCCATTTATACCCATTAACAAGTAATGGATTCACTGCGGAAGAAATCAACGGCCATTAAAGGAAATAAACATCGTGCTGAGGTTAAAAATAACCAGGCTAGCATCCCAGGTTAATTTCCTTGATTCACGAGGGCGACCAGAGACATTTCCTGTCTCACCACGTTGTTTCGGAGCCTAACCGCATCATCATTGTCCATATAGCAATTCAGTGACCCGTTTCATCTCTGTCGGGTAAATAAGCCCCTTTAGCACCCGAATCCATCTGGCTACAAAATGATACATTGTGCCCGGAGGCAATCGCTATAACAAGAAGACAAGATGAGCACCCAAAACGTTTCCAGCATACCACTTTGCTATATAATGGAGTTAATGTAGTCCTTCGTACACATACTCCATCATCCAAAAGCATGAAGGATATCGCTAATGTGCAGGCGCATGACTTCCTAAGTTATAGACGTTTAACTTAATAATGGAAATTGCGGTAATGAGAACGGTAATGATAAAGGATTTAGTCTGTCAATGTATTTGAGTAATAATGTCAACGTGAAAAATGCCCCTACTGCCATTTTTAAAAGGAAGGCGTGGTTTAACCAAGGGCAAAACAATTATGAGGTACTTGTAGGATACCTGTAATAAATTGTTCCATGAACTTGTTGTTTCTTCAATTTCAGATTCGCCGACTGTCACCGTACCAATAAACTCTTTACAGGCATTGGAGGGGACCTATGCTAACCTAACCTGCCTTGTAGAGGGGAACCCTTTCCCGGGAGTCAGCTGGACAAGGGATGGAGACAGTCTTCCGCAAAATGCAGAAATAAGGTATTGTATTTTGCAACTGCTTGAACCAATTAGCCCTCATACTTGCTCTTGACACTTTGTCTAATCAAGCCCTCCTTTATTTGTTATTAAGAAGTTCATCCTTTGTTTCGTTTGATTTCAATTGTAAAATTTTGGGCTTGACACAGGACTTTATTGCTACAAGTAAACATTTTGAAACGTAGTACAGGTGTGTTATTATATTGATTGTTTGTTTGTTAGTTAGTTTGTATTGGACGACCAAATTGCTGTTTCTTATTGTATTGTATCTATGTAAGTTGTAGTGTTTATTTCCAGAGATGATGTTTAATACATTTTTATTAGCGATAGCTAGAGTGCATTATCTCTATGTCCTGTATATTTTTATGTTGTTTAATAAAAAAACAAAAATAACTGTTTGATATGCAAAGTATGGCATGAACTTGGTGGTTGAGGGCTTGTTCTTTGTGGGGATGGCTGCCGAAGTATATGTCTGTTGCAATCTTTCAGTTTCAAAGAATTGTTCTGACTGTCCATAGATCATTGAATGTTTGCAAGCTCCCTATCCGCAGAATGATAGCTTAATATTTAGCCCCTTCCCGTTGTTTCTGCATTGTATGAAGGTAGAGATATAAATGTTTAAAAAAAGATGGAAGGCAAAAGCAATTTGTTGAACTCTGGCAGTCAGACAAGCCTTAGCAATCTACCCAGCATGGTAAATGACTACTTCGTATTCAAAAGGCAGTATAAATTTCATCTTGCAGTTGACAAGGGAAAGGCAATAACGTTAATAGCATGTACGGTCACGCATTCATTCATTAAAGCTCATAAGTACTGCGTGCTTTTGAGAAAACTCACCGACGCATTGCGGTGCTGTTAAGTCTGGGGGGTGATTAATGTGAGTCTTCATTTACAATCTAGAAATTATACAATGGCAGCTCAACTACTCTTGAAACGCATTCATCTGGATTAACCGGCGTTGTGTTCTCAGACGGGTTTCTAATCCAGCAGATTTAAATGCATTGTAATGTTATTTCCTGAATATGTTCCTTTGCTTGCTTGCCTTGAGGCTAAAAGCAATGACACTGACTCTCCCTTTCCCATGGATCCGCTCCAGTAACTCCTCGTTGCTGATACCGAGGGTGTCCCGGTCGGACAGCGGCGCTTACCTGTGTGAAGCCGATAATGGGATCCAGCCTAAAGTGACAGGAGAAATCAACATGGAGGTTATATGTACGAACCAGTTATATCTGCATCAGTATCGGAGGTTGTTGAAGGTTATATGTGCAGAGCAACTTTACGCACATCGGTTTCCCAACCATCTATCTTCCCTTATCTCTCAGACACAGACTTTCACTTAATTCTACAGAGGATAGAATTCTAGCAAAACTATTGCCACGGGGGAGTAGAAATGTCACTTCCACGTAATTGTCAATCTCAAGCAAATAAAAGGTTGGACGTTTCATATATATTCAGGTTTCTTTAGACGAAAGGGCCATCATATAGACATTGAAAAGATCATATCTGCGACGTTACTTAGGACCAGTCTATCATACATAGTCAATAGCATGCTCTTTTCTTGAATATGCTGGTAACAGTACTTATATATTTATAAGGTTAAGACAAAGCGGTCGAACCTAAGACTGCGGTCGAGCCATGACGCTTTTTATGTAGCATGCGTTGATTCAGATGAATATAATTTTAATTGTCTTTCAGTTCCTCCGAGAATCAAGTCAACTTTCGATGGAGAGATAAGTGTTTTGTATGGACAGAATGTATTCAAAGTGGACTGTTTGGCAGAGGGAAATCCCAAGCCCAACGTGACGTGGCGGCGGAAGGATACGAAACAACCGTATAACAACCCCTTGACTTTGTCGCCATTGAACTATAAGACAGAAGGGATCTATGTCTGCGTAGCGCGAAGTAAAAGATTTCCAGAAGTTACAAAAGAAGCTTTCATCAATGTGATAGGTAAGTTCTCAGACTAAAGCATCTAAAACGCGTGCATCAATTCCTGGCTTCGAAACGCCTTTCTATTTTCTTTTAAAGGTGCCCTAAGCGATTTCAGGGGGTAAAACTTGAAATATACTGGGGAAAACAATTCTGTTTTGTGAGGTTAAAATTGACATTTACTTCCCCATATTAGCACATCTGCATCACTATTTCATACTTTGGGCGTTTAGAAATAGCACAGAAGCAAGCCACAAAAGGAGTATTCTATTTATTGGGTCCCCCCAAAAATCAGCCCAGAATCCAGCCGTAAACGTTTTCTGTCGACAATTTTCGGTTATTTCCGGCCGCGTGACGTCACAATGCCCAAGCACATTGAGCCATGACCACGTGATTTCTTCGGAAGCGTTCGGGACATATCGGTCAGAATCGTGCATGTTCGGAAGATTTGAAATGATGGCTGGCCTCCAAGTGCTCAGATTTTTAATGAGTTCCCACCACACAACGACATTGCATTTTTGCTCCATGATGGTCAATTTGCGATGGGATAGTGTTATCTAAACTTACTATGGATAGAAATCAGAAAAAGATTGATTTTGAATATGTGACTTTCAGTGCCCTAATATTGCTTAGGGCACCTTTAAGCAAAATCAAAAAGCTACCTCAGCCAAAACATCACGTATGTATTAACTCATCAACTTTTACTATATGTTAAGATGAAACCATTGACAAAATGCAACATAACAAGATGAGTGAATTAGTCAGTTATTTTCAATTGAATCATCAGAATGCGTGACTTACGAAAGGTAACGTTAGAGGGTGCTACCTGAAACCGTCTGACCGTCTCCAAAATCTCCAGTTGTTTGAGGAAATGATATATTGTGCATTTTATTACCGGGACGTCAAACCCTCTTCGATAATCATAAAAATGGTTTTGAGAGACGTTTTATTTTTTCCTACCAGTGCAAATTTGACTAATCTCACGTAAATGCATTTTCCTTCGGGTCGTCATAAAAATGGTTTTGAGAGACGTTTTACTTTTTTCCTACCATTACAAATTTGACGAATCTGACGTAAATTTATTTTCCTTCAGGTTATCATAAAATGGTTTTGTGAGACGTTTTCCTTTTTTCCTACCATTGAAATTTGACTAATCCCACGTAAATGCATTTTCCTTCGGGTCAGCATCATAAAAATGGCTTTGAGAGACGTTTTACTTTTTTCCTACCAGTACAAACTTGACTAATCTCACGTAAATGTATTTCCTTCAGGTCGCCCGGAGGTTGTGACTGAGGCTTCTTCAGTGTCAGCTGCCGGAGGAGACACGGTAGAATTAACGTGTACAATAGCCTCCGACCCCGTACCTGAGGAAATCGTCTGGAATCTAGTAGGAGAAGACGGAAAAAAGACAACATACCGTACAGGCAGGACTGCAGATGTATTCGTCAAGAAAACAACAATTGTTGGGGACAAGATACAAAGTGTTTTGATGATAAACTCAGCCGAGTCTGCACATACAGGGGACTATGTCTGCATAGCTTCGAACATGTTCGGGCAAGATAGACAAGAGTTTAGAGTGTATGTCACAGATGGTGAGTTTCTCTAGGTATACATATACAACGGTTCAGTACATCACTTTTAAAGGCATTGAGATTTATCAGGAGTCAGTACATAGTGCAGTTTTCAGAACACATAACTATCGATTTTGGGTGTAAAGGGACTTTTTCACAATTTCCATTCGTCAATTATGGTGCCCACTGGCCGTGAAGTTCAGAACGGAAAGGTACTTTGATACAGTATCACTATGGTTTATGGAGCAATCGTGATGTAACTGCTTTTTTCCAAAGTAGGAGAGAACGTTTTCCTCGGCGAGAGGTGTACTTAAACTTTTGAAATGTGAGATCTTATCAAAGAGAAGCCTGGATTGGAATATTACATAGATCAGTCTGTTTGGACGCCCGTGAAATTGAGTTGCTATAATGCCACGCGTGGTCGCCTGTCATAAGACGAGACGAAATCCGCTGGCTGATGAAAACGAATGTCACTTTAACAAAGTAGAAAATGGCGACGTCCTCTCCAACAAAGCAGAAAATAGCGATACGCCTTGCCATCTGGTCGGGCCAACCAATCGTGAAATGTCTGATGCTAAAGTAGTTAAAGACAACAAGGCTGGCGACACTGGAGGTAATTTACATCAATGGATAAAAGAGTTGGCGGTTTGAGGCTAACAAATCATTGGAGGTTGGGAACTATCCTTATCGATTTTGAACTAAAGTAGCCCCTGCGGGGAACTGTATCAGCTGAAAGTATCGACTGGCTGGATTATGACCTATATGAACCCGTCTACAAATACGCACCCGCCAAAGCCGCAAATGTATCATACCAGGCAGATAACTCTCTGCATTCAATTATAGTGCATTAAAGGTCCCCAGAATCAAAACTTGATCAGATTCTGTACGACATTAAACTATAACACTCTAACAAACAATTTCATAGGTAGCGATATTCAGAACCAGAACCTTCATTCTGGGTTAATTGTGAGAGCAATATCTAATCGAATGTTTAATTGATGACCTTTGACCTTAATACAGCATTTTGATTACCTTACAGATAGCTCGGATGTCGTTGTGATTGCCGCAGTCACCATGGGAGTCGTCTTGGGAGTTCTCTTTGCCGTGATGGCTACACTGTGCCTTAGAGCCAGAAATATATGGACGTGTCGTCTCTCCAAATCTCGTTAGTACATACTTACTACATTTTGTGTAAACTTTTTCCTTTAACGGGGGATGCTCTAACATCGCACGTTTTCTTACGCGCTCGAACTCACGGCGCCCCATCGCTGGTTGCCAGAGAGTGGTCAGGTTTTGAGGAATGCATTTTGAACACATTCATCTAAAGAACTTACTTGGATAAGAAATGTATTCAGACTGTTCATGAGCCCTTCACGCTACGAGTTACAAGCGGCAAACGCTGTGAGACGTTTTTGCAAATGTACGTTCTGATTTAGTGCTACGCTTGATAGTGTGAATGCAAATGACAGCTATGTGCATGAACTTCATTTATCTACCTTCCTTATCAGTATGGTCAGTGGTCACAAACACAGCGTACTTATGCAAAATAAGGTCAGTAAAAAGTCCGTGCGATGTTAGGGCGCGTGCGATGTTCGGGCGCCCCCCGTTACATATCTAAACTGGGAATCATATGATACTTCATAAACAATGTCCATTAATGGCAAATGATACTTGATGTTTAAAGGGAGGCTATTGTTTGTTTCTGTAAGTGTGTACTACTTCTGTACACAATGTCCTGGTTTTTATTTAGTTTTGTGTTTTGACCCATGTATGTCAATCTAATGTTTATTAGTTGGATGTAAATATTTGGATTTGATTCCCATGTATTTGTTTGTCTGCAATTAACTGCATGAACTTGCGATAAAGTTATTATTATTTGGATGTATAATTTCCTTTTGAATAACCAATAAAGAGAGAAGAAAAAAGAGAAAAAGGGTTTCATTACCCAACTAAAGCACAATAAATAGTATCCATCCAGGTCTACTAAGCTTGTGTATTTCTTGTCTGGATAGCACCATCGGGTGTCTTAATCCATCTTCTATGAAATTAAACTTTTTATCTATATCTTATCACCAAGTTAACATTGTTTGTTGACAAGGCATTTGAACAGCATCCTAGAATTGTATAATGCAAATATGACACATTGGAGATTCTTATCATAGATTGCGTTAAACTTTGTTAAAAGGCATCCACCGCATTTTATGAGGCTTGAAACTTGAATAGAAAACTCAATTCTTTTATTTCTATTACACATAGTTTTAATAACACTATACCATTACATATCGACATTAAAGGAGCAAAGATACAATGTCGTTATGTGGTGAGAGCTGATAGAAAATCCAAGCCCTAATAGACTGATCCTGATTGTCCATCACAATTAGCGGTTCGACCAATTAGAGAGTGACTGCATGTCCGTCAAATATTTGCATTTTTATGTTTTAATATTGCATTTCTTCGTTTTGACGGACACTAGGTCCGTGAAACCAAAAGATCACCATATATCTTATTTACGTGGCGATTTTAAGCACTTTTCATAAGAAATCCGCACGCAAATGTAGTAATCAGCGGCATTAAATATCAATTTCAAAAAGCAACTAGAATATGTCCAGTTTTGAAGCCTCATAAGATGCTCTGGGTGCCTTTAAAAGTACATTCATAAAGACCGTGTTCTCACCGAATCTGCTACAGCGGAGAGAGGAACACGACGATCTGAATCCTTCTCGTACTGTGCGGGGTCGGAGGACGAACTTGCAGCAAAGACATCATTGAATATGAGGTAAGTGATGGTTTTGTTAATCTAGCCTCCTTCACGTCACCTAACTTCTGCCTGCCACCCTACCTTACCCTTTGCACTGGTATAAAATGACGTCAAATCTGAATCTCAAAACTACTCTGTAATCATCGTAACTTCTGCCAACTTCTGCCACCCTAACTTCTGCCACTTATATACTGGACATACCTCAACAACCCTGATACTGGACATACCTAAGCAATTAATGTGTATTTCATTGTATATAGACCACAGTAGTCAACAGGTTTCACATTTACCACCTTTTACTGTGCTTCTGGTGTAACACAACATAACTGTATGTAGGTATTGCTTGGAGTGTCAAAACAGCCACATTTTGGTTAAAATCATACATTTTCAAAATTGGGCAATATGATTTTCAATCTTTCTTAGGGGATCAAACAGGTCTGTTCACCTGTTGTCGGCATCTCTTTGATTTCAGCTCCAAAGTTCCCGAAGACGAGCTGGCCACCATTGAACTACAAAAACTAAACGGCATTTCTACACATCGGTCCACAAGCAGCCTAAACAGCCAGCCAGTTGTCATATCAAGCCCATGTAAGTTTTACTTTCCTTTTCAAAACTTCTTGTGTGCATCATTTCAATTAACTTTGTTTAGCTGCAACATCAAGCATAACTTTTATTAGCAAATCCATGCCTGTAAGCTTATTGCAATGGTACAAACAGTAGACAGGGCAACAATGGTAACTAGTGTCTATTCTATGTATCTAACTGATATTTCTACATACAGCATTATCAACAATACATTGTTGACAATATCAGAAAATGAAGTATTTCACGACACCACTCTTAAATCACAACATAATGTCAGCTTATAGATTACATGCATTGAATCACATTTGACATGTTCGTCATGCAAATCCCCGCCAATTGGCCAAATTACTAATTTCATCAGGGCAGGAATTAGTTTCTTTTTAAGGCTTTTTGTATGTAAGCTCGACGAAACTGCTAAGCATCCGCACTAGTCGATTCAAATTACAGTAGAGGCCGGAAGTAGTTTCGAAAATTGGCTCCACACAAATTGACTTTGGGAGAAATTGTTCTCAATTTGTGAATCATTTATCTACGGTAACGTCCAGATGACAGGAAATTGAAAGAGACTTCATCCTGACTTTTAATCAACATAGAAGCTAATGTACCTTGGCGTAATCTTCTCAGCGTCGGTATCAACACAGAACAGATGCACCTCTTTTGCTCACCGCTTCGATGACTGAACTGAAGCGGTGGATATGGTAAAGATATTAGACGGAAAATTCACTTCAGCTCTTCATACTAGACATGCCGCATGGAATACACATCTTAACGGTCCAGCCCAAAATACTACCTCTTGAATGGTTAAAGCTTCTCTTCCATGCTTATCTATGTTGACGTGTTCAGTGAAATTAAAAAATGTCATCAGATTACACGACTAGTTTTGTCCAATATGGCGACTTCCAATTTTGAGGATGTTCTGAATATAATTATCATTGTCGGCAGGTTTCATCCATAGTGCTGCCCTTAATTAAGAGATGATGACAAATCGTGTTTGGAACCGCAATCGGCTGATGCTAACATTTTTGCCCAATGCAGTTACAGAGCTAAAGAGAGTGGAGTATTCCCGATTAACAACAGACAGAAGCAGGTTTCATGATGACGAAGAGGAGGAGAAATATCCGAGGCACTGTCCGTACTACGTGGGCGAGCTGACAAACAGACAGGAGACAGTGGTGAGTATTACTCTCCAAGCAGAGGTTGTTGGGGTAGATTGTGACCGTTTTATCATATGTCCCGTTTTTTCGTCAGCTATCCCCACCTTATTTGTGGTGGGGATAGCTGACGAAAAACCGGGTATATGATAAAACGGTCACAATCATCCCCACCAACCTCTGCTTGGAGAGTAGTGAGTATCAGCCATTGATGAGCCACAAGGGAATCTTCGAAAAAGTTTTGATCTGAATATCTTTGGTGATGGTTTGCAGAAGATAACATAAACGCATGGTTTGTAAACCAGTTATTACACTTTTGTGTGGATAATTTGTTGCTGAAAAACTAGATTGCTCCCTACAATTACTTTTATCTGTACAGTACATCAAAATTATTTCATCGGAGAAGGCGATGGATGGTTACCCCCTATATTGATAATATTCGGAAGTAATCACCACTGTCACTAGAAATATTTGTTTTTAAATCTTATACACAGCTGCTCTTACTATTAAAATCCTTTAAAAGGGCGCAAAGAATCAAAGAAAAAAATCCATCGATAATAAATTATTAGTGACGTTCTAGTATTGCGTGAACATTATCCTGTCTAACCATTCACAAAGGAGTGCTAAATCCAGATTGTGGTAATTCGGATTTGAAATACATATTTCCTCAGTCAGTAGAAGACGTACGCACCATATTGTGAGAGGTAACGTGATTCCTCCCATGAGAGCGCCATGGATAATATGCTGCTTAAAGAGTCGAAACCTATTTATCTCGATCAGCCGTTTGCAACGTTACACGGTGCAAATTGAAAGCCAAGGACACATAGACGAGACGTGTGAGTTGGAATAGAATTTACACTCCGATGAAACGATATGATTTAGAATTCTATTGGCTTTTAATTCCTGGCAGAGTAATTGAGTTCAACTCCTTTTCCCAAATGATTTTTTTGTGCAATTATCTCTGAAGCGACTAATTTCAAATATACTAACCTTTCCATTGGAGTCCCCCGCGATTTACCTATCCATTAGATTTCCCTTTGATAAGCCGTAAATTACTGCTTTAATCGACATATCTGTCTGAATTATTACCTTGCCTTATCGGGTTGTATGATTTCAATAAAAGGTCTTCGATCTTGATGAATTAGAATTCTCCAGCGATGAACCCTCAAGCCAAGAGGTTTTTTTTCAATACTCTGGGACTGTCTAATTAATGCGATTGGAGACACCATTACGAACTCCGTATCATCTGAAGGGATTGGTACAAGTTGACAAATCTATTCAAATAATGAAACATTAGATGCATTACATATTCAACAAATAGAATTGAACTCTTACGCACAACGAATAGAAGTTGTGGTGATAACCTTTCAGAATGCATCCACCATCTTTCTTTTATTTCTTCAGCTCTGAGGACATAGTCACGTGACCTGTGAGTCAAAGGTCACACCAGGGTGTTGTAGATGGGGGGGGGGGGCAGATTAAATCCTTACCACCATACTTTTAAGGATGGGGACCGGGATCTGATGTGTACCACATATGTATGTAATATTGTAATGTGTTCTATTTTGTCTAATTATTCAGAAACTTCTACCGTCGGCGAAGAGGAAAGAAGAAGATGATGACGGCTCTGCTGACACTATAGGGTCAGACCCCGGAGGGTCAGATATCCAGGCAAAATCTACTGATCATTATCAGATTGAGGCCGTCAGTCAAACAAACATCGTATAATGAGGTCACTGATGAAGTGCACAGTTTTAGCTTAGCGATTGTGAATCTTTCCCTTCGTGACACACTACATCTTTCTGGTAAAACCTTAAAGACTTCCTCATTCAAAACATTTAGACCAATTTGGGTAAAGCTTACTTCTTATTTGAAAACCTCTCCAATATTTCACAGCTGAGTGAGTTTGAACATTAACTCCCTGTCATATTGATGGTGGTGGTTACCATGCACACACGATATTTTAAGGAGATAACAATCATACAATAAACGCTTCTCACTACCACTCACGGTAGCTATATTCGCACCAAATCAGCGATGTAATCTCTGTGATGAAATTTTTCCCAGCTTCCATACTTTGTGTGTAATTTCTTTATTTTCAGATAGAAGTTTGAAATGATTTTGAATTACCTGCAAAGCATTTTGCCCTCACAGCGTTAAAGACAAATGTGGTCTGGTGTCTGGTAAATCCTGTACGCAAAAGTGTACTCTCGCATAACGCTCGTTCTCATTTAAACGAACACATTTTGTAACTTCCGTTACCGTTTGAAGTAAGACGTTTCTGACATTAAGATATGTCACATATAAGGTGGTAATCTGTCGTTTCTAAAAGCCAGAAAAGATTTAAGTCATCATGAAAACGACAGTTTGGCACGTTATATGTGGCATATCCTAATGTCAGGAACCTCTTACTGCAAACGGTATTATAAACGGAAGTTACAAAATGTGTACATTTAATTGAGAACGAGCGATAAGCGGGGAATTTAGTTAGGTTATTTTCACCCAGTCGGGAATTGTGTAAGCAAGTGATTTCACAGTGTGCATCTCAAACACGATGTTATCAATTCTTGTAGCTACACTGATGACTTCCAAAGCCCATACACTGGAACAGTCTGAGGACTAGGATCACCTTTAGGGTATTTTAGACTCATTGCCAGCCAAATCGTGAGAGGGCAATACTTAAAAGAAGGAGAACTGCTCTCTTGAGTGAGTTGCAGCTTACGTGCTTTATTCAACAACGTTTGAAAAAGGATTATCATTCCCGAAACGTCCGGAAAGGATTTACTATTAGAGTGTTATTTGAAGATTGGAAGAAAGATGGCTACGAAATGGCGTCTGTGATTTACCGACGAGGGTAGCTAAGTGTTGAAAAACCACGATTGAAACATATTTTTGTATCTGGTAGAAAAAAGGTACACCCGCGATGCTACAGAATGAAACATACTATTTTCTCAGCAATACAATACGAAAATTACAAGTGCAAATGAACGTAAATATAGTCAAGATTTCTCGATATCTACATGATAACAGGAATTAACAATAAATCGATTATGAATTTATGAATGCTCCCGTGTAGTTAGTGAATTCATATTGCTTTAGTGAGACTGTTTTCTAATTGTTTGAGATTTAACTTTTACTTTTACATTCAGTAAAACAATAAAGTATTCTTTTATGATACTGTAGTGCAAACCGTATTATAACCTTATCTAACGAGCCGTCTGCAGTTTGCTTTGTTTGGGTTGAGGTGGTTTGGTAAATACCAAATGACGTGTATTTCACTCTCGGTTTTCATAACCTTAATTCAGTTTCTTGAAGATGAAAGGACCATAAGAGACAAGCAAATGGGCGAGTGTATGATAACATCTTCCTGGTGCTCTTTCTAAGGATTTCAAACCATTTTCTTTCGGGTCATTTCACGTACAACGGTACTATAACCAGATACTGGTTTCAGTAGACCCCTTTATGCTTTCAACCATAGAATCCATGCAGTGCTCTTTCACAGCTAGCCCGCGTCTCGATATTTCGAGAACAAAGAAGTCTCTGCAAATTGATGTTCCTGCATTAGCTGATGGAGGCATGGAATAACATCTTTTGTATTCGTATGTTTAGCAAGTAATACCCTTCAAGGCGGTGTATGGATTAGGTTTGAAGGGTATTGTTTGCAAGATGAATTTTGATTATTTGCGTATCTGATCCCCCCACCCATATTCAAATTCAAGTGCATCGGATATCGTATATGCATTACCAGTTAAAACCAAAGCTTTATTTGAAAACCTGCAGACAATTGAATAAAGCCGCCAATCTTGAAAAGTTGATAGAAAAGTAACTAAAAAAATGCCCTAACCATTTTTTTCAAAAACGCTTTCACATTCTAATAGAGTTATACTTTAAAGTCTTCGGAGAAATATTGTAGGCTGCCACCTATTGACTTGCTGAAACCTTTATCTATGGCCAAGGGCAGCAGTGTTATCTTATGGACACGCTACCACGCCGTGCAGGTAATACTGCCCTGACGCAGAGATCCTTCTCAACCATGAAAGTCTCATCTTCGGAAAGGTGCTGCAGCTTGAGAGATTGCGATAAAGCAGTCAGACAAAGTAAAGCAATTTTCGAGAACAGATTATTCGGATTCCAAACTCAGCGTACAGAAGCTAGATTCATTGAACGTCGATCCTTGCCTTGGGGATAATACTAAAAAACACTTGGTAAGGGGATAATTAATTCATTTATCAATGCACTATACTAAACTGTGACACAGAATCCCCATACCTTTTGTGGTACAATATGTAAAGGACGAATCATCATAAATGATTGACATGTGATGAGCTAATTGTTACATGTTCAAGGGATGCCCGCGGTTAGGTTGCCGTAAGAAGAGTTGAAATGATTGAATCATAAAGAATACGTCATTCATCTCTCCAGTATTTGGTGTGAGGTCCATATCGCCGTGTACTGTGATGCCAGTCATAAAGAAGAACCAATGGAGTGTGCGAAAATATTGTATGCAACAATTTTCTTCTGATAAGAGTTAATGACATATTGTAGCCGCCATTAACAATCAGTAGAGGTGCTAATATGATCGATCTTTTGTTATAAGATTTTGACCATTCAAAAAATGCAAAAAGAAATTCGAAAACATTTCTTTAAAATGTTAACGTTATACTGTTTGATGTTTATGTTTAAATTATTAAGTAATTTTGAAAGCAGTCGAAAAATGAATAGGACTGCATTAGCTGACACCATTGTTGAACTAACTACACAAAAGTTAATCAAGAAGAGTTGAATTGAATGGGAGATTGGGACACACAAGTTTTTTTGTCCGCGATCCGCCTATCTCTTACTTAAGGCTTTTTCTTCTTAAATTTGCACTTCACTCAGACCTGTCTGACGTTATCTATGTCATTTCCTTAGACGTCAGAGGATCGTAACGGCCGCTGGCCATATGTATCACCCAAGACAGATTCAAAGAGTATCTTATTCCCCTCGGGATATATGTTTGCTTAAAAGCATGCTAATTGCTTAATAGGTAACGTCCTTGGGAAGTCAATACTCCATTTGTATGCTCACTTTTGCTGCCGCTCGTCAAGCTGATTTAGGAAGTGCCACACTCTAATACCACTCTAGAGAGTTTGGCATTTACCAGGTTGACTGACAATCCCCTCTCGGGATCTCAGTAAGGCGAGGCGATGAATTCCGAAAGGATGCTATTAGGTCTTTTGGCCCCGCACTATGCATGAAGTAATCCTACTTGTCGTCTGTACCTTGTGGTTATCAGGGGACAGACGGGAAGGTCATATGCTGCTCCTGGGTATCACTGAACACGCCATCTCTAAAAGGTTACACTAACGTGACGGGAGAGGTAAACATGGGAAGCTGTGGATATAGATGAGTCGGTTATTGTAGATGGGAATCCACTGGTCGAAATTACTTACAAATTGGTGTATGTAATGTGGCAGATAAGACAATATTTGATTGGATTAGACTGATTTTTTTGGCTATTTATTAGTTTGGCTAAGAGCTACAGAGGGCTACTACTGAAAAGCCATGGGGACGGTAAAAATACTTTAAATACAACGAAATCTATTTTTTGTCATATGATTTCATCTGCTTTTAATACGTGTACTGTATTTTGATTGTAATTTACAAGGTTTTCTTGACATTTTCTCAGTTTACTACTAGAACCTGCAGCAAAAGCAATAGCATAATAAACACAATGAAAGATAACCCTTATGAAACATGTAAATTTCATAAGCATGAAACATGTACATTTCATAAGCCTATTCCATCTTCTGTTATTTTTTAAAGTGTATGTGCTTTCCACATAGAGACACACAGCAACTCGTTTTGAAAATCCAGCTAAATTGTATGACTGACAAGTTCTCAGTGATGGTGCCCAACCTAATGTCATTTGAGTTGTTGTCTCGAGGTACGGCCATGAAATGCATTATTGATAACGATTGCTATTAGTTGATTTCTGCCATGAATTCTACTGATTGTAGTATATATAGTTATCGCGGATGACCTTGAATAGGACATGCACCTTGAACCCAGTTCCGCGACCCCATATACATCCACCAGCAACATTTTCCTTTGTGATTATGCAAATTATAAACCATTTTGCATAGTTGTTCCTGACAATATTCATCACTCCTTGATTTACATATACCATGAGTATCATCGTTTAAAAAACTAATTATAAAACTACATTCTCCTCCAGTCAAGAGGGCCTGGAACAAGTTTCTCTGTAATTATGCAAATTACATCCCATTTTGCATAGTTGTTCCTTACAGTATTTATCACTACTTGATTTACATAAACCACGAGTAGCAAGTTTCATCGTTTAAAGAAAAAAACAATTATGAAAGTACATTCTCCTTCAGCTCAAAAGAGCCCGGTAGATCTCGTCCCCAGCTGCAGAACAGCCGCTACAGATTGGCTCGTTACCATTGCCTCCTCAAAGCAGTCAGTGGCAATAGTGAAAAATCTTGTTTCAATTGATTTCGACTTTCTTCTGATGGTGGCCCCATGGGGCTGTGCCTTCAACGTCGATACCTCTGGATGAACTTGTCACTAGTTCTCTACTGTCTGCTAGAGGCTCACTTGAATTGATGTTGGTAATCTAACAACTTTGTGACCTTTTCATCATGCTTCAGGATGTAATGTCCCATCAGGAAAACTGGATAAGATGCCCTGGCCGAGCGAAACAACCAGGTCGACATGAATGGTATTTTGGAACGTGCTATCACTGTGGTTATGAGGCCAAGAGGTGGCACATAAAAGATAAAGAATGGAGAGATTCTTTGATATTTCCGAAAACTATCTCAGAGAAAATGCCCGAGTCAATGAAGCGTGAAGAGTATCATGACAAATTGAGCGGAAGTAGGGATCTCTGAGGTTCCATATGCCAAGGAAATAACGCGTAACCATAACGGAATGGGCTGTTGGAGACTCCATCCAACGTCCCTCGTGTAACATTACAAGAAATATGATCGAAGATCAGCGCATGCTCTTTAAGCCTTTTTCAGAAGGAATGAGATGCGGAGAAAAAGGTTCTGTCGTTGTAGAAAGCCTTGTAGCGTTTTCTGATGGGTCCAGAGGGTCTAATTGCAGCAAAGAGCACACCCGATTAAAAAAAATGGGATGATAGATTCTGATGAATTCATTACAAGTAGTGTGCCCGAGCAATAATGCAGGCTCTCCTACCAAGAGATAGGTCCCTCGAATGTTCAGACGAGTACTTCGTAACTATTTTCTTGAAATTAAGTTTTCAAGAATTTAGATAAGAGATTTTGTATGTCAGTTCACATTGCTCTCAAGATCATAGATCATTAACTTTCCTGTTTTCTTAACAAACCTTATGTTTATTCTACATTGCTGTGACCCATCCTTCCCAAGGGATCCATCCTTCGTCAACTCAAAATGAAAACTGTACATGTGCTGCATGACTAAGCCTACTGGAACCTGTTACATTATGTATATAGAATACTTCAGGTGTAAAACTGGTGGTTTTGTCTGTCTCTTGTGTTTTAAAATTTACCATTGCATTCTCTTGAGAATAAATGTTTTATTAAAAACTGTCCATAAGAAAAACACGATGATTATTGGAAAGGAACGACAGGGGTAATGCAATCCAACACCATACGTTTTGCTGTCACAATCCATTGATTTCTTAATCTTTAAAGCTTGGTTTACAATGCGGGTGTTATCAGGTGCTTCTTCCTGGGGACATCCATTAATTTTGTATACGCGGTCTCCTGTTCTTCAACATTAGAATCACGTATCAATGTTGACTGTCTTCTTAGTGATTATGGAAATTGATGCGAAATGACTACTATATTCCCTAACTAGAGTAGCATATGGAGACGTTACTGCTTGTAATATCTGATAAATACACATTATCTTCCTTATCTTATAGTAATTGACTTACGTGTAGGATAAAATGGATTAACCGCACTAATAGTGAAACTGGCAGTAGAAAATTACGTCTTTAATCCCTCGTAAGCGTTACAAGAAATATCCATTTCCTTAATCAAATACCTCATTCATGCAGAAGGGCACTATAAGGTAGGATTTAGTTTCAAAAACTGATACTAAACCCACGTACTGGTAGTTTGAATATCAAATGAGGTAGAATGATAAAATGAAGTAGATTCAAGAGATCAGAATAATGCGAAGGACGTTGTTATCAGCATGCTCCAGCGACATCTTCTGATTCGCCATATTTCAGCGGAGCTGTTTTGCGGGTGTCACCTTCCATCCTGAATGACAGCAAAGCCGCAGAAACTTATATTAAACTATGGAAACCTGGTATTAGCGCCTGATTCTAAGCGTCGTCTTTGCTGCTGCAATGCTATATCTAAGAAGATTAACAGGGAATCATAGTTGTGTGTTCTTTGAAGGATCCATAACTCAACATGACCTCCGAAGATACGGCAGCTTAATGGCCCAGCTCCTTACTCGCCCGAGCATCTGCTGCCATAACTCCTTAGTACGGTACCATACGGGTTAGGTGATATAAAAATCACGTAGTCCACGTTTGTCTAGGGGTCTCAAAACCCAACGAGGCATCTTTCATTTAGGTCGACAGTCTTATTAGATTGTGGGATATGATCCATTGCCGACATTCATATCCGGTCAGCTGTGAATGATCAAGGTCTGACGATGTCTAGGAAGTTATCGTTTCTCCACAGTGCCCTATATGATGGGGTCGGTGCGGATATGTTTTTATTAAGTGTAATAAATTTCTACATCTCTACAACTGACATTGAGTAACTGACGTGTAATATATTCGGTATCACCAGTCGTGACTCCGTGTTTGTTCCATGCGCTGCTATATATGATCTAGTTACTGTAACGCCCATATCCATGCGTGGGAATTAACCTATATGGTACATGGGGTTTACTTGGTACCAAAAGGTTCCATGATTTGTTGAGTACATGTGTGTCTAATCTTAACTTTCAAGGAAAATATATGATTTTATACATTTTCTCATTTATAGCGACGGCTATATACTTTTAGATGGATGCAACGCTAAGTCAAGTTCACCTCAACGTCAATGCAACTTTTCTTTTTTATATAGTCCTTAAATTAAACGTCTTTCGAAAACAAAGTCAGACTTATTCAGAACATTTGGGGAAACACGTGTACACCTTCCTTCATTTTGATTCGCTAGAAAGTTCGAGTCAGTCATTTGAAGTTTCCTATCCCATGAATATGAATAAAAAAAACAAGTCGAAATCACGCTGGTATGCTTATTCCATGTTGATATTATTATGAAAACAATCAATAAAGTGATTGTGTGTAACAGAAAACATTACATACTAAATGACTAACATATGGGCTATCATATACTGGGCAACGTATCGACATTATGTACCAACTTAACTTATATTCCAATAAAACGTATTTCGTAAGGATTCTCCCCGATTAGTTTTGAATCAAGTATTCCTGAGAGTAAGAAGAAAACGCCCTTTTTTAAAGTGGGTCATGAAAGCGTCTTCCATTTGTGTCACGAAACCATTTGCATTAAATCAATTCATCACACTGCTTTCCAGTCGGCGAACCACTGACCAAGTTTGTGGTGACCTAATTAACCCTCAATTTGATAACACAATTCCTCCAGGACCTTTGAGATCGAGACAAAAATTGATTTCGCAGAATGATGTTACTGTTACTTTAATGAGGACGTGCTGGTAATATAAGCAGCAAGACATTAGTGCTTCGGTTTCAATAGATCTAGTCTGTAGCTTGCTCGATAGAATCTGTCTGTTCCAGTAAATTCAAATAGTCTATAAAACGTTATGAACTAGTCACGTAAAAGTTACAATCACATATTATCCGTATACTTATAATCCATTTCTTTTTCATGTAAATATATATTTTGGATATTTGCCTCGATAAATTGGTTGCATTTAGAATTTTTAATCCGTCTGTTCCAGCAAATTTAAACGTACCAGACTACACGAAAAAAAAGGTCTATACAATTTCTTGAACTGTCTAGTCACCTACAATTTACAGTCACATGAATTCCTCATACTTATGTATAATCCCTTTTTTTCATGTAAAATATACATTTTGGATATTTGCCTCGATAAATTGGTTGCATTTAGCATTTTTAATCCGTCTGTTCCAGCAAATTTAAACGTGCCAGACTATACAGAAAAAATGTCTATACACCTTTTTGAACTGTCTAGTCACCTACAAGTTACAGTCAAATGATATCCTACTACTTAAATTTCCCTTCTTTTTCATGTGAATATATATTTGAATATTTGCCTTGAAAAATTGGTTGCATTGAAAATTTTGAATCCGTCTGTTCCAGCAAATTTATACCTGCCAGACTTCAGACTATAAAGAAAAAAAGTCTATACAATTTCATGAAGTGTCTAGTCACCTACAAGTTAGAGTCATATGATATCCTAAAACTTAAAAATCCCTTTCCCTTTCATTTAAAATGTACATTTTGGATAAATTGGTTGCATTGACATTTTTTTTCATTTTATGAAAACAGAGATGTCTAGAACAGACAACTCACTATTCCGGGAAGTAAGTGAGGAGAGGTGCAGACATGGTGACGCCTGGTTGTAATTGTTGCCGACAAGATCTTAGAAAGGTATTACCTTGGGGTTGCTTGTGATGAAACTAGCTACAGCATGTTCTGAGTGATAGCACTTCACCATTTTGACTTAGTATCGAATATTCACGTCCACGTGATGGGGATATGAGATAACATCGTCTTCAACATCTGCGCTGGATTCTTGTCACACTACCTGCTGACAGTTTCCAATTTTCCTATCGCCATTTCGTCGGCAAGTCCTTGAACTTGTAAATAGCTTTACGACTGGAGGGGATCTAAGATTTATTTGTACCAATATGCATCTCAGTGTTGCAAGGAATGCCATAAATTGTAATCAAGAAAGCGTGACTAAACGCCTTGTATTTTGTAATTTAAATTGATAAAACTTTGAAAGACGCAAACTGATGCATTCGCCCAGTCTTCTCATTCCCTAACTTCGTCGATGCATACTCATTATTTTGTCTGTTGGTGCAATATCTATTATACACAACAAAAAGGTTAACATACATTCTCTGGCTTAAATCAAAGTTGTTGAGATACTTTGGCAGATGTTATATATAGATAGATTCCTCGTGTTTTTTCTTCGAATTCAATAAGATTTTTCGTCCTTTCTCCAGAACAGCCTGTGTAATCAATCCCTTTGCCTTTGACAAATTAAAACATAATTATACACAATAGAAAGCAGACAAGAACTTGAATGGAGCTCAATGAAATTTATCCAGGCAGAATATTTTTGCCTCAAGGGTGCCCTTATGGTCACACCGTCAAATAAAAACGGCAAAATGCAGTTGTTTGATTTAATCGGTGATATTTTATATGAAACAAGGTACATCACCAGTCATAAAATACAGCATATAAAGTGAATACGATAGAACCAGCTGACCCCGACCAGGTATAAGGTCACTCGAAGAGGTGTATCTGTCATAACTCTGTATCTTGGATCTAAATTCTTGAACCCGTGGCGAGGCGATCAATAGACTTCTGACATCTTAAGGCCTTGATCTTAACTGGATACCGGCTACCACGTCGATCCAACGTGTGTGTGATAGTTAATCCAGAGTTATGGGAGACAGGATTACTCGCTGGGGAAATCTTGGAGACACGTCTTGTGAACAGAAACAACTTTTCGTGCAGGGCATTGCCCCATTTGATACTTATATTACATTGAATTTATGCTGAAAGAAGTTTTAAGACATGGATATGTAGGTTTGTCCCGGTCCATTGGGAGTCATATCTTAAACAAATGGTCTTAGTGGCGACCAGTGTATCGAAGGAATATGAATAATGGATATAGTATGTGGTTGACACTGCAGAAATGAATCCAACGGTTAAAAACTGAATCGAAATAAAAATTTCGTTTCATCATTGTTCTGTCGTTTTCTCTTCTCAATCAGTTTATGCAACATAACGCCAAAAATAGTAACTCAAGCAACTGGATAAAATTTTGAAACAGTCAGACGATGTTAATGACGTGAAGACAATCTTAGATGTTTCAAAATTTTATCCAGTTGCTTGAGTAACTATTTTTGGCTCATCTTATTACCTGGATGTCTAACCTTCATCAACTTATGTAACATTACTTCATAAGCATTTTAGTTAACACAAGCGGCGCCAGCCTAGGAAAATCCAATGATACCAGTGAGATGATCAGTAAACATACGTGCTTATAATTTTCGTGCTAACTTAATCGCTCTTTACCTAGCTCCAAGTGATTTCCGTCGATTACTTCAGTTTAACTTTACAACTACATCTAACATCTCTCCAAGATCTCAAAGTAGTAATAAGATATCTCCAATTGAAGAGTGAAGAACTGATAGTGAAACGACATGTACGGATTAAATAAAATTGATACGTTCATTTAAAAAAAAGGGATTATATTTTTCAAAATGTCAAATGCTTCAGGTGATCTTTCAATCTTACCAAATTGAATTTATGCCTTCATCTGGATTGTTGAGAAAGTACAACAAATAGATCTAATCCCCGTTATAATTGGATGATAGGAGTCCAGTTGGACAGGCCGATGCTCTGAGGTCCTTGACACCACAATCCATCAGACTGTGGCAGCTTCTGGCACTGTCCTAGTTGCTGCTAACCTGGTAAATGAATCTTTGGCGCCCCCATTAAACTGGAGAGATTAGTTTTTGTCTCGACGAGGATTAGTCATCTTTGTTTTCTCTCACCGTGCATGTCACTTTAATTGGTTTCAGCTAAAAGTATCGAACTTCCACAAACTCGTAAGTCCTCTGCTCCCTCCGGTGTATCGTCTATCAGATGGGAGATGGTTCTATTATCAAAGTCCCAGTCATTGTATTGTGAAGGTACATCAAAGCAACAATAACCATAGGCCCTTAAAACTAGAACACCCCTAACATGGCGTTCATTTACTATTAACAACGTTGCAGTTGAATGGGTCCGATCTATGTCGTCTCTTTAATGATAGAGAATGTGTATATTTCTTCTTTATTACACATTATATCATTCTTTGTAGTATAAATCAATACCAGACAAGTAAACTTAAACCATTGTCTTTTCGACCGATTTGCACCATTAATATTTACAAATGATGAGGAATTACAAAACAGTTTATTTGCCATGTAACTACTGGTTTCGCTTTTAACACTCTTTGAAAACGCCGACTTTATGATCTAGCCGTTGTAAAACGCTTTAGATTCTTTACGCTGCTTTGATTATGAATGTGACTGATACCCAGCAGGTGGTAAACATGACATTTATTCTTCATCAACTATAGTCACAGAGGTCCAATTGCCATATAGAGTTTTCGTCTAGATCTGTCATCACTCAGTCTTTGAAAAATTCATTCCTGCATCTATAAATATCATCTGATTGAAACACGCGCAGAATACAAAAGTCAACAGTTGTCTGTTTTTAACATGTTGATTCACTTTCATAATTAGACATCAATAAAACACACAGAGAGCTTCGAATACCCAAAGACACGGTGAAAAACGAAAACTTAAAAGCACTAACAAAATGCACACCTTCTTCAGGCTTCAGGAGACTGTCTCTTCATATGTAAGGTAATTTTATGTTCTGTAATAAAAATGTATATTTTGTCAATACCGGAGCTGACCGACAACATATCTAAAAAAAAAAAAAACATACAACACTACTTATTCATGTAAACCAATAGGAAATTACGCAAATATTCCAATCTGTGAATATCGCGGCGATCTCTGAACAAATTGATGTCTCCTGGTTATAGGGGATACATTTAGATCTATTTGTGTTTTGCTGCGATGATTTGGGGTGTACAACATGAACAGTCGCCGTTGGCACAGTCCGGATATCCTTCAGTTCAGTAAGACTATGAAGTTGTAGTCCGAGCTTTTTCAACAGTGCTTTTTTCCCGGCAAGCCATCAAGCAGAGAAGTACGGAGCGTATGAAAATAGTAGGATCGAAGAAAAGAAACCGTGCTTATTGTCTTTTAACTCGATTCTCTGAATCTTTAGCTGACCAGAATCTGCTTTTGAGACAGCATCGTTCCATGGCATTTTACAGCTGCATCATCCAGACAGGATTCACTCCCGTCAGAACTGCAAAGGAAGAAAAAGTGTTATTTTTTTAGTCAAGAATATCAATTAATGGATAAAAATCGTACTTTTGGACAATTATTAAACCATCACCACGAAAAAGAGTCCTCTATCGACATTCAGAAATATACCATTCTGATCTGTCTCCTCATTTTTACGGGTAAGAAATACACAGATAATAGACTACCTAAAACTTACCAAAAAAATTGCAACATCAGAAGCCATTATTTCCAGATCCATCGCTCATGGTCATCTAGGACCTATATTTATCTACTCTCTCACGCCCATAGAACAATGAAAAAAGACTTGATGGTACTTTCTAACCTAGCTGTGTCATGTAGATGTGATATTGAATTCCCGTCGTCCTCTTGATCTAGTTGTGCTTGCTGGTTGTGTTTAGTGTCATCATCATCAACATCTTTTGGATCATCAATCTCCTTTTTCCTCTTCAACGGGGGGAAATATCTCTGCATAGTAGTCAAACATAAGATAATATAAGATTTCTATGAATATGGCAACATGATAGCGATTGTGTTGATAATGTATACATATCAAATACAGTGGGCACTGCCCAGACCTAAAGTAGTATATGTAATAACATCGGGTATTAGCAGAGGAACAAGAAATAATTTCAATACATTAATGAACTAATATTGCTGGGGAAAAACACAATTTGCAAATTTAAGTATCGAATCGTAAAAACATAGTCACATTGTTTAAATCCAAATGTTTATTAAGAAAATTATGAATGGTCACTGCTTGTACCTTGTATTTCTGTACAAAATGAACAATAAAGTTTTGATTTAAAAAAAAAAACCCAGTAAAAACCAAAGTGCGAATGGAATTTTGCAATACAGGCCAAGTTCATGCCAACATGTTTTCAAACCACCGCGAACTATTATCGATCGAACGACCTTTCCTGGAATGAATGTTATATATGTATATGTGAGATCTGGTATATGGAGAGGCACAAGAAACAGTAAAAACCAAAATGCGAATGGAATTTCACAATACAGGAGCCAAGTTAATGCCAACATGTTTTCAAACCAACACAAACTACCATTGACCCAACGATCTTTCCTGGAATGTGTGTTATATGCATATGTAAGATGGGGTATTCCGAGAGGCACAAGAAAATGTAAAAAAAAAAATGCGAATGGAATTTCACAATACAGGAGCCAACTTCATGCCAACATGTTTCAAACCACCGCGAACTATTATCGATCGAACGACCTTTCCTGGAATGAATGTTAGATATGTATATGTAAGATCTGGTATACGGAGAGGCACAAGAAACAGTAAAAACCAAAATGTGAATGGAATTTCACAATACAGGAGCCAAGTACATGCCAACATGTTTTCAAACCACCGCGAACTATTATCGATCGAACGACCTTTCCTGGGATGAATGTCGATAAAATCTTAACAATAGGCTCTTTGAAGTCATTCTCTACCTCGTTTGATACTCGGCTGCTTCTGATAAAAGAAGAGATGGGCAGGCATAGTAATTCGTTTGAGTGTTATTTTATGAAGTGGTGGATTAACATTATTAACGACCAGACTAGACAGTTGGGATAGTATGGATGATAACTCATAGAGTTATGACCTTGTTGGTTTGTATAGTTACTTGCTTATCGATTTGAAATATCTTGTCTGAATATCCACATATTTTGTGTGCTGAGCTGATTATATGATAATAGTGTTTATGGCATATTCCTGCCCGAAAGGGCTAAATGCACAGATGACCACACGTGGTCTATAAGAAGCATAATGCAAAACATGAATGGATAAAATGCTACATTCTAACATTGAAAACTAAAAAAACAGACAAACTGTGGACTGTTGCTAAATCAATGTTGATCACCTAGTAGTTTCTTCTCTCTTTTTGAAACATTTGGAAACATGACTACATACTTTGGCCATTGTATGTTCGTTTTTACATGACATCAAGTATATGAAAGTGTCCTGCTTTGACATATATAATAAAATTACCGCATTGTCTTGTTTGCTTTTTAGCTCCCCAATGTAATAAGGACACTTTCTCTGGAATTCAATATCTCCATCTTTGTTTTCTTTCTCCACAGTCCTTCTTCCGTGTGTTGTCCTTACCTCCGTAACTGAAAATTAATAAAAAATGTAAGACAGCCAGAAATGTATTTTTAATTTCAAGTTCCGTCCAATAAAAAAAAATGGGCATTCGAGTCGAAACCTTATTATGCAATCTCTAATTACAAAATGTAAACCCATTACTATGCTGCATATCAATTTGAATGCGACCAACCACATCACTGCATTCAAGTAGTGAAGCAAATGCGAAATGTATAATGATATATAGTATATGATTCCATATATAATGGGTAGTTGAGTTTCCTCTTGTTAGTGAGATACGCTGGCGTATTGGAATTCATCATTTCGTTATCATTTATCATTTTAGTTTGACACCGTCACCTCCAAACTGGACCTCTGGGAAGAACGGGTAAGGCCGACAGTGTAAACAGTTATTGATTGGTTGATTGATTGATTGATTGATTGATTGATTGATCATTGTGTAAGTAGGTATTGCTTCGTACATGGACTGGCCTGGGTATTACAACTTACATGGATTGGATATTACAACTTACATGGATTTGGCATTACAACATGGACTGGGTATTACAACTTACATGGACTGAGCATTAAACCTTACATGGACTGGGCATTGCAAGCTACACGGACTGGGTATTACAACTTACATGGACTGGGTATTACATACAACTTACATGGACTGGGTATTACAACTTACATGGACTGGGTATTACAACCGTATTTTGGCTGACGGCTGGCCGGTGTGTTGCTATCCCATTGGCCCTTTGTAGCTCTATTGTTGCTAGCCCATTGGGGAACTTACAGCTAGAACAGAAAGAAGATATTTGTTATGTTATGGTACATGGCATATGAAAAAGTGTCTTCGCATACTAATATCACCCGGCGAATCGGATATGCCTTAAACAGTATTTGTAAGTACTGTTTCATCAATAAGCTTCTACCAAAGATGTAAGGTTAATTTTATACTCGGAGGAAATTAAAGTATATCCATCAATTTAGAAGATTATATATATCAAAAATGCGAATACATATCATACGCATCTACCTTGTGGGTAAAGATGGCTTCACTGCGAGTTCTTCCTCTGTTCCGGCACAGCATGAATAAAAAAGATAACGTCTTAGATCATCGCTGCAGTAAAATGTTCTCATTTATTGAAATATATATATTGCAACACATATTCTATTCTCGGTATCTACTTGCTCATAGGTCCTTCAAACAGTTTTGTATGCCTGCATGTTTGTTTGTTTGTTTGTTTGTCTGTTTTTTTTTGCATTGTGCTTTCTCAATAACACAGCCAAAGAAGATCATAGAAGACCTCCAACAGGCCCAAAATGGAAAGGACATCCGCACCAATAATGCACATTACCCGGACACGTTTTGCATACACTACCGTGCAAATTTTAGCTATTGACAGGGCTTACCCGATTTTGATAGACGAGAGGCCCAAATTGTTCTCGCTCTAAGGCACAGAGTCAACACGATGGCAAATAATATCCCCAGTACAACTCCCATGGTGACGGCAGCAATCATCACGACATCAGAGCTGTCTGTGGACCAATAAAGGGGAGAATTAGGCAATAAAAGATCTGTCGGTAAGATCGTCATCCAGGACTGATTGTTGGAAATGGCATCATAATCATATATCATTACGCACAGTGAGTTGGAGTAAACTTTGAAGTTTGGCGTGGCTCTTTCAAAGAGGCAGACCACGACATGGTCTGATGCAAAATCGATATCAATTTTTCCAACCTATGGCAACAATTTGTCAGTATCTTTTCAATCTTCATTCATTGACGTAAAGCATTTCCCTCTCCGCCTTTTTCTCGAATCTTTCCATTATGTTCTTCACGATTGGTTACACGTAGACAGATGGTGAGACGCATCGCCATTTTCTGCTCTGTCGGAGTGATGATCCTATTTTCTGCTTTGCTGAAGCGGCATTTGTTTCAATGTGTGGGAATGCATCTGTAGGTTCAAAATTAAGGATTTTGTAACGTATTGATAACCAACATATAAATGAAGCGTTGAATGAAGCGTTGCATTTGCTGCTACGCTTACAGATGGATTGGCTTTAAAATGTTGAATTCTGAAAGCAACATTTGGTAAATTCCGTATCGGCCAAAAGAGGCGGTGTGAACAGTAGCTTTGGCTACCTCTTTCGGAAAACACTTTGCTATATGTACTTCCGTTGTCAAAGCCCCTTTAAAAGGTACTGCAACTGTTGAAGTCAAAGCCAACTTTCCGTGGCGCCGTCTGGCCTTACCATATGCCAAGTGATCTTATAAGGCAACTCACTCAGTCTTACGTGACCCTTTTAAAAGTCGTTCATTGACACTGAGCGAAAAGCCGTCGCAAATTTTGTACTGTGTGATCAACACATACATCTTAATTAGGGATGGGTACCGGTACCGTGTACCTGTACAAAACCGGTATTTCTTAATGGACCGGTCCAAAAAAAACAGTCCGTAAAAAATTCAGTGGACCGGTCTATGGACCGATTAGAAAATTCATAGTACCAGGCTACCAGCAGGCGGCCACATGCACATAACTGGTCCAAAAAAATACGAAACGATACAAAACGGTCGATTTAAGTCACTTTTAAATACGTTAGCTGTGAATCATATCTAGAAAAAAATTAAAGGATGAGTAAACAGACGGCGAGAGAGTATAGTTATAATTAAAAGACAACGTGCATAACCTAAGAAATTGTATCGTTCCAGACATGACGTTTGGAGACTTTTACGTGTGTCTCGCTTTCCAAAATATGATGTACTGCGACACTACTATAATCAGGTACAGGTACAGGTCCGGACATGGACCTGACTCTCTGGACCTGGAACTGGACCGGACCTGTGTAACTACCCCAATTTCAATGCATATGGTCACAGTCGACAAGATCTCGATGGTACATTTACCTTCTGTGACGTAAACTCTGAAGTCTTGCCTGTCTTGACCGAACATGTTGGAGGCAATGCAAGCGTAGTTGCCAGTGTGTACAGTCTCTGCCGATGTGATGACCAGCACGCTTTGTGTCTGGTCCCCAGTAACCATTTCCTTTATGGAGATTTCTCCACTGACCCCGCCTCTCAACTGTCGCTTCCTCCCATCACGCCCTGCTAGTTCCCATATGACACCATCCGGTTCCGGGTCAGAGGCTATGGTACACGTCAGTTCCACAGTGTCGCCTCCTACAGCTGACACTGAAGTAGACTGGCTCACGACTTCTGGCCGACCTTACATTAAGGGAAAACAAGCACAATTATCAACTGAAGGAAGGTCCCACAGAAATTCCAACCAAATATCGGTATTTTGGTACCTATTTCTTATGGCTGTTCTTATGTCTTGTTACATATAAATAGTTGATAAGCGCATATACTTAGCTACAGGCTAGTTGGGCAGCCCTGGCTGCGCGTGCTGAACAGCCTAACGAATAAATGATTGAATACATACATACATACATACATGTAAATATTTATTCATTTTATCTATTGCAAGATATACTGCAATAAATATAAGCATGGTTCAATTGTTCAGGAATCTATTAACACAGTCTATTTCTACACATACATCATGTACAGGTATAACGTATCTTTCAACGCCGTTTATTCGTAACATATTGTATACATGAATATAAATGGAAACACCGCAAATCATAGAAAACAAAGTCATGAACTGTTTGGAGAAGAAAAATACTGTCGCAAAAGTGAAAAGTACCTATTACGTCGATGTATGTTTCTCTTGTATCCTCTGAAAGGTCGTCACTGCTGGCAACACAGACATAGTAACCCTCCGTCTGATAGTTCAAAGGTGAAAGAGTCAAGGGGTTGTCAAACGGTTGTTTTGTATCCTTCCGCCGCCATGAGATCCTCGGTCTAGGATTTCCTTCAGACTGGCATTCCACTCTGAAGACCTCTTGTCCGTACAAGACACTTATCTTCTGGTCAAACGTTGACTTGATCTTCGGCGGATCTGAAAGAGTAATTGACATGAAATAAGATAGGAATCCTTGCTTTACAAATCAGGTTTGGTTTGCTTACAATTTGCAAAACAGTTTGCTCACAAAGCGAATTATCTGGACATTGATCTGTCATACACTCAAGCACATGGCTTTTCAGGGGATGAAATTGCAAACAGAAGTGGGATTTTCGGCCACATTGCTAAGACTTGTCTTTAATTCATCATGATTTATTTTGCCTCGTCGGACGAATAAATAGCTAGAAAAGCTTAACGGTTATCATCTCAACAGCGGTGCTTTTCATCGCATCACCTTGCTACTTAATATCACCCAAAGATCCCTGTTGGTATTTGGTTTAAATGTGTACCTTCGTGTAACACGTCTCAATCTGTACATTACATGGCTGTTAATAGATAGCTATGCTGTTCTCATTCTCACATATAACCTCCATGGTGATCTCCCCTGTCCCCATGGGCTCGATCCCATTATCGGCTTCGCACAGGTAAGCGCCGCTGTCCGACCGGGACACCCTCGGTATCAGCAACGACGAGTTGCTGAAAATAGAGATAAGGAGTGCGGTGAACTTGAGATTGCTTTCTTGAGAAACTAACGTCTTCTGAGAATAACAGTCCCTACCTACAAGAATAATCTATAATCGAAAGCACTCGGTATTCTTTAGCTTACACATTTAACAATCTTTGTGGAAAATATAGAACAGACAAATTGAAGAAGCAGTGCATTTGGAAATAATATGTATTCATCATTCTGGCATGTTTCGAGGGCACAATTGAAGTAAGATTAACCTCCGAACTACACAACAAAAAGTAATTTATCATTATGTGCGATGAACGACAAATGATAGTGAACGTCTTCAATATCAGATCTAGAGTACTCGAGCATACGTTAAAACTTTTTTTTGGAAGAACCACTGCTCTAGTACGTTGATGAAGGTTAGACATCAAGGTAATAAGATACGCCAAAAATAATGACTCAAGCAACTGGATGAGATTTTGAAACTGTCAGACGTAATAGAGAAGCAATATATGAGAGAATGTACAATCCCGCCCTCAACAGAAAAGGCGCAAAAGGAGGTCTACGCATTGAACTTCCAGGCACTTGGGTAAACGCCTCCACCCCCACCCCCCCAAAGACGAACAACATTAGCTCCTAAAACAACCTTGTCTTAACTTACTATTCTATTGAACCATCTGAAATTGCCTTCACTTCATAAACATATCTATTCAGAGTTTTGGTATAAAACCTAGTTCTACCAGATATTTCTTTAGTCACTGACGAAAGATAGCGGATGCTGTCTGAATCGTATGACTGTTTCAAAATTTCATCAAGTTGCTTGAGTAACTATTTTTGGCAAAATGAATGCTCTAGTCATTGCAATGGATCGAAAACGCTTTACCCATGTGGGTGAACTTTTACTTAAATGGTTATGATCAGTATGGCAAAGAAAGCATTCAACCCACAATAAAGTCCTACAACTGCCTAACTGTATGACTACGCTCGTTGATACCTCATCCCTGCGTTCTGAGGAAGGCTGTCTCCAACTTTTCTCCAGCTGAAAACAGATGTTGGGTTCCCTTCAACGATGCAAGTCAGATTCGCGTAACCTCCCTCCAGGGCCTGAACCGTCTTCCTGGGTGTAATGACGGTTGGTGGATCTAGGAACAGACAGAGGATAGTCTCAAGCAATATCACGTTTCCCTGAGAGACCAGCTAGCAGTAAGACCAAGCCTACCCAACTCAATATCTGGTATCTACTCGTCAACTCAAGGTATCTATTACTGTCAGGGATACTCGGGTGGAACAAACCCCGTCATTTGTTTTACAATTCATAAAACGTCGTAGAGCATAGGAGATGTAGATACCTGCATTTCCGTTAAGCCGTGATACCATTTTTTTCTTCAAAAATCCCCTCAAGACAAAATCGTAGAACCTTGTTTTAGTACTGAAATGTGCCATGGATTTCCACCAAGCGTGTCGTTTCGAGTCACTCTATTTATTTGGCTTACAGCAGATCCCTTGTTAAACCTTGCACGTTTTGGGGGGTTTCTAAAAGACTGTAGGCTAAAATGGAGCCCCGAATATTCGAGAATGATAAATGAGCCGCTTGGTGAAAATATGTTTTTGTGAGCCCCTTCATACGCCGTGCACTCAACATAAATCCCCTTAGATAGCCATAAGAATGCAGATAATATTAAACTCCATTTATTTCCCTTGGTACGCGTCAGTTCACAGTTACAAAAGATCCCTTTCGCTTTAGAGAATCCATAAGCAACGGCTGTCTACGACATATCAAGGCCATCTACTAGAAAACGTGCGTCGGCTAACAAGATATTGATTCTCTTAGTTCTTACGGCAAGTGACTCTTCATCTCAAATGTAATGACTGAAGGTAGTTAAACTACATTAAAGCCTCAAAACCTTAAGAAAGATTTACTATGATGAACTCTCCGCGACACAAAGCAGCTATCATGTGTTAACTTGAGATGTACATTACTCACAGTGTTTATGATACAGTGCTAAACTTTCTGCCAACACTAAGGTATTCACGGATCAAATTTTCAACGACCACTGTCGCCTTCTTCAGGATCAATAATGACCAATCACATCCGAACGTAAAGTCGAGAGAGTCACAGACACGTGACTTTATTGACACGTGTCTTTACGGATACGTCACGTCAGCAGTGGGTCAAACGTGCCAGGAAGTTTATAACGACCATGACTGTTTATTACAGGTTTGCGTAGGAAAAACCTTTGTTGGATCTGTTGACATGTGTGGTGGCAGCCATCTTGATTTTGTGACGTCGCAGGGTAGCCATACCATTTCATTGGGACGGGTGTTTTTTGGGGTCGCTGGCGTTCTCTCTATTTTGAACAAATCGGCACACAACTATCTCACATTCAACTGAAATAAAAAAGAGATTGAATACCAATTCATATCTATCAAAAGACCCCGTCATCGCTAAACTAACATAGCAAACCTGAAGTATATGTAGCACAATACTTAACTCTAGTAACGTTTATGACTGGTACTCACAGTGTACTTTAATCCGTACAGTAGCAATCTTCAGTGGTGCCACGCCAGGGAACCCCTGGTCTGCTATGCAGCTGATGTTCGCCGAGTCGTCCCACTTCGTCAGGAACGGGATATGAAGTTTCCTCTCCACAACGTTTCCAACCGACACCTCTTGGTAAAACATCCCTATGGGTTCCAGTGCAGTCGTCCCATTGTACCACATGAGGTGGGGTAATGGTTTCCCTCCCTCCGAGCGGCATGTGAGCTTCAGTGCCTCACCAACGGTGCGAGGGTTCAGGTTGCCAGCTATTACCGGTGGATTCACTGGGGGGACTGAAAAATTAATGATCATAACTAGGAGACAGTATAAAACATTTCTGTCTATCAATTCCGTGCTGAACATTGCATTTCTTGTTTTAGATGTCAGATTGGCTAATGCGTAGTCGTTAGCTGTCAACATGGCTGTAACTCATTAAATACTATCTTATTATCAACCTCAATGTATTGAGTTGTGGTTTGGATAGTGTTTAAGGTTTAGATGTTTTTACAGTCCAGCCATCCATGGTTAAGCACGTAACAAACTCCTTGCCTCACGGCAGGCAATTTGACCAGGGTCACGTTTCCAGTCTTTCGGGGCCATTTAATCTAACGAGTGGGCTCAGAGTCCAGCACACCACCGTTAACACCACAAGACAGATGCGGCGCCCAAAACCAATTATACCCCATCACATGCGACTTGACCAACTTGATTTACACATCTCCACAGGCAGACTTTGATGATTCCAACTGGTTGCTAGGAGCCCAGCGGCAGGTAGTTACTCTGTATTACTGTGGACAGCCTCCATTACAGGACAGTATATATCACTCTTAAATGTCCAGACAATCAGTTTTGGGTGAATGGTGAATATTTTCCAAAGTAATTTGCACAAATCAGTGGTAAAATGGTGGTTTGAGTGTAAAATATGTTGACACTTTTGTGTCAGTTGAATTATGCAAACTTTATATAATGACTCTCAATCCACACTGTCGTCTCATTTTTCTATGGTACTCGGAGAATAGCTAGCAACTAGAGAGTGAATCTTTGTTACATGATTGGTTGGATACAGACATTTGTAATGATCATTTATTTTCTAAGGTGAATTCCTCATCTTTAGTAACGAATATTGTCATAGATGCCATCTTGTGGCTTAACAACAGATCTAGAAATCTAAAGTAAGCATATTGATTACCTGTTTGGAAGACACGATCGGTATATATATGCTGGTTGTTTGAGTTATTGCTTAAAAACTACACCTTGGTGTATCATGAGATCTCTGGAGGAGTACCATTTGCCGACCAATTCACGATGTTGTAGGAGGAACTTATACTCTCCAGACAGAGGAGGGGTTTCGGCTGGTTTTTGACGTGTTTTTAGATATAGGCGTTATTGTCGGGCTTTCTACCGTGTCATCTTTTTTTGTATAGCCAACCCACACCTCTGCCCACAGACTCCAGGAAGCTTCAATGCGGGAAGAGGTGTGGGTTGGCTATTCACAATAAAGTTGACAAAGTAGAAAGCCCGACAAAAACGCCTAAAAACGCGTCAAAAACCAGCCGCAACCCCTCCTCTGCTTAAAGAGTAAGAGGAACAAAGGTCTAAGGTAAGTAAGGTGTATCATGACTTTACTATATATTTTTACATCGTTCTCAAGAAAACCATCCCATTGATCGCCCCCGATATGCCATGGTCGCATCGATAGACGGTATGTGAGTCCTGTAGGCAGTGTTCAATAATCAGGCAATGACATGCACTGGGCGCTCCAGGGAACACAACACCACTTTTCAAAGCTCATCTCCACCCCACCTCCCTTAGAAATTGAACTACTATTCTAATCTATCACCAGCGAAATGAGAAAGGACCTCTTCCTAATCCTGGAACGTTTCATCAGGTCACACCGAGCAGGGAGCCTATTATCCTACAGGACCTGTGGAACAGGATTGATTGTTCCCCTCCCAGTCCAAAGTGCACCGCCATTAGTCTGATTTGACAAAGTCCTTGAGTCAATTCGCAATATTGGGTCGCACGCAAAAACACTGGTCCCGTCCTACATACTAATGTGCATTTCTAGGCGTGAGAGGGTCGCGTTTGAAAATGTCGCTACTAGTAGTAGTAAGTGTCTATTTAAGGGTATATTTAGAAATCATTTCTACATTGTCATCCCAACTGTAGTATCAAGACCACCGTGACCGCGTGTCTTATGATATTTCTTAGCAACCTTATGTCTAGAGTTGGAAGATGTACACTGTAGCGTGAGTCTACCAACTAGTAGGCATGCAGGTCTCATACACACTACAATTACTCAGCCTGAATACAACTAAAAGTGATGTCAACGACGTCTTGATTTCAAAGTATTGCACGTACACATCCTGGCCGAGACCCAGCTTATTTCAGGAATAATATAATGACTCTGTCCGGGGGTGCAGACAGGCAATTTGTACACCTGCAATTTGATTGAAAAGAGTATGAAACTTCTTGGCAGTTGGCGCCAACACTATGACAGAACCCAAAGCACTGTGAACGATGGTTCAGTGATGGCCAATGAGTGCCCTTTTCGTACGTCTTGGATCACGATCAAACCATGTCATCTTGGCATGACTTTTGCGAAAATTGATAGGAATCCTTTTTAAAGTGAAGGAATGATATAATTCACAATTTGAGAAGTCTGTTGTTTGTTGAATCCGAGATGATCACTGCAAATGGTAGTATTTGACATCTGTTGACGGACGATTCTACGCTGACAAAGTGGTTCGAGTACACTAGAACTCGACATACATCAAGTAAGTCACTGACTAAAAAGACTCTTTTTACACAACCAAGAGATTTATTCCACCGACGTTTCGGTGACCATCTGTCACCTTCTTCAAGGCTATTCTGACTGGTTCACATAGCAATTCAGCACAGGTGTTGCTGCTGATACATAATGAGATGCATTCCCAAACGCAAAATATTTACATATTTACAGATGGTCACCGACACGTCGGTGGAATAAATCTCTTGGTTGTGTAAAAAGAGTCTTTTTATTCAGTGACTTACCAACCTGATGAAACTATTCACGGATCAAGTAAGTCAGTCAGTCAGTGGATTGTGAAAATGACCAATATAATGCAGAATTGTATTATAAATACATACTGCAAATCCGACAAACCTCCTTTTCATTCTTTTCAATTTCAAGAGAGGAAAGGACGATTTAATCATCTGCAAAATGCGTTTATTAAGTGTATTTCTATCTAAACAGCTACCTGATGATCTGAATGTGTTTTGAATGTATTTCACGTATGAGTACTTTCCTATCTCAGCATTGGAATTCACTTCCATTGTCTGATATATATATATATATATATATATATATATATATATATATATATATATATATATATAATGACTACATTTTACAACACATACTTCATCTTTTAGAAATAAGTCAGTCCCCTTAGCTATAATCTATAAACTACTACTGAAAATGAATGTGGGTATTCCAAGCTAACTAAAGGATCACATATGACATTCTGCTAAGCCAACTCTTTGGTCACGGCACACGTGTAAAAGCAGTGATCATTCAACAGTAATGCACCGTGAATATGATAAATGAATAGAGATGTCTCGGTGAAACATATTTTCTCAACAACGGAAACGTGCTAACTGGTCCATTCAGCGAGTTGTCTAGGTAGTAGGTACAAAGATTAATTTCTCAAGACAACGATATCATTGAAGGACCCTAACCCCTAGCCGCAACTAATCAATAAAGGTGAAATAGATATCAGCTGGTGTATGGTGTCGTTCCCAAGAGTTATCCCTGTGTCCTCTGTAAGGTAACGACAACGAAAAAGAGCATTCAGAGGATGCAGCCCACATCCATTACAGGTGGCTAAACGTGCAGAATGTGGGTAAGGCGTGAAAAAATACATGTATTCTAGCGCAACACTCTGCATCCTAATGGTAACTCTGTCCCGTACCGCTTCCCTTGGTAGACGTTATGGAATGATAAATTACACTGCAGCAGTATCTCCGTAACTCTTGTTTGGCTCTTTGTACTGACAGAGACGTTGTTAAAAGTTTCGTGCCCAGACATACTTCTGAGAGCGCCAACTCCACGAGCGGACCTAATCTATCATTCGTGCCTATAACATGTCCCACAGGAAGCAATATTGAGCGCCGTGTTTATCTAGCGCATGTGGTCTCTTGGTACGTACCAGAATCGATTTCTGCCGCAAAACAACTTTCCTCACTTTTTTCAAAGTCACCGACAAAGACATACAGAACACACAAAAAAACTTTTCACGTAGTCTGATATGTTAACATTTAGAGAGCGATGTACTCTGCAGTAGATGCCAATGCTCCCATGACATCCTGTTATGAGTTTCTCTTTCCGGCACCTTTGTAGACTCGATGTTGCTACAACGACTACAACTTGATCTAGATTTTGAATATTCCTGTCATATCTTGACAGCCAGAACGAAAGTTCAGTGGATGTACTATATATCTCCGACGATAGCTATGACGACATAGAGGAATTTCAGGTATACATAGGTCTATATTGACATGTGTAACTTGCAAGCTTGATGAAAAAAAACACAATATTTTAGTAGAGACAGTTGAGCAGTAGGATGGTTAGAAAAAAAAGTATGCAGAAAATTGATTTTATCAAACAGAGTATAATCTGCTTCAAGCGTCGATATTCTACCTAAAAGTTGTAAATAATGGTTCTGGGTATTCAAAAACGTTTAGTAAAGATATAGTATCAAGTAAGCAATACGTCATGTTTATGATGCACAAGACCAACTTTATGGACATTCTGGCCTACAAAACTATTCCAAATGCGTTTCTTGACCCCTGGTGAAGGAATGACATTTCCACCAAAGTCACCGCCCTGACCTCCTTCATCCATTTTAAAACGAAGACGTAAATCTAATATCGCTCTTACTTTTCTTTACGTGACTGTTTTACGTATAGAATATTGGTCAGATGCCGATAGTTGATAGGATTGGAATATTTGGAATTTCTTTTAACACAACAGGGAATCTCACCTGCTGACGTTTCGGTGTCTGTCGGATACCTTCTCCAGAGCTTCTGACTGGAGTACTGTATCTCAGGTAGATTCCTGGTTGTGTTAAAAGAAACTCCAAATATCCTATCTTTCACCAAGCTGATTAACTATTTTCGGAAGTGGATCGGATTGTTTGACTGTTTCGCAGCAGCAGCTCACTACATGTTGTTGAACTGTTTTCATTCTTTTTTTTCATTGTGACAGATATAACGCGATATACTCTTTCCAGAACACCGCGTTGTTTCAACACTAACTAAACGAAAGGTATGTTATCTTCTACTAGATTCTTCCAATACAGGAACTCAACTGAGGTCCGTTCAAAAGACCTATATAGACTTTCACGAACGTTGTAGTAACACCACTGCCTGTCGGTGGATCTGCTGGTACGGCTAATGGTGATGCAGCAAACGCCTCTTACGTAGACATTACGGCCAGACGTAATCTCCAGGCGCAGCTCTCAAGGAGGATTGATTTTTCTTAGGCCACCCGCCTTAGATGGTATCGAGCTTATTTCACGAAAGAGTTGCTTGGACTCAGTTCAAAGCGGACATACATTTAGGATTGGCTTTTAGATTCTTGGCAGGTCGCTGCGGCTTTAACTACATGCAAAGGTAACGGGGGTCAACCCGTCAGAGCCGCAGCCAGGAAATCGCACTTCAAGGTACAAATGTTGGAAGATTGCAGCCTCACATCTTCGAGATGAGTGTGAGGTTAGGGTTGTTCCATCGGCAGCGACTCGGAATGACGTATGGGCCGTTCAGTAGAGACACTACGTGACTAGACTCTGGGATATATTGTATAGTTTCCTGTGGGAAAAAAGTTGTTCCTACCTAACAGGATATGGCCTCACCTACTCCGCTTGACAACGTAATTCTGTCCCTGTTGACGCAGGAGTGCTTTGCTGTTGTAATAACAATGAGATACTTTCAGCTGGCAACGGGATGCAGTTCTTACTCATAGTCTCCCAAATGCGTAGTTAAAAAAGTTACGTTCAATTACTCAAATATAAAAGTAGAATTTTCGGACATCATATATCAGTCAAGATTTAGTCATACCCTAAGGTAACTGATATGTCAGGGAAATTTGTAGGCTTAGCCGGCGGCTATCCTGTTGACTATACTGCTTACAGGATTAGCGTATGAAGACAACTGCAGGCGATGCCATATTTTATAACGTATTGGGCCCCCGGCATGTGCTTGGATAGATCCCACAGGAACACCCTGTGATTTGTACTTGTGTTGAATATCAAAACACAGACATTTGCCCATCCATTTATAACGTGTAACCAAACAATTCTAGTCTCTACCAGACTAACTACGCTGGCTATAGGGAGAATATTTTTTTCAGGTTTCACTTGCAGGTCTTCACCGTGGACGTACTCTACTGGCTAAATATTCCTTTTTCTGCCGAATTCTACGATTCATACGCCCGTAGGAGGGCCTGGTGGGGGCTAAAACAATACAGTTATTAGTAAGAGGTGACATACTGGTCATGGTTATCATCTACTGTATCTTACCACACATATATCCAATTTTCGCCAACAGCAGACAACACAAGTAGACAGTGAACTGGACTACTTTATAAGAAAAACAAAGGAGGCTATCTACATCAGAACACACCACCACAGCATTTTTGAACAAATTGTGAGATCCCGTGTCTCAAATGAATAGCCATCTGAATCTGAAGAGTCTCTTCTAAATCATTTTCAGCTTAGAATGATTAATTGAAATGAGAAAATTTGGAAAAAGGAAATGGTATTGAAAGACAGTATAGATATCAATAAACAACAACGCCTACAGTACCTGTGATTGAAAAAGAGCAGATTATTTTGCTGATGGGATCAAGATAACAATCTAGATCTCTGTTCAAGCTTTAAACTCTCAGGTCACGGTCGAAATGTCTGCGTCAACCATGATAAGATAACAATCTCAGCATATTTCACACATAAACCAATTTCTTTGTGTGTAGCTATACTGCTCCAAACAAATAACATTCATTGAAAGATACAATCTATTTTTCTCGGAAAAAGACGTCAAACCCAAATAAGAATTTAGTGTTAGTATTTAGACTAGAATAGTCACATGTCATATTGTTACCCATAGTCTGTCCGGCATTTCATGTTACAGGTACTTGCAATTAGCCTACGGGCAAGAACCTGCAATAAACTTATTATTTTTATCAGTAAGACCCCCATTCCACTAGGACGGCGCTCTCGCCGCGCTCTCACGGCGACGTCAATTTGGCCATATCGCCGTGAGAGCGCCGAGAGCGCCGTTAGAGCGCCGAGAGCGCGGCGAGGGCGCATTGGGAGCGCGGTGAGAGCGCCATGCGCGCCATGCGCGCCGTCACCTCGGCGATGGTTTTGAACATGTTCAAAACAATCGCCGTGAGCGCGCCGAGGATGGCGATGGGATCAAAGGGCCGCAGCGAGGGATCAAAGGGCCGCAGCGATCAAGGATCACAGCGAGCGCTCTACGAGGATTGAATGGTCTTAACTGTAGTTAAAACAAATTTCATTCTTGAAGCGGTGTATCTTGAATTTTCTGGGAATTTTGTGGTCAAATCAACATTTTCCTAATGGGTAATACAAATTGACGAATAACTGCTAACTAAGTACTTGCTTCCATTCAAATTAAATTCCCTCCAAATTTTTATTGTCTGTGGTTCAAAAAGTGTTTAACAATTCTGTGATTTGCGTTCCTATAATAACGTAGCATGATAAAATATATTTTTTATAGCAAACAGGTTACATGACAGACAAAAAACATATTTGAACAAATATATAACTTAAGACACACACTAAGCGACCGTGCAGCGATCAAAATTGAATCTGTTTTCCCCTTGATTTTATCATTATAAATAAGATGCAAGAGGCAAAGGTACGACTGAGAAGACAACAAAGCACACAAAACGAAAAGAAAATTCGTTCTTTATCTCTAGAATTCGTTGAGTGATCTGTGAAATCTTTGGTCGCTCATAAAAAGTTGCGGACATTTGACATTTTGGTCGCGCTGAGGTCGCCGTAGAGATTCCACTTGAGCACGTTTTCCAGGAAATCGGCGCCTCTCACGGCGCTCTGGTCGCCGTGAGGGCGCGGCGAGAGCGCCGTCCAAGTGGAATGGGGGTATAAGGAATCATCTTGAATGCTGCATTGCCTTCCTTATATAGAGAACCATCGACGTGTCCCTTAAAAAACCCGTCGGGATGTTGTTATGCTGAGTTTTCTCATCAGCAAAACCACCCAGGAGCTCATTACCCCGGTTGTATTCGGAACGTTTCATTAACGGGTTCACCTCTTAGTCATTTATATTCGTGTGTGTATCTTGGAGAAAAATCATTTCTCTCGGCTTTCAACCCGGCACCTCGCTGCGTTAACTGTGTAGGGGAAAATTACCAATCACTAATGACAGGGGACTGCCAAGGTTGAGTTAATGCCTTCGGCACTGGAAGGGGGCGGAATTAAGGCTTTGAACTTCACAAAGGAAGATGATGCTTCTGTTATCATGATATGTAAAGGTTGTATGATCTCCTACCATATCATATGAGTTATTCATAACTTCTAGAAGGTATTTTCATCACGTACTATAAACCAAGGCAAAGATAGAACATGGGGCGACATGTTGGCCGATATACAAATTGATCTCTTAATGTTGATTTGAAAACTAAAAGTTGACTATTGTACATCTTATCTAACGGTACAAACGACACACCAGTATGCTAACAGTGTAACTCAGAGACAAATTAAGTCATAATATTGACAAATATCTTACTCCAGAAGAGTGCAGGTACACGCCTCTTTGCTGTTTCCATTCTGGGTTAGTAGGAGCTAGGCGGCTAAACAGTTGGGTTTATTTCAAATTTATCTTTTTAACATTTTCAGTCTTTATCAAAATAGTGCAACAATCATACAAATAAAGGGAAAAACAGTTAGGGATAGCAGATAACTTTAATGACCTTAGGGGACAGCGCCAATATCAAAATACTAGAAATATAACAAGGTACTTAACACATTCTGCGGGATAAACAAACATACAATACAGATAAAATCGAACAAACAAACAAACAAACAAACATACTAGATGTACTAAGAATAGAATACTACAAGATGGCAGCAAATACGACACATGTTCTAAGATATCCGGTATTTCTATCTTTAAAGTGAGTTTCAAAAATACCAAAGAGGTCAGTGATGTGTGTAGATGTGGGTTCTTTTTTAGCCATACCCAAGTTTTAAAGATTGTCAATTTGACTACAGTAAAGATTCTGTTTTCAGGTCATAAAAGGTTATCATTTGATCAATCAATTTTTTTTCAAATATATGCTGGTAAGTGATTATTGCGTTTGTACACAGGTGTTTATTAATTTCCAAAAGTTACCCAATCTTTTGAACCAAAAGAACATATGCTCATGATCTTCAATACATCCACTGTTACATAGTTTAAATGTTGAATCAAGTGTTTGTCCATTTTGGTGGCTAAACATTAACATATTATCAATCCATAGATGTTTTCTTCGTTATAGAGAGATTTAGTGAGTCTATATCATCACCACCGTCTTATAGAGAGCTTATAACTTACTGTTTTCTGTTATTACTGTTTGTATTTCAGTCGGTAACTCCACCTTCCATTCAACAGATCAAGCGCGAGTAAGGTGTTATGCTGTGTTTGTTTTATGGCACAATCAAATTTTATCGCTTCTTTCCCACCATGTCATCGCATAGCTTTGCAAAGAAATGGTGTACTTGACCTTTTCGCTCGACTTCCAGCCAAAGAATCGATTACAGCAGTTTTATTTGTAAACGTAGCGTCAGTTTTGCCAACAAAGCTTTTTTGGGTGTAAAACTATGTTGTTCTCTCTTTGCTACCAATGACATGTTTGAAAATCACTGCTCTTTAAAGAAGTATACTTTGGATGGGGTAAGAAGAGTGTGTGATTTCTCTTAGTGTTCATACATCCTGGCACACCCTGTCTGCTTAATGATAATAAAACGGAAGGATTAATCTCATTTTCCAGGGTCTCATAGTCTTTAGGCGGATGTGATATTTCTGTGAGTAGAATCATAAGATCGCTGATGCGCAAAAATTATCATCTCCAGGGACTACACTTCTTGCTGTATTGATGTCGTCTGGTCTAAATTAATACTGACAGATGGCGTGCCTAATGGAGCTTAGCAGACGTCTGTTGATGTACAATGCATGCAACCAAAACTGGCTTACTACGTAGATCCCAGCCTTTGGAAATATAAGGGCACTGACGGCGCTAAGCGCAGCATTTCTCTGTGACATTTAAGTCTAAAACCGTTAGCGTGTGATACCATTTCGTTAAAATACTATACATGGTGCAGAGATGGTTTTGCTGTAAGATGGCATCGTTACAATGACAATGGTTAGTGCCGCAACGACGACCATTTGAAGGGGCAGTACTAGTTTGCCAAACAATGGAACCTGATGTAGGACTCTGATGTAAAACACTGTTGCAAAGGATTTCGATTTTTCAAACTCCGCCTTTTTATGCCAACAATAATTCAACAGAAGGGTGGGTAGCTGTACTTGAATATTAAACTGTTTTTGTCCTATAATTTGATCTCTGTGAAAACCCTAGGGAAAATTTCATTTCCTCCTTCCCAGATGTTACAGCCTAGAATCATAATCACCCTTCCCGAACAACCTGTAATCATAACAACCCTCTGCCCGCCTCATTAGCAGTCAGATTGCACTTTTATTCCTCATCACGCTCAGCCCGCTGCTGGTGAACCGATCTATGACAGAGGTGGAGCGCAGTTAAAAGCCGGGCTTTTATCCGCAGCTAGGCTACGTTAGTTCCTAGGGTCTATAATTACACGTACACAGTACCTCAAAATAACAACTATATGCACGCCACAGCACCATGTACATGTGGGCTATAAGGTGGGGCTTTTTGTTTCCTTATTAACCACAGCCATAATAACAAAGTGTCGACGACAGATGAAATAGGGTAATTTCTATAAGCGTGGAGCGAAGCTGTGAATATTCGTTAAGGCGACCTTTAGATGATCGATGCAGATAGGGCCAAGCAAATCCCACCTGCCGTCTGGAAACTCTCTGAATTTAGCGCACTGTAGTACCTTACAGATGTAACGAATAGCAGAAAACTAAAACCAAGTTAAGGTCTTCATGAAGTTTTATATTGGCGTTTTCAGCACACCTAAGATATAAACTGTATGCCACCAAAGATGCATAACGTTTCATTTTGAGTTGATTTTGTCCATATAAAACGTATGTTGGCTACGTTAAGATACGTTGTGGAAGCTAGAGAAGTAGTAGACGAAATATCTATCTTACCTACGACAGTGAGCCTGGCATCGCCGGCGTCCCGTACCGTGAAGACGCTACACCGGTAGTTCCCCTCATCGCCCGGCTGGACATCACGTATCCTCAGGTTGTACTCACCCCGCCGTGAACTCCCCACGATAGAATGTCTGGAGAACTCGGAGGCAACTCGGCCTCTGGCAGAAATGTGGTACAGTTTGTCGTCCGTTTCAGGGTTGTACCAGTACCAGTTGACTTCGTCTGTAGGCGCCAGGCCGTTAAAAGCACAAAACAGCGTTGCCGTGTGGTTCACCAGTACGGCAGTGGCTTCGGGCCGTTTGCGGTAAAAGGCCGCGCTGACGGTGGACAGTAAAGTCAGGAGAAAGAGAGAACACGGCCACAGGCCTGACCATTCCATACTGCTGTCTCGGTCCCCTCCCTTAAGTCTCAACTTCGCGGACGACGACTGTCATACAACTGCTTCGCGCGGAGCCTCCACTGTCTCTACCTCGTCTCTAGAGTAACGAACCTACAGATAAATAGAAATGGAAGATTGCATCATCGCTTATTGCCGCCAAGGTGCATATTTAGCACGCCCACCACGCCTGATCAGCGCGTTGCATGGCGGGTATTCCTGCAGACGAGAGGTACTGATTGGTTTCTGAAGGCAACTGATGGATTAAGAAGGCGTTGGGAGGTTGTAGTATGCAAATCCCTTTAGATCTTGCTAGCCTACTTTTAATCACGGATCATGCATATGATACAGTTTTTGATGAGTGTAGAGCTCTTGATTTTTGCCAGGTTCAACTCAAATATCTGAACATTCCAAGGGAAAACATGTTCGGATGTTCATTAACACATGGATGCAGGTCAGGTACGCTCCCAGTGCCTCACTGTTATCACCATCATTAAGGGGTCAATACCACTTCTCCTAAGTAACGCTTAATTTAAAGGTTCGAAGCCTGCTCTTCGTGTTCTTCCACCTTTGAGACCGTCTCATGACATATTTACGGGGATAATTTACCACTGTTGGGGAAGCCTGGCTAGGGAAAGGTCAATAACGGGACAAATCGATTGGAGGGATGGACAAACATTCAACCAACTGGTGTCTGCCGTGATAATATACAGTCGTTGTAATGTTCTAACCTTTTCGAGATCGCCACCGTGCCAATATGGTTTAATTGGTTTTTGTGAGTTTTTGTATCAATAATCCTAGCTCTGTTGGTAAATAGTCAGCAGTTCTTGGAAAAAAAGCATGAAAGACACAGGGCAACAAAGTAAGAGTTTAACAGTCTTCTAGATAAAAATCTATAGACTACAGAATTTTGTCTCATAACGAATATATTTTTTTCCTGCCAGTGACACGAATATTGAAACCCGGCTTATGGTATAATCTTGAGTGTAAGCATAAGACAAGGAATTTGCATCGTACAGTGCGTTTGTGCCAACAAGCTTGATGTTGCTAAATTATGATAGACGAGCAATACTCTTGACTTACGTAGATGGTTTATTGGACTTCATCTGTGTCGGTTATTGAAATTTGATTTGGAGTCCGTTTTACTGCGTTGGAAATAGACCCCTACAGGACCCCATTCACTGTTGGAAAATAACCATTTCGCTTTAAAGGAGAAGAATGGCTTAAACGTCCATAAACATTGCCCTAGATCTAGACGTGCTGTAATTTAGACCCCTGCGCTGTAATCCGTTACGTTGTGTAGTGCCGACATTCCGGGCTGAACGGCCTTCTCTAATGGTGCTTTTGAATGTGAGTCAGGCTGAGGGTAGTCCTGAAGCCGGCGCTACGATAAATGCCCCGGATGAAGTGCACAGGTGCTTATCGCCCGGTTTAGTTAATATCTTTCCACCATACCGCATAAGAAGATTGATGCTTCGCTCAGAAATTGCTTTGCATGTCAGACAGAATATCGAGGCGTCGGTTCTATTATTGAAGAACGGGGCCCTCTCCGGTACCGCAACGATTACTAGCCGCGTTGTGTTACCATATTCACGCCATTGGGAACCTGTCGAGCAAATCCCCTCGTGTTAGGTTTGTATTATTCAGTATAAGGCGTGACATGCCTCCGGGAGAGCTCGATTGGAGTAAAGGATTGATACGTAACATTTTGTCTTCAAGCTAATGTCATAACATATATATGAAAACGGTTGATTAAGCTCACAGCGTGAAACCGCAATCCAGCTATAACGAAACCAATTTCATTAGCTGTGATATTGATAGATTTTATCGCTATGACATTTAATAAAAACACACTGGATGCTACGTGTAGATTGCGACAAACTGACATGAATGACAACCTATTTCCGCGCCGGAATATAAGTTCCCAATCACATAAGCCTCGCTGCTTTGAAATGACATTTGTTACATTAGCAATCAGACGTAAATGGCTATTTAACCATTTAGACATAGGAGGTTGTGCAATTGTTCATGATAGAATTGTTATTACTTTATCCCATGATTTCGCTTTTGATTTTCATAAGGCGATTATCCATATTGGTATTGATTGTGTAGGATGCAGGTGAACAGAATCTGGTGATAACATTCGACTGCCAAGGCCGTAAAATAGTTATCCAAGAGAGCGCATAATGAGCTTGGGGAATCTAGAAATATGAAGAATCAGATAATGCTTATATCAGCTTGAAATCAGTGGTCGAACCGTAAGCATTGTATTCTGAACCACCGTAGCTATAGTTCTTCTGCGAATAAATCAGAGGCTATGCGATATCAATCTATGTCGTATATCTGAAAAAAACTTACGATGATGTTACCTAGATTTTTCTGTATATGTATTAATCTACATTAGATATCACGTAGTACTGCTTTAAAACACGATGCAGCAATTTTGCATCAATTTCATACATGTTAGAACTGGTAAAAATAAGAATAGTTTCGCGTAATTTTACCGGCATAGCAGCGCCAACATTTATATTCCCTTCAAATTTCCACAATTCTATCACAAATCACATTTTGTGGAATGTAGCTGAGGCAGTTTGAGAGGATACAAATTCTTAGCTGTAGTTCAGAATATACCAGGAAATATCACATTTTTATCTCCTACAGAGTCTTAACCGTGCGTTCGTTATGAATCCGCAAACGAGGCATAAACACATTGATAATCGTTTCATATTTCTGGCACCGCTGCAGGTTTCGTGGGTAGCTTTGCCACAACTATGTCTGTGCATTAGGTTTTGATTACCCATCATTACTCAGGCATATCTTACTTCATGGACTGGAATCAGGAAAATTACCCCAACCATCTGTCGCATACATTTCCCTTGCTGATGACACACGCGATAAGACCGAAATGCTAAGAAGTTTTGCGGAGGTACCATTAACTGCTCTGCTGATGATAGCTTAGACAATGTTGGTGCGATTGAGATGGATGCTGTGATCGGAAGGTACTAATCTACAACAACGGCTAATGATACCCGCCTGACTACGCAGATAATTGAAAAGATATCGCCCCGCCGTGATATGAGCGTGTGAAACAAATAATGAACCTAATGATTGCTATTTCATGTCAGTCACCATTGTTATGGAGGTAGAAATATGGGTCCGACAGGGTGTGTTTGGTTCGCCTTTGTGGAGAAAGAATTGCACAAACTTCCCGGAGGAAAAGTCGATAAAGCAATATGCATTAGAAAATGAAGTGTCTTATGCGTGACCTTTTAATGCTTATTTGAGACATGTTTCATCGCATGCCTGTCCTGTTCCTCTGGGATGGATGCAGGGTGCCGGTCAGATCCTATTGTACGGTCACCAGGCGGGGCCAGAGTGCTGATGATTTGATCTACACGGTCATTGTGGGCGGCAGACATTGATGGATCACCGCCTCTGTGGTGAATCCTGAAGTCAGGCCCAGGACACTCGGTTACGAAATTGGATTGTATGAATGTATACTTCTCCTACAGCTCACGTCGTCGAAAAATATGCATCAAGAAACAAGCACCAATCTCATTCGTTAACTACATCATAATCACGTTACTCGTATTGATTTGGCTTGATTTAGACATGGATTTCTTGTCTTTGAAGTCTCTTGTGTTTTTCTCTGAAGAGAATCGCAATAAAGAAACAAAAACAGCAACATGTTTCAAATGGCTTTCCAACTAGTACTTCAATACCATGCAATAACATGCATACTAATCTAACGACGGCAAATGATACGAAGCACCGGATGTACTCCTGCAGAGGGCAATGAATATCTAGAGTTGTTCATGGCATTGACGAATGTGAGAATCAGGCGTTATGGGTTGATTCCATTGTCTGTAATACGTCTAACAATGTTTAAATCATCTATCAAAAATGGGGGGAGGTACTATTTCGCTTAAGTGCAGTTTTTGCTGAAATACGCACCTATAAAATTGGGGACGGTCTATCTGAATATAAAAATGTAAACATTTTGTATTTTTTTCAATATCAATGCCCCTGTACATACCCCCCCCCCGAAGTTTGTACCATTACTATGTACTAAACTAGTATAAAGGTATGCTAGAAAACATAGTTAATGCCTTAAAGTATAAGTACTTTGAGGTAAGACGACATGAAAGTGAATGTCTGAACCCCAAATCTTTTCTCCACACAGATATAGACTATTTCAAAATCACCCCCATTGCAAAAATGGACTTGTCCCATTAGAACATGTACAAACTTTTAAGGGTATGTTCAGGGGGGTTAGACTCCAATTGTTGCCCAAATTTTGTGATTTCTGTGCTTAGATAGACCATATCCATATTTTGAAATGCGTATTTTACAAAGTTGGAATTAATACCCCCCCTACTATCATGATCAAGTGAAGAAAATATGTGAAGTATCCAACTGAGGCGTAGGAATAAATAGATGAAAACGTTTTCACTCTCTACTGCCGTGCCTGAGCTTGAGCAAATACAAAAAGGATTTTCATTTTGATAAATCACTGACTTTTACGCCTCATGGCCTAAGTCCTTGGTTAAACATAATTGGAATTCTCAAGCCTCAGAAACCCACTTGGTTAAAGTGCCCTCCAAGTGGGCCAACTTCAAGCTTCACATAAGCATGGCGGTCGACGTCATGGGACCATCCAACGACGCACGCATATATGATTGCAGAACGAGAGCACGTGTTTCTTACCCTGTAAAAATATGCTTACAGGACAGACTTGCATACTTGATAAGGCTCTACAGTCTTTTAGTGTACTATTCCATTTATGCTACACATTTTTACATAAGCCCCCCTCTCACTGGACCCGCGGCACGCTGGCGGCGTCGCTGCGTCCTAAACTGGATTTTGACTTTATAATGGGAATATCCTTCAAAACGTTCAAGTATGACTAAAAAGACAACAAAACAAACAAAGCTTTAAAAGATTCGTTTTTTGTCGATGAAATTCGTTGAGTGCTTTGTCAATGAGATCGGCCTCAGCGACGCCGGCAGCGTGTCGCGGGTTCAGTGAGAGTGAGGCTTTACGAACATGGCCCTAAGAATCCAGCTGATACCATTGCATGGTTGAAATGATTGGTATGTCAGGTTGAAGGACTCTTTCGAGCAGCTGACCATAGCCGGCCTGTGTAGACCTTCTATGTGTGGCGTGCGGTATTGAGAACCTGGGCCATGTTTAACATCGCAAATCAGCGCTCACCTACAAAACATCATGATGATAAAGCCGACCGCGTCTAGAAGATCTGGGCAGGAGGCTTAAGCCCCCCTCTCACTGGACCCGCGGTACGCTGGCGACGTCGCTGCGGCCGATGGAATTGACAAAGCACTCAACGAATTTCATCGACAAAAAACGAATCTTTTTAAGCTTTGTGTGTTTTGTTGTCTTTTTGGTCATACTTGTACGTTTTGAATGATATTCCAATTATAAAATCAAGGGTAACACAAATCCAGTTTAGGAGGCAGCGACGCCGCCAGCGTGCCACGGGTCCAGTGAGAGGGGGGGGGGGGGGGGCTTAAGCTGACCTCACCACTGTGCGGTCCAGTCGCTTCTGGATTTTGAGCAATCGAGAAAGATAAACTGATATCCGTCACTCTTGGCATTTTACAAGAGGAACAAACAAAGCGACCCATTACAATTGTCCAGGATCGTTAAACTTGATGAAGTATCCCCGCGGTGTCTTCAGGGCCCTCTTCAACCAACGACCCGACTCATAAACACCTCTCGCTGTGCGTATCAGAACACTCTAGGGGCAATACCGGTGCTGAATGTGTGAATTAACATTTATAGTTCCATCTAGCTGACAGTGTGATTGTTACCTCGATAAGACCCCCTTGTCTAAGACGCCCTCGTGATGCATTTGATTTGGAAAACATCCAAACATCTGTCCAGCACAACTACCCGGAGTGGTTGTCCAGTCATTGACGCGCTTACCGCCCAAGAACTCGCGATAATCTTTTCGCCATCATCTATGATAAAGGATATCGTTTTTACGATTCTTTTCAAACGTTGTCTTTGTAGGAGAGGGGAAGTTGCTTGGATCTATTGGTCAGTTGGGTATTTGGCATATTTTATGTGTGGTAAAAGAAAATTACAATAATGCTTTGATAAATGATACACAGAGACAACGCCCACCCCAGAGTAAATGGATGTACGGTGGGTCTAATGGACATATGATGTATCGTAGGGATCGTATGTGTTCTAAAGAATACCGTGACGAATACTTCAAGTCCGTTGTAGTCATGCTAGATTTGTTTCCCCGGGTCATGGCTTTGCAGAGCATTATTCAGTGCTCGGGGGCTTTGCTTTACTACTCACACGAAATGTGCGAGCTGGAACGACTCCTGTTCAGGGAGGAGACGCCCTTTGCTCTAGGGTTCAATAAACACCACTAAATGGTATTTCTCACGAGAGTATACGACAGGTTGACTCCGGCGTGTTTTCTTTTATGTCTTCGAATCCAAAACAGCCATTTTGCAAACACAATTAAGTATTGCAAAGAACAAAACTTCAAACAAAGGTTCTATTACATAGTAATAACATTCTGCGTAACTGACACCGGTAAGCGTTAGAGCAATGCCTTATTTGACACAAAATGTCGGTAGGATAGAACATGCTTTGATCATTGCCCAAGTACGTAGTTAATATCTCTTCTTGAGCTATCGGTGTCCTTCCTAATATAGAAATAATACCTTCGTGACGCCTGGCTGATGAAGTGGATGCATTATAACACTCCACTTACAAAATTACGCGCTGATACACAGCTACCTCATTTCTTTTCAGACGTTAAGGAAAGCTGGGGGGTCCAATCCTCTCAAAGCAATAAGCCTAATTTACCACTTACGGCGCTATCGCGTGAAAGAGTTTTCTAAATTGCATGTCCCTTCATGGTAGGGTATAGCTATGGGGTGATTCCGGTTTAAGTCACTTGGAATGATAGTTTTGTTGACTGATGGGAAATACGTGGGTTAGAATAGTTAAAAAGTTAGTTCAGCGTCTACAGAACGGCTGATGTTCAGTGAACATTAGAGCACCCCACTGCGCAAACGCAAAGACTTTTCGTCTTGAAACTGATCTGTGCACATCCGTGCATTTAGCCGAGAAATCAGCATTAGCAGTCGGAGGCAAAAATAGAGACCCAAAAGCTTCTTATATACTGCAACCATGGTTGATTTCGAGTCCTTGACATTTTTGACATACCATCTATCTTTACTCGAGTTTCAAATCAAAGCCTGTTGTTTTTAAGTCGAGAACAGGCCCGATTTATGCAAGGGAACTGATTCCCGTTGGGTATTTGTGCAGAAGAGAAATGTTTTCTTAGCTCAATGCAACTATCAACGGCGAAGGAGGGGGTTGGACATTTCCATACACATGAACAGGGAGCTTGTGCATAGATTTCTTTTTTTATCATCCCAAGGCATCCCAAGACAATAACGCGTCCCCCCCCCCTCTCCAGAGAATCTTGCAAACTACAGAAAAGTTATTCGTCTGTCCTACTCAAACAGACCGCCATTTTGTCGAGCATCGCTGCTGCAATAGATGCAATTAACTGTTTGCTCTGCAATAACTACTCACCACGGGACTATTCCCATGACAGAGATATCTTAACACTTATCTCTCGTACTGCAATCATGCCGCGTATCGCTTTTAACTACTATATGTCTAATGGAAGCCAGCCCGCATTTGACCTTGTCATGACGATATCCACTATCATAGATCGATGACAGTCCCCTTAACGTGATATGACCAAGTCACGACAACTAAATTAGATCACGCGATTACCAGCAACCTAATGCAGAAAGTCAACACAGTCGCCTTGTCTTCCTCTATATATTCATCACCAATGCAAACATTCATCAACATAGAATAGAATTAAAATTTGCGCTGGGTCAAAATCAATTAAAGAGCGACATCCTTCGGAGCAGAATTTGTATTAAGGTATCTTTGGATTAGTCTAGACACCAGTGAGTTTATACATTTTGACAATTAATAATACCAAAAAAAACATTTGTGTATGAAAGATATACGGTCGCTGTGAAATTGCAGCACAACGCGATCCCGTCACATTGCCGTCTAGCTCTCCTTTAATCTCACAGTGAGCGAACAGAATTTATGCCGGGGTATTATGGCATGTTAAAGACCTTTTCACCGGGTCAGGATCCCCATTTCGCGCCGCAGATTAACTCGGCGTAGAGGAGATCACATCCATACATCTGCTCCCGGGTAGAATGCAGCTCAAGACGGACACTCGTTAACCCTTCGATGGGGTTAAAGATCTTTTTCTACGGGGCGAATCCTATGCCATACCTAGCTGTAAATACTGTGGTATATCTCATAGACGGTTGTGTACATCGTAACCGATGTTTGTTTCTTATGCTTCCCTCGCATTATTTTGTCAATACAATTTCAAACATAAACGGCAAATAATTCGACAAACAGGCAAATTTTAAGGGGGGCTGTACTATATGTTTGATTTCTATCTGAACCCATTTTCTGTTTGCCTCAATATATCCCGTGCGGTCTGCAGGAATCTAACGCTGGGCAATACCACAGCGGAAGATGTTGGGTATGTGCTGATTAAGAATTCTCCACAACCGCCTTCTCGTTGCTTTGGAAGGTTATCCATGACCAGACAAAGCTCGGTGGCATCAGATCAGGATGTCAGATAACGCCTTGATCTCTGTTGGCATTCGGGTCGCGTCTGTGGGTCAAGTGCATTTCAAATAACAATCTCTTTTCGGCTCAGCCAGAGCTGCAGTAATTAATTCGCTGATAAAAAGGGCTACAGCCCCCGATCCTGATAAAAGTGCCCTTGTGTAATTTCTTATACCAAGGCTGATGTTGTTGCTGAGATATACACTGCTCGTATATATCGTGGATTTGTTCCAGCAATAAATATCTTCTGAAATCGTCAACGCATATCGTGGTTTATTCATAAGCGGTAGGGAGAGCATTTCACGTCCTGTCATTGGATAACTTGTCCCAATTTCTCATCTTTCGAAGCCTTGAAGTGTTACCATTCCTTTTCGAAATCGTTAAAGCTAAATTGCAATCATCGACCCTTCATGATCAGGGTACGTAAATTATTAAGCCAATCATTGGTCGAAAGGCCTGGGAGAATTCCGTGTGAAGGAAAATATAATGATCTCCGACGTCGTTTCACCGAAACGCGATGCTCCTGGACCCGAGTGCTGAAAGGTTTTTATGGTTGCTAATGAAACGTCAGCTTGTATTACACCCCAGTTTAGTTTATGTAAGCAATGACAACAGTTTTAAAGTGTTGTTAGAAATTCAGTCACCAAAAACATACTAAGAAAACAAGATACTATGAACTACTTTTCAAAGCCCAGAGAGTACACCATCCATTAGAGCTTTGACCGGTAGCAATATCTCTATCCAGTGGGGTGAAATGAAGAACCAGAGAAAGACGGATCCGTAATATCGCTGTAACATAGACGTGCTTGTTTCCTAGCGCCCAACCTTTTATGTATGGAAATTTCTGACAGTTAGATAGACGAGTGAGCGTGAGAAGTTCGTGCCTGGTAAGTGTAGAAGTGCCCGGCCCGACCCAGAAAATATCACCTCCGCCGAATGAAACTTCTCATGGAAAATTCAGATGGTTGTAAGATATGCATGACTTTACTGTACAAAAGCCCTTACGATGCACTACACATCGCTTGACCTTAACTCGCCGTCAAATCCCATGCCCAGTATTGAGCCGTGAAGACTCCCGCGCGATAAAAGATCGATCGGATGCCATTTCACCCCTTTCTGCAGTTCTACGTCCCGGTTTAGTTATCTGAATGTTAATGACGCCCTGTGACCTAGAATCTACTTCGATCCAAAACACCTTTCTACAATCCTAACTCTATCACAGACAACACAAACCGCCAGAAAAAATAGTACTGGTTATTCTCAAGACGATTCTGAATCTAAAATCTATATTTGTTACAACAAAGCATGCAGATAACGCTCCCTGGTGATGGTACAGACAGACTGATGGAATATGAAGACATTAAGCTGGTAATACCTGGACCAGCAGATTTGGAATGGTATTTAGGAACTTACATTGTTAACTCAAAGCCACTTTTCAATATCAGACCCTCATTTCTTCGTGAGGTCATATTTATTCCAATCAGAAGCCGTGGTCAAGAATGACAATGAGTTCCCATTGGACGTTTATATAAATCAATCATAGATGTCCTCCACGGCTAAGAAAAGAACTGATCTTACTCAAATTCTTACCTTTCACATTTTCTAATTCATGAGATGTAAGAAAGGGTTTAATTGAATCAAAAATAACACCTGCCTACCTGCCTGCCTACGTGCTCAGGCCAGAAACTGACCCCTTTCTTTCCAGGAGGATCCTCTAAGCAGTCCTGTCCCTTGCCCTAGCCTCTGCTTCCCGATGTCAATAACACCTACTCAGTCATTATTTTGAAAATTTGAATACAGTATTTCAAAGGGCATGCGACAGTTGATCCAGTAGTCCACTGTTTTCTGCTGCTACAGTTGTCAGGATTTTGCAATATACGGCTTCTGAATTCTTCAGTGAAATCATCTACTCTAGTCAGTTCTTATCTATCAAGTCATCTTTCCTTTTCATCCAAAAAAAGACAGCACTATTCAGACCATGACGTACTAATTTCTGGCGCCATGCCTTTTAGTTTTATTGGCAAACTTGTGTTTGGACAGTCTCGATACTGGAATGCAACTGTGCGCCCCGGGCGAGAAAATACTGCTAAACCCATCCACACTTAGGGTCGTGTAATGATGCAGACTGAGGAAACATGTATGTTTTTTCATGCGGTAACATCTGTTTCTGTATCTATATAGCCGGTATAACCGCCCGTCGGCGTAGCACACCAGCTTCGCAGGCACGCGGGGCGACGGCAGCTGGTTATATTACACCGAACGACCTGGCAGGTCTAACCTTCGCATATCTAACTGCATGCATTGTTTAAAGCTGTCTAATGAGGATGCTTCTATGATACTTGGTGGCAACGAGTTCCACTCTACGATCGTCCCAGGAAAATACGAATTTTTGAACACATTAATCCTAGGTTGATAATCGTCACGAATATTAACCACAGTAACTGTAGTTAACGGAAGCAACTTGTCAGTACGCCCTTCTAGGTAATACCTACACTATGTAGGAGAAAGAAATTCGGAGAGTCAGAAGTTTTATTGCGGTGAAAAGGCGTCAGGCAGACCTACCTGACTGGTTGTGTTGAACACATGCTGTTGCATACAGAAGGCAGCATCTAGCGCCGGTTCCGCCTGTGAATTACTGCTTCCGTAGGTAAGAATAGATCTGGCAAAGTGCGATGGTGTCAATGCCTCCACGACCTTTGACGTGCATTGAGTGCCTGTGGACAAGAATAATGGTCGTCTGCTGATACTTATTCTCCTGGACAAGACGGCAACGCCAGCTGCATCAATGTCGATATTGTTCCTGTGTGCAACGCGGAAGTAACAAGATGTTACGCCAAAAATAGTTACTCAAGCAACTGGAGACAACTTTGAAAGAATCAGACGTTTCAGACAGCATCCGCAATATTTCGTCAGTGACTAAAGAAAGATCTGGTAGAACTAGTTTTTCTACTAATACTCTGAATGAGTTGCTTGACTTGATTAAATATTTTTGGCGTATCTTATTACCTGGATGCCTAACCTTCATCAACGCATCATCTAACAAGATGTTATATTCTGCTCTCTGTATAGATAGCTTTGGTCTCTTTTGGTGCGGTTTCTCTGGCCTACTCTAGTACCATAATCTTCGGCCTGATGAATATCTCTGTAATAGATTACTAATGTCAGTGTCGAATGTAGGAATCACGTATACCCGTGTTTTGTACCAATGGACATGGATCCCATTGTTGTCATCTATAAATACGCGGAAGTAACAAGATGTTATATGCTGCTCTGTGTATAGATAGCTTTTGTCTCTTTTTGTGCGGTTTCTCTGGCCTACTTGCATTAGTACCCTATCCGTTGGCCTGATGAATATCTCTGTTATAGATAACTAATGTCAGTGTCGAATGTATGAATCACGTATACTCGTGTTTTGTACCAATGGACATGGATCCAATTGTTGTCATCTATAGATACTCTAACTTTATCATAATAGTAATAACTTTATTGCACAACAATTGTGCAAGGTACAAAGTATGCTATCCACTGGTACATTATAAGATAACATTCTATTAGGCTAATCAATCTATCTTATACATTCAATATGGTGTTTCTCCAATGGGATCATTGGAGGAGTTTCTAACGTCTATACATTCTTTGATATATTTTCCAATGTATACCATGCAGGGGTTGTCAAAGGTCATTATGTACTTAAATTTGCTATTCAAGTCCATTGAGATAAATCCTGGTAAATCCGATGATAGCATTGAGTATAGTGAATTACGTATATCAAAATATTTGGGACATACAATCAAAAAGTTATATGTCGTGTAGATGGCAGGTGTGTAGAAGAGGAAGTGATTTAGTAGGTAACGTGGGTATTGCGCGTGTTCGACTCTTAGAATCGATATGAGAAAACATAGTACACACACTCGTAGAAGCACCCCAATGAGCCATTAAATAACTCTTCTCTACCAGCAACATTTATTACACGTTATGTCTGCCAGAAAACGTAACGAGATTTCTATCCCGCGAGTTTTATTTTTATATTTGTTTATTGTTTTGTTTATTTATGTGCAAGTATTCTAAAACAAAGAAATACAGGGCAAAAAAATATGCAGAGGAAATTCAACAATGGGAATTATATCATAAATTATACATAACTCCAACTAAACAAAATTAACGATAGAAAATAAGTTGAACTTATATCATAAATCCTAATAGATGAACAGATACAAGGACATGAAAAAATGATTTTGAAGGTATTGAACATAATAAGGTACGCTAATATGACCAATGCTAATCATAATTAACAAATTGTGAAGAAGTAGATCATTCAAAATTATATGAAATATTAATCATCAAATACTAATAATCAAATATCGAAGGAAAAAGGAAAAAGGAAAACAAACAAATCAGGTGAAAGTAGTGCTTTCTCGGTTTTATGTGTATAGCCTGAGGAGAATAAAAGTTTTTCTTTTATCAATTCATGAAAGGTATTCCCTGGCGGCTAAATGCAAATCTGAGTGTCAGCCGTATTGACCAAGTCCTATTGACGAGGACACTCATACATCCAGAGGCACTCCAATGATTCTGATCAGCCTTTAGCTGAGACAGGTAGAGCCAAACCGGATTATTGAATGTCACCGAGGGAAATAATTTCCAACTTTCCGTTGGAAGTTGATACATCATCTTGTCTCTGTGGTATCGCATTGTCTTCCAATTTAGATGGCAATACAAGTAGTACAAAAGGTAAGCTATGTATCTATGTCTATAGCTAGCTTGGAAATGTTAGTGCGCTAACGAGAAGTACTATAAATATGATTGACAGAAATGGATTATACTTAATATTGATTTACAGTCGAGAAGTTTGTAAGAACTTTGCAACTAGTCTAAAGTGATGATCTTACAGCCTTTCTATGTCTGTAAAAATCCCGAGGGGTCCTCATGGATTCAGTAGAAATATAGTATATGTTTTACCCAAAGAACACCTAAAGGCTTTGGCCATCGTTAATGTACTGTTTTCGACTGGCAATTAGTATGATCTATGTTTTCCCCATACATCACTGTCCTCCAAAAAACGACACATGGTCCCTCATGCGATACGTGATAGATACTGGGGGACATGCGAGGATTAATTCATATCTTCACCGTGACCTTTCTGAAAAGTACACGGCCGAATGATTTGTCTTACTCTGAAGATGTCCAAATTCTCCTCGGGCGATATGCAACCAACGTCTTCAAGTCATCATTTTCAATTCTAAAATTGCAGTTTAACAATTATTTGGGTCATTGGTAAGTCTGTTGGAAACAATAAGAACTTCTCTACTTTGTTTTGTTCAACATTCCAATCGATCAAGCCGCCTGAGTACCTATAGGCGATAGAAATCTTAGTAATAAATGTCCTTTATTTGACTATCATCGGTCAAAAAGTTCCTAAGAATTATTTGCCGTCTTGTATTAAGATATTCCTGTTAAGGCGCAGGTCTATCTGTGACACTTCATCACCTAGATTGATCAAACCCCACAGGCTGTGGAAGGCTGGCAATTTATCATGGTTTTGAGGAGACTGTCATTAGCAAGTAAGCAAATCTGGCAGCCATTTTCAAGTAAGAGATTTCCATGTCTTTGTACACTTTTAGCGAGTTACTCTATAGCCCAAGATGATGCACGAGATATCTTTTAAAGATCTTTATCACAAACAAATTTTGACACAGGAAATGTATCTACATTTATTAGTAAACTGATATCTGATACAAATGTAATTAAAACCTATTATCACGTTTGTTTTGTTGTGTCTACTAGGCCCGGGGTTGTCTCCAGCTTTTACTTTTTTCCGTCCCACTCATTGTTTGGGAGCCGATGTTTTGAATTGGTCATTTTAAGCTTACAAAGATACATTTTTATCAATTTCATGTCATAAAGTTAAGATTTTGGGACGGACAGGTTTAATTTTTTTATCCTTCCCAACAAGCAAATTTTGGTCCTGGGACGGAGGGACGGGTCCTGGAGACAGCGAGCCCTGCAACCAGCTCCCCTGATCTATGGAACTGTCTCAGTTGGACAGGAGTTGCTTTGGATCTTCCTCGTGCGCCGTGACACATGGCAGCTGTGCAGTATTCATCAACGGACTTAACCTTTCTTCTATCGCCAGTGCAGAACGGACCAATGTCTCAAAGGACATTTCGTGATTCGTCTCTGGACCAGTGCGTTCAACCTGACACTATGAACTATGGTCTTGTCATATGGTACCACGATTTCCTACAATCAACCTTTTGATATAGAGATTGTACTTGTAACATTGAGTTAACGATGACCTCCTTTTCACTGAAATGTTTCGTAATATTCTTCTGAAGGTCCTGAGCAACGAAAAATACATTGAGCCGACATCGTATCTTCTCAACGTACGTACTACAGAACCAATGTTGGCACACAACAGATGAATGCAAGGATTAAAAAAGGTCACCAAATTCGTGTCACCAAAATGAAAGCAGATCTGCAATGTATGTCACTTGAATACAGAAGAACAACGTCCAGACTTTGCATGATGTGCAAAATGATTAATAAACTTGTGGACGTACCGACTGATAAGTATTTAGTGCCAGCTCAGAAAAGGACTAGAAATAGTCATGCTTTTAAGTACCAGAGTTATCAGGATTGATGTGTTCAAAAATTCGTATTTTCCGAGAACCATAGTAGAATGGAACTCGTTGTCATCAAGTTCTATAGGAGCATCTTCACTAAGTAGCTTTAAATAACGGTTGCAGTCAGATATGCAAAGACTAGGTGTAACAGACCGTTCGGTGAAATATAACCAGCTGCTGTCGCGCCGCGTGCCTGCGAAGCTGGTGTGTCACGCCTAATGGTGGTTGTACCGGCTATATAGATACAGATACAGATTGCAAAAATTTCAATGACAGCTACAAGAGAGCTTATACATATGACACATACCATGGCTCCTCATAGAATGTACCTGAATCCCTTCAACACACAAATAGAATTCATCTTTAAGAAGTGACCTGACTGAAGATATTCTTACGTCCACTATGACGTAGCATTACTTGCCCTCAACACATTAATAAAGCCATTAAATATTCTTGACTTTTTTAAACTTAAATGAAGATCGTGTTAACGTTGTTATAAAACCGTTAACTCTATCACCATAGATTAATTAATCAATTATCAACTAATTTCTAAATGGAAGACAAATTACGGTAGGCGTCTACTTAAGAGCAAATGTCTGTAAGGATCAAACAATGGTGGCAGGGGTCAAAAAATCGATTCGGCTCATATTTTGCACAATGATAGTACTTGGCCCACTGTCCCTCAAAATAGCTTTCTTTTTGCTCAACACCGATTGTTGCCATGGCAACGGGCCAAACAAGTTTTGGGGCCATTTTCCCTGATTTGGGCATGTCAAAAACATGAAAATTGGCTCATTTTAGGACATGATTACGAGCAGATGCTTGAATTTAACGGGAAAACAAAAACTGGGCTATCAAGAGCAACTACCCAGCTTTACTAGAATAGCTTGGAAGTTTTCAGAAATCCAAGTTGAAGTGCTTGGGCAACCTCAAAACAATAACAGTGTTTGTAGCTTGTGAAAAAAGGTAATTTTGTCCCAACTTTGAAACGCTGTAAGTCCAAAAGTGGTGTTTTTTTTGCTTGAAATTTACATCATATATACATCCAAGTAATAGCTATCATGTACTAGTTTTCAAATTTTGGCTTCTTTTTTGGTTGTCACGTAACTGTCCTCAGAAGAAGGTCATTTTTTATGTTTGACGAAAAATATGATGTTGGACCATATTTAAAGCCCAATATATGGGAAAGTAAAAAAGTGATCTAATTTAAATTCATGTCAAAGGTAACCCTATGCATGTTCTATCAAATGAGTGGTTGCAAAGGTTGGTGTCTTGTTTCGTTGCTGTATACTTGTCCCTAAAAGTAGGCCATATTTTCGACAAATGCGGAAATCAACATTTTTGGCTAACTTTGAAGCCCGGAAGATGTCAAAGTAGGATGTTTTTTCAATTCAATCTTTTATCAGATGTACCCCCGTGTATTGTCTATGAAATAAATGCCTGCAAAGGTTGGTGTCTTGTTTCGTTGCCGTGGACTTGTCCCTAAAAGTAGGCCATGTTTTCGACATATGCGGAAATCAACATTTTTGGCTTACTTTGAAGACCGGAAGATGTCAAAGTAGGATGTTTTTTCAATTCAATCTTTTATCAGATGTACCCCTGTGTATTGTCTATGAAATGAATGCCTGCAAAGGTTGGTGTCTCGTTTCGTTGCCGTGGACTTGTCCCTAAAAGTAGGCCATATTTTCGACATATGCGGAAATCAACATTTTTGGCTTATAATGTTTCAGGCTTTGAAAATGTCAAAGTAGGATATATTTTTAATTCCATCAACAGAAGTACCCCTGTGTATTGTCTATCAAATGAATAGTTTTAAAGGTTGGTGTCTTGTCTCGTTGCAGTGTACTTGAAACTGAAGGTGCATTTAGGTCATATTTCGGAAATAAGCGATTCAAAGGGAGCAAAATCAAAACATATATATGTACATATATATATATATATATATATATATATATATATATATATATATATATATTTCTTGTAGAAACAATGTCCATATCTTTTAATGCAGTAGCATGCTTTTGTTGCAAATTGATATTACAAAGACAGTAGCAGTGGAAGTGGTGCTACAACAATCTTTGATTTATTTGTAAGTTGCGCATTTGCAGTTGTTGTTGTAGTGCATTGACCTTGTTCCAACGGTACCTGCCCTATAGTGTCAGAAGCCTGTGAGAGTACACCTAACGTACAGTCTATGCACAGTCTGTTGCATATCTGTAAACCACATCAGTATTAAATATCTTACTTTTATCCCTAGCTATAAATCATAACCATTTACAAAATGTGCTCATTGTCCCTATGCGCATACAGCTTAAGTCTGCTTCCGAGTAGTTTACAACATAACAGTAACTGTTGCTCTGTTACTTCTACTTATAATGCCTATTCGAAACAAGGACAGGAACGCACGTATTCTTGAATTTTCGCCACAAATGCCGATTTACGTCGACGATCAGATATTGCGGATACATCCACATCAAAATGTTCACAAATGGACCTCAGAAGTGCGATGCTAAGCTCATACAATTCCTTCCTCATTGCTAAGTCACAAAGCTTGTATGTGTTGTATATAACTGGGTGGCATAGCTGGACTTCATTCATAATGTGCGCCTGTAAGTTATTGTTAGCAGATTCTATCGCAGCAGATCTAGAGTCTTGTTCGTCATCCTAGGCGTCTTCTGGAGTTTGACGACGTTTAGGTGCGCGTCTTGAGAAATAACTTGATATTTGCTGACCCGTCAGAAACTCCTGAACCTGGAACAGTCTTTTTCTCAGCCTAGCCGACTGCTGCCCACCCCTGTGTCTGGGACCCCGGCAGCAGTATAATCAAAATACTGGATACTACTACTACTACTACTACTAGGGCACGATAATACGGGGAGATCCGCTATACTCTAGTAGGTATGGGGGTGAAATCAGCAAAACCCTTAGGTAATACTCAGAAGTATTTTTGAAAGACAATACATATATAGTATTACTTCTTTAAGAACTTGGGTTTAGAAATTACTGCATGTTGATTTCTACATATGTCGAAAAATATGACCTACTTTTAGGGACAAGTACACAGCAACGAAACAAAACACCAACCTTTGCAGGCATTTATTTCATAGACAATACACAGGGGTACATCTGATAAAAGATTGAATTGAAAAAACATCCTACTTTGACATCTTCCGGGCTTCAAAGTTAGCCAAAAATGTTGATTTCTGCATTTGTCGAAAAGATGGCCTACTTTTAGGGACAAGTCCACGGCAACGAAACAAGACACCAACCTTTGCAGGCATTCATTTCATAGACAATACACAGGGGTACATCTGATAAAAGATTGAATTGAAAAAACATCCTACTTTGACATCTTCCGGGCTTCAAAGTTAGCCAAAAATGTTGATTTCTGCATTTGTCGAAAAGATGGCCTACTTTTAGGGACAAGTCCACGGCAACGAAACAAGACACCAACCTTTGCAGGCATTCATTTCATAGACAATACACAGGGGTACATCTGATAAAAGATTGAATTGAAAAAACATCCTACTTTGACATCTTCCGGGCTTCAAAGTTAGCCAAAAATGTTGATTTCCGCATATGTCGAAAACATGGCCTACTTTTAGGGACAAGTACACAGCAACGAAACAAGACACCAACCTTTGCAGGCATTCATTTCATAGACAATACACAGGGGTACATCTGATAAAAGATTGAATTGAAAAAACATCCTACTTTGACATCTTCCGGGCTTCAAAGTTAGCCAAAAATGTTGATTTCCGCATTTGTCGAAAAGATGGCCTACTTTTAGGGACAAGTCCACGGCAACGAAACAAGACACCAACCTTTGCAGGCATTCATTTCATAGACAATACACAGGGGTACATCTGATAAAAGATTAAATTGAAAAAACATCCTACTTTGACATCTTCAGGGCTTCAAAGTAATCCAAAAATGTTGATTTCCGCATATGTCGAAAACATGGCATACTTTTAGGGACAAGTCCACGGCAACGAAACAAGACACCAACCTTTGCAGGCATTCATTTCATAGACAATACACAGGGGTACATCTGATAAAAGTTTGATTTGAAAAACATCCTGCTTTGAAATCTTCCGGGCTTCAAAGTTAGCCAAAAATGTTGATTTCCGCATTTGTCGAAAAGATGGCCTACTTTTAGGGACAAGTACACAGCAACGAAACAAAACACCAACCTTTGCAACCACTCCCTTGATAGAACATACATAGGGTTACCTTTGACATGAATTTAAATTAGATCACTTTTTTACTTTCCCATATATTGGGCTTTAAATATGGCCCAACATCATATTTTTCGTCAAACATAAAAAATGACCTTCTTCTGAGGACAGTTACGTGACAACCAAAAAAGAAGCCAAAATTTGAAAACTAGTACATGATAGCTATTACTTGGATGTATATATGATGTAAATTTCAAGCAAAAAAAACACCACTTTTGGACTTACAGCGTTTCAAAGTTGGGACAAAATTACTTTTTTTCACAAGCTACAAACACTGTTATTGTTTTGAGGTTGCCCAAGCACGTCAACTTGGATTTCTGAAAACTTCCAAGCTATTCTAGTAAAGCTGGGTAGTTGCTCTTGATAGCCCAGTTTTTGTTTTCCCGTTAAATTCAAGCATCTGCTCGTAATCATGTCCTAAAATGAGCCAATTTTCATGTTTTTGACATGCCCAAATCAGGGAAAATGGCCCCAAAACTTGTTTGGCCCGTTGCCATGGCAACAATCGGTGTTGAGCAAAAAGAAAGCTATTTTGAGGGACAGTGGGCCAAGTACTATCACTGTGCAAAATATGAGCCGAATCGATTTTTTGACCCCTGCCACCATTGTTTGATCCTTACAGACATTTGCTCTTAACATATTCAATGGAGAATCTGACAGGCTCTCTTTGCAAGGTAATGAAATAATGCAATTTGCGGGAGGCCGACGGAAGAAAGTGCCATTAAGGTTCCAGTTATATGTTACTGCCATGTAATCAAAGGTGCTCTGGCATTCACACTTAGTATGTGTCCGTTTGATGCAGACACCGATTCATAATTGCGTAATACACTATCAGTCATAGAGGCCGACTAACAAAACGACATGGTGAATTGATCGGGGGGGATTCAAGATTGACTGCTGGAAAGTCAAACTAAATCATTCAGCGGTAAAACTTACGTGTAGTTCTGTAAGGAAATAGAGTTTTCACGACGTAGCTAGTTATCTTTCAGATGAGCCATTCGTTGAAAAGAGCTGTGAAAATTTCATCAGCAAATTTACCAGTTTTATACCGTTAATACACGTGTAGATGATTATATGGAGACGGCAGTCTGTAAAATGTTAGTAGACACTGAAATACAAATTTGCTGTCAGCTGCGCATCGTTACCGTTATTTGGCCAAACAGTCTCCAAACGAGAGGCAATTATGAGGAAGAAATCATCACTTTACTAGCGGGAAGAAACGACTCAATCCTGAGAGGAAAGTCTCGTAATGATGCATATGGGAAAACCACACTGCGTGTACGTTGAATGAGCGTTTGTTTGTTATCCACAAGGGTACACTGCAGCTCAAGCACTTAATGTTTTCCACTAAGAATCAATTATCGTGACGAGGACCACTTTTCTTCCCGTCTGTGTAATTGTGATCAATCAAAATACCTCGAAGCAGTCAAGTTATGTAATATTTCGCAGACTACATATCGGGTCAGATGCCGCGAAAGCACAATCTTCAATACGCAACTACCTTACGAAAAGCGAACCCAGTTTGTTCCGACTCTATGGATGGACTTATTGTTTTTGCTATCTAAACTAAGATATGAAATAAATGAATGCCTCGTACTTGTTATACCAATATCATCAATATTCCATACTTAGCATAGTTGGATAGACTGGCAAGGTTGATCATTCCTGACGGCTATTACCAAGAAAAATCCATAACTTTGAAAAGAAGGACACATCCAATTCAGCTCCATGGCCTCAGTAATTAATATATAAATCCGCATTGAAAAGTATGCAAACATATCCTTGATTTATGATTCAATACACAATATGCTACTTACCTATTACCAACAAAAAGCACACTCAACTAGGCTTATCACCCCCCGTTAACGCATGTCCTCAATTAAAAGTTAGACCTTGTTCAGTATTACACGTTATTTTTTTAATAAAGTCTAATACTGTGAAATACTGTGCAGTCACAAATGCATCTCAACTATTCTTAATTACGTATAGTCACACTTTAGAACGAAATGAGGGCATGGAATTAACGACTGGAAGTCACATGAGGTGCCCGGTAATAAAGAAAAGTTTAGAGTTCATTAAAACGGAAGGGATTTGTACCCAACAGGGGTTCATGAGGTGCGCTGATGCATTCGTAAAGAGCCCCATTACTTGCCGAATAACGATTATTACCGAGGTGCCTGGGGGAAACTTAACGAGTTGCATTAGACATTACGCATAGTCTCTCAAACGAAAACATGTTTACTGCCTGCCAGTTGCAACCTTGTAATTCGGTTAAGCTCAATGTAATTTCCTGAATCTGTTCTGCGTAATGAACATTTTGCCAAAAAATATCATGGCACATGGCGCCGTTATGGAGACGCACCCAATTAAAGAAGACAATATTTCAGTTGGTATCTTGGCCCATGAACATAAAGAAGATGTTGGAAAAATATACCGGAACTTTATCGGACTGGTTGTAGGCACTGCGTTGCGGTGATTTTTGTTCAGGCGATAGACACAGTATTCTTGATTATCTGTCAAACATGGAAAGATAAGTATGGGGTCGCGGTTGGATCAACACTGGAAAACGATCAATCGACGCCACTATAAAGAATTCATATAACATTAGTTCCACGAAGTAGCTATTGGGTATGAGTCTAAGAGCCATAAAATAGTGATGAGTACACTCATGTGGAATCTGGTGGAATAAGCAATGACTAGATCCTAACGACTTAATTTTTGCACTGAAGGTAGCTTTAAAGACAACCAAAGCAATATTAGGGCCCAAAAAATGGAAATTAATAAAAGGCTAAAATCTTTATGGTAGTGACATTTACTAACATCGTGTAGCACATTTGCGTAATAACTTAAGACTTTGAGCATTTTTAAATCGTGTCGGACGATGATCCCCTTACTTCCACGAGCCTACAAAAACTCCGGCCACGATTTTCAGTGAGTTCTAACATCTCAACAAATTCGTATTTTTGCATCATGGACGTTGCTATACATTGTGATAGTGTTGTTTGAACTAATCATGTGTAGAAATAACTGAATAAAATGACTTAAAAAATCCGATTTTCAGGCCCAAATATTGCTTGGGTTTCCTTTAAAGCAGGGTGATATGATGACGTGACATATCAGTAGAGTATTTTAGCACATGCATACAGATAAACAACGACACTGTGGCGAATCTAATGTAACATCCAGAGCTGTTGAAGGTAACGTTTTCATAACTATTTCCCAAAGCGGGCGTAACTTTGTCTGTACTAGAAGGAAACACAGCCATGCTGATCTTGTAGGCTCGCCCACGTTCTACAATGGAAACTAACGCATTACAATCTTTTTGTGAATAAGCTCTTTTCCGAGAACACTTCATTTTCAAGACAATCGTAACGCTACACAGCCATGTTCATACATCTTAAATTTCATACCGACATTTAGAATGACAATTAGTATAATGATTTTGTTTTTCAAAACCTTTCAGAAAAAAAAGTTACTTTTCATTATGCTCTACGTTGCCTGTACCAAGAAAAGACATCAAAATTTCAAGGACCACTATCTTGTTGTTTTTCAATGCACGAACAACTATAGGCTGTTCAGCCAATTCAGGAAGAAGCAATTGCTCCTTCTCTCCAATTGCTGCAACTGTATGAGACGGGAGATTGGACGGGCGGTGCTTTATCAGCACTCCGGTCATGAGCCGTTGCAGCGGCGCGCTAACGATTTTATTTGGTACCGCCAGTCTGATGTGAGTGGGAATCTGCTTGGCAATCTTTTCAGAAAGTTGCAACGACAAGTTGAAGTAATTCGGTATCAACTACAAGCAAAGTAATTACGGAGGAGTCAGATAACGTTGCGTCAGAATTCACAATTGTAAAGCAAAGGCACTGAAGGTGACTAAGATACGTTGATTGTTTGCAATCGAGTCATGTGCTAGCACAACTACATGAATAGTACGTTAATGAAGGTTAGACATCCAGGTAATAAGATACGCCAAAAATTGTTACTCAAGCAACTGGATAAAATTATGAAACAGTCAGACGTTTCAGATAGCATCCGCTATCTTTCGTCAGTGACTAAGGAAAGATCTGGTAGAACTAGATTTTATACCAAAACTCTGAAACCTAGTTATACCAAATAACTCTGAAATCTAGTTCTACCAGATCTTTCTTTAGTCACTGACGAAAGATAGCGGATGCGGTCTGAAACGTCTGACTGTTTCAAAGTTATCCAGTTGCTTGAGTAACTATTTTGGCGTACATGAATTATAGTAAATGTTGGAACTTGTATACAACAATATCATACTTTTCACACTGGGAAAAGGGACTCTTGACAGCCGCTACACGGCGTATCATATGTTGCTCAGAATAAGCATGTATTCATGAACCTTGACACCTGAGGGCATTGCACAACGATCGATATTGATATCTATAAATGTTCTGTACAACCTCGTACAAATTGGAGGATGATACATACTAAAAAGGGTGAAAAACTAGGGATACATGTTTAGTCCGCTGTGTTGATATTTTTTTTCGCTGATGGAGAACTTTGCTGACATATAATGATAGCTTATGGGATGCATGGCCGTTCTGTTGCCTGGCTTTGGTGCAAAGTTATGCATTTTACAAGTCACGAGACGCCTCTGTTATCACCTCCCCCTCACACACTTCCAGACAATTGCAGGGTTTTAAAGGCTGGCGCCAAGACTTCAAAAACGTTTGCGTTGATAAGTACATCCATTTGTAACCGTCAACACCTACCCTGACACTCGGCTCAGCCTTTATGAATTGAACAGTACGTAGTAGTATCAAGGACAGAATAAGGTCGTTGATGGCCGGGAGATCCCGACTTTAATGACCCGTGTCGCACCCTAATGGGTTTTTCGTCAGCAATTTGTTGGATAATCCTACGGTTTGGTGAGCATATTGATCCTTCGTCTGTATGACGGAAGATAAACAGCATTTCCTGGAGATCTACGGGGGATTAGACGTACGTCATCTGCAGCTGCGTTGTCATGTAGTTAATTAGCCCATCAGGTCGATCATGGTGATGAGGTGTCCTTGCCTCTCTTTACCTTTACGCTTATCAAACCGTGTCAGCCCGCTGAGGACAGGACGAGTAGTGAAGAGTGCACTTGGCTGCCCTTTAGGAAATGTTTGCCCTGTCCACTTTTATCACATTAATGGTAGGATCGCAGAAGCAAGCATATTGGATAACAAGATCTTAGCTGATTCAATTGTGTCATCTTTAAGGAGGACCTAAATCTCGGCTGAGGACTTCAAAGAGTATATCAAACTATATGTTGCATTTAACTATGGACTTTGAGCCTTTGTCAGATAATGCCTTATTGCAAGACGGTAATTTGTCCAAAATTTTATGACGCCATGATTACGTCATCAATAGTTATTGGGCCACGCCCATTTTTATAAAAAAATCGAATTTCCAGGCTAGAGCTTGGGTGAAAATCAATGGTATTTCTCAGAATTGTACATAATGGTGATAGGAAAAATAAGATGTTCTGGTTTTCTCATATTTTCAATACTGATTTTTTTATGAACTGGTTATTACTGTGGCAAACATGAATTGTTAGCGTTATAACCCAGTGTTGAGTAGATATAAGACATGATAAAAACCATGAACAGTCCACTCATATTGCACTGTTGACAGGTACAGAAAAAATGAACGGCACATGCAATAGGTAGGGTAGACACCTACCGGTTTTGTAGTGTAATGCAAGCAACGATGATGTCATAACTTGCGTGAGGCACCCTTTTATAACATTTGTGAATAACATCATAGCTGAACTGATGGGTATGGACTCTGGGGTGACCTCTGTGCGAGGAAATCACCAGACCGTATGATGGTCTTTCTGTGCGTCTCGCTCCCCCACTTTGTAGTCTGGCAGTATGCTGTATTTGAACAGTTGATGTCGTCATCATCTCCATGTCTTTGTAATGTACAAGTTTAATTTCAAAGAAGCAATCAAGTTATGTAATATTTCGCAGATTACATCTTCGAAATTTCATCCAGTTGCTTGAGTAACTTTTTTTTTTTGCAGACTACAAATTCAAAATTTTATCCGGTTGCTTGAGTAACTAGTTTTGGCGTATCTTACTACCTGGATGTCTAACCTTCATCAACGTATCGGGTCAGATGGCACGAAAGCCACAATCTTCCTTACACAACTACCTTACGACAAGCGGATCCAGTTTGTTCCGACTCTATGGAAACGACGTATTGTTTTTGCTCTCTAAGCTTAAGATATAAAACAAACGAATGCCTCTTCTGGTTATACCAATATCATCAGTATTCCATACTTAGCATAGCTTGAGTAGAATGGCAAGGTTGATAATTCCTGATGGCTATTACGCAGAAAAATCAATAACTTTGAAAAAAGGACACATCCAATTCAGCTCCGTGGCCTCAGTAAATCCGTTAAAAATCAATATCAAGGCCATTTGCAAAGCTTTTGCATTGGCGGTTACATTGAACTTTGTACCACGAAAAACAACGGGCCCACAACGTTTTTATTTAAAGCGCTTTTTGACAGACAAGGACGACGTGGCACTGCACTCAACTTTTTCATAACTTATTTCAACAGCGTCACGCACAGAGAACAATATAATATACCCATTTTTACACCTGGGTGGAATGAGGAAAGTCAAGGACACAACATCGGTGGCGTCAGGGGGATTCGAACCTGGGGGCCGGGACCGCTTGGTTCTGGGCCGAACAGCCTGCCGTTACGCCACACGACCCCAAGGCGTTTTTCTTCAAGCTGTGCAATTAAACTCCGCCTTTATCCACATATAGGTTCTTCCAGAGATTGTTGATATCGACAAATCGGACGATTTACACGAGGTCGCTCCGAAGAGAGCGCCTTCCAACATAAAGCGCCTCTGTGCGGCTATCGCCCTGCGCCTTGGGAGAGGGCGGAGTAACGGATTAGAGACGGTGGCGACACGAGCGGGTATTGTAGCGGTGTGGTGTGGGTGTAAACTGCTTTTGGATTGTATGGGCGGGGGTTAGCGCGAACGCAGACCCCCACTATCATAAATTACGCAGCCGATTTATCCGCATTTGGGGTAATCGCAAAGGTCAAGCAGGTCGGGTTTGTCAGACCCCCCCCCCCCCCCCACCCGAAAAAAAACAAAAACAGTCTGACTATAGAGTGAGAATGGCGTCGCGGTGGCGCAACGGCAGGGTGTTTGGCCCAGAACCCAGTACCCAGCTAGAGATCCTGGGTTCGAATCCGAGGGCCCCCGATTTGTCTCGTTGACGTTGTGCCCGTGGGAAAGGCATTTTACACGACTTTCCTTACTTCACTCAGGTGAAAATGAGCACCTAGGTTCGGTTAGGAACGTCCCTCGGATCTGACGTTAAATGGACGTCCTGTGTTTGAGAAGAGCCACACCTCGAGCACGTGAAAGAACCACTCTTGTTGAAAAGAGTAAGGGACCTTCCCGGTGTGAGTGGATCAAACCTTACTCTTGAAAAGGTGATAGTCACCTGTTATGTCAATTCCTCCCATAAATGTCATAAATCTCAATAGCTAGCATAGATAGATCAATTGAATAAAAACCCATCCAATAACAATGACGTCAATATCAAATCAAAATAAGATACTGTTGCAGAACAAAACCGTAAATCCGTGATGACATAAAATGTCTATTTGTGTGCATGCAGATGATGTATTCGTTGTTGCAGAATAGTAACCAATTTCTAACAAATCTCCTTACGTGAATCAAGCGAATCTAATTTGTATAGATGGTGAGTCGATTTGATATTTTCCGTTGTCTTCAATGAGAGAAATTGCACGCAAGTGAGGTACACAAAATATGTAAATCAGTATACTAATGTACCTAGTTTGCATGATATCTGGGAAAATTATATCTTTTGCCATGCAAGTTAAGTTCGATGTAGATAAATGTACAAAGATAGTCCTTATCATAAATATATAATCAAAGATTATGTCATTATCGGAGGAAATTTTATTCAACATTTACAGCATCGCAGGTTTATAAACCTGAATGGCGTTGCAAATTCACAACGTTAACAGCCATAAACAATTAGTCAACATTACATAAGAAAATGAGCTGTTAAAACTACACCGAGGCAAAGTACACTTGCCACGGTTACGGTTACAATAGAGATATAAAATCTGTCGAAAGCACACTTGATATAAAATCTGTTGATGATCATCGTTTAAATTAAAGCTAAAAGCATTAACAACGAGTGTTGCGTATCTTCAAATGAACAGGGAACTTCAAGTTTTCTTTTGTAAATGTTGTGTTACAAAGTCTTGATCCATGGTTAGCCCTCTACGTGCAAACATGATAGTTCAGTGTTATCTGGCAAATAGTCTGGGAGATGAAGGCACCTACAAAGACTGAGAAGTACAAACTACTCTTTGGAGAGTAAAACAATGGTATCTTCCTGCTTCGTTGTTATGTACGTCTTTATACGCCTAAAACACCCGTTTACAATCATTATGGTGCATATATACTTCTAATCTCGATGATCTTGTGAGGGTTGGCCGACAGATGAGTCAGTTTTCAGATGTTAAAAAAAAAACTGTTGGCCGACATCATGGCCACAGGGATGACCTGGTGCGATACAGAGTTCAAAAAGTTTAGAGACGTACGGAAAGTAAGAGCATACTAGCTACTGCAGTACGTTAAACCTCATAAAAATTATGCCAGACATGTTGCCGACTCTGCATTGTTAAAATTTTCCCACATCACGATTTCAGTTATGCAGATATCTTGGTACAACCTACCCTGGGCTCCAGACTGTTTATTGGGCCTTTTAGCCGGTTCCTTCTAGCCAGTCTCTTCGGCAGCACAGAGCTCCCAGCCCGCCGATACCCTAATTAGCGCACGGGGGAGTTCTACCCGGGGAATTGAAAGGGGCTCGGTTCATTTATCGGGCTACAACACCCCAGCGCGTTGATTTAGATCCGGCGGGCTGACTGGCTTGCGGCGTCGAAGGAAATCGCTAGCGGCCCTGTCTAGTCTGGCTCCCAGGGAAGGTACAACCATAAAGGATGAGAATAGAGGCTGAGTAACATTTTCGAGTCTCTAACGTACCTCAAGGGCATGCAGGGTTGAAGCAGTAATCCCAGCGGGTGTAAGGGTCCATTGTGTAGCACCACAAGCCGGGCTCATCCCCGTCTGGGTTGCGGCAGAAGTTCTCCACCAACTCAGGATAGTCCTCCGGCAGGTAATTAGGACCATGAGGAACGTCGACATCCCATCGCTGACACGTCTTCCCACTCAACGTCACAGAGATGTTTCCGCGGTAGTCAGATCCGGTAGAATTGTCAATGCAGACTGAAAGAAGAAATTGTAATAAACGTCTGTAATTTCAAGATGCGAAAGAAAGCACTACAATCTTCAAGATAACATGTACAGTGAATTGTTATTGTTTTTGTCTTCCCTGATGTAGACGCAATAGATGTTATTTTCTAAACACTGCGGTTGCGATAAGAGCTGAGAAAAGTGTCAGAATCCAAAGAAAGACAGAAAGCAGAGGAGATAAAACGTCAAACAGTCTTTTACCAAAAGGGCATGAAGGCTGGATGCAGTGATCCCAGCGGGTGTTAGGATCCGTTGTGTAGCACCATAAGCCGGTCTCATCCCCGTGTGGGTTGCGGCAGAAGTTCTCCACCAACTCAGGATACTCCTCCGGCAGGTACAGACGACCATGAGGAACGTCGACATCCCATCGCTGACACGTCTTCCCACTCATCGTCACAGAGATGTTTCCGCGGTAGTCAGATGCGGTAGAATTGTCCTTGCAGACTGAAAGAAGAAATTGTAATAAACGTCTGTACTTTAAAGATGCGAAAGAAAGCACTACAATCTTCAAGATAACAGTGAATTGTTATTATGTTGAGCCCAACATACTGTTGGGCGCAACATATTGTGTTCGTACGGTTTCTTTCTCCTGTCAAATCTTGTAATCGACTCAGCTCGGTCGTCCCTGGACCAACTGAGCTGAAATTTGGTACACAGGTAGAGTGGGTAAATACCCTGAGAGATTTTTTTTGATTTTTTTTATAAATGTCTTTAAAACGATTTTATTGAGGTTTTTCTGACCAAAAACGTACATTTTGGCCTCCTGTGCTCTGGAAATACATCCAAATGACCTGAAATTTGCTAAGGGGGTACATAGAACAAATATCCAAAGAACCCCATTCGCACTTTCGGTATACACCACTTCAAAAAACGATTTTGGAGGGTATTTTGGGGAGAAGATCGCCAATTTTTCTCCTATGTTGCCATATATGGTCACATCTTTATTCATATGGCCAGGTGCGAGCGTAAACAACACGACCTAAAGGTCAGTGACCGCAAGACCCACGTGGACCTGACCTGTGATTTGTGCGCGTAATTATTGAGCGGGGGACATTGGGAGGGAGATGAGAAAATATTCTGTATGTGCTATCGCAAATGTTGCCTTTCTAGTGTTAATGTTGTGTCCTAATGAAGTTATGTGCAATTGAGAAGGTTCAAAATCTACGCCTTTTCTGGTGGTGTTTTTCGACATAAATCTATTGCTCTACATTCCTCTCTGTGTGTACATACAATCATACATATATACAGCAATAACATATTTTTTCACTTACACCAAGAGTACGCTCATATCCCTACAAATGGTTGTGTATCCTTTCTTTGGCAACGTTTTTAATGGTGGTATATGTTAGTGTTACAGTACAGGTCACGAAATACGCACCAGAAATTTGCGGTACGTTTAGCAGAAATTTGTGAAACCTTTGCAAAACCTGTGTTGGTTCGAGGAACTGTCCGCTGCGTAGTGAACAATTGTCTGGACTCTCGGATTGCGGAAATTCTTCCGCAGTAGAAATCCAGATCTTCAGCAAGATTTCACTTGTTTACAGTCTTGTCCATTCTTGTATGAGGGGGACATTTTTTTAACATTCAATTTTGAGCTTGGTTGACTATCAAAAAGGCCCAGTTTTGTTTGGTGGAGGTGTTTTTTAATGGTCCAATATGGATATGGGCGCCTGGAAGAGCCCATCCATGCATAGGGTTTCAAATTGGGACAGATCCATGTCTGACTGGTCTTCAATTCAATTATCTATTCAAATACCAACATTGCAGACATATAACAAACGTAAGCCTCGATACCACAGGCGCTTTTTGAATGAGGGAAATGGGCGAAACATGTTGCATTTGCTCCTGCAAATGTTGCCTTTCTAGTTGTTTTTGTCTTCCCTGATGTAGACGCAAGAGTTGTTATTTTCCAAACACTGCGGTTGCGATAAGAGCTGAGAAAAATATCAGAATCCAAAGAAAGACAGAAAGCAGAGGAGATAAAACGTCAACCAGTCTTTTACCGAAAGGGCATGAAGGCTGGATGCAGTGATCCCAGCGGGTGTTAGGATCCGTTGTGTAGCACCACAAGCCGGTCTCATCCCCGTCTGGGTTACGGCAGAAGTTCTCCACCAACTCAGGATACTCCTCCGGCAGGTACAGACGACCATGAGGAACGTCGACATCCCATCGCTGACATGTCTTCCCACTTATCGTCACAGAGATGTTTCCACGGTATTCAGATCCAGTAGAATTGTCCATGCAGACTGAAAGAAGAAATTGTAATAAACGTCTGTAATTTCAAGATGCGAAAGAAAGCACTACAATCTTCAAGATAACAGCGAATTGGATGTGCTGTGACTGCGGTGTACCCAACTTTGCATCAGCCATGTTCGACATCACCGATGACAGTTTCCATTCCATAAATTAATTTGATACACTGAGCTCTAGCTCAAGTTTGTCCGATGACACCCCAATGGCCACATCCACTCCACTTAGATCAAATCAGGGCAATACTCATATGAGAGATCATGGTTACAAAGAAAAAAAGACAAGGAACAAATGTAAACTTCTGCTGGTAAACTGCCAGAGTGTTCGAAACAAAACAACTGAACTGGCGACTGTCATGGGCACTTACAAACCAGACATAGTAGCAGGCACAGAGTCATGGCTCAATCGAGACATAGCAAGCAGTGAAATATTCCCTGACAACTACGTAGCACGCCGCAAAGACAGGCAAACTGTCCCTGGAGGTGGTGTATTCCAGACCAACCGGGAGGATTTGATTGTCATTCACAGACCTGATCTAGACACAGATTGTGAGATTCTTTGGACACAAACTCAACTTGCAGGAAGGAAACCGCTGATTATTGGTACATACTACAGACCTCCATCTGACCAGGGCAATAGTCTAGATGAACTTGATAGGTCTATAAATAAAATGGGAGCCAAGATTAACTCTGACAATGTGATCATCCTCGGAGATTTCAACACTCCTGGTATAAATTGGGATACCAGTGTAACAGATAACACTAAGAACCACACCGGGCAGGCGGAGAAGCTACTGCATTTAGTGGATAACCATGGGCTTTTCCAAACAGTTCAAGAACCAACTAGAAATGGTAATCTATTTGACCTCGTCTTAGTTAATAACCCCAACATTATTGACAAAATCACAGTAGTCCCAGGAATAAGTGACCACGACATGGTCCTGGTGGACGTTAACCTGGCACCAAAACAGAACAGGAAACCCAAGAGAAAAGTGTACATTCGTACGAAAGCTGATGAACCGGCTATCAAGGAAGATCTTACAGACTATGCAGAGAACTTTGACAAAAATGCAAGGACATGTCTGTGACACAGAAGTGGACAGACTTCAAAGACAAAATGAAGCACACAATGAATAAGCATGTACCTAGTAAAATAACATCAAGCAGATATAACCTGCCCTGGTTCTATAGAAACTTAAGAAGGCATTGTCGTAAGAAGCAACGCCTTTACAACAACACTAAGAGAACAGGACAGGAAGAAGACTGGAACAAATACAAGAGAGTTAAAAAGGGGGTCCAAAAGAGCATAAAAGCAGCACACTCAAAATATGTGGCAGACATACTGGGGGAAGCTATAACTGACAAACCCAAAACATTCTGGTCGTACATAAAAGGATTAAGGAGAGACCTTGTCGGAGTAGCCCCTCTAAAGGTGTGCAAGTGTATTCACAGAAGAAGACACCTCAGATATGCCTTCACTTGGACAGCCATGTACTCATCCCATGGAGCATATTAAAATTTCCACTAAAGGTGTCGAAAAAATGTTTCATGGTCTCAATCCCTCTAAAGCATCCAGACCAGACCAAATACCACCTTGGTTGCTCAAAATGACGGCTAGTGAACTTTCACCTGTGTTAACCAATATTTTCCAACATTTCTTACACACAGGAGAAATCCCCAAAGACTGGAGAGATGCAAAATATGCGCCATTTTTAAAAAGGGAGATAGAGCGGTCCCATGTAACTACAGACCTGTTTCACTGACCTGTATATGCAGCAAATTGCTCGAATACATTATTCACAGCCATGTCATAAAGCACCTTGAGAGTCACAATACATTGACGGATTATCAGCATGGATTCAGAGCCAAGCGATCCACAGTAACACAGCTGATACTAACAGCTCACGACATAGCTGGTGCACTGAACAATAAGCGACAGGTGGATTTAGCAATACTCGACTTCACCAAAGCCTTTGATAAAGTCCCCCATAACAGACTTATCTCAAAACTGGAGTACTATGGAATTCAAGGCACTACACTGAATTGGCTGAAGGCTTTCCTAACCAACAGGGAGCAGACGGTAGTGGTAGAAGGGAAGGCCTCAGCCCCGGTTAGAGTAGCGTTGGGAGTTCCACAAGGAACCGTCCTGGGACCATTGCTCTTCCTTTTGTACATAAACGATTTTCCGGATCAGCTTGATTCAAATGTGAGGTTATTCGCCGATGACTGTCTGTTATATGTAGAGCTGCCCACACATAATGATTCACAACTTCTGCAAAAAGATCTGAGCGCACTCGAGAAATGGCAAAGCAGATGGCTCATGCAGTTTAATCCCGAAAAATGCTACATATGCACATAACAAGCAAAAGGACCCCGCATGTAACTAGCTACCAGTTTTGTGATAAGACTTTAGCAACAACAAAAGAACACCCATCCCTGGGTGTTACATTAACATCCGACCTAAAGTGGGGTGCCCATGTCAACAACATAACAAACAAGGCTAAACAGATGTTGGGAGTGATCAACCGTAATTTGTGGGCATGCCCATTGAAGGTAAAAGCATTTGCGTACACATCACTAGTAAGGCCAAACCTAGAATACGCCGCAACAGTATGGGATCCATATACAAGAAAGACAAAGATAAAGTGGAGAGGGTACAGAACCAAGCAGCCAGATTCTGCACGAACAACTACGTCAGGGGTGCTAGTGTCACTAAAATGAAAACAGATCTGCAGTGGATGTCACTCGAGGAGAGAAGGAAAATGTCCAGACTATGCATGATGTACAAATGACTGATAAACTGGTGGACGTACCAACTAATAAGTATCTAATACCAGCTCAGAAAAGGACAAGGAATAGCCATGCCTTTAAGTATCAGACTTTCCAACCGAGGATTGATGTGTTTAAAAATTCGTATTTTCCTAGATCGATCAACCAAGTACAGTGGAAGCATGCTCATTAGATAACTTTAAACAATGCATGCAGTTAGATATGCGAAGGTTAGACGTGACAGGTCGTTCGGTGTAATATAACCAGCTGCTGTCGCGCCGCGGTCTTGGTAGGCATAACGTCTGAAGCGCCATTCCCAAGGGTACAGCGTCGGGGAGTATCAAAACCATGTACCAACGCTCTAGCCGCTACGTCACACCGAACCCACTTGTCTGTTACATTATCAAGAAATTAAGTATCACAAAAAGTTTCAATATCACATAAAACAAGTTGTACAGAGACATTCTTTTTCTTCCTAAGATTGCCCTTTGTCCATAAAGATTTGGTAGAGAATAAGAAAAACACTAACTTATTTCATCCATGTTCTTAACATTGAGATCCCCGTCGGATGAACTGCTGAAGTGAGGGCTGCCGACAAACATGTACCTGTCACTGCACGAAATGGCCACGTATCCTGACGGATCCGACGTATCCGGAATCGGGCCTCATGGCGTTTCCGAGCGAATCCGGAAAAATCCCAGTTCACTGCTCGGATACTGAGGTGCCCGCAGATCCGACCAATTCCGACGCCGTATTCCTCTGGATCCGTGATGCGCCTCGGATACCCGAAAATATTTGTGCGGATCCCTCGTTTTTTTATATTTGGAATGTTCGGATTGTTTGTATGTCGGTAGTTGTTTCGGATCCTGACGAATAAATACACACGGCACGGCATGATCTCATTTCCTGACGAATCCAGCAGATCCGGAATTATGCATTATAGCAGACACGGAACGTTTCCGATTGAATCCGATGCACCTCAGATCCGACAATTCCGGCGCCGTATACGTCTGGATCCTTCATACGTTTCGGGTACAGATACGGAACGTTTCCGAGCAAATTCAGACAAATATCAGGTACAGCTCAGATCCGGCAATTCCGACGCCGTATACGTCTGGATCCGTGATGCGCCTCGGATACCTGAGGATATTTGCGCGGATCCTTCGTTTTCAGATATTTGTCAATATGGCAGAGATAATCGGATTGTTTGTTTGTCGGTAGTTGCTTCGGTTCCTAACCAACAAATACGCACTGCACGGCATGATCTCAGATCCTGAAAAATCCAGCGGATCCGCAATCGTGCATCATAGCAGATACGGAACGTTTCCGATTGGATCCGATGCACCTCAGATCCAACAATTCCGACAAATCCTGACGTTTCCGGAATACGGATTCGTGTCCAATCTCCCACAAGACACTGTGTGTCATGACGTCAGGCGCGAGAAACGGTTTTGTCGGTGAACAGCACGGAGACAAGAACGGCGTTTCATCACTCTCTGTGCTTAACATGGCATCGTCAGAGTCTACCATGGTCGACCAGTGATTTTTAGTGACTTGAGAGTCGAAGGGGATTCGTTGTAAAGTCAAACGCGCGGCATTGCGAAGTAGTCTTCTTCGTGCATGCAATATTCGTCGCCCCCCTCCCCCTTGTAAAGTTGGTAGGGAGTCGATTCATCATTTAGAGGGACTGCCCTTTGGTAAGTACAAGTTGGAAAATTCCTGTTTCTAACTAGTTTGAACGTCAGTTATCCTCCTATTGTGGCTTGACATATCATCGCATTTGCATGACATTAAGAATTGTCCAGTCGACCTGCACTTCTACACCGTTAGGATCTAGGAAATTTATAGCTTTCAATTTGTTCGTTCTTGCCAATGGTCAACAGACATTTGTGTCTGGTGCTTAACGTTTCAGATACAACATAGCAAGCGGTTGAGGGAAAGATAATTAAAGCTATCCTGTAACGGAAGAGAATGTCATAAGTATTTGTCCCACAAAGGTCCCACAGTTTGTGGATAGTGAGCTGGAACTTATGTGGAGGTAGTAGTGTGTTTCAGTGATTATTGCATTAAGTTGTAGCTGTACATGTTTGATCAATATCATATTCAAGTTATGAATGTAAGTTTTACGTATTCAATTAAACGATGCCAGAATCATTTTTTTACAAATGTGATTATGTGATATGTTTAATATTTGTGATTGATTCCCTTTATATATACATCCTATACAGCATCGGCAGATACTTCCTTCACAAATGCAGCACATGATGTGAGGACCTTAGCTTGGCTTGGAACAAAGCAATCAGCTGTCAGATGCTCAGAGTACCTCAGGCTCCTTCGGTAAGGCTTAAGTCCATCATCGGTACACTTCAATGTTAGCTGAGACAGGCATGATGGATACCCATTGTCCCTTGTTTTTTGTTAGCTGCTGTGATGAAACGAAGCCCATCACAGCAAGGAGGTTATATAGTCTATATAACCTCCTTGATCACAGTTATGTCAAAATCATGTGACATGTTACTTAAATACTAAGTATGTGAATTGATATTTATTCATCATTTGGTTTTATCATATAGGAACTGGTTCATCACAAGATGAACTCCAAGCTGAGTCCAACATGCTAGATACAGAAGAAATCAGCCTTGCCTGTACCTTACCAAGAGTGCATGGAAGAAGTGAACTCAGATGTAGTCATAGAATGGGGAGAGGACGATTATACACATGCAGTTCCACGGCATATACTACTTACGTGTAAAATGTGGCGTGTCATCATGGGAGTTTTTCAGACAGTATAATGTTACTTTGAAGTTTCTATTTTCAACCTCTGTATTTGAAATTATTTGTATCTGATATCTTTTAGACGAAGAACTGGCCACAAATAAGGCTTTCATTACTTTAGTAGAATATGTAGAACATGTAGAAATTTTTGGTCCAAGTGCACTATACGGCAGTAAATATTACCACCATGATGTGATGGTTGTTAATTGTAATACATTTTATAACAATTGTGCTTACACAACCCCAATTTACCGACATTAACCTGCATATGCAGAGGTGCTTTAAGTATGTGGATGTCCCTCGGCCTGTCTTAAACGAAATGGATTATTTAGCCACATAGAACTTCCGTATTGTATTTGATAGTTTTTGAACTTAGAAATGCATATATGTTGAAATATGAAATGATGTTACATTCAGGCTTTCCCAAAACTTCCTGTCATTGAATAATAATGTTTTGGGTATCGTTGAATTAAGAATGCACGCGTATTTATGAATAATCAACCATTCTATCAAACTTTGTGTGTTTGATTTGTACATATTCGTGGCAAATACAAACATATTCAGAGTCACAATATGTCAAAGATTGTAGAAAGTCTGTAAGTTGGATCAGTCTGTATCCGTGGCAAATACATACTGTACGTATCTGTCAGGATCTTGGGCAATTTCGTGCAATGTACGGCCCCATATCCGTCGAAAATGTATTCCTCCGGATCTGAGGTTCCGGATCACAGTCCGCTTGTATCCGTCAGTATCCGCAATTTTCTTTTAAAAAATACAGAAAACTTCCTGTACGTATCCGTCAGGATCTCTGGCATTCCCGTACAGTGTACGGCTCCGTATCCGTCGAAAATACCTCATTTTCGGATTCCTCCGGAAATATTCCAAAACCGGTGCGGAAATTTTCGGATCCGTTAGGTTGGATTCGTCAGTATCCGTCAGTATCCGCCAAAAATACAGAAAAATCCCTGCTCGCATCCGTCAGGATCTGTGGCATTTCCGTACAGTGTACGGCTCGGTATTCGTCAAAAATACCTTACTTTCGGATTCGTCCGGAAATATTCCATATCCCATTGCGCATTTAGTCGGATCCGTCAGGTTGGATCCGCCTGTAACCGTCAGTATCCGCCAAAAATACAGAAAATTTCCTGTTCGTATCCGTCAGAATCGGTGGCATTTCCGTGCAGTGTACGGCTCCGTATTCGTCGAAAATACCTTACTTTCGGATTCTTCCGGAAATATTCCATATACCGGTGCGGAAATTGTCGGATATCTTACACGAATCCGCATGTATCCGTCAGTATCCGTCAGTATCCGACAAAAATACAGAAAAATACCGGTACGTATACGCCGGGAAACGAGGCCATTTCGTGCAGTGTGTTGGTCTTTGTTGTTGTCTCATTCTCACGTGATCCGTCTTTTACACCTGAATCTGAAAGATCAGCAAGAATACCATGTAGACACTACAGCTACAAGTCATATTTCCAGACATACAACTACCAAACATTTGAATACAACTGCGAGGAGGGCATTTCCAAGTTGCAAATATAGGTACAGTTACACTTTGACAGGCTGATTTGAACGTTGATGTTTGAACACAAGGTTAATTTTCTAAAAACTGACAGTTGTTTTGAGTATGTAACTTTGTTACAATCATTCTGCGTCATTCTGTATGGTTTCATAATGTTACTTTGAAAACCAGTAGAAAAAATATTTGAATCTCGCTCACCAGTATTATGCTAATCTTCTTCAGTCATTGTTTCTAGGTTGAGATAGTCTGGGATTTTTATGTGTTTATGTAGTTATGGGGGTCAATCCACCTTTCAAACTGCATCAAGTCCACAGTGGTAAGTACTTCCTAAATTAGTTTATGGTTCTGGTCCCAGTTGGTTTCAGAAATCGGCATTTGAAAGTCTTAGTTTCCTTTCCCATACATCATATCATGGATGACAAAAAGACCTAGAGTTGCGGCATCGAGCTCCCAGGGCATTTGAAAAAAAACTGTCCCGTGTTGAAAATCGTATATAAATCAGCGCTGATCCCCAGAAATAAACGCCTAGAAAATCTCCGAAGAAGGGTCTGTTGGCTGTTTGTTCTACAATCTATAATATTAACTTTAGCAATACACACGACTTTTATACAATCATCAAGCGTTACAGGACATACGTAGCATCTCGAGTGTACTAAACTACTAGCGTAGGTACTTCATACTTTTCTCTATTTTCCTCGTATTCATACCCAGTATGTGCCGTGTGTCTGAGTGTGTTTCTGGATTTTGCAGTCAACATAGCTTAAGAACCTCTGGATGGATTACGGTTATATTTGGCATGTGGGTAAGACTTCTTTTGTGTTTATGCCTTTGCAATTAGCACTTGCGACTGTTATGAAGGGAAGGCTAGAAAAAGTTCGAATGGTGGTTTAAATACCACCTGACTCTCAATAAAGTCGTTCTGGCTGGGATTCAATAGATATGCAAGTATACGTATGTTTGTTTATGTCATGCCTCGGCCTGATACAGGTGTTCCGGACGGTGTGATAACTATCGGTATCATATAGGGTTCCGGAATTGTATCACACGGGCTTCCATAGAATATTTCGAATGCATTTCGAGCGCGCCGGTTGCGCCGCCGTCGTGAATTCGAATACCGGATTCGGAGGTTGGAATCAATGTTTTTTGTTCGAGGACACAAAACTCCCTCCACTTCTGGCGCATTCCTCATTGAATCGAAATGTGTGTTTTCTCGGGTGGGCATGACATAGATAAAATACAACACCGTGCATTCCGCATCACCCTCGGTCCCAGCCCTCCCGCGGGTCGGATCGCCCTCCGACCTACGGCCGTCGGGCCACCCTACCCGCAGTCGGGCTGGAACCTCGGGTAATACGGAATACCCCGTGTTGTATTCTAGATATAACGTTACCTTTAGATAGATCATACATAGAAAATAGATACATATAAATTTTCTTGGAAAAACAATCATGTTCACTTACCATGTGAAATAACACAGCCAATGGCAAGCATAATGCAGATCCGGGCCAACATTGTGAATGTATATATTGCTGATAAAATACCTGTCTGCTTCAGTTTTACGAAAACATGAAATGATCGTGCTGAGCATGCTCTTTCTGCGCATGACAAATTAGTCTGAGAAAAACGTCTGCTGTGCAGATACTTCACAAGACCCCTTGATATGATTCCATATCAATGATAGTCGCCCCCCCCCCCGGAAGTTTTATTTACTGTCAAAGACTTCAATGTGCTTAGTTGGAGGCATTGTTTTTCTTGTGAAGACGCATTGTGTGGGCGACTGTTATTTATCTTCAAATGGACAGGAAACTTGCCCGCCTTAGCCTGGGACCTACTCACCCCCCCCCCCCCCCCCACTTTGCCCCTCGCGGGGTCATCTGGGGGTATTCGAAGTTGAAACGGCAAGTTTTCCTTTGTAATAGTCGTATCACAAAGTCTTGATCCATGTTAAGACACCTACGTGCAGACATGAAAGTTCAGCGTTATCTGGCAAAAGACACCTACAAACACTGAGAAGTACAAACTGCTCTTGGGAGAGTAAAACAATGGTATCTTACTGCTTCTTTGTTAGGTACCACTGCACGAAATGGCCTCGGATCCCGGCGGATACGTACAGGGATTTTTCTGTATTTTTGGCGGATACTGACGGATACAGGCGGATCCAACGTAATGGATCCGCCTGTATCCGTAACGGACTTTGGAATATTTCCGGAGGAATCCGAAAATAAGGTATTTTCGACGGATACGGAGCCGTACTGTACGGAAATGCCACAGATCCTGACGGTTTTTGGTAGAAATCTGGTTTCCCAGTCCTATCGTTAGTCATTGCCGAAAGACAGTGGATGCTGTCCATAACATCTGACTGTTTCAAAATTTTATCCAGTTGCTTGAGTAACTATTTTTGCCGTATCTAACTACATGGATGTCTAACCTTTATGAAGTAGTGATAACTGTTATATGTAGTAATTATTCAGCTCATAGCATTGTGTATTTGTTCATATTTATTTGACCTTTGTTTAAAAATTTTTTTTTCAGGAGATTGATTAACATGAGGCAAAATGAAGTTAAGACACTCAATGAAGACTCGTACCAACTTTGAAAATTTGTTTCATTTGCACTTACGTCATTTGTTTGATACATCGAGGTTCCTGTATATTCCTTACCAAATGAGACTTACTACTTTTTGAATATGATTTGAAAATAAGACACTCATTCTATATCAACATGACTGAACGGCTTTTGGGCTCATAAAAACATTTTCAATGAAATTTAGTCTATATGTTTTTGTGGATCTTTAGAGGATCGTAACCTAAAATAATTTTCATCCTGCTAATATGATCCTGTGCAATTCCGAGAATTGTCGGGATACTGGATACACATTTTTACGAAATAACATTTCTGTGAATTAAGATTCCCAGGGACATTCTGGCATTTCACTGGGACTACAGGTATTCCTGGCATTTCCATTGGGACTGGAGTTTCTGTCATTCGAGTGGGACTCGAATTCCTGGCGTGTGTGTGTGTGTGTGTGTGTGTGTGTGTGTGTGTGTGTGTGTGTGTGTATTTGTTAAACAGAACAGGTAATTATTAGCCCTTTTCGTTAGAAATCCCGTATGAACAAAACCACCTATCAGTGCCCAGGGTACAGTTACTGTAAAAATTAAAACAACAACAACCGTCGCCATGGCAATGTCCTTTTATCATTGCCAATCTTGTTATAAGTGTGGTGGGTTCTCACACACGTACTCGAGGTGTGGCTTTCCTTAAACACGGGACCTCTATTTAACGTTATATCCAAGAGACGTCCGTAACCGAAGCTAGGTACTCATTTTCACCCGAGTGAAGTGAGGAAAGTTGCGTTAAGTGTTTTTCCAAAGGTCACAATGTCGACTTGGCATGTCGGTGAATTCTCTCCGGGTTCTAGGCCAAACACACTGCCACTGGTTTCCTTATTATGTTTTGTTATGTTATTATGAAAAAACAATAATAATGAAAATTATAAAAAAAATTATTAAAAAAAACACTGCCACGATCCGACAGGAAATGGCACTCTCACTCGATTATTAAGACAGGTTAAAGCAAAACATTTATAAAAGCTCTAGATGCCACACAAATCCGGATCTCTTGATCTTTCCTGTTAAACCTATAATTCAATTTGCACGGGTTGGAATTATCATCTCCTGGACCCTGTTCACCTGGTTTGAAATGGATACGCACCCCACAATTCAGGTCGCAGAACACAGTATTAATGGGCGACCCCCGTGGACAATAGTAGTTCGGGTATGAAGTAGTGCGTCACATTGCTTGAAAAGGCCGTAGTTTTTTTCTTCTCACGGTGCACGTTAGCGAGGCTGAAACTGTGTTGAATGGTAGAGGAATACGTTCGTTTTGAGACTGTACGAGTTGGGAGTGATGTTCTTCGGTCGGCTTGGATTCGCACCTGAATATTGTTACCGCCCGACTACTGTGAGTCGGCTGCAGTATGGTGACCTCCGCGCCGCCGGGGGTTCTATCAACGTGGCTTTTAAAAGAGAACGAGCCAGCAAATTTTAGTTTATTTTCACATATTTTGTAGATTGAACCTTGAAGTCAAACATATAAAAATCTGGTACCCTAATTGTACACCTTACTATAAATTTTCGAAAGCGTCGAAGCTTCTTACATTATGGGATCCTTAACCATTTTAATCCCTATAGGCAAAATACTGTGGTCTACAACCACAATGAGAATGCCCGGCTGATTATGTATTAAGGACATGCGCAGTGAACCGTAGTCAAGCTATCCCCAAGAGAGGAACGCATGTTCAGTGATGCATATCCCAGCGAACCCCGAGCCGATACCCTGGGCCATGACAGGTTGAGTAAATCAGGTCAGTCTAGGTTATGTGATATTATAACGAGAAAAGAAGTATTCTGGTTGCAGTTTCTTTGTGTAAAGGGAGTCTTCTACCGTACTTTTTTTCCTGTCAAAGGTCCCACTATAGGTGGTCGGAGTCGGCTACAAAATGGAAGCCTAATTCAATTTGTACATGTATATTTAGACAGGGGTCGAGTGTCTTATTTTGCTTGTAGTTTTGGCTGTGCTAACATTTCCCCCCTCAATTTAACTTCTAGATATGTCCATTTGACTCATTAGCGAAAATGCCTTTCCGATTTTGCCAAGATCAAACAGGACGTGTGAAAAAAAAATAAAAAAGGGAAATACGACAACGTACCTGTACAGTCAAAACAATTAGGGCGACGCCTAAACATGCATGCATGTAGGTCCGACCTAATCTCCAAGCAGATCTCCACGGTGCCAAAATCGTACAAGCTAGCCAGACAAGCTCCAGTCAACTCTTTCTGCCAGTTAGATACGGTCTTTGCAACCGCTGGGCCTGCTTGGACACTAGGTCCGACCAAGGAGTTAAACTTTTAACCTCCTTGGTCCGACCTTTCACACGGCAAAGTAACATTTGAGAGAATATAATGTAATACGATAGCAACTAAAAAACCCTAACTAAGAGAATATATTGCTTTATCTTAACTACAATTTATGATTTGCTGTTTACCCAAAACCTGTCGACAGGTCCTGAAATACCTTTTGTGTATGTTGGCTCCCGTGGGAATGGTTGTTATTGTACAGCTAGTTACTACAGCCACACCATTAAGTACAAGCTGTGTATGCCCTTGGGCCTAAAGGGCTGTTTGTGACTATTGACGTATTGAATCCATTTTTTATCAGACTGGATGTATGAGATAGCCGGGTTAATGTTTAGATAATTCACTAACTATTTTTCACGTGTTGCTGGTGTAATGGGGTACTTGAAGAAGTGGAAGTGTAAGGAGAAGCCTCCGGTGGTTAAATGTGAAAATGGATATGGTTCATTTAAGTTTTGAACTCCTGACCATTCGGCGCCACATTGTACTAATTTAGATTAGAAGTGTGATATTGGGTGCATCCTTTTACATGGTCCGGAATTCAGTCAGACATCCCATGCAGTACATTGCATGATTGGCTTCCCGCGATAACCCAGCCTTGGCTTAGGCCACAGCAGCTAAATTTTATGGATAACATCCTCTACAGACTCCATATTTAGTACGCGCGGGCGAAAAAAAAACACGCGCGGGCAAAAATGACATTCAATATACCTACATTTTCAAACTTGTAAAAAAATCTGAAGCAATAAAACATAGTATGACAACCAACAAGTACTTTATTCCTGTATTCAATAAAGCAGTACGTAAACATTACTGTGACTGTAACTACAAGATGCTGGCTCTGCTCACTTCATCTCAACGGAAAGTGGCCTGACTTTCAGAAATCCGTTTTCTGTTTATTCTGTCTACAACAGACATACATAGACAGCTAGACACTGGTCTACTCATAAGAAGAAAAAGATATAATTTTTTCGCCATGGTGGCCAGAAGAAAGTATCGGGAACTCGTTGCGCTTTTTTGATCTGCCTTTGTGTGACCCTGCCCGCATTTTACTTAATGTATGCACCAAATTTACAATGTCATAAATATCTGTCCATCGTAACAAATCACTTGAATAGACCACACGTCTTTACTTTTGTCCACAGAACAAATCTAATTTCATTTGCCTTTGGTCAATAAACTGCCACTAAAAGACATCATACCACCTACAACTACCACCGCTACTAATGTTGACCCGATCGATGTGATAGGATGAAGGATTTCGTGTGGCCAGTTTGCACGACATACTACAAGAGGGCGCAATGTTTATTTTAGACTGTTGTCAGAAGTAGTGGGTATGTAGGCTGACACTTCACTTTGTTTTCTCAGCAGACGGTAGAGTGGGCCACGAAGGGCGGTGGAGGCTTCATCACGGTCGCCGACATGGAAAAGACGGCAGTTCTTGTGCGGGCTTTGTTTTCTGTACTGTTGGTCATACAACATTTGTCTAACGGAGCACTGATGCCAATGCTGGGAACCACACAACGCCCTAGCGAGCATGTAGATGGCTTGTACAGCACTGCTTCCGACTTGTATAAAAAGGCAAATGTAACCGAAGGAACTCTAGAAGAGGAGGCTGTTCAAACACGCGAAGAGAGGCTTACCGTCACCGCTATGCCACAAGAGTGTCTGGCACACCCGGACTACAACATCACAGTAACGTGCACGGCGCAGGGAGTTCCGAAGCCCACCATAGAATGGCGATTTCTGAACGATTCGGGTCTGCACGGTTTGAGTGCGGACATGTCGTCGGCTTGCCAAGTATGGGATGACGGAACGTTAGAAATTACAGGCGCCTTAGCGACCAGCTTTGACTGGTTCGTCTGCGTAGCCAGCAACGGTGAAGGAGCCGCCATGACAGTCGTCAAGGTCACTCCGGATATTTACAAACACTCTGATAGTCACAAAACCAGAATGTACAGCGAGGAAGCTTTCCTAATAGCCATAGTAGCAACGTACTTCGTAACGTTATGTTCGACTTATGTATTTTACCGTGTGTGTTATAGAAGGGGTAAGGGATCCAAGTCAGGTACAGAACAAGCGGTACGACACATCAAAAATCCTCCAGGACAGACTGTTACTGCTAGTCCACGGAATCTCTTGTCTATGGACAGTATGAGGAGTGCTAGTTTGTACAGCGTGTTGGACATGGAAAGTAGCTTTTGAACAACGTAAGCACCGTTCTGTTACATGCCAATAGTATTGATTACCTTTGTCACAGCTGGCGCTAAACATGTTACGTGTCTTCTCTATAGCCCTGTTGATGAAACAAGAATATTGAAATTATGAAGAACCTCCGGTGGCGTTGAGACTGGTGGTATTTTTGTGGCGGCGTAACTGTTTTCCGCGAGGAGAATACTTGCCGCTGGTTGCCTTTAAAAAGCAGCTGACTTAGCTATTGTTTCTTTCATGGGTTGAAGAGAGTGCTACAGGTATAAACCTGTCTAAGAACAAAGAAATCAAGACACACTGCTACGTCGCAAAAAAGCGTTGTTTCAGCGAACGAACACCTTAGTTTGAATCCTCCTTTGACGAGGTAAGTATGTTATGGGGTGAAAAGTTTTAAGAATCGTCGTCTTCGAATGCAGGGTTGTCGAAGCTTTTCAGTGTTCTAAATACGATAGTCTGTAAAATCTTTATTTCTGGCGGTATTACTGATGTTACATCAAGCATATATCCCTAAATACCCCCGTTATAAAAAAAATCCCAGATACATGCCACCCTGCGGATTAAGGTGAAATTGAGTTAACCTAGATATGCCGTTGTAAGCAGAAAGTTGTTGCAAACCTAAATAACATTCCGTGGTGAAAGGACAGCAGAGGGTTGTTAAACCTAGATAACATTGCTACAAAAGGTGTGACTTATTGACAGGAAAACCTTTCCAATAGTGCAAAAAAATTCTTTGAACTCTCGAGCACACTAAAGAACCCATTACACATATCGGTTAGAATAGGGGTCCATCTCGGTGTGAGTGGATGAAAGCTGCATGACAGGCCGGTCGTTTGCATTTATCTCTTTACCTGATGAACTGCAGACTCTCATCTACCTGCACAGACTCAGACCTGCGGGAAGCGAATGAAGTCGCACTGAACTGGATAGAGATAAACGACAAGCTACGATAATGATCTCTTCCGTAATGACATTCTTTTCTGAAGACTTGATCGATAGGACCAGTAGATGTACACAACTGCGCATGTCTGACTTTAAAGAATATTTGAACGTCCCCGGATGTTCTTAAGCATTTGCAGTTCTTGAGTGTGATGAAGAAACGCCTCGTCTACTTTTAAATTTTGATTTTGGTCCGAATCATTGTGCGAAGTTTAAAGTTCTGAGTACAAGCTTTAACATATCTTTAAGGTTAACGACGAGGTAATTACCGTAAAAATTGGTCCGGTCCCGAGCTCCTACTCGACTGACCTTGTATTCTAAATTGTCCTTCCCTATGACTATGATCCTCTTTCAGTATCCTGACATATCCTTTCCAGGCCTAGCGGATCTCCTCTGATCTGCAGCTGATAGAACTTATTTTCTAACCCTCATACTTTCACAGGAAAATTTATCCAAAGACCGTGGGTTGTTGACTTTCACGGCTATGGAATTAACTTCACTACCATCGATAATATATGAATACTTTTGGACATGTGAGTCCTAAAATGTTTGTTTATGATAGGGATTTTTAGACACATATGTACGCATTTTTCGGCATTTCTTATAATATATTCTTTATTCATGCTGGCTAAGGGGGAAATTTCGTCGGAGGACTTGGGGAGTCATTGTAGTACAGATTTGGTTACAAATGGCAAATCTGTCCAGCCTTTGCCAAATTATTCAATCCATCTTTTTAGCAAATTACAGAATCGAGAATAGACAACAAATCTTCCGCATCAAACCTATCTTTGGACGACTTTTCATTCTGTCTACCCTCCATCAACTAAAGAACAACAAAAAATCTTAGAACCTGCTTCTATTCCGCCTTTTCGGAGAGAAACAACAGTTGTCGACACTGGCGGACCTCAGGATGTTTCAAAGTTCTGGTCTCAAATCAGGGTTAATAGCGGAGGGGAAAGGTCCTTCCAGTCAGCGAGAGAACTACATTTAGGGCCCATTGGCTCCGGGTCATTATATGTTTTATCACCTATTTTATTCTGAAAGAAGGTTCAATTCATACATCTCCTGAACATCCTTGCTACATGTTGGTCTGCAGCTAGCTATCTGCTGTCTTCATTACCATCATCATCGCTTAAACTTGCTCTTAAGGAGGTCCCCCAGGTGTCCCCTTGCCATGCCTGCGTAATTTGACACGCCGTATTTCATACATGTCATACTCCGCCCAAAAGCACGTTGTAGTTAGGGGAGAACTTCATCGTACCTTTGTGTTACCACGACGTAGTACAGTTACGCCGTATTTCAGACAAATATGATGTATTTGGGTGTTCAGTATGTCGTGCATGTCTACTACGACGTTTATGGTTTTCAAGTTCCGGTTAATATTGCAGTGCGAGGTACTTCAGGTAACTACAACGCAGTTAAGCCAAAGACGACTTAGATCACAACCTGCTCCAATACGACTTAACCTACCGCACCAACTATCCATTACTGAGAAACTGACTATCTGGGCCGGGGACAAACCACACTGACCTGTAGGCCACTATAATAGCCGGAGCTAATGATAGCTGGAGCTACGGTTGTGACCCCTATGGATAAATGAAACCTAAATTTTCCCAGTCTTATGAAAGGTACCACCACGATAACCACCTTTCCTGGAAATTGATTGGCCAAGAGCAACTTTTATAGCAAGTAGCTAAAACATAACATCGTTTCAGTAGTTTCTTTCAAGGTCCTTTGTCCTTGAAAAATGTAAATATATGGCCTACTATGAGGGCGTTGTCAGCAAACAATTTGGAAAAGTGTAGTCAAATTAGCTCATTTCGTGGGACAGTGAAGAAGTAGGGCATGGTAAAATATACGAAAAGGGCAAAGGTTAGCTCAGTTCAGTACCCGAAGTGGCTGCTTCATATACCTAGTTTAAATTCCCCAAAATATATACATATTATCCCTGGTAGTGAAGTTCCCCACCATGCAGGTGTGGTCGATTCCACGGCCGTGGAACCCAACAATCTTTGGATATATGCACTGCACCCGTCGGCGAATAACTTAGAGCAACTTGTCAATGACAAACCCAAGGAACCAGACTGTAAAAAAAGACGATACGATACCATACAAGAACAAAGCCAATGCCGTTATAGAGGCAACATTGGAAATATAACAGGAATATGATCCATTGAAGAAAATCCTGTAAGAAAGATCGTGTAACATTTTCATGTTGAAACATCATTACATAAAAACATAGATGAACTTTGGAATCTCCCATTAAAAAAAAAATGACAGAAACATGCGGATGATAGCAAACCTTGTTCTGTATTTTTTAATAACGTTTGACTGTGATTGGTTTTACAGAACTTGTTGTAATGAATGTAATGACAATGAATCCGAGAAGAATATCTCTTTTTTTCTAAAGAACAAAATGACATTTTGTACACATAGTACTGGTCATCACTGCGGCCTTCATACAGAACAATATAAAGCAAAGTAGAATCCATATTTAACCTTGTGATACAAAACTGCTATCACGCAAACCAAGGCAAGAAAGAACTCTAAATTTACCCAGATTACTTATTATTGAGTTACGTACTAAGTATTGAAAGTAATTAACATACATAAAAGAATGAAAACAGTGAGAGCAAAGAAAGAAACAATGAGGTACATTTGTAACTGACATTTCAGCATCTCCTCTATCAACACAGCAGCTAGTATACATTTCTTTGTGGTCCACAGATATAACATTTATCTACATATTTATACATTTCTGTCAAAGTTGGACGCATGGTTGGCTGAATGGTCCAAACACAACAAAAAGCTGGCAAGATATGTATATGTACATGTGTATCTAATTTTTCACATTACCTGTGCTTAGAATGTACATAACTGATGGCATACAAACACACTGTGAAGCATCGTTTTGACCATGTATTTCTTCTTCTATAGATACATGTACTATAATTGTACTGTAAATTTTAACCAATGGACCTGAAACTTTCAATACTACCTTGTACTTCAGATGCTTTTAAACTGCTTCTCAACTTCTGATTCCCATTTTACACCTCAAAGCAGTTCTATGGCGTTTTTGGCAGTATCATTGACTAAACATGTACACTTTTTGGCCCATGTCTAACAAAATTAGGTAAAAGCAGAAAACCAGATAAAATTGACGCCAACATATTTTCTTATGATTATGTTTGCACGTGAAACATCCTAGAAAAAAAAACATAAATTTTTTTTCTGCATTGTGGGCTTCTCTAGTATGAAACATGCATTTCAAAAAGATCTGCATTTGTCAGGAAACACCCTTTGGAACTTTCACAAATTTCTAACGGTATGGTCTACCAAAGCTGACTTTTGTATATTTCCAGCTCCTGTGCAACGATAGAGAACAACATAAAATTGTATAAGTTAACTTTTATCTAAGTTTATAATCAAAAAGACTAATGTATAATGCTTTCATTATTAAAACTGTAATAATGTCCCATTCTTCCCCATTGTATTGGAAAATAGAGACAAAATAAGTATACTACTACTAGTACTTCTAGTAGTTAAACTTGGGAAGGAGTGTACAAATGCTAGCTCCCAGCCATTCCTTCTGTCAGCTGTAGAGTTGTTTTTTCATGTGCAAAAAAAACACACAATTAAATCAGGCACTACAGTCCGTACTTTTTAAACCCTATACCACAACATCAACTGGACTTCCGCTGGGGTCCTGAGCTAGGGTCCTGTTGGCATCTCTGTGTCTCCGTTCCTGGTCGTCCTCCAGTCTGTCCTGCTCCAGGTTCTGACTGACAGTTAGGGGCTGACGACTGGCTGGATCATCATTCTCTCTGTTCGTGTTGTCTCCGGGCATGGCTTCGTAGTTTCTAGGCGGTGCCTCCGTTGTTGGTTTTGTAGAGTAGACAACGACACCAGCCACGATGAGTATGAAGGCCAGGAAATATAGTCCATGGTACTGCAGAGGAAAGGAAGACATACAAATGCTTAAAGGCAACCTAAGCAATATTAGGGCGTTGAAAGTCGTATTTTCAAAATTAATGTTTGCATGATTTCTATCCATAGCAAGTTTAGATAACACTATCCCATTGCATATCGACATCATGGAGCAAAGATGCGATGTCGTTTTGTGGTGTGAACTCATTTGAAAATCTGAGCATCAGCCATTAATTCAAATATTCCGAACAAGCACAATTCTGACAGATAAGTCCCGAAAGCTTCCGGAGAACTAATCACATGGTCATGGCTCAATGTGCTCGGTCATTGTGATGTCACGCGGCCGGAACTTTCCGAAAATTGTCGACAGAAAACGGTTACAGCTGGATTCTGGACTGATTATTGGGTGGTACCAATAAATAAGATACTCCTTTTGCGACTTGTTTCTGTGCTCTTTTTAAATGCCCAAAGTATGAAATAATGATGCAAATGTGCTAATATGGGGAAGTAAACGTCAATTTCATATAGATTACTTTATCCAGAACATTTCCAGTTTCACCCCCGCTTAGGGCACCTTTAATGTCTGTGACGACCAGTCTGGACTATCTCCAGCTTTAGATTTTTATCTGTCCGACTCAATGTTTGGGAGCCCATGCTATTCATGATCAGTTTTGCTGTTAAAAAATACATTTTCATAAATTCCATGTCATGAACTACAGATTTTGGGACGGATGAGGGAATTTTTTTCTGTTCGAACAAGCAAATTGCCTTCCCTGGATGGAAGGATGGGTCCTGTAGCTAGACAGCCCTGTGATCAGTAAAGTAAAATTTGGATTTCATGTGGCTCTTTCTGTTGTTTTGTTTTGAACTGGGTGACCAAGGTGTTTAAGAATACCCCATGTTGTATTCTATATGTATAGAATACAAGAAGGTGTCTTCTGTATCGTCCGAGGGACCAGCCCAACCACAGATGGGGGGCGGTACAGTGGGTGATGAGCAATTATTGTATTCTATTGTATTCTTTTTAGGTCATACTCAACCGAGAAAACACACATTTTAGAAGTACTGCAGCTGTGCCTGTAAGTATTGTGCATCTGTATCGTGAACACAACTATGCAACATGCACAACATTGCATATCTGCAGAAGTACCAGTACCACCCAAATGTATATTTTTGTGTACATCATCATGTGAAGAATGAAAAAAAGGGCTATTCATTTAAGATCATGTCTGACCCAGTTCTAGTATCTGTATAGTTCACATGTAGTCATCACACTCACGCCACCCATCTTGGGCCCCGGCTAGCTTTTTTGAAAGCGTTCCTAGGCCCTACATGTATTATGTAGCAGTCCTTACCACATAGTGGAAGAGGAAGAGTCCTATGAAGAGTGTGTAGAGGTCAGCTGTGAGGATGGACAGGTTCACCACTACTGCGCTGCTCAGTTTGATGACTGTTGGGAAGATGGTGTAGAGTGCAAAAAGGCAGACAGCAAAGCCAACGAACAGGAGCCCTGGAAAAAATTATATCAATAGTGTAAGCTTGTGGTTATCTTGGCCATTGATGATCAAAATCATATTCTACAAAATTTGCCGTAATTCAACAAGAATTACAGCATTCCCTTTCTCAAAAATCAAGGTAAGAATGAAATGAATAAGTCTCGATCAGTGTCTTTACACGAATAAAGCCAGACCATTAATTTTTCACTAACATCAGATTAAAAAAAGTGCAGTATCCTTTAATGGGTATACTAGTGTATTCATTCATTCATTCACATCATCTCATGACCAAGCGTACGGAATAGATCTAATAGTAGAATTACTGACAAAGTGAACTGTAATATTCAATTTGGTGGAAAGGTTTAGGTCTGGAAAAAGAAAAAGAAATGTTGTGTTTTGGTTGCTTAACCGACCCTATCAAAAAGCCTACTAGTACCGACCCCATTATTTTAAAAACTGCAACAGTTACTGGAAACACAACATCTTTTAACTTTTTTTGCTAGGTCATAGCTTAAGCCTGCTTCCAACAGATGGAAAGTGGCTGTTTAAAGCAGACTAGCTAACAAGGCTGGATTTCAAACCATTTCTTTGCAGAAAGATTACAAAAGGACAACATATCAAAATAAGTAAATATTGGACACATAGAACTGACACAAATTATCTCCATGAAAAATGGAAATATACTATTGGATGTGCGTGTGTATGTGTGTGTGTGTGTGTGTGTGTGCTTCTGGATTTTTGTAGTCAGCATAACTCAAGAAAATCTTCCGTGGAGAATAACTGAACAAAGGAACAACAGATATCCATGATATTTAGTATGCAGGTAGCTTAGACAGAGATGTACATTTTCCTGGTTTGAATCCCACATTCATTGATATTTTCAATCAAGCTAACAGCTAAAGTTTGTGATAATTCATGTCATTTTAGGAACAGGAACATGTTAAAGAGCTTCACAAATCACATAACAAAACTTAAAAACTGAACACAGGACAGAAAACAAAACATCAAAGTAATAACGGTGTATATCTATTTTGATGTCACATGGTCTTCAATACTGTATATGCCCAATGTGTCAGGATATGGTGTTTTAATATTACACAATCAATCATTAATGGCTCATGGTAGCAATCTTCTCAGCCTGTATAATTTTATGTACGTGCCATGTAGTATGATGTACTTACCGACTTGCCATGACCACTGGATTGTTGCCAGTTCATGTCGTTCCAAGATGGCACTATAAACAAAGTGAAGAAATAACACTGATTTTGGTAACCTACTCACTGCTGCATTACCTCTAACGAATACAAATTTGGTACCAAAAGGCTACCATAGCAGACTGAAGGTTAACTACAAAAGTATTATGTATTGAATAATGGCAATCCTTATCATGAAACCTGTTTAATTCATCTCTAAACAAAAGAAGATTAATTCAAGACAAGGTTTATGCTAATAGTTCAATTAGCTACTGTTGTTTTAGTACAGTAACTAAATGTTGTTCGTCCGGAGGTGGGCGGTGGTGGCCAGCACATTATCCCAAGTGCCTGAAAGTTCAACGCGTAGACCCCCTTTCCTGTTGAGGACTTTTGAAGACTACGTCAAGACATCCTAAATTGTCTTAACCTCATTAACATATCTATTCAGAGTTTTGGTATAAAATCTGGTTTTCCAGTCCTATCTTTAGTCACTGACGAAAGACAGCAGATGCTGTCTGAAACGTCTAACTTTTTCAAAATTTTATCCAATTGCTTGAGTAACTATATTTGGCGTATCTTATTACCTGGATCTGGACCTTCATCAACCTGTTTATCTCGGTCCAAGATGTCACCATGAGGATTGACCAAGTCAAAGACCAGGTGGCAATATTTCAACTAACTACATCTAGTATTTACCAGTACCAGTCGGGCTGGCCGCTAGGAGCGTGATTAATGACAGGCAAAACCATGTATGATAATGAATTCAATCATAGCGGAACTTCTTGAGATTCAAACACTTAATTTTGTATAGCTAAACTAGAACACATTTTGTTGTCAGTAATGAGTACTGACTACTTTGATTAATTAACTGCATTATTCCCTATACCACACCTGTCCCTACTACTTCTGACAGGTAAGAAATAACCTCAATTTAGAGATGGCCAATCACAGGGGACGATATGCAAGTGAGGTGGGTTTGTAAAAGAGGCAGAAAAGAAACAGAAGAGCATGTTTGTTGCCAGGGGGAGGAGGGATAGTAGAAGCCTCTGAAGGCATGGTAATCAAAGATATGTTAAGAAAATCTGTCTGGAAGTGGATTGTCTTGGAAATATATTTTGTTCCTAAACCCCTCCCCACCCTCTCCAGACAATGCTCCGAGGGTATGATGAGTTTTTTCCCCAATCCTTCCCTCTCTCTTCATTACGTGTTTGGGGCATGTCGGACCGGTGTGGCATTCTAAATATTCTATTCTATTATATGCTGCAACAGTGGAAAGTTAGGCTGCGATTTTTCCTTCAAAGCAAATGGCTGGCATAGCATGGAACTCATGCACAGAGTGAATACAAATTACTGTAATCAATGGTCATGGAAGGAGAGGCAAAACAGATATACCATGATTGGCTAACACTGTATACTGATTTGCAGAAATCAAAGCATCTAGTACCAATCTTACAGATCCAAATTCCTTCTCAAACACCTCATATTCAAGTACTAGTATGCTAATGATATCATAACATATAAGATAATTTTTCAGTGACTTACAGCTGGAGCCCACAGATGACACTCCCGAACAATCCCAGCATTCCCAGGAACTCCACGCGGGTGAAGTGGCGTACGACGTACTCCTCCGCGACGTTAGACACGCCGTAAAGCGCCGCTCCCAGTAGACACAACATGTCACCTAGCAGCTTGTCATCGGCTGGAGTGGGAAATTACAATAGGCATTGTTTTGTGACCTGATACTCGTGATAGGTATTAGGTACCGGATTATTCTTTTTAAATTATAATCAATATTTTCCTTCGCCTAGAAGGTTATATTTTCGGTTACGCCAGCTGTGGGCTGGGTCTGTATGTACATCAAGAGCCTAACTTGAGAAACCTTTGATGCATCTTCGTGATTTTTGGTAGTTGACTAGCTGTTGAGTAGCAGTTGTGGGAACTAAGGTCAATTTAGAAAATGGTTCATCTGGCGTGTTCCTACAGTGCTGCAGCGGACTTTGCATGTTTGTGTGTTTGTATGTAGGCAACAAAACTGAAAGAAATGTTGATGGATCTTCATGACTTTTGGTAGGTGAGTAGCGGTTGTGGGAACGGAGATCAAGTTCAAAATGGTTCACCTGGCATTTTCCGTCGGTGCTGCAGCGAGCAGTGTATGCATGTGTACAACTGTAGTAAACTGGTACATGTCTCCACCCCTACCTCCAACATGGTCCCTCCCACTGAGTAGATCAGCCCCCACCAGACTGCCGACCCCCAGCAGACAGACAGCGATGCCGCCATAGTGAACCCACTTGAACCTGGAGTGGAGGAATATCCAGGATAGCACCAGCACCACAGGGATGGTCACACAGTCTAGCAGCTGGGGGGTTCAAAATCATGTCGGATTAGTATGAACGTTTTGTCCATGATAATCTCATGGAATGTTTAGAACAGTATTATTAACCTTCTCCCTGCTAACACCATATCCAAATTTGGTGCCAAACAGCCACCTTAGCAAGCTGATGGTTAAGTGATATGAAACAACAGCATTGTAAGGATTCTACAGTTAGTACTGTTTCAAATCAAGAAAAACTAGTAAATTATACAGGGCTAAAAATTAATTTTTGGGAATAGGTGCACTGGTCTGCAGCATAGAACATTGTGACAATTACAAAAAATGAGTTTATTTAGAATCTACAATTTTTTGCTCATTTATAAGTAGAAAACATATCATGCAAAATCAGGATGAAGACAAAGAAAATTTGGAGCTATCATACATTATCATATTACATCATCAGGGATTCATCTAAATCGGGAAAGAGGGGCGCTGCGCCGTCTTGTTTCAGCCCAGTGCCCCCCTGTTGAATTCAGATTTTAGCTTGATATCCAGCATACAGCCTTCACTCAGCGATTGACTCTTCCATAAATACATAGAATTCGCTCCCTCGCCCGTGTGTGCTCCCTCTTGTTCAATTTTTAAAGAAAAACCCCTGATCATGATTTATGGAATGCCACAAAAGTTTACAATATTTACAATTGTAGCTTGCTTTTATTACCCAGTGTAAATCAACCACACAAAAAAAGACATTAGTGATAGTTGCCTAGGGAAAAAATGACATTACCTGGATACTGGTGAGAGTGGTGTACTGATACGCTTTCACCACCAGGTAATTTGCCTCAACGTCAATAAGGGCAACAATGGCGTACTTCCACCAGCGCCGCTTCAGTATGACCTTAATGTTGTCGTCCCCACCTCTACGCACTGGAACACAAGTGGTATTATCATATTTAAGGCATAGCACACAGTCACTAATGCTAGCAAGAGCCGACACGAAAGCCCTTTAGTGTAACACACTAGATCTGCAGGTACGCGGGGGGCGCCGCAGCTGGTTATAACTTATATTACACTGGACGACCTGTCACTGTCACACATAACAATTTCACATCTACATAACCTGCACATATTTTTGAAAGCTATCTGGTAAATAAGAGGGTGCGTGAGTGTTTGTGAGGTATTTACAGAGTGAGTGAGTGAGTGAGTGAGTGAGTGTGTGAGTGAGTGAGTGTGTGAGAAAGAGTGAGTGCTTATATCAGTAAGTGTGAATGAGTGAGTGTAAGTAACACACACACACACACACACACACACACACACGCACAAACACATACACACAAACAACACCGAAATGAACTTATGAAGGTTGCTTACCTAGTGGGATGCTGAAGACCAGAGCCAGTAGTATGTAGTTGAGGAAGCTCTGTGCTGTTGGTGTGCTGACCTTGTACTTGGCCTCCAGCAGGGTACTGGTGACAGATGTCCCACAGATCAACACTGACAGGGACTGGCCCAACAGCACCATCTTGAGGGTCTTCCTGGAATTGCAAGGAAGATTTTAATACATTAGTTATTGCATCTTTCACTGCAGAATGAGGTCAAACAGTCTTGATTCTATAGATGACATATGTGCACATATCCACCACCATCTGAAAAAGTGAAATAAAATGTTCCTGAAATACAGGACCCTGGTATTTTTGCAAATCAGTGTGCAGAACGGTCCGTGTATTTACCAAAATACACGAAATACACCACCGAAATACACCACCAAAATATGCATGAAATCTATCAAAAATACAGTATGATTTGATGAGCAAACATCACAGGTTGCTATATTTTGGCACAAAATAGTGTATTTATGGCCCTGGCGCCAAGAAAAGCCAAAAAATTATTGACGATACCGGCCCGCCTCATAATTAGATTCCTCCATGATAGCCAAGTATTTTCTGTCCATCATAGCACCCTGGGATGTTTACTCATCAAATTATTCTGTATGTCGGTAGTTTTCACTCATCTTCATGTGTATTTTGTGTATTTCGTACATTTCGTGTATTTCGGTAAATAAGATTACCCATACTATGTCCTAACCAACTAGTAGTCTGAAATCATTCCCAGTTTCAATTTGTCTGTAAGTTGCATATCCATTCACCATTTACACATTTCCCAGAATGACTTGTGCTGGGATCCGGAAACGGATATTCTCCAGGCGACAACAATTTCGCTCAGCGTGCGAAATCACTAAACAATGATGGTATGTGGGCGCAGGAAATCTAATATAACCGAGTCAGAACACAAGACACAACTCGGAGATGGCAGTTTGGTGCAGAACCGTGCAAAGTACAGGGTTAATTTAATCTGTAATCCCATTCTGATGGAACACGAGATGTGATCTACATGTATGAGGTCATCGGGCAAAACCAACTAAACATTGGCGACGTGTTGGCTAGTTGTCCAGAAAAATACTTTTGTCCACAAAACTTGTCAAATTCACACCCTCACTATTATTTGCCGGACAGCTCATAAGTTCCTGTGTTTTACCGTCCAGTTCTACTCAAGGTTTTAGCTGTTTCCTTCTTGTTTCGCACGCTGAGCGAAATTGTTGTCGCCTGGAGAATATCCGTTTCCGGATCCCAACACAAGTACTTCTGGGAAGTGTGAAACCCGTGAATACCTAAAACTGAGGTCCTGTGTTCGAGAAGCTGCCACGAGCACGTATTAAAAGGGGAAGGGTTAGCATTACCCCTCCCTGAAAAAATTTACCCTGCTACTGAAACAGCACAGAAACTTGTTGACCTACTAAGGCTATGACAGTTGAGTGAAAGGGAATTCAACAATGTAGAGCGGTCTAAACTGGTCCTACCTGACCGAAAATTCTACTCTACTCTACTCTACTCTACTCTACTCTACTCTACTCTACTCTACTCTACTCTACTCTACTCTACTCTACTCTACTCTACTCTACTCTACTCTACTCTACTCTACTCTACTCTACTCTACTCTATGTGTACCACGAGGTTAACAACAACAAAGACATGTTACACGCACGCACATACATACAATTCTATCCTCTAGTTAGCACTCACTGAAACATCTGCGCTTCCCATCATATCGTCGGAAGTGACCTTACGTACCATGTGCATAGACTCCTGAGTCTGTCACGCCAGGTAAGCTGTACTTTAGCCACAGGACCGATGTTTTCTACGGGCACATCCGCCTCTCGTCTCTCTTCTACCGCCGCCATGATGGGTCATTGGTGGGTCATTGGACTCTACCACTAACTCGAATGTGGAGAGCTCAGAAATAGAATTCTAAAAAAAGATTTTGTGACAACTAAACAAACACTTTTCTTTACAGAACGTAACAAAATGAGAATCATAAATCTTTTTGAATTATCAAAATGTAAGACGTTTGTCAGGCATAAATAAGATTAATACGAATATTCAATTTCTTTTTTTACCTCTCAGAAAGTGGGCTCAACCATCTTGAACGCCGTACCTTCAGCATGGCGCAAGGAAAGTTGAAAGTGAAGACCAAACTTCCAGCGGGCGCTAAGAAGCAGAAACAGCGCCCGAAGAAACCTCTAGGTCTGAAGAAGGGAGGTGAGTGGACGGAGAATGACTTACCTTAGTAGTATATAGGCCCATAGCTGTGTTTTTAGGTGATGTTGTACAGGGTGAAAACAAATGGGGAGGGGGGCGGACTTCCACTGAAGAAGTAAAAAGATTATCTCCAAATTTTATCCAGTTTGAATTGTCTTTGTATATTGTTTACCTGGATGTCTAACTTTCATAAACGTACGTCTGAATTTTTAGATAATTAAGAAGTTAGAAATATCAAGAACAGTTTTATTGAGATTTGAGAATGGCATGGGTGGTATTTGATAACTAAGATTTGATTTGATTGATTGATTGATTGATTTTGCTGTAAACAAGTACAGCCAGGGCCTTCCAACTAGCCAAAGGCTACTAGTATTACAAAGGGTTAGCCCTGGGAACAATATTCAAAATTCAATACAAACTTTCACAAAGCACGTCAAAACACACATGAAGGCGTACACAAAACACAAGACTAGAATATATAGAAGAAACAAAATTAACAAAAAACAGCGCAAAACTGAAGCCCATATGGAAAGAAAATGCATGAGACTAAAGCTATATACATAAAAACTTACATTCACATTAAGTAGGTAAGTTAGATATAAAATTTATGTCATCTGAGTCATCTAATATTTGAGTAAGGTCAGTCATTATTTACAGAGTATTTATTGCCGAGTGACAGAGTACAGAGTTTGTTTTTGAAGGAGCTGACGGTAAGGGATGTGTGAGAGAGTGAGATTGCTAGAAGATACTAGCAAATGTTCTCTGGTGTTCTCTGAGATCTGGTAGTCTTACCCAGTTCAAGCTGGAGTAGTCAGGTGTTCACTGTTTCTTAGGGGATAGCTGGAGTTGGTGTCACTGGCGCACGTATTTGGGGTAGCACATAGCCGGTAATTTGAGAGTTTTTTTAATGGAAGGTGACATTATGAATTCCTTGTCGGTGTGTTGTTCTCAAGGTATGTTATGATCAGCACTGAATCTTATTTTATATGTGTTTTTTCAGCACGGCAGATTGCACCCAAAAAGAACAAGATTGTTCAAGCAGTCAAGCTTCAAAAGGTAAGTTTCCACACCATGAGGTAGTCAAATCTGTAGAAACTACGAAACTACGGTGGCTTCGAAACTACGGTGGCTGCGAATCTCTATATGGCAGCTAGATAAGAAGACAGACTGACAGAAACAGACACACCCAAGCCGACCCGTAGAGACTCTAGCCTTTTCTGGGTCACTTGAAATTCTTGATCTTACAATGTACATGTAATGTTGTTTTTCTCCCAAGGCCACGCCAATTTAATTTCTTGATTTTTTAAAAATAATTTTAGCACGAGGACATCATTAAAACAGAAGGCTGGGGTGAAAACTTGCACCTGACCCTGTTCACCCCCTGAAACTGTGTGCACCAAAGAAAAACTTTCTGCTGAGATTCTGTTTTCATAAAATGCTATTGGTGCCTTTAATATCCAAACACAACATTTCTTCACTAGATGGATGATAGCTCTGTCTACTTGTACATGTATTACTTACTTAGTAACAAAACGAATGGAGAACTAGATACATGTATGTTGATTTTCTTTTTTTCAGGGTCTGGAGAAGGAACTGAGGATCAACATTGAGCAGGAGATGAGCAGCAGGGCCAGCAAAGAGGGCAAACCCTTCACTGTCGCTGGTTTAAGTCAAGACTCCAACAAGAAAAAGTAATCGCCAGACAACAAAAACAAACGTTTCATACTTCAAGTTCAAAACTGAAATTTCGGCCTGGACTGCCTCACTGTCGCTGGTTTAATTCAAGACTCCAACAAGAAAAAAGTAATCGCCAGCATGGTTATCCGAAGACAACAAAAACAAATGTTTCATACTTCAAGTTCAAAACTACAATTTCGGCCTGGACTGCCTCCTGAACTGTCAACATGCAGATTATTGGGGTTGTAAACTATACTGTACAGAAACAGCAGGAAAGTAGCATCAACTATTTAACAACTGTGCTAAATGTTTATTTTGAACAATTACAAATACACGGTTGTATTGTGAAAGAGTTTATTTGTCCTCTCAAGTGCAAGTGCAAAACAAAACATTACTAAATATATATATAGACTAGGTTGTTTACCAGTACATGGTGCATTTTGAGGTTTCTCTTCTCTTTCTCTATATAGCATTAAAAAACAACTCAACATACTACAGTACTCCTATGATTTTCTTTACCAGTCCCCACCCTTAGTCCCCTAGTTATACTATGAAGTGCATTTTACTACAATATAATATACAATGCAGTGAAGAATGGCATCAGTGTGAATGGCATCAGTATACATGTATTGTGAAATTTTGTGTTTGAAAATACATTGCTGAACAAGCAGGACATTTATATGTTTATTTAATGGCCATGGCCAAATGCAACCCACTGCATGCAAGACTGTGTATGTAAGTAAGAGGTATTCAGAAAATAAACACTTTTTCATCATCAAAGTATCATCTGCCACCTATGCTACGAAGAGTGCTACTAAGAGTACAAGGCATTGCTGGTACAAGGATAGGCTGCTATAAGTCACAACAGTTACATGGCCTGTGCAGAATGTGCAGAATACCTATCACTGCATGTCACCCACTTCCAAGTCGACACTAATCTATTCTGACTAGTATACATGTACACCAACACCAAGCTTTGTATCCCCAATTCTAAATAGTGCATGTCCCCAATTGTCAATGTGACAGGGAATTGTGACAAAGATGAGACACGTCGAGGGCTGGGATGTCCAAGTTCCCAGTCCACGCCATGAAGGCGATGCGATTTCGTCCCAATCACCCTTTCAAGTTCACGGGCCACATTTAGAAAAACGGCAGATAGCGCTGTAATCCGTTGAACAAAATCCAATCGACGGCCGAATCGAGGACTAGTGTAAGAATTCCTGATATTATGTCCTTTCCGACATTATTTGCAAGTAAATATCTCATTGTTGAGTGATTTGGAACTAAGTTGATCATTGTGTTGCCTTTTGTTTTTCGTTGTAAGAGAGCTGGCATAGATTCTAGGTTTTTCGAATCGGTAACTAAATTAGTTGCTATGTTCTGTCTATTCCCTCTAATCGAAGGCTGAATCGGCGGCAAAATCCAATCGAGGGCTGAATCGAAGGCTGTGAATCGAAGGCCGAATCGAGGGCTAGCTTCAGGTTGGTGAGCAGCAAGTGGCCGGCCATGATTTCCCCCTATACCGTACTCCAGGGAGATCGGTGTGTACTAGGGGTGGGTACCGGTACATGAAATTCAGGTCCAGGTCCAGAGGGTCAGGTCCAGGTCCGGACCTGTACCTGATTATAGTAGTGTCTCAGTACATCATATTTTGGAGAGCGAGACACACGTAAAAGTCTCCAAACGTCATGTCTGGAACGGTATAGTTTCTTAGGTTCGCACTTTGTCTCAAAATTATAACTTTACTCTCCTCGCCGTCTGTTTGCTCATCCTTTAAGTGTTTCTAGATATGATTCACAGCTAACGTCTTCGAAAACGACTCGTTAAATCTGCTGTTTTGTATTTCTTAGACCAGTTATGTGGCCGCCTGCAGGTAGCCTGGTACTATGAATTTTCTAATCGGTCCATAGGCCGGTCCACTGATTTTTTACGGACCGGTTTTTTTGGACCGGTCCATTAAGAAATACCGGTTTTGTACCGGTACACGGTACCGGTACCCACCCCTAGTGTGTACTATAACCAAGGCTATACGGTGGCAAAAATCAAATTCTCTCATGGTCGCGTGAAGCCAAAAAGTATCGCCTTGTCTTCAAATTAAGTCTAAATATGTATTTTTGATTAAAAAAGACGTACGATGGGAGAGCAGTTGTAGAACGGTGACATCGCACATCAAAGGTATGAAGATAAAATATCACCAAACGCCGCTCTGATGACATTTTTTTTGATAAGTTTAATGGGATACTAATATCATCCTGAGATACATAGCCCCCGATAGACTATACAAACCCCACTTATCTCCCTGAAGGACGCTAGAAGAGGATCTGCCTGAAGATCTACAATTGTTACCTAATCTCCCCGCAGTCAAACTGCGCTTAGAAAGAAGGCGCGAATTGTGCCGGCGTGCACTTTGACTGCGGGGACTAGCTAACAATTGCGTGTTAATAACCTTGTTCAGGCCCGTCTTCGGGCAGATCCTACGGGGCTGACTGGAGCTTATCTGGCTGACTGGAGCTTCTCTGGCTAGCATATACGATTTCGGGTTTTCGGGCCCCGTGTAGATCTGCTTGGAGATTATGAAGGACCTAGCTCCCCCCACCCGGTGGTCGGCTGCCACCATTTTGAAGGCGTAGTTGTACCCCGTCAAAGCTTAGTCTCACGCGTTGCCGTATTGTGAATTAACGTTACACTTTATCGATGTGTTTTATCATTTCGTTTAGCTTAACGAAATCACGTAACGCATGTACGAGTTCCGAAGAGAACTCAAATTCCTGTCTTTTCACAAAAAGTACAAAGCGGGAATGGGGATACCCTGGGTTCCAGACTGTTTATCTGGCCTTTTAGTCGGTTCCCTTTAGCCGGTACCTTGTAGTCAGTTCCTTCGGCGGCACAGAGACCCCAGCCCGCAGAACCCTAATTAGCGCACCGGGGGATTTCTAGCCGGGGAGTTGACCGGCCCTCGGTTTACTCCCATGGGCTACAACTCCCCGGAGCGTTGATTAAGACCGGGCGGGCTGCACGACTGTTCTTGGGCCGCCGAAGCAAATCACTAGCGACCCAGTACTAGTCTGGCGCCCAGGGTAGAATGGGGATGACGAAATGCCTCTGGTGATCATGATTCGCTAGGGGAAGAGGTGGAGAATCACTAACATATGTGACCCGACAGGAAATTCTACGTCTTATCAATATCCATACATTTTACATGCGATATTGCAGGAAGTAACAATAGCGATTATCAAGTGTACTCGAAGAAAGCATTCTCATGCTGTAGCATTGTTGGCGTATTCACGTTTCATTATGTATCTTGGCACAAAAAGGTGCCATAAAATTGCACTCATGATCAATTGTCGGTTTACATTTGACTCGGTTGCACTTTAAGATCTGTGACTGAGGATTATATAAACGTAAATATACGCGAAGTAAGTGGTTAAGATTGTGGGCACATATAGTTCACGTCTAAAGAAAACAGTCTATATTAGAGCAACAGCACCTTCCACGATTTCCAGGATGGTAGTAAAAGTAGAATGTATGCCCTCCACGTTTAGAATGGTATATTTAGTTTGAACTGTTTTAACCATGTTTGTTCGCTTGTGATATGCGTGATTTTTTATACTATGTAATGTAACGATTGCAATTCTATGTAACTATCAACATCTTTCATGTTCTCATGTAAACATAAGGATGTAACATGCAAGGTTGATTGTAATAAATCTGAATCTGAATATTACTTTTATACACAATAACAACCGGTTGTATTGCTCTCGTTTGAGACGCCAGGGTTCATTGTGATCTATGCTTACTCTATGTACTGAGCGTTACTACAATTGGTCTACCGATTGGCTAGCTTAAGTGAAGGAGGTATAGTTTACTTGCGGTAAAAATGCAAAGCGTAACAACTAACAGATTGTGGCTGTGCCCTAGAAAGAGAACTAGTTATAAAACGACGTCTAGATCTGCTACTCACCTCTGTTGTGGGCAGATACGGTCCTAAACTAGGCGTGCTGTGGCTAATTATACTACTGTATATGATAGTACGTGACCAGATGCTGCTTTTACCAGCCTATTGGCATTATGTTATGTATGGAATTCCTATCTCCACAGTACAGTACAGTACAGTACGGTGCAGTACAGTGCAGTTGTACTCAGACCCTTGCACCGCGGAATAGTACCACTCAACCCCTGGCACCGCCTGGCATCCAATAAAACTGCAAAGGGCGTTAACCTTTGCACCTCTTGAACTTTGAACCCTTCAGAGTCATTGGAGCAAGAAGCGCGTGGGTGCAGATCGCAAAGAAATCGCCAGGTGGCACTCATGACTGAGCGACATAAAACCAAGTAAACTTTTACGACGCTCCACCACGGTGTACACTATTGATAGACCGTCATAATCCACATAATCCGCGTGTAATACCTAACACGGCCGCATGATGGCTCTACTACCGCTTGGGTTCGTCACACAGTCGGTTCTGGTAAAGGCTCGGACTGGAGTTTTTTTACGATTTCGTATGTAGGCCGACACCCTCAGGTCGACGGGCTACAATTCCGCTAAAGAAATTAGGGCGGAAAATATAATCACATGGGGAAAAGTGGTTTTCTGCTGCTTTCCCATGTATTTATCGGTATTGTCCGTTTACTTTGGGTAGAAACCATAGTAAAATGTAAATTTGGACCCGAAGATTATCATTTTTTTTTACACTTTTTGATCGAACATGCTCGGAAAAGACGAGTTTTTCTGGGGTCACGGCATATATCCTGAGAAAGCTTAGTAAATGGTGTCTCTGAAAATTAAAAATGAAAATTACAAAGTCATGTGATAACTTTTTCGCAATCTCCGATGACGCAAATTTGGTGAAAATGCATTAAAAAAGATCCTATTTGGGTCATCAGGCGAAAAAACCGCATCACCGTTGGCGCGGACTAATAAAAACAAGCCTTCGCTAGCGAACCAACTTCACCATATATATATATTTATATATTTATATATATATATATATACATATATACTTAACTGCCCCTGATATCCTAAAATAAATCGACTCAAGTGGGGTAAGCCAAAATTGCAAATAAAGTCCAGTATGCATATATCACAGGCATTTCCATATCGAATTTACGATAATTTGATATTGATATAAGTAGTTACTTAAACAGTTATGGAAAAACGCCGTTTACAACTGACGACAAGTAGGACTTTGTGTATATGTGTAACAGGGACATTCTATGATATTTAGAGTAATTATTTACCCTTTGTATTTGGTTGCCTTGATATCAGTATTTACGTAAACTGTTATTGGAAGAAGCCTCCACAAGGCGTGTGTAGTTGTGTGTGGCATTTCAATTATTATTTACATTAAAAGTTATGTACACTATCAAGGTTGGGTTTGTTTCAAATTATATACCAAGTCTGGAATGTATCCCGGATATGTGTAGGCTATCCGTTCGCTATCTATGCGTTTGTTCTTCGTTACTAATACGTACAATGCGACGCCCGATCGCAGGACGTACGGCACTAATTCGTGTCATATGTTCTGCGTCGCTATACGTCCGTCCATCGTGCGTGGTATCCCCGCTGCGAGTACGCTGACGGCCCGGGATTGTCCAGTATTTTCTTGTGATTTGCGCGGGAAAGTTGAATTTCAAGTAAATGTATATGTACTTAAGATCTTAATCCCTCTCCATTGTCCCGAATTGGACAAATAAAAGCACTATACCAGGCGAAACGGGTTGCGAACCTCTTACACAATTTCAAGACAAACTCAGGCTTAAATAAATACTATGACATACTTAAAAATGGAAGAACAAGGATAGTTAAAGCCGATGCTCTTTCAAGATTTTTAACAAGGGTAAGGAATTCGAAGGAAAGCCCGTACCGTGGATCTCGATCAAACACGATGACAAACGTACTTATTAGGGTCTTATAACTTTATTTAGGTGCAACTAATCACATATCAACAAAAACATTGGATAAAGTCGTCTTTTTGAATCCATGCCTCTCATGAGACAGACACATTATGTAGCATCATCACTAGCAAATCTATGATTATTAGAGGCGCTGAACATGACCCTGGATTCGATAACTATCTGAAAGACATTCATCAAGCCAGAGAAATGTATTTTAGAATTAGAGCTAATATGCTGCTCTACATACTTTAAGGCATAAAAGGCAGCAAGTACGTAAGTTAGGTCTTGACAAACTAAATATATTGTTAGCTTTCGGGTCCCTTGACGGCTTCCTTGGTTGTTGTTTTTCTTATTCGGCCAGCATTAAACACTTGTCGGTCTGTCCAGATTATTAAATAGAATCAATGGCTTATATTGTGGTGTATCACATGCTCTGCAGCATTAGCCAGATATAGTTGAATTAAGTTTGCAGAATACATGTATGTTATTATCAATGGTTCAACAGACACAAAGGACTGTCTCGTCAATACAACGCAAAGGCTCTCCCCTGCTATGAGCAAAATGGGAAAGCATCTTCAGACTAGCTTTATCCATCTATCCCATACAGCGAGAGATCCTGTTCGCCTTTCACCACATCGGTGTATGGCGCAACGGGAGACCGTTAACCAACCCTCCCCCGCCTTACTTGTACATCCTGAGGCTGTGTCATCATACGAGTTAAGGTACAGCTAGAAACAAGTGGAAATGTTAACTTTTCTTCCAACTTGGTGTCCGCTGTTATCTTGAAATTTGTCTCATCTGAAGTTTGCAATGGGGGTAACGTTTACACTTACATTTAACAAGAAGACTATATACACCCAAAAAAGTTACTCAAGCAACTGGATAAAATTTATCCAGTTGCTTGAGTAACTTTTTTTAGCGTATCTTACTACCTGGATATCTAACCTTCATTAACATAAGAAGACTATATGTTTTTGGCAGTGTTTGTATGTCTGTCTGTATGTATGTATGTATGCGGTTCAACAGCTTACGAAGCTATGAATGAATGGTCATGAAATGTGGTAATTAAGTACTTGATTCCTCTCTAATGCCCTGAAAGGGACAAATGAAGACACTATACCAGACGAAATGGGTTTTGAGTCTTATACACAATCTTGAGACAAACTCTACCCTTAGCCTCCTTCACAGACGTCCTAGAACGGCGGCGCATATATTTCGGGGAGGGGGGGGGGGGGGGGTGGCGGGGGTTGGCGCGATTTCTTACACGGGCCAAGGTTCTCTAATGCCGACAAGGGAGTTTCGCTGCCGAGGGAATTATGTCGCCGAGGGACGACCGCCTTTCTAGAAAGGCGGTCCTCCCTTGGCAGCGAAACTCTCTTGCCGGCATTAGATCTTGAACCTTGGCCCGTGTAGGAAATCGCGCCACCCCCTCTCCCCCAAATATACACGCCGCCGTTCTAGGAAGTCTGTGAAGGAGGCTAAGGGTAGGGTCTGTCTTAAGATTGTGCATAAGGCTCACAACCCATTGTGTATAAGGCTCACAACCCATTGTGTATAAGGCTCACAACCCATAGCTGTACAATAAACCTTAACTCGTATGATGACAAAGGATACGCCAAAAGTAATTACTCAAGCAACTCGATACAATTTTGAAACAGACGTTTCAGACAGCATCCACTGTCTTTCGTCAGTGACTAACGATAGGACTGAGAACACCAGGTGTTATACCAAAACTCTGAATAGAAATGTAAATGAGGTTAAAGACAATTTAGGATGTATTGAAGTAGTCTTTGAAAGAAGATTAATTCAAGACAAAGTTTTATGCCAATGGTTCAATTAGTTGCTGTTGTTTTAGTTCAGTAAAACAGTAACTAAATGTTGTTCGTCCGGGGGTGGGGGTGGTGGGTAGTGCATTATCCCAAGTAAGGCAAGTGCGTAGACTCCCTTTCCTATTGAGGGCTGGGTTGTGCATCCTCTCATATATTGTTCGAACCAGCGGGCTTCACGATCTAGGATGTCCGTGAATTCGAGATTGAATGAGTGTCCCTGGTTGTGTTTTAGATGGTGGAAAATGACAGAGGAGTAGCGGTTAGCGCTCTTTCTGCAATGTTCATTGTACCTTTCTCTTAGTGGTCGACTTTTCTCCCCAATGTACATGTTATTGCAGTTCGGTTCCTCACATTTCAGTTCGTAGATGACATTGGCTTTGATGCCTTTTTCCGGCCTTTCTTTGGGATGGCCCAGTTTCTACCTGAGAGTTGAGTGAGGTTTGAAGTTAGTGGCAATGATGAAGTTTTTAAAGATTCGTCTGAGTTTTTCCGATACTCCTTGGACGTAGGGAATGGTAATGTTGACCTTGTTTCTGTTGGTCAATGGTTTGCACTTGAGTGTTTTCTTAGACTCGTCAGAAGGTTTGAGGGCTTTGTTGAAGGTCCAATTTTGGTAGCCACACTTGGCTAAAGCCGCACGGAGATGTTTGTGTTCTTCCGTTTTCGCTTCGTCTGAGGTGATGACGTTGTCTGCTCGATGGAAGAGAGTTTTAATCACTGCTAGTTTGTGTTCCAAAGGGTGGTGGGAATCAAAGGCCAGATATTGATCAGTGTGGGTCGGTTTCATGTACACTTCGAATTGAAGGTCGCCATCCTTCTCTATGATGGTTTTGGTGTCTAGGAAGGGGAGCATGTTGTTTTGACACGACTCCTGTGTGAACTTGATGTTGTACTCTACCTGGTTAATATGGTCAAAGAAGTCGTCCGCTACTCTCTCTTTTAGCCTACACCAACATTTAGCCCGGACAAACAACATTTAGGTTACTGTTTTACTGAACTAAAACAATAGCAACTAATTGAACCATTGGCATAAAACTTTGTCTTGAATTAATCTTCTTTTAAAGACTACTTCAATACATCCTAAATTGTCTTAACCTCATTAACATTTCTATTCAGAGTTTTGGTATAAAACCTCGTGTTCTCAGTCCTATCGCAAGTCACTGACGAAAGACAGTGGATGCTGTCTGAAACGTCTGACTGTTTCAAAATTTTATCCAGTTGATATGATTTTTGAGTAATTATTTTTGGCGTATCTTACTACCTGGACGTCTAACTTTCATCAACGATGATAAAGGATGTACAAGTAAGGCAGGGGAGGGTTGGATAACGTTCCCCCGTTGCGCCATACACCGATGTGGTGAAAGGCGAACAGGATCTCTCGCTGTATGGGATAGATGAATAAAGCTAGTCTGAAGATGCTTTCCCATTTTGCTCATAGCAGGGGAGAGCCTTTGCGTTGTATTGACGAGACAGTCCTTTGTGTCTGTTGAACCATTGATAATAACATACATGTATTCTGCAAACTTAGTATAGTGTCTTCATTTGTCCCTTTCAGGGCATTAGAGAGGAATTAAGTACTTACCACATTTCATGACAATCTATCCATAGCTTCGTTAGTTATGCTGCTGAACTGCATACATATATACATACATACATATAAACATACAGACAGACATATAAAAACTGCCAAAAACATATAGTCTTCTTACGTTAATGAAGGTTAGATATCCAGGTAGTAAGATACGCAAAAAATGGTTACTCACGACAAGCAACTGGATAATTTTATCGAGTTGCTTGAGTAACTAATTTTGGCGTATATAGTCTTCTTGTTGAATGTAACAGTGTAAACGTTACCCCTATTGCAAATTTCAGATGAGACAAATTTCAAGATAACAGCGGACACCAAGTTGGAAGAAAAGTTAACATTTCCACTAGTTTCTAGCTGTATTTTAACTCGTATGATGACACAGCCTCAGGATGTAAAAGTAAGGCGGGGGAGGGTTGGATAACGTAACATCACATCGGCCTTGATGAAGAAAAACACTTCACATAAACAGGATAATGAGGTAAAGAACGGACGGATGCGTTCAGTCTCCCGTTGCGCCATACACCGATGTGGTGAAAGGCGAACAGGATCTCTCCCTGTATGGGATAGATGAATATAGCTAGTCTGAAGACGCTTTCCCATTTTGCTCATAGCAGGGGAGAGCCTTTGCGTTGTATTGACGAGACAGTCCTTTGTGTCTGTTGCACCATTGATAATAACATACATGTACAAGGGGTGATCTATAAGTTCTCGGCCTCTACAAGAAATAAGTTGCAGAACTCAAATTAGGGGGCATAATTATGTAGTATGACGTCTTTTATCAATATCCACCAAATGTCAGATTTTTGTGGTCATTAGTTTCCAGTCCATGTCCATTTAAAAATCAGTAGGTAGGAGGCGAGAAAAACAAGGTTGGACTGTGATCAGAGCTGTGTGGGTGGAGTTTTTCATGCCATGAATTGGCATAAAATCTTTGAAGACATTGTCAGATTGTTTAATGAACATTTCCTTTCCATTTCAACCAAGAAGAAGTGAGTATCCGACTTTCAGAGAAAGTTGGCATGCACACCTCAGGTCGCAGCTCAATCGTCCATGTCTTTATCCTTCTACCTCACTTAACGTTACCGGGTGTCGCCTGCAAAGTAATGATCACAATGATTTGAATTTTGGCAGACATTCATAAAGGCGTTTAAAAGTTGTTTTTTTAATATTTGAGTTGTGCACCTCATTTCTGGGTGAGGCCGAGGACTTATTGATCACCCCTTGTATTCTGCAAAAATCAATTCAACTATATATGGCTAATACTGCAAAGCATGTGATGCACCACATATAAGCCATTGATTCTATTTAATAATCTTGACCGACATACAGGTGTTTAAAACTGTTTAATGCAGTCTCAGGGGCTGTAAGAGGGTCTTCGTATTCTTCGCTACATTCTGAAGTAGGTTGGGAAAATCTGTCGGATCGTCGACACTTTCACTCTCTGATCATGTTCTACAAAATTGTCTATGGCCACACTCACCTTAAGGATTTGATCCCTCCCGAAGTTTCCATTTCTACTTCTTATAATCTTCGCAACAAACTTAATCTAAGGATTCCGATCTGTTCTACAACTCGATATCAAAAGTCTTTTATTCCTTTTGCAACGCATCATTGGAACAGCCTTGATATAGCTGTTCGATCACTAAATCTTTCGTTGTTTAAAAAACATCTAGTGAAATTAGTACGTCCCTCCTTCCACTCACATTTTAGTCATGGACCCCGGTACACCTGCACCCTACTCACACGTCTTCGCACCGGCACGTGCAGTCTGAACCAAAGTTTATTTACACGTAACTTAGCAACAAGTCCAGCCTGCACTTGTGCATGTCGAAGCGAAAGCGTTGTCCATTATCTGTTGTTCTGCCCTATATGCAGTCAACAAAGACTAAACCTTCTCGGCAACCTCCAGAACCTATTAGCCCCCATACTTGCTCTTGACACTTTGTCTAATCAAGCCCTTATTCATTTATTATTAAGAGGTTCATCCTTTGTTTCGTCTGATTTCAATTGTAAACTTTTTGGGCTTGACACAGGACTTTATTGCTGCAAGCAACTATTTTGAAACGTAGTACAGGTGTGTTATTGTATTGATTGTTTGTTTGTTAGTTAGTTTGTATTGGACGACCCAAATTGCTGTTTCTCATTGTTATTGTATCTATGTAAGTTGTAATGTTTATTTCAAGAGATGGTGTTTAATATTAGCGATAGCTAGAGTGCATCATCTCTATGTCCTGTATATTTTTGTGTTTTTTAATAAAGAAAAAATAAAAAAACTGGGGTGATCTTGGGTGTTCGGGCCGAGGCCATTTTGGACTAGACTTTTTACATGGGGGGGGGGGGGAGGCTGCTGGAAAAGTCCATTCTTGAGTGGGAGGGATTTTTAAATTCAATTTTGGACTGGGGTGATTACAAAATAAGTTCTATTTTTTAAAGAGATTTTACATTATACATGGGAGTTCCTGTTAACGTTCATTTTTTGATAGCGGGACACAAGCTCCTTATCGGACTGTCATGACTTTTCGAGTTTTTGTTGTTCTTGTTGGCCAAGTAGAGAAATGAGTAAGCTTTGGGGAAAAACTGAATTCAACAATTGCCTAATGGTGGATTCACTTAACCAAGATACACTGCGTAGGCACTAGTTGTCTGGTTATTTACACTAACATGATAAAGTCATTCACACTCACATGGTGAAGACATGTGAGGCACCCTGGTGGTTGCAATGCGTAGTTCCGCCACGTTTGACGCCGATTGCTGTCATTCATACACAAGCTTATCTTTTCCATAACCGTATTTGGCCCTTCATAGCATACACAGTCTGAACAGACGACACGGCTTAACAATAAACATCATGCCGACGGGCGCTAGGACTGGCCTTGTCGCACGTCAGGGGAGTAACAAACATACCGCCAGCTGTGCGGGTACCCACACAATTTTAATTTGAAAATACAGGCCCAACATTTGATAACTTCTTGATACTTGAGAATTTTGATGAAAGGCTGAAACCGGTAATAATATCGTCGAGTCTCGGCCTTCATCTTTCTGACTTCTACTGCATTTCCTTAAAATTTGAAGATGCCGCCTATGTACGAATGCTAACATGTCCGGCTTATCATACATGTATTTACATGCGGCACATACATGTATACTAGAGTTGGTTGATAATATGCCCCTCATAATCAGTATTCATTTTCAACTTCGCCAAGAAGGGTATTTTTTCCGGGTACGCGTGTCTGTGTGTCTGTAAATAGACTTTTGATTAGAATGAACTATGCAATGTACTTGTGCAATAATTACAGCGGCTTACATAATTGCAGGGCTTTTCAAAATAGCTGATAAAATTCTGACGACTCGCAAATTGCAGGGTGCAGAGTAAGGTCTTGCAAATTGTAACCTAAGAATTGCAGGTTACAGAAGAATGGATTCCGAGACTTAAGCAGGTTTTGGGATATTCCTTCGTTTATGATCAGCTCAACCCTATCTAGACTGGGGGGGGGGGGTCAACTCTAAACAACAGGCACTAAATTTCTAGCGAGGTCAACGCCCAAGGAGCCGGAGATTTCAAATGCAAACTAGCCAATTAACGCCAATCCACTGGCTCGCGAGGTTCAAGAAGGAATGCTTCACACAAATTGTCTGTCGACTACTGATTGATTGTTAATAGCGCGCGATACATTGCAAAAGGAACTTTTCATAGGACTTCATTTGATAGTTTGCAGCACGCTTTGACAGTGGATGACTTTTACTCCTGGCTTGGTAGAGCAGAACTACGCACTGAAAAAGTTTGGCATGACCTGACTACACAACGTTATATTTGATAATGCAGTATATATCTATAGCTGCTGGGCCACGCTTTCGGAGAGGGGGTTTTGGTGTATTTTGCATGGTTGCATTTGTAAGCTGTAGCACTTCGTACCATACTTTTTTTTTACATTCCATGTACTGAAATAATGTACAGCGATAGACAATGTGACACATACAAAACTACATTTATTGTCATCAGAAAAAAACATGGTAGTACTAGGAGTATCGTTATGGTGTTTGGCTGGCCATCGTCTGTACATGTATAGGTTCAACATAGGTTTTGGTTGGACACTACTGCGCTGTAGACAGGCAAGCCGTATGAATTCAGGCCGAAGGTGAAGTCTACTGTCCAGACGTTGTTCGGCCTGTAGCGTTCTGCCGTGTGTCGCTGTCATTCTGTCAGGAGAACCAGCCGGATAAATGGTCTCTTATCGTGGTCTTCATTTTCAGGGCCGTATTCTTGGAAGAAGATACATACGCCCTGAAACACGTGGTGAGGGTCTGCATGCATGCTCTGTTCAGTAAGGTGTTGGCAGGCCCTTTTGATTTCGCGTTATTCGTAGGGAAGTTATTTTCTTTTACGTAGTTCGTAGGGAGGAGTCGAAAATTCCCCGTAAGTCATAGCCAGTGCATTTCAAAAATGCCATGTAGTGAAAAAATGTTACCTTTGCCCTTTTGAAATATAAATTTTGATGTTGTGGACCGAAAGTGGAGCCAACATGTAAATGCAACAAAATTCAGGCTTGGTAAAGCCTGCAGGTTGTGTGAATAAAGATCAATTCAATTCAATCCATCAATTCAATTTCGCGTAAAGCGACAGACACATCGAAATCAAGCTGGGTTACCCATCCTTTTTTTAAAGGCAGTGGCAGTTATTTTTAAGCTGTTGACATGGCAACAACAAAAGTAGCCGTGTTTAAGTCGCCGAAAGCTGATGCCATATTGATTTTCACACTCAAGAGAAACGCGCTGTAGAGTAATGAGTGCGTCAAACTTAGCCTTGGTTGTCCATTAGACCTTTACTTCTACGCTTTTTACAAACTTGTAAGGAGAGCATATTCATGGCTTCATGGGCATAATGACTGGCTTGTACTTCATCAAATTGCATTCTACTTTGATTGTTAATGGAAAAACTGCCCAAATTATCAAAGCCTAAGTGGTGGAAAACTATGAAATTGTCCTTGGTGAATGGTGATGCTGTGGAGGTTTTCTTTTATGCACTGTTACTCTGCTAAACTGAAGACAACAAAGATGTGATCCTTTGTCTATGTGTTGGTGAGACCTTTCATGTCTACAAGCGTGTACTGTACCTACTTCTTTTTTGTTTTACTTTTGTAATGTAAGAATATCTACAGTTTGATAATTGTACATGTATCTGCAGCTTTTCTTGTGCGTAGATAGCAGTGTTTAGTTCTTTGTTCTGTCCGAGTAGAGTTAGAGTCGATAGCTCAAATAATTTAGTGCATGGCACTTCATTTATCCAGTCGGTACTAAAGAACAACAATCTACGTTGGGAAATCGTATGCACAACAATGCTACAGTAAATGTTGATTGTGCTGCACATGTATAGATCTTGAATAATGGCTAAATATGACCGTGTTTGTATTGTTTGTGTCATTGCGTTTTATTTACTGTCTCCCCCCCCCCCCCCCCGTAGTTTCAGTCGGGCCAGTTTGAGTTAACATCTCATAATCGGCAAAGCCGGGTAATCGGGAAAATTGAGCTGACAAATAGGCTTTACAAAAAAGCGGTTTCTACTGTATTGCAATTTTCACAAATTTGGGGAAAATCAATAAACAGGTAGGCGCTTTTAATCAACAACACGGAAGTGCTCCCAACCGAGACCTTCCTGTAGTTGCAGTTTGTGAATTAATACCCATAAATACCTATAACTTCATACATAGAAACCAACGTTAGCCTAGGGCCGTCTGTTATTAACAATGACAGGAGCAGGTTAGCATAATACCGGTCAAAGGTTTTCAAATCAACATTGTAAAACATAGAGAAAATGACAAGATTATACCAAAGCCATATTATCAAAACAATAATATCTGCAACTCTCATGTGTTGTAAAACTGCATTGACAGCCACTCGAGAGAGCATGGCAAGTCTACATGGTTTCATCAGTTCAGTTGTAGCCGAGCTTTCCTGGCCCTCCTATTGGCCTCAGCAGCAGTTGTTCTTTCAGCATCGATAGAGAAAAAAAAAAAAACTATCATAGCGTTCAAATTAATCATTTCAAAGTTGGCATTGTATCTACATTTTGCAACTTGAAAGGTAACATAATCTGGCTTCTTGTTCTGTAAACTTTATAGTTGATACTCATGTCTACTACTGGATGGATAACGAATATTTCTTCCGGACGTTTCGAGTGACACCTATCACTCCTCTTCATCGGAACTAGAATGAAGTAGCAAAACTAACAACAGTTAGTTAGTATATCGTTGTCTTTCTTTTGGTTATGGATCCAACATTGCCGCGACATATTCCAAGTCTTACTAATGACGCACATGCAAATAGCCTTACCGTAGCATGCACACAAACTAAGTTTAATCACTTCCAAAGTCATCTATATCTTCGGTTTCCACCATGGTCTGGAAAGGACATTTTCTGGCTTTCTAGTAGGGAAAGAAGTTTAATGAACGCCCTCAATCAACAATCAATATTGGTTGTTGCAGTGAAAAAATAACCCACGACATCACGTAGAAGTGGTTAAAAGGAAGCAAATTCACTAAGCACTGTACTTACCCTTTTTACAGGTTGAAATTTTGAAAAATCGATAAAAGGGCTAATAATTTGCAATGTAATAAAAGCGATGGGCATCCAAGAGAGAAAGGCTACTACGTAAGCGTGAAATTCCATCCTGATAAATTTTTGTTTCTTACAAAAGTAAGAGCGGATGGCTCCATTTCACTTTTATCACTGCCTTCATCATCATCATTATTCTTCCGGATTTACTCCGGTGAGATACAAATAACAAATAGATAAAGTTTCATTGCAAGTTCATGTCCGTGGGTAACAATCAATAAATTTTATTATTTGTTCATAAACACAGGTCTTTGTTACCGATTATGATCATTATAGGTGGAGTTTAGAAGAAAGAAAAGAACTATAAGTGGATATTTGTTTTCCAGTATGCTTTAGCCTAGAACAAAAATTGGTGTGGCCATATGCAAGGGTGTATTTCTAGTGAGATTGTCCGGGAAATTCAGAATTTTCCAAATCCCCCCATCAGGCCCCGTAACAGAAGGAAACGGCCCTTTGTTCTGGTTGTCACATGGTGTTGTCACTAATTTCTTTGCTAAATAACACTCTGTATTCGCTGTCACCGTGATAAAACACTGCAAAGAGGCCTTTCGAAGTGGCAGAGAAAATGCCATGTCGTCTTGTCGCCTTATTAGTGATGCATGCTAATGCACTGTGGCAAGTTGGCCTTGCGGTTAAGGTTCTTGACTTAAGGTTTTGACTTCGACTAGCTGACAGGTCCCAGTAATGTGCCCTAATGGAAATTGCACTTTACACCTATTCTCTCACACGCAGGTAAAAAGGAGTACCTTAAAAGGAGCGACATCCTCTCAGATGGGAGTCAAAGATGGAGGTACCATGTTTGAAGAGAAATGTACCTCGAACACGTTTACCATTCCTGTTCTAGTATTTCGTCATTACTATTACAAATGATATCCGAATTAACTTGATTTATGTCCGACATTATTCGCTATTAGCTAACCTACATGTGAGCTCTTGAACAATTTTCTCATTTATTAGGCAAATTAAGTCTTGATTGAAATGAATGTAATATTATTTAAAACTATTAAAGCCTCAACTGTACTTACTAGTCATGCGAAAAGGGACTAATTTGCATGATTTACACGCCATTATGATCACCAAGGTTACCTATACAGGGCAAAAATCATTAACGCGTGTTCATCACTTGTTAATTCATTCCGTTTCAAATACGGCATCTGAAACACTTATGTTATTCCGAAGACAGATGCTAACGGACCCAAACTTGTTACTCACAGCTTGTTTTGGACTCGACATAGACAAAAAACGTAAACCAAGGAAAGTCGTCAACGGGACCACAATCTAATAGTATGTTTCACCGGTCAATATCTAACTTAGTGCCTTTATGCCTCCTGGCATGTAGGGCATCATATTAGCACTAGTTTGAACACCTAGAGTCTCCAACAACATCTCTAAGTTGGTGGGGTCTTCCAGATAGTTTTCGAATATGCTGATCTCTATAGATTCGCTAAAAGAAATGATGTGTCCGTCTTCTGGGGGAGGGGGCAAATCCGGGGGGGGGGGGCGATAAGGTCTCCGGAGGGGGGGGGGCGAAATCGCTAGCGATCATGGATCTCAAAGCTTAGCCGATAACAGGTTTTGTAAAAAGATGTTAAGTGAGTCGAACCTCCTTTTCATAATTGGAGTCTTCCCAATTTTGGGCAAAAGTTTGGGCAAAAACATAGTAACTCTATTCTTGCTCTTATTATGCCCCCTCATAATCTTCTTTTTTTTCAAGACGTGATGAAGGCATGGAATTCATTTCAGTTGACCCCCCCCCCCTTTCTCACATACTGTAAATGCAGAAATGCAAAATTCGAGGTGGTTTTATGTTCGCGGTGTCCGCGGTGAACTTTCAGCGCGAACTTAAAACCACAGTGACTGCGAAAACTTTTGCCCACCTATGACTGTAGCGCTGCTATTGTTTCAAACGCGATCTTAAAACCCTCGCGATCACTCCATTTTCTCCCACCAGCGAAATGAAAAATAACACGTTAACTCAGATGTATTTACAGTAATACGAAGTCCATTCACTGTAACAGGTATGATAATAGCGTTGGTTGGCACGTGACACGGGCGCGTCCTGACGTCAGCCTAGCCACGCTGCACTGTGATATAGTTCCGCCTCGTCTGCAGTGCGCCGCCAGATATTGTCAGAGCATCATCCCGTCTTCAGTCCTGGCTTAGATTAGCGTCGTCGCTAGCCGTGACGACTTCTGTTCAGGTATCTGCGTTTTCTTGTGTTTTAGATGTTAAGTTCCGTTTGTTAAAGTAAACCTCACTGATCCATTGTATATCATTGCCAATAGTATCTTGAAAGAAGATCATATCAAACTGCAAACCGAACCAAGTCTTTGCACTATTTGGTGAGAGCGCACTATAGAAGCGCCGTATCGACGTAAGTAAAATAACAAGCAGCCCAAAGCCTACTAGTTATATGGTATCGACACTGAACCCGGGCAATGAGAGCACCAAATACTAACCACTAGACATTCACAAAAATCTACTACAAATCAAACATATTGATGGATGCTAAACTTGTATTGTGGGGATTAGCTGTCTCGCAAGGTATATGATATGTATCAATTACTTGCATTTGATAGATAATGATGGAAAATTCCTAACATTTAAAGCACTCTATGATTAATGGTAAAGTGATAAACATTAGAATACAACCAAATACGAGCTGCCGTGTCGGCACCGTCGGCTGCCTGAAGAAAAATTATCTTCAATAAACGTCCAACCATTGGACTTATTTTACCGTATATTAAGCCCAAACAAGTAACAAAACATTTGTATGGCCTTTCTACGAATGGATAGCATAGGTGACACATTTCTTAATATTCAGAATTACTGGAAAGAAGAGTTTGACTACCCCATCCCCTGGAAGTCGGGGTCGTGTAAAACATAAGGAAATGGCCGGCAAACGCATCCACGCGCGCGGGGCAATGGCGGGCCCTATCCCGAGGCCGTGGCGGGCTTTCTGCCGTTGCCTTGTGAATCGTCGTGTCGGTTTTCGTGTAAAACATCAGGAAATGGCCGGCAAACGCAACCACGTGCGCGGGGCCGCAGTGGGCCCTACCCCGAGGTCGTGGCGGGCTATTTACCGTTGCCGTGTGAATCGTCGTACACGACATCAGGAAATCGCCGGCAAACGCATCCACGCGCGCGGAGCCGCAGTGGGCCCTATCCCGAGGCCGTGGCGGGCTATTTGCCGTTGCTGTGTCGGGGTCGTCTAATACATTACTGTACCATAACCTGGGTGTCAGAGAGGGTTCGTCGGCGCCTGGGTGCAGTAGGATAGTTTTTTATTTTTTATTTTTTATTCAGAAAACAAGAAAACAAGATACACATGGACATGGACATAGTGGCGCTACAGACTTATTTTACAGCGCCACAGAAAAACTAAATAAAAATAGACATAGACAATGACAAACTTAAGCAAGTTTCTGAACAAACGTAACAGAAATAAGCTAAGATATGACTGAAGTAATGCGTATCAAATTAACGATAGTGAGTAACAACGTAACTGAATATTTAAATACACAAAGTGATTGAAATATGAAATACATAATACATACAACTGTACGGACCCTTGATTTTTAAAGGTAATATTCACAGATGATTCAAGGCGATTCCAAGTAGAAGTACTTAGAACCTCCCTGAATCATTTATAAAGTTTTGTGTCATCAGCATGATTTTGATATTGTAACTGGAGGGTATTGTAGGTGAGCCTTTTAAAAGAACCGCTAATTTTGCTTTATCAGAGAGATGGTTGAGATCAATGAGATGGCCTATTTCCTGTGTAAAAGTATTGAAGAGTTTTGACCTTTGGTCAGTGTAAGAGGGACAATTCAACATATAATGCAGGACGGATTCATATGGGCATCCACAGCTACAAGCAGAACTGGGGGCTAAGCTTCGCTTACAAAGACTGATTTAAGTTGTACGTGCCGATGCGAAGTCGGGCGAGAAGGGCGCCGGAGTAGCGGGGACCACGGTTATAATGAGAAGATCGCAGGGGACGGACTAATTTAGTAATATGGTTTCGAAACAGAGAGTATCTTAAAGAACGAACCTCAGAAGTAAGTTCATTCCAATGAATTAAACAATAAGGGACGAAAGATTTACTAAATCTATTGGTGGTATGTCTGAAGGATCTTAAGTTGGCTTTGTTCCTCAGGTTGTATGAGGTAACAGAAGAAATTTCAGGAGGAAGTAAATCCTGTAAGTATGGCCGTGTTTGGCCATGGATGATTTTAGAAAACAAACATAATCGATGGATATGGCGTCTGTTTGATAGGGTTTCCCAACCAAGTTCCTCGCAGACAGCAGAATAGGACGAGCCTTTGATGGCCCCTGATACAATAAGTGAACAATGGTATTGAATTCTTTCAATTAGACGAGAGTCATCAGCTGTACAGCCATGCCAGACTACATCTGAGTAGGATAGTTAGGCATGCGGTACTGTGCCGGGCACTTCATCGAGGAAGTATCGACGCAATCGCCGGTATGGCAAGCTCGACCAGGCGCGGCATGGTATTGGCCCAACGCCTAGGCTTCGTCTGGGGCTTCACTGGTTGAGTGTACTATCGCACATACGCACTACACCTACATGTACTGCAGTTCGATGTAGTAAGTGTGGTGACAGTAGTACCGCATAATTACCTCGGAATACGGCCTGCCAAATCCCCGCTCGCGTGTTTGCCTTTGCCGACGATTTCCTGATGTTTTACATGACCAAGACACGACGCTCAGCACGGCAACGGCAAATAGCACGCCAAGGAATAGGGCCCGCCACGGCCCCACACACCTAGGTGCTTTTGCTTTAACAAAACTGCATATGAGATACTGATCTCAAAAGACTATAGCATCCACTTCGTGACTATTGCCATATTCATCTCTTTTCTTTAATTTTCAGTTTTGTTGGTTCTCTTGCATTCTTCTATCGGTTTCTTGTGTGTCTGAGACATTACACCAATCGCCTTCTTGCTGTAAATAAAAGCAAAAGTGCAGTAAATGATTAAAAAGATACATTTACCTCTTGTATGTGATTTTAACCCTTGGAATATTTAGAAGTGCTGTGGCTGTAGCATGATCAAATATGCAGCGTAAATTTCTATCAAATCTCAAGTGACCGATGTATTTTTGCGAATTAATATAATTTGAATAAAAGATAACTGGGTGTTCTATTCACATCGACTTTTCTAGCCCTGCGGAACAGAAGGTGATTAGGAGCATGACATCGTTACCGTCACCATGGTAACACAACGCCGGTGGCTCCTGACATTAAGCACATCAGCGAGCTGACATCGCACACGAACGACGACACAGGCCACAGAACAACAGGTAAGGTTGACTTTTTTGTCTAAAAATTTGTGACTTAAGTCGAGAACGGCTGGAGGTTTGGAACTCAACCAACCCGGTTTAAAGGGCTGCTATATCGTCAATATTTCGTGTCATCCGCAAAAAATATCCAAAGATTTTCAAATCGAAAAAGACTCTCAGTAATGTGAAGAGTTCGTTCGTTGAATCTGTATTATGAGCTCACTGGCTATCATTCACTTTGAGAAACACTGTCCGCATTGTTCACCAGTTCCATTAGTAAGGTTGAGATCCAATTTGATTGATGCTAATTAAGAAGATCGCAATGATTCTACCAGTGCCGGGTGTAATACGCGATGGAAACAATAGTAGCGCTACAGTCGCATAATTGAAATACTGTAGAAACCAAGATAGCTAAGTGTATGAAGACCTCACACGTATTCAGCAATGGTGCTTTTGACATGCCAATCATGAATTTCTTCCTGTTCCTTCCGACCGTACATATCGTCATGTACAGTACAGACGAAGCCACTTTATTGCACCTCGGATAAACGCACCTTCCGTTTAATTGCACCGAATCCCAATATCCAAAACCGGTTCCCATTCACTGCATTGTTAGTGACTCCGCATATCTGCACCGCGCATGGGCACCAATGCCGGATAACTGCACCATTTTTTTGTCAAAAATCCTCGACAAGTTAACTGAAAAGGTGCGCTAAAATCGGCAAACGCGGTACAAATGAGCCGATACCTGCCGGTGTAAAGGCGCAATACCGCCAATATGTTTAAAATTGTTTTGAGTAACAAAACAAGGCGGTCTCCATTGGCAGTTACGTTGATAGGAATCGTATGGGAGGTCCCGGGCGGGTCACCCGTAATCAGTAACCAACTTTTAGTTTCAATTCCTAGTTTCATGGCGGTGCATGATTTACGTAAATCGACAACTGCACTCTACGTAATGTAACACAGAAACTGTTATCTCATGGGTGGCATGACGATGTTTCAGAATGCCTCTCCTGTAACATTACGTGTGTTGTAATGCGGTAGATCGCATGGAAAAATGAAAGAATGCAAAATCAAAACAGGTTCGTAGTCATTTCTTTATTTTAGCAAATGGTCAATAAATAAAGTTAATAACTGAATAATTTCGTCTGTTTTCTTTGTGCTAATGTTTCTGACTAACAATATACCCCCTCGCCCATGGTGGTGCGGTCCAGCTGGGCATTTCGCATAATTGCACCAGCCGGATAATTGCACCGAAAACGCTGACAAATGAGTGGTGCGGTTAAGCGGATTCTACTGTATTTTCAAATAAGTCAAAATACTGCAACACTTCGCGTATTGGGCAGATCATGACCTGGACAAACATTGCGCCTTCATGAAACTGGAAATAAAGGCAAGCGCGAGAACTGTCACCAAACGTCCCATTTTCCGTACTGGTCGCATAGTTTTAGTTGCAGTGCTGCCAGTTATAAATAACGACTGTTTAGTTCATGTAAATTCTTGATATGTGTATTTAAAGTTTAGAAATGTTAAATTTTGCCTTGGGAGTCCCCTGCGTATTCACCATGGAAAAAGGTGCCTTATATTACTGTGCTATGTACAGAACGTAGTGCTTAAACAAGGGTTAGACGTGCAAGCAAAACTTTTCGCGGTGGTTTTCAGTTCGCGGTTAAAAGACAACCGCGAAAACCGCATATAGAAAGCACCGCGAACATGTCAGTATCTTTCTTAGCGCCTCGTTGAATCGCCCCCGTGTTGTAAATATGCGTTTTGATTTCGCAAATTGAATGGGTAAAGAATGATATCTTGATACAATGAATAAAATCGCATCATCTCTCCGTCTGACTTTGACTATTCACCAGAGCTGTGTTTATCACACGATATCGATAATCTGGGACGCAAATTTCTGTCAACCTTCAAATACCGATGAATTTTTGTGACTAATCTGCCCTTAAAGAGACCCCATTGGTTTTGTTCAGGTGTACATTTTTCAGTAACTCTTTTGGCGATTTGTATATAATAATACTTTATAACAATTGTGCAAGGTACACAGTATAAACCTATGAGGGACATTTTGGCATAGTTAGGTGTTGATGATTAATGTTCTATGTTAACGTGTTTTGTGAGAAATGAATACTTGGTGGACTTGATCTTCAAAAAATAGGGTGAATCTGGAAGAACTTATATTTCCTTTCGGAACAGAAGACGTCAAGACTGCCATCTCATTTTCTGAGTAATAATTACTGACGTTAATCCCTCGGGTACGTATTCTCTGTAACTTGAACCTTGAACGAGGACAACGAGGTATTCTCTGTGAAAACACATTTGGGTTCTGAAATAAAGACCGCATAGCCGTGACATTTGACAATTGTTTAGCAGAAAGCCGGCCGCACTTGAGCTTACAGCGCAAGCAACAAAACACTTTACTGAACTGCGGCGTCGGTTAAGGGGACCTGATTCCTTCGACTGATAATTGGTACGATAATTGGCCAGTCAAGATTCCCTTAGGTATTCTGTGTAAAAAATGCATTTGTCCTTTAAAGCGCGCAGAGTCGTTCAAGTATCACACCCTTCACTGATATTCCAAAAGACACAGCTCAGATCTCTGTCTTCATATGCGGTAGCATTTTACCGGACTTACGTTCCATCGATTAAAGCCATTTTTGTCGGTCGTTATCATAGATTTGACAATCCATTATGAAGTGTAATTCGTTCTTAATATCATTATGACATGTTGGGCTTAGTCTCTCATTGACTGGTGTGTTGTGTGTGGTGGTGTCGGCCCTTTTCGATTTGTAAAAAGTGCGCACTAATCCTTAGTTTCGATAAAATTTCTGTCCTTGCCGTTTAACGTGTATGAGTCGTAAGACAAAATTAAGGAGTACCTGGCAATATTAAAAAGATAAAGATAAACGACGTGATAGCCTCTGCCAGGCTCCGCGATGTCGCTGGGAAAATAGTAGAAACTGGCCAAAAATAGTATGCTAAGAGAGCTACGGATAGAACGTATAGAGAAGGCCCTTGTTCCTTTGATGACCATTGTAATACTATATAGTATTATATGTAGTTTATTGAGATACTCTTTAGCCCTCGAGGGGGCAAATCTTCAAGGGTTTATCGGGTACCCTACCCTACCCAACCGCCACTTAAACAGTGTTGTTGTATCTTCCTCAAGAATGTCTTGGGCACCTTAATATCAGATATGTTCATACATCGGGGGATTGCGGATGCTGCATTAGTAGAACTTTTCCCTTTCAAATTTGCTTATTTTTACTTCTCGGTCTTAAGGGACTGGGCAGAATGTTGAGAGTGGTCATTCAATATACCCTTATGAAATAGACTTGATAGAATTTATCTCGAAAGCAAGGCCTTTTCTATATTTTTAACACGATATGCGTATAGGTAATTTAAGCTGGTGCAAACGTGTAAATTAAGTTAATACAAACATATGAAAAACTGTTCAATTTGATCAGTTTGGAATAAGCCATAGCTGTACACTATGTCCAAGAGCTTCTCTGCCTACCCTGCAAACAAATCCATGAAGGGGTAGTAATTGGCTTCTCTGTGATGGCATTTTTCACAATTTGTTCAATAGTGGTAAATGATGGGAATTTCATTTCTACAGCATTTGGAAGGTATGTGTATGTGGATATTATCAGACATAAATCATGCAAATGAGGGCCTCGTTTGCATGAATTATGAGAAAATGCTCCAAAACTAAGATGCTTCTTTACTAAGATAAGACTTTGAACAACTTGTGTTATTTGGGCAGAAAAAATGACCAACTGATATAATAATTTATGCCTCAGTCTCGCATTGTACATGAACATGCATGTGGATTACTGTCGATGGGTGCGTTATATAAAGTGGCTTAATGGGTTTAAACCTTGAAGAATGTCGGCCACAGATGTACAAGACATCTACCCTGGCCGGACTCCATTAGACAGTGTATTTTGCTAATTGATATCGTGTTTTGGTGTGTCGACTGTTGATGGGTGCGTTATATAAAGTAGCTTAATGGGTTTAAACCTTGAAGAATGTCGGCCACAGAATGTACAAGACATCTACCCTGGCCGGACTCCATTAGACAGTGTATTTTGCTAATTGATGTCGTGTTTTGGTGTGTCGAAAACTTTGTTCTTATCTTTCTAACAATTAGATGTACCCAACCGAAGAAACTTTCGGTTTGTACGACCTATGTACCATTTTGCATGGACGTAATTAAGCCACCTAGGCACACAAGCTTCACAAAACGAAACTTGTAAAAATAAAAAAAGCCAACGAAAACACATAAAAATAAGTCAACAACAAGCCTGGGCTTTTACAGTAGGCACACACATACTAGTAGCTTGGGAATTTCTATCACAAAGATATTTTCTGTTAACTCTTTTCTTGATTGCCATTTATTCATTCATTCATTCATTCACTCATTCATTTATTGTTATATTCAACCATAAGGGATATTTTGACTAACATGTTTCATGTTTTAGTGTAAACAGCCAGTGCTGATTATCCTAATTTTCACAGAAAAAATTTCATTTTATTCTATTTTATTTTGATTTATCACAATATCAAATGGGGCCACGTGTATAACTTCTACATCAATGGGCCAACACAGATGACAATTGTAGAAGTTGTAAGACATGTGCTAACATGCAAATTCATTCAAGTTCGCGCCCGGCGACACTTCTGAACGAGAGGCAACCGAGTCATACCGTTATAAAAATGGTACATACTAGACTAGCCCCCTGCTGTAGTGATTGCACCTCAGTTTGAAGGGGTAGTAATTGGCTTCTCTGTGATGGCATTTTTCACAATTTGTTCAATAGTGGTAAATGATGGGAATTTCATTTCTACAGCATTTGGAAGGTATGTGTATGTGGATATTATCAGAGATAAATCATGCAAATGAGGGCCTCGTTTGCATGAATTATGAGAAAATGCTCCAAAACTAAGATGCTTCTTTACTAAGATAAGACTTTGAACAACTTGTGTTATTTAGGCAGAGAAAATGATCAACTGATATAATAATTTATGCCTCAGTCTCGCATTGTACATGAACATGCATGTGGATTACTGTCGATGGGTGCGTTATATAAAGTGGCTTAATGGGTTTAAACCTTGAAGAATGTCGGCCACAGATGTACAAGACATCTACCCTGGCCGGACTCCATTAGACAGTGTATTTTGCTAATTATGTTTAGCCATACCTAGTATGGCTAAACATATTGTTTTTACTCATGTTTCTTCTCCTCCTGTCAAATCTTCAAATCGATTCATCTCTGTCATTTTTTGACCAAATGACCTGAAATTTGGTACAGAGGTAATGTAGGCAAAAACCAATGTGCGTTCTTTTCCTTTTTTTGATATTGACCTTGAAAGTGATTTTATTGAGGTTTTTAGGCTATTTTTAGCATATCTTGGCCTCCTGCGCCCTGGTATTTCAACCGAATGACCTGAAATTTGCTGTATATGTGGCTTGAACAAATATTTAAAGGACTGCATTCCCATTTTTGGCATACATTTATTCAAAACGATTTATTTTGGGCTTTCTTGACAATATTTGCCACTTCTGTCAATTTCAATACTACATATGACCTAAAGGTCATTGACCCCAAGTGCCTTGCACCTTGCACCTGGCCTTGCATGCCTGTGAGCCTTGCGACCACCTGATTGGTCAATTGAGTTAATCTAATTACATGGCTCAGGTGTAGGCTAGTATTCATGCCAAATATGGTATGGGAATTCCTAGGACATGTGATTACATGTACATGGCTTTGTTCACTCTTTTTTTTTAAAAGATACACATCTCCAGTTCATATATGTATTAAACCAAAATAATGTGAAATTTGGCATGTACACAGGCCCTCATTCAAATGTTTGCCATACAGCCTTTCAAAACGATTTTTTAAACAAAGAATTTTTTGGTTTCGTTATTTTCAACCCAAAGTGTATACTATTGAATCATGCATTCAAACAAAGGGGTGTCACATTTTTATATTTCATCCATTTTTGGTCATTTCCTTCTTCTCCTGTCAAATCTTCATATATATCATTATGTATACTATGGAAAACTTCATTCTTCCCTGGGGTTGATCTTTTTTAATTCAATTTTGAACTGGGTTGATTATGCGCAAGAGTGTAATTTTCAGCGGATATTTTTCCACTGGTCTAGTTTACATGGAGATGGCACGGAATATCCCATTCTTGCAAGGGGAGGATTCTGTAATTATTTATTTCAATTTTGAGCCGGAATGATTATGAAAAAGTCCATTTGTTAGCAGAAGTGTATTTGTTAATTAATAAGTGGATATGGTTTCGGACTGGTCCATATTGTGTTGAGGTGCTACTGGAAGACTCCACTCCTGTATGGAGAGACTGATAATTGTTTTTAAACTCAAGTTTGATCCATTTTTTTAGTGGAAGTATTTTAGAATGGTCCATTGTTATTTTGGGAGTCCATTTTTTGCATGGCGAGGAGCATGGCTAAACATGCTGTATTTGCTCGCAAATGTTGCCTTTCTAGTTGATATCGTGTTTTGGTGTGTCGACTGTTGATGGGTGCGTTATATAAAGTAGCTTAATGGGTTTAAACCTTGAAGAATGTCGGCCACAGATGTACAAGACATCTACCCTGGCTGGACTCCATTAGACAGTGTATTTTGCTAATTGATGTCGTGTTTTGGTGTGTCGAAAACTTTGTTCTTATCTTTCTAACAATTAGATGTACCCAACCGAAGAAACTTTCGGTTTGTACGACCTATGTACCATTTTGCATGGACGTAATTTAGCCACGTAGGCACACAAGCTTCACAAAACGAAACTTGCAAAAATAAAAAAGCCAACGAAAACACATAAAAATAAGTCAACAACAAGCCTGGGCTTTTACAGTAGGCACACACATACTAGTAGCTTGGGAATTTCTATCACAAAGATATTTTCTGTTAACTCTTTTCTTGATTGCCATTCCTTTCCTTTCCTTTCTTTATTCCTCCATGTTAGGAGAGCCACATTAATAAAATACATGAATATACAGTCATTATCAGGTGTTACAATATAAAATAATAACTTTCTGCATATATACACAAGATTCAATAAAACATTTGATAGCATTAATCGTTACAAACGATTTCGGTCAGTTCGGTACTGGTTATTTCAGTGAATCACTCATCATTGGAAATTTTCGGTTGTGCGCATTAGCACTGAATCCTTATATTCTTACAGGGATCATCAGAGTCCTGTATACATTGTACTGAGACTTAAAAGTGTCCATGAGTCATCAATGTCCCTTTCATCTTGTATGTTGGAACACCCCTGCTGCTACACTGGTATTTTAGAAGTAGAGTCGGTACGGAGCGAACTGTCCTTCGTTTTGGCTTGTTGGTCTTTCCTTATCTCCTAAAGTCCACATGCTTTAGTGCTAAAGTTGCTAGGGGATACAGCAGTCCAGCTACAGTTATCATGTAGTCCTCCCAAATGACAGGGTCAATCTCATCTTCTACAATATCTGCTCCCAGCATTATTTCCGTAAACCTTTCGTCTGGCTGTTGGTGAACGGACGCCATCACCCTGATGCCCAGCTTGTCTGTTGCTGCATCTGCTAAACTGTCTCTGAGGTTGTTAAAGGTGACACAGCTAGAGACCAAGTGCCCGACTATATCTGTTGTTGTTGCGTCACATGTAGGGCATTGCTTAGGGCTGTGTTTCACCGGGGCTGTACTCAGATGTACTAGTTTCTGTAGAGTCTTTTGGTGCTTTGGATGTTTCCTTGCAAGTGACCACAGCTTGTGGGGTTCTGAGCTCGTACTGTGTACTCTGAAGGATCTAGGTTGGTGACTGTGTAATGAGACCCATTCACTCTCTTCCTTGGCACTCACTGCCCTCTTCACTATGTGCTTCCACTCCATTTTTGTCGGGAACTCTACCGTTTGCCAGTATCTTTCTAGGTACTCTGTTAGGCCGTAATCTTCGGCTGCTCTGAAGCTGTCGCTAATGAAACCTCTTGTTGTGCGACATGGCCTTGCCAGTATGTGCGAATACAATCTGAAGAGGAAGACTTTCTTGGCTAGTGCAGTACAGGGGAGATTGGCAAGCCTACCGAAGAAACACAGCTTGTGTTTGTCCATGATGGCTTTCAGAGTATGCATCCCCAGGGCACCAAGGCTCTCTCTAGTTCCTGTCTGTGGGTGCATATTCTGCATACGCTTCACCCCTCCTCTGTGAACTCTCTCCAACTTCATCAGGTCTGTCTGGGTAGGGTACCATAATTCGCAACCGTGCAACATACTGGGTATGACGATTGTGTGGTAAAGTATTTTTGTGACCAGTGGGTTGGGGGTGTGTCCTTCTAGACCGGTAGACAAGATGGCACTGATACGCCCTTTCCCCTTTCTACAGGCACTCTCTATGGCTGCCGCTGAAGTTGTGTTGGACGAATGTTGTATTCCCACGTGTGTTACCGTGCGTGCTTCTGGGATTTCTGATGCACCCATCACCCATTCAGGATCTGTGTTGATTCTATGCATCCTGTGGTTCCCTTGTGTGAACACGATGCATTGGCTTTTGTTGGGGGCGAATTGAAATCTCCATCTTCTTCCATAGTCAGCTATTGTATTAATCATGCCTTGTAAACCTCTCCTTGTTCCTGCCAATAGGCATATGTCGTCTGCAAGGGCTGGGGAACCACAGTACATCCCTCCTATGGACACACCACTTCCTTGTACTTGCAACACATCATGGATGTCATTGTTGGCTAACAGGAAACAAGTTAATGACAGGATGCCACCCTGGTTTACGCCCCTTGTAGTCTCAAACTCCCTGGACTCTCTCCCATCCAGCAGCACGGAGAACTTACTGCCTAAATGCATGTGTCTGAGAAGATCCCAGAGTTTGCTGTCGATACCTGCCTTGTAGATCTTGTACAACATGCCATCTATCCACACTGTGTCGTATGCTTTTTTGGTGTCTAAGAAGCACCCGTAGACCGTGCTACTTCTCTCTTGATAGTGGTTTACTATCTCTTGGACCATGTAGGCTGTTGTTAAGTTGCTACATCCTAGCTGTCCTCCACTCTGTAGCTCATGAGGAAGCCCCCTCGACTTAAGCCATGGTTTCAGTCTGTTGAAGAGTAGTGATTCCCAGACTTTAGATATGACTGGTAGTAGGGTGATACCGCGGTGCGAGTCCAAGTCCGCTTTGTTGGTTTTGTTCTGCTTCAGTAAGGGAACTTTGAGGCCCTTTTTGAAGGCCTCTGGTATGTGCTCTGATTCCCTTATTGCGTTAAAGAGGTACGTTAGTCTAGCCCACAGTACTTCACCAGCATACTTCAAGTGTTCATAGGTTAAGCCATCTCTGCCTCCCCTTTTGTTGTTCTTGAGTGTTCTGCAGATTGAGGCTACTTCTGCTACAGTAAAAGGCTTGTCAAGTATGACCTCAGCATTACTGTGGCTTTCTTTTTCCATGCTTTTCACCTCGTCTTCAATTATCTTCTTATGGTTATCATCAAAGAGTCTACCTTCTTCTTCTTGTTCATTTCCTAGCATTTCGAAATGCTTGGCCCAGGTTTCTCTGACTTCTGCAGGGTCTGTGATGAGCTGTTCTCCCACCTTGACTGCCTGTGGCTGGTCTTTTTTGCCCTTTCTTTGTCTCACTCTCCTCCAAAACTTTTTGTCATCTGTGCTTGCCAATGAGGCTAACTCCTCATTCTCTTTGGCCTCGTGCAAAAGCTTTGCCTCTCTTAGTTCTGTTCTGAACTGACTCTTGCTGCTCTTGTAGTCTGCATACAGAGGATTACCTTTTCCTCTCGGCTTTCCTGCTTCTTTCCATAATAGCCATGATTTCACTTGCTTCTCGTGACATTCTGTAAGCGTTGCTGACCAGTATGGTTTCTGGTGACGTCTTATTGTCTTTGTTGGTAATGTTTCTTCAGCTGCTCTTTTTAATACAGTAGTTATCAAGCTCAGTTCATCTTCAATAGCCTCCTGTGATTTTTCGGTTGGTACTGGAGCTGATTGCAGCCTTTGACAAACTCTCCTCTTGTATGTGTTTTCTGTTGGTTGACTCCTCACACCTTCCCAGTTCAACCGTGGGTCTGGACTGCTCTCTTTCCACTCTCTTAGTTTGTTGGAAAACTGAGCAATGATGGGATTGTGGTCTGACATATTAAGTTCATTGTAATCCATGACTTCACATCCTATTGTGTCTGCAAGTAGCGAGCACGGTACTAATATGTGGTCGATTGCGGACTGTCTATCACCACTTCCTTGAAATGTTTCCAGAGGACCCTTGCATAAGTGACTTAAATTCAGGGACACAAGGTCTAGTTCAAGGGTGATATCAGTCAGTTCATCGCCCAGCTTGGATGAGGATCCTCTACCTCTGGGACCACCGCTCCTCCCCATATCTGCATTGAAGTCTCCGAGGAATATCACATTGCCTTCGCTCTCGTATTTTCTGTACATCTCTCTCACATAGTCTATTTGTTCTCTGTATCCTCAATGGGTTTAGTTGAATCTGGGAAATACACTGCAAAGAGGAATAGTTTCTGGCCATTCTTTTGTTGGACTCTTATTCCTATGATTCTATCATTTCCATCTTCTAACTTATGGACAGCATAGTCAATGGACGGTTTCCATAAAAAGGCTACACCGCCCTGGCCTCTCCTCCAGTGACTTGTAGTGTGTTCTGTCAGCTTGCTATCTGCCTTGCCCCAACCTCTGTGTGTCATTAACAAGTTGTCCAGGGCTGGAGTAGCCTGAGGGTACAGCCAGTGCTCAGATATTGCTAATATGTCAATGTCTTGTAAGTACTCCGTGATGAAGGGGATAGCTGTTGTGATTCCCCTACAGTTGTAGCACCCAACCGACAGAGTAACATCCGCATGAGTCTTATAGCTGAACTCTGGCATTTTCAAGGCTGAGTTTCTGAGCTTCTCCGTTTCTCTTTCCTGGCCCGTTCAAATGTGTTGCTTGGTTTCTCTCACTGCCATCCTCAGTGCTGTCACCCTTGCTTTTGTACCTCCTCTCTGACATCCATTCACGGCACTTGACCCCCTTGGGCCAAAAGTCTTCCTTCACCACCATATGTGCCTGGTGCAGTAGAACATTGATTCTTGCAAATGCTATGTCTTTCTGTCTGCTGTTCATGACTCTCACAAAGGATAATTGAACTCCCTTACTCTGAGCATACTTGAGTATCATACTCTGAAGGCTCTCTGTTTCTGTCTTCTTCATGTAGCCCAAGAAGAACCTCTTTCTTCGCAGTCGGTTTCTCTCAATACCCACAAAATCTGAGAAGTCAGTGTGGCTGTCTGCACAATTTTTCCCTGTTTGTAACCTTCTGTGTTCGGTGTTGAATTGTTGAGTTCTCGGGGAGTTCTCTTGTTGCACATGTGTTACTGTTTCCTTGTATGTCTTGTTCTGTGTGCATTCAATTCTATTTGCTCCTCGTTGGTTACTTCTCAATCTTGATGGGTCTCTCTGTGGTTTTGGGCTCTCTGCCTTGTCTCTGTCTGCCTTGTCTCTGCCCCTGAGTGCTACCTGCCCTGAGCTCACACTTGGACTTACTGTATTAGTCTGTCCAGGGCCCTTCTCGGCTGCCAGTGGCCATGCATTACTCCCCTCATCTGCACTACTTGGTGGGTCAGGGGCATTGCATGTAGACTTCATACCTGTTGCTCTGTCTCTTCCTCTTATGCCCCTTGAATCAGTTTTTCCTCTTAGGCTGGGGTCTAAAATGATAACATTGGCTTCGTCAGCATGGTTATCACGTCTGGTACTACTTTCCCCACTCTCGCTTTCAGTCACATTTCTCTTTCTAGACTGCCTTGTCTCCTTCTGCTTTTCTTTGCCTTGTTGGTTTTCCTGTCTCTCTGCTGGGCTGTCTGGGCCTTGTTGTTCATAGCGTGCCGCTTGTAGGTATTTAGTTATTGCATCTCCCTGTGTTTTGGTCGAGGACTTCTCAGTGTGTTTCACAAGTCCAACCCCTGTACCAAGACTCTTGTTCTCTCCACCAGTTTGGTTATCAGTACTATTGCCTCCATTTCTCAAGATGTGGTCTGCTGTTTCACCTGTAACACATACAGCACTTGTGGTCTCGAGATGTTCGCACCTGACCCTTACTTCTTGTACCATTTGGTGTGTCCTTGACAGGGCGTACTCTTGCTCTCTCAATCTTTCTTCAATTGAGTGTGCCAGATTTTGTACATATGTTGTTATTTTGCTCATTTTTGTCTCCTTGTCTGTGTCAGCTTTCTTAGAGGAGCCTTGTAGAGCCTGGAGTTCTGTTTCTACTGAGTTGATCTTGTTGTTGTGGGTTGCCACTGTTGTCTGCATTCTCATCTGTGTGGTTTCACACTTCTTCAGCTTCGTCTTCATGCCCTCTATCTCTTCTGTTATCACAAGTTGTGATCCTTTAAGCCCTGCTATTTCCTCTTGGGTACTTTTTTGATGTCTGTCCCAGTGTTCCGTTACATCATCTCTTGCTTCCTCATGGCGTCTTAGCTTGTTGTTCAAGCTCTCAATTCTCTCTTTCAGTTCTTTCACTTCCTCTTTCAGCACCTCTCTCAGACTTGCATTTTCTGCTAGTATTCTCGCTACGGCGTCATTATCTTCCTCATCTTCTAGTATTGGATTTAGGGTTCTGCTTCGTGTAATTGCTGGACTCTTCCATGTGCTGTGCTGTGTTCCATGGGGGAAAATTTTCTTTATTTCAGCAATGTTTCTAGCACCCTCTATGTACTGAAATAGAGCACACACATCCTCTGCTAACCTGTTGGCCACTGGTTCAGTGTTGGCTCTATATAGGTCCGTTTCCTTGGCTGTCCCTGAGGACAACCGGACCTGTCTTGCCTAGCTACTGCAATCAGAGCATCCCTCGTGTGATTCAATATGTGTTCGTCGTAGTCACTGGCTACGAGTACTTTCGTTTTAGCTGCGCATCTGTCCAGTCCAGCAATGTGCCTCCTTACCAACTCTAGGATTTCTCTTGCTGTCTCTGTGTCGTCATCGAAGGATATGTCCTCCATTCCCTTCAGCCACGACCCCGAGCCTTCTAGCTCCTCTTCATCCACGTCTACGTGTTCTTCATGTGTGCTGTGCATGGTTGAAGTTCTTCGTCCTTCGTCTTTCAGACACCAGGGCTTGCCAGGTTGGCCCTCTTTCGCCCTAGAAAAAGAGAGGGGTACTCGCCAGTCTACGGCTCAAATGTACGGGAATTATGGCGTATTGAACGTTGTTTTCCACAGATAATGGCTCAAAGCAAGTACTGGCTACCCACCGGCAAGGGCCCGTATTTCAGGGCCCTTTGATGTTTACTGCGCCTGGCCGGTGGTGAGGGGGGCGGCGTGCGCCGCTCGCTTCCTTCGCTTGACAGTCGAGTTCCTTTCTCGCTTGCTGGTCTTCGGTACTCTCCGCCTTTCCTTTGGTTCTGTGGCGACTTCCCCTGATTGTGCTGGATCTTCTTTGAGCGCTGTCGGGCCACTGGCGTCCTTCGGACAAGGCCCCCTAGGTTGGCGTCCTCCGCCCTATAAAACAAAGAATACTCGGCAGTACACGGGTTACGGATATGAAAATCAAGTTATACTAAACGTCTTTTGCTCTAGCTAATGTTTCGGAAACAAGTACTAGATACTCACCGGGCCCGTTGATGGTACTGGGCTAAGTACAGCGTCACGCCGATGGGGAGGGGGGCGCTGCACACCTCTCGCTTCGGTCCTGTTTCTTCGGCACTCGGCCCGTTTTCCGGAGTCTAATGAATTCTTCTGTACTCCCTCAGTTCTTGTCTCTTTCCACTTCGCACGTAAGTCCTCCAACAGTGTTTTAGTGGGCTAAAAACTCTGTTTTCTGAGAGTTTAGAACGACCGCTAAAACAACACGTCCGTCATCTTGGACGATACCACTACCACTCTGATGTCGTGTTTTGGTGTGTCGAAAACTTTGTTCTTATCTTTCTAACAATTAGATGTACCCAACCGAAGAAACTTTCGGTTTGTACGACCTATGTACCATTTTGCATGGACGTAATTTAGCCACGTAGGCACACAAGCTTCACAAAACGAAACTTGCAAAAATAAAAAAGCCAACGAAAACACATAAAAGTAAGTCAACAACAAGCCTGGGCTTTTACAGTAGGCACACACATACTAGTAGCTTGGAAATTTCTATCACAAAGATATTTTCTGCTAACTCTTTTCTTGATTGCCATTTATTCATTCATTCATTCATTCATTCATTCATTCATTCATTCATTTATTGTTATATTTAACCATAAGGGATAGTTTGACTAACATGTTTTATGTTTTAGTGTAAACAGCCGGTGCTGATTATCCTAATTTTCACAGAAAAAATTTCATTTTATTCTATTTTATTTTGATTTATCACAATATCAAATGGGGCCACGTGTATAACTTCTACATCAATGGGCCAACACAGATGACAATTGTAGAAGTTGTAAGACATGTGCTAACATGCAAGTTCATTCAAGTTCGCGCCCGGCGACACTTCTGAACGAGAGGCAACCGAGTCATACCGTTATAAAAATGGTACATACTAGACTAGCCCCCTGCTGTAGTGATTGCACCTCAGTTTGAAGGGGTAGTAATTGGCTTCTCTGTGATGGCATTTTTCACAATTTGTTCAATAGTGGTAAATGATGGGAATTTCATTTCTACAGCATTTGGAAGGTATGTGTATGTGGATATTATCAGAGATAAATCATGCAAATGAGGGCCTCGTTTGCATGAATTATGAGAAAATGCTCCAAAACTAAGATGCTTCTTTACTAAGATAAGACTTTGAACAACTTGTGTTATTTAGGCAGAGAAAATGATCAACTGATATAATAATATATGCCTCCGTCTCGCATTGTACATGAACATGCATTTGGATTACTGATGATGGGTGCGTTATATAAAGTTGCTTAATGGGTTCAAACCTCGAAGAATGTCGGCCACAGATGTACAAGACATCTACCCTGGCGGGACTCCATTAGACAGTGTTTTTTGCTAATTGATATCGTGTTTTGGTGTGTCGACTGTTGATGGGTGCTTTATATAAAGTAGCTTAATGGGTTTAAACCTTGAAGAATGTCGGCCACAGATGTACAAGACATCTACCCTGGCCGGACTCCATTAGACAGTGTATTTTGCTAATTGATGTCGTGTTTTGGTGTGTCGAAAACTTTGTTCTTATCTTTATCTCGGAGATGGGCTCCACCCTATACATCTAATGGTGTGGGAGGATGTCTTAGTGTAAACATTCAGTGCTGATTATCCTAAACTATGCAAAATTTTCATTTCATTCAATTTATCTTGATTTATCACAATATGAAATGGGGCCACGTATATAAAACTTCTACATATATCTACGGCCCAACACAGATGGAAACTAGAAAGGCAGCATTTGAACGAGCAAATACAACATGTATCGTCCATTTCCCTCCACATGCAAAAAGCGACTGTTCTAATGCAACAATGGAGCATTCCAAAATAACGTTTAACTATCATAAAGTAAGACCTTGTAATGACCATTGTAAATATCAACGCCATCCAGGCTAACGTTTGTTGTATGTCTTCAATGTAGGTATTTGAATGAAGAACTGAATTCAAGACCATTGAGAAATGAATCTCTCCCAATTTGAAAACCTGGATGGGCTCTTCAGTGCACCCATATATTCATACTGGATCATGCAAAAAACACCTGAGTTCCAGAGCAAAAATATACCCCCACTGCTGAAGTGCGCAGAAAAACTTGAAAGAAAGGGTACTCGTTTGATATTGCTCAATTTTAGTTACCACGCTGTACAACAACCGCGCGGGTGCAACTAGGGCATTGTAGAAATATTCCCAACCCAGCAATTGTCTGGGCTAGCATACAGAACAATAATGTACAACCCGGCAATTGCCGGGCGTAGCAGGACTAGGGTTAATGATTAACCAAGCTCAAAATTGAATTTCTAAAAATGTCCCCCTCATACAAGAATGGACTCTTCCATCGGTGTATGGACCAACACGTATTATGGAAATTTCAGAATGTAAACAACAACAGTAGAACCGACTTAATTGCACCTCGGATTAACGCACATTCCATTTAACTGCACCGAATCCTAAAATCCCAAACCGGTTCTCATTCTGACATTCACTGCATTGTTAGTGACTCCGCGTATCTGCACGGCGCATTGTCACCAATGCCGGATAACTGCACCGAAATTAGAAAAAAAAGTCCTTGACAAGTTAACTAAAAAGGTGCGCTAAAAATCGGCAAACGCGGTACAAATGAGCCGATAAGTGCCTATCACTCACTCACTCTCTCCCATAGCTTAGTTGTATGCAGAAGCACAATACCGCCAATATGTCTAAAATTGTTTTGACTACCAAAAGAAGGTGGTCTCCATTGACAATCACGTTGATAGCGATCGTATGGGAGGTCCTGGGTGGGTCACGGGGCGGCGTGTCGTCAGCATAAAGAGACGCACGCCTGCCAGGGGCGGCATTGCACTTTGGCAGACAGCTTGCTGTTCTCAACAAAAAATGGTCTCTACCTGTACACTGTCTAATTACTGTGAATGTGAAGTTCGCGGGGATTTGATTTCGCGATAAGGATGATATGGGGTGTTGTCGGCGGTTTAAGGTTCGCGGCAGCGCTATATTCACATATTGCTGCAATAATAAACGACCGGCGTCTTTACGTACATCTAGTCGCAGATCTAGTCAAAAACCGCACAGTGACTCGGCAAGGGCTACAGACGCGTGGACGGACATAGCAGTAGCTTTTGACGGTGCGTTGCTGACGTAATCATCTGTCACATTCTTTTATGGCAGAACTGAATCCACGTCCAAGAAACGTCCTACATTCACCCGAAGGATGTATACGCGGGTTCGGCTCTGCTATTAGGAGAATGGTCTGTCACTGATCTAAGTCATCTAACCATATCTACCAACTGGATACGTAGTACAGTCCATTGTACAGTAATTCACTACCATGATGTACACAGTCTAATCTGTCCAAACATTACAAGGTCCTCTCTGGCGCTTACTGATTTCACTCACTGTATGCTGAGATGTCTTTCCTGAGAATTTGAAATTTACTGTTTTAATATATAAACGTGGCCCTAACAAGAGGTGGAATCTACGGTGTTACCACACTGTACCTATATAACTAAAGCTTTTTAACATCTAAATGCATGCTAACAAGTTCATACAGTACACCGAGGTTTATAAACTATTCACCTCCTGTATGATACAGTGTACTACCGGTCCAGCTGGGCCATTTCGCATTATTGCACCAGCCGGATAATTGCGCCAAATACGTTGATAAATGGGATGTGCAGTTAAGCGGATTCTACCGAATCTTGCTGAAGATCTAGATTTCTCCTGCGGAAGAATTTCCACAATCTGAGAGTCCATACAAATTTGCATTACGCAGCGACGAGTTCTTCGGAAACAACTCAGGTTTACAAATTTCTGCTAAACGTACCGCAAATTTCTGATGCGTATTTTGTGACCTGTATTGTCGAAAAACACCACCAGATAAGTTTTGTTAATGAAGGCGTAGATTTTCAACCTTCTCAATTGCACATAACTTCAGTGGGACACAACATTAACAACACAAGGACAGGGGGCAGTGAAGTTGTGCCTGTCTGCACCTGGCAGATTAGTGCTCGTAAATGAATTTACTACAGTCAAACCTGGCGCAAGGGACCTAATGCATTGTTTTAAATTGTTTCATGCCATGTATTGCCTTATTGTCTTATTGTTGTATTCTTCGTAATTGTAATGTTGGGTTGTCCGCACCAAAAAACTTGTCTGCCAGGCGTTCCACTGTGTATTGTATTGTTGCAATTTTTAATGAAGTAAAGTAAAGTAAAGTAAAGTAAAGTAAAGTAAAGTAAAGTAAAGTAAAGTGAAGGTAGTGAGTAAAAGTGGTTGCTGAGGACAGGTGGTTTGTCCCGACACCTTGCCTGGTTGACAAAAAAACCCTTACATTTGTTCGAAATGCACTCAAGTTCCCAGGAAACACCCCGTAGCTTTGTAGTCTTGTTTATAATCCCCATGCTGCTATGTAAACAAATTTTAATAAATCATTGTTTGACCATCAGAATTCGGTTCATCTAGCAATCAAATATGTTTTTTTGGTAGTTGTCTGTTCCTACTTCCTAGTACCGCCAAAACAAGTGCATTCAGTTTCTTATTGTCAGAATTGCCACTAGTTCAATTTGTACTTTGCGCAGGTATTTATGTGCTTCACTGATCTTAAATGATGACACAAAAAGGTACAGTAACAGATTTTACCTGATATTCAACTGCATAGATCTTTACAATGTCTTTTTGGTATTGTTGTGAAATACAGTGTGTATCAGAATTATTTCTGATGCTGGTGTTAACATGAAATCAATGGCTACAGCTTGCAGAAATCCTCATGTTAAAGAGGCCGCTGCTTGTTAGGATGCCACTGCCCAAACAAAAGAGGCATAGGGTAACTGTACCTGCAGAAACCCTCATTTAGAATAGCTGCTAGCTGTTGTCAATCTATTTTGGTTGTTGAGGGGATGGTGAATGGCCCTTTGGGACTACAAAAAAAGTGGTTGCTGGTTGAGGAAGACTGGCAGTTGGTTGCATGGGAGAGGGTCTTAACTATGTAAAAATGGACAGGACAGTTTCAATGTGTCCTCTGACGGCAGGTGGTTGCTCGGCCAGGTTTGACTGCATTTCAACCAAACCTTGCCCAAGTGTTGTGAGTCCGAGCTTTACTGCAGGGCGTGGGAGTAAAGCCCCGCTCACATTGAACGCACGATGCACCTTCGATAGCATTTCCCGTACATCGCACGATGATCGCAAGTAAATCGCAGGTAAATCGTTGGTAAAATCAGCTCTTGCAGACCGTCGGGCGATGTTCAAATTTTTAACAGCGTCGTACGATTTTTCACATGTGCCTTTTCTTGATGAGACGGCTTGCCGCTTTTGTGCTTCTTTAACCGACCAGATGCGGATCTAGTTGTTACTAGGTCTGGGGTCATTCACTGTAAGAAAATATAACATAACATCATGACGCTTACTAAGGTATGAATCAAGGAGAGGTACACACGAGTTTCCGGTTTCAAAGGTCATAGATCACGGTGAGCACTTAAGGCCGGCCTCATTCTAATAAACAGTCTAAATATGCAGTATGAATATACTGTAATAATCAAGGCTATTGGTGAAAAAATACAAATAAGCACATGAATATATGTATAAACTTTGCATGCAATAGAAGTAATATTTCCAATGTGAATTTTATTTACATGATTATCAGACCCTTTGCCAGACTCTGCAAGTTTTCGTTTTTTGGCGTATAATGTGCTTTCCTCCAGAAGGATAATACAGCTGATCTGCCATTTTCATTCGCGGGACCATTCGCAAACTATTCTCTCGGCAAACTGAAAATAAAGACAGGATAGGACTGAGGTCTGATCTAATCATAAACCCACGTGTATACAGCCATCAAATATTTGTATGTATCACCTGCGAGTGGTACTGAATCTGACACGCGGAAAATCTAACCTTGGAAGTAGGCTCTTCTACGGGTGCTCTGTCTTCTCGATGCTGTTTTGTTCTGATGGTTAAACTTGGCATCAACATCGGCAATATCAGGGAAAATTGAAACCATAAGAACACGGTCGAAATCTATAAATTTGTCACCTCATCAGTAGAAAAAAAGGCCATGGTAAAGCCGGAATTGGGGGCCAAAAAATCGTACGACGATATCTGAAATTTTGAACACATTCAAAATCCTTTTAGCTGTAATTTTCATCGTATGACGCGATTTGCTTGCGATGGACCTACGTACACTGAAAAAAACACCGCACGCTGTACCTACGACATATGTTACAACGACTTTGTATGTCTTAACTACATGAAGTGCACCCGGCTTTCCCCAAACGTACGACGTACGACGCTGTCGAAAAAAAATCATCGCAGTTACGAAGTGAGTTTAATGTGACCGTATCTTAACAACCGTAGCCAAAGCCGGGTATGATCCGACAAAGCCAGGGGTCTAGTATATGCCAGGATTGGTCTGATATAGCATGTGCAGATTGTGACCAGGTCATAACGCATTGGCTTGGTTTTCCATCGTAGTTGATGAAAATGGATCTCTTAAGCCTTGTAAGAGGAGGTTGAGTTTCTTTACGGCATTTCCTAGCATCTGTTTGACTTGGACGTCAAAGGGAATGTTGAGTCCAACGATCTTAAGACTGGGAGCGACAGCTAGCGGTGTGTTGTTGATTCGCAGTGGTGGCAGAGGGGGAGGTTTCCAACAGAATATAATGTGCATAGCAAGGCGTCATTTAGTAACATATAGTTTTTTTTCGACCATTGGCATAACTGATCCAGATCATACTGTAGGGTTGAAGCTTGCTGAAGTCGTCTTGATTGAAGCATGTTCATATCATAAACGTATTTCCACACCGGACGAGTGGCATCAGAAGCAGTGTCGTCAGTAATATGGGGCCTAGTATATGAAACTGGCCACCCACAGTTCGAGTTCTCCTCGGAGTGCCATGGTCAACAGTTTTATACTGGCGGTGTAATGGTGGACTCTGTCATATGACTTGGAAAAGTCCGACACTGGGACTGTGTTGAATTGTGTCTGAGTTAAATTGAAATAAACCCTTGTATTTCCGACTAGTAAATAGGAACTTTTGTGGATCACTTCATGAACTGAAACGGCTATTTTTACTTTTTCTTTTTCACTACCAGTTATGGTACACTACCAATTAATGTCCACCTTTGGTCAGGTCCAAATGTCAAAGTGTATTATGCTAAATCCAATTCTTATTAGCAATAATTAACTAGTATGATCCTTAGTCGTGAATAATCTTTATACAAAGCACTGGATTATGTTTTTCTAACTCACACGATAGCTAGTATCGTTTAAAAGTAGCTGACGTTAAAACGTTCTTTTAATTCTCAAACTATCTGTGGTGATTCGATTTGAAACTCTTACTATCTTAAGGACGGTTTGATGCAACCCAGCGACCCCCCTCAACTACGCTCAATTTCGCGTGTCAAAACATTATTGACACGCGTTTATCACGTGAACTCCACGTGCCGCGCAGTGTGGCTGAAATTCATGGTACATCTTTATTTTCTTCAATCGCATCAAGCAAAAGGTGGTGCAAGTATAGTGATTTTACTTTCATTTGTCTGTAGACTCCTTTGGACGATCTATGTGCAAGTAGAGCACTAGAAGGAAAAGACTGATAATAGGTAAACCAAGCACACTTCTTCAAATTATAGGGATAAGTATGAATAGACCATAGGAAAATGGAAAGACCAAATTGTGAAGTACACGGGCTTAAACAGTCGGGAAGCAGAGGCTAGGGCAAGGGACAGGACTACAAGGAGGATCCTCCTGAAAAGCAAGGGGCCAGTTTCTGGCCTGAGCACATAGATGGATGGAGATGTATGAATACATGCTCAAACGGCGATACACAGGTGGAAAAAAGCTTACAGACCATGTATTTTTCCTTTCAGAAGAACTGATATTTCTTCTCAAGATTCAAACATTTGAATCTGTCCACGCCGATTTAACCCTCATCCGACCAGTACATTTTTGCGACGAATTTGGCCGTATTAGGTCCAAAGGGACCCCATTTTGTTTTGCTTAGTAATATATTTCTGGTGGTCCTTTTTGTTATTAGTGTACATATACTGTAACAATAATCTATGGAGAGTATTTTGAGAAGTTCTGGTGTCAATGATAAATGCTCATTATAATAATCTATGCAAAAAATGAGTAGAACCCTCATTTTTCTCTAGAAATCTACAATAATCCCCTTATTCCCCCAGTTTCAATGCCCTATTATTTCAATTAACCATAATATCGTTCCATAAGCAAACTGATAGCATAATAATGTTGTTAAATAAGGAATGTATAAGTAATTGCAAATCAAATACTACTGTCGTTTTTCATTTCCAACTTACCCGGTACAGCACAGTCTGCCCTCAATATTTCAGTTAATGATTTGCTAGTGAAACAAACCTACATCCTTTCTGATTTTCATGGCTTTGTTCCAGTTAGTAAAAAGATGTACTCTCGATAACCTGCCAAGAATTCAGAGCGACTTGATCATGGACTACTGTGAACATCAAATGCCCCATAAATCAATCCCGCTTAACTGCTTGTTGATAAATGCCGCTATAAAACTCAGTTTGTCTTCAAGGGTAGGGACAGTCTGCTCGTGGTAAAGTTCAAATTCTGCCTTTTCCTTATCTTATCGGATATTTTTTCTCTATAGTCTGTAACCGCTTCAACTCCTGTCTGGTTTCCCATACCTAACTTATTATTCTAAAAGAGTGATCTTCCGACCTTGTCAAAGATAGCTAGAAACTCACCTATGTCTGTAGCCGACATTCTGCACTTACCTACTTACTTAAAAACTCTATTTACCTGGACCGGGGAGAAGACATTCTGTACACCCAGTGAAAATCTGGAGCCGCCCCAAGATTGACCTTCAAGGTTGACACAAGGATTTGTCGTTGATAATGCATGTAGATGAACAGGGGAAAATGTTTGAAGTTTGCATCTTAACAACGCCTTTTCTTCTGACATTACAGATTTAGATCGTGACCGTCTACAATAAACCAACATGAAGAACGCTAGCGTCCCGACCTCCGTCATGGGCGCCATTGCCAAAATCACAATGTCAGTGGCGACCATATTCCAGAACGCATCAGATCTTGCAGTACCCGTCTGTGATTTCATCACGACAAACTTCACGTTAGGAAACGTGACGTCCTCCGTGACCAGCTACAACCCGGCACACTGCGGGCTGTACGGCTACTACCCACCTCTACAACCGCTGCTGAGCTTCATCCTCATCTTCATGATGGTTTGGTCCTTGTTCGGCAACGGCTGCCTACTGTACCTCATCTGTACTGACAAAAAGATGCGGGTAAGATTCAAACGTTGCAATTTCAATATACCTCAACGTATTCTCGATGGTGTTGTACAATTTCACTATTGTTGTTGTTGATATGTGAAAACAGAGATATTGTGTATAGTCTATGTGTTTGTTCGTTAGTTAGTTTGTTTGCTCCTGTGTCCTGATGTGTGTCCACAGGTGGGCAGCCAGCCATAGTGTCAGACGAAAATGATGTAATAGGATATTTGGAGAATTAAATATTTGGTTTGGCTCTGCTCAAATGATACAGACACAGAAAGTTGTGACCCACACGTATGTAAGGGATACTCATTTAGAACCTGTTACATATGACGTTATTGTGTACCTGATGTGTTCAGAATCAAGGCAAATGTAAATGTTCTTTTTTTTTCATTCCGAGACATGAGTCTTATTGATTAATTCATGTTTTCTTTGTGTCTATAAATGTTACCGTCTATCAGTAGTTATCTAAAATATACCCTGTCAGTAGATTAACAGGAAGTGAGTGGGGAGATGACACAAAAGGTCCTATTCCCCACAGTTGCAGGAAATGCAGTTTAAAAGTTGGTAAAACTAGTCATTTATCATTTGTGACAGGCTATCAATATGCTAGTTTCATGTAGCGTTGTAGTGAAAAGGTTGCGTGTAGGCCTGATGAAGATTGGTTGTTGTATTCTATTTACCTTCCCGTATCCTGTTTACTTTATCTAGTGAATGACTCTAGATCCTGTGATAAAAAATAAACGTTATTATGAATGTGTGCATGTGGCTGACGAGTACTTTACCCTTATCCAGGAACCAGGAAATATCTTCCTGTGTGCCCTGGCGCTCACAGACATCACCCAGATACTGGTCTACGTCCCCACAACAGTGTACAGCCTGGTGCACGGAGAAATCCCCGGTGAGGGTTGGTGTAGGGTCCAAGCCTTCATTGTCCCGTTCCTGGGCACGCTCTCGGTCTACCTGCAGGCAAGTCTGTGGATCTGCAGATACATACACATCGCCTTTCCACTCGATTATGCTTCAATGATGTCCAAGCGCCGCCTCGCCGTAACCATGGCCATGTGTGTGCTGATCGCATTGGCACCACCGCTGGTTGGCCTCGCTCGTGTTGGGACGGTACAGACATGGACAGTGGACGAGGTCTCTGTCGACATCGCACAGCCTGCAAGCCTGATGGTGCCCTGTATCTTTGGTGGCCCAGAAGTTGCCGCCTACATTGTGGTGTGCATAGTCGGCCTGGTCATCAGCGGCGTCGCTGCCGGTCTCATCTACAAGGAGGCCTACGATAACGAGACGAGACACCAGAAACTGACCGGAATCGCCAAGGATCAGCTGAACCTCAAACTGCAAGCGGCCAAGACGCTGGGGATTGTGACAGCAGTACAACTGATTACATGGTTTCCGGCGATGATCGCTGGCGCCCTGTGGAAGGCTGGAGTCATCACAGTTGACAGCAGACTCTTCCTTGTGGACATCTTCTTCCCCGTCATGATGACGAGCACCTTCACCGACTCCTTGGTGTACGCCAAGCGCAAAAACATCTACCGCCGAGCCGTGAAAAGTGGATACGGGAAGATCAGGAAGCGCTACCAGCGACATAAGGAGCTTCAGGATATCCCAATGAGTACGTTCCGTAGAAGGAAAAACACTTAAAAGATCACCGGGTGTTTGCAACATTTTGTAAGTAACAAATAAACAAAACAACATATCTAAACAATTCCCTCCCCCATGCTAAAAATGGACTGTTCCAAAATCAACCCGGTTCAAAAATAAACTTCGGCCTAAAGCATAGGCGGTAGGTCATCGAGTTTTTGTTGAAATAGGCATTACTGTGCTATATATATATTTTTTTTTATATAAACTCCGATGATCCGCTAAGGAACAAACAAACGGAAAGGTTTCGGTGAATCGTAGACTAAGTGACTGTGTACTCGGCCTACTGAAAGATTCCCGAGAATTTGCTCTAACACGCACTGTGTAATCGATCCATTGAAAGATTCCCGACAATCGTACACTAACTGTAACAACCACAACGCCCGATCCGCCGTCTATTCGAAAGAATCACACGAACGGATGCCGAAGTCACCCGAAGATTGCCGAGAGCCGAACAGCGATTTCCGAACGCTTTGGGTAGTGTTAAGAACAAGAATATTTATGAAGTTAGTGAGGTATTAGCCCTGGCGGTTTTGTCGGTTCGAACAGCGGGTTCGCGAACGCGTTCGCGCAAACTGCGAAACCTGTTCTACTCCAGTCGGCCTTTGCGCGAACTTTCCCTCTGACAAGAACGACGCAGCGGACCGAGTACCCAGTGCGTGTTTATTATTTGATTCAGTATATTGAGTACCCAGTGTGTGTTGAGTACACAAAGCAACAGCGATTTCAACAAAAACTCGATGGCCTATCGCCCATGCCTAAAGGTGAACTATTGCATTCCAGTCCGAAATGGAGCTCGTGTCCCCGAAGAAGAACAGACTCTTCTGCGGGCACTGCCATGTATGGAGGACCATTTAAGAAACATCTCTACTCCCAAAACGAACTTTTGTGTCAGCACACAAGTTCAAGCGTGATTTTTTAAAAGTAGATTGTTCCAGCGGCATCCCACATTAAATGTAGATGGGACAGACCAAATTACTACGGCCCGAACATGAACTAATCTAAGATCACCCTAGTCTGGAGGACATCCAGTCTTGCTCTTCTTTGTCCGTCTATAGTAATCACAAGTCTGATGAGAACGTTTTCCTCAACTCACAATAGAGGTCACTGTACACAGGTTCCACTGCATGAGAGCTGTTTTCATGAAGAATTCAAATGAATCTGTGGATGGCGTCGTGTTCGCGTAACTGTTAGGGTGTCTGGTCCCGAACCCAGTTCCTTGGTTCGAATTCTTTATTATGTCAACGATATGTTGTGCCGTTGGGAAAGGCTTTCTTCACTCCACTCAGGTGTAAAATGGGTACATGACTTCGGTTGAGGAGATAATAGGCAGTGGAAGGGCCGGCGCCGCCTTCCAATACCTTGCCCTAGACATAGTGGATAACTGCCCACTGCCCCTACGGCCTCAAAAAGGCTATGGGACTACGTTTACCTTTTACCTACATGTTGGATGGTTTGCAATCTGCCATTGTTTTCTTTTTAGATTTTTGTGTTAATAATATTTCAGAGGCGTCATGTGGCGCAAGTGTAGAGCGCGCGGCTGTCAAACAATGGGACCCGGGGTCTAATCCCAGGTTGTGCACAGAGACATGTCCGAATTTGCGCCCCAACGTTGTGCCCTTGGGAAAGGCACTTAACACGGCTTTCCTCACTTCACTCAGGTGTAAATGAGTACCTAGCTCTTCTAGGGTTAGGGATGTCCCTCGGATAGGACGTTAAATGGAGGCCCCGTGTTTGAGGAGAGTCACACCTTGAGCACGTAAAAGAACCCACCACATCTTTCGAAAAAGAGCAGGAGCGGTGTGAGTGGATCAAAAACATTCCGGCCTAATGGGGTAGGGAATTTCCCGAGTAGCCTTCGTAACCCCTGCTTCTCCTAATGGGGCAGTGAAGTCAATATTTATCTCGAGCATTGATATTTCTGACCTAGGGTGAAGAGATGCTGCTACTGTAACAATTGAGCCGCCTTTCTTTGTAAATCGATGGCAACATCAGGCTCTTACGAATTGATTAAAAAAAGAGAATACAGCAGTTTGGGTTGAATAAGCTTGTAGTGACATTTCGTCTTACAAATGACTGCTTAGACTAGGGCTGTCTTTAGGACCTGTCCTTTTGCCCTGAGGCAGAAATTTGCTTATTGGGCTTGGCCGCATGGGATGGACCTAAAGGTTTCACCCCATTCGTCCAAAACCAAAAATCGGAACTTTGGTAAAAGTGATAAAAATGTACCTTTGCACATGTATCAAACATGTAAGAGAAAGTTTTTGGTAACATAACATGTTATGCATACACTTAACAATACACTTATGATATATGTTATGTATAAAAGTAACACTAGCATATTTATAGAATGTTGAAATGGATGGACTATTTTTGAAAGAGATGGATTGAGTATACACAGAAATATATATAAATTTGGTGTTAATTGAAATGAAAGCTACTATATTTGTCTGAGAATTTAGATGTTGATGTATCCTGATTGTTTGAGGGAAATGATAGTTTTTAAAGCAGTTGGTCATTTGCTTTAAATATGTATTGAAAAAGTAAGAGGAATTGGTAATGCAACATGTTCAGTTGGTACTAGGATGTAAGAGAAAGTTGTTGTTAAGGCTGCACCAAGTAATTTTTATGGATGACGTTCGTGCGCGCATTGATTTTGGTCTGTGCCCAGAAAAAAACCCCAAGAATTTCCGCTTCCTGTAACTATGACCAAAGAGTTACGACAGTGCCGCAAATCATAAGATTAATGTAAAACTTGTCACGCGAAATGCATAAATAAGGAAGTGGCTACTGACAGGATCATCCTGTCAGCAGTGCAGATTTTTCAACCGCTGACAGGATTTTTCTTGTCAGCGGCGAAAATTTGTCTAAATATGTGAGCATAAAAATGAAAAAGGGCGGCAACGTTGTTGTTGATTGGTACGCTTTCGATGTCGGTCAGGGAGAGCTGACGTTCGCGCAACTGTACGAGAGAATTGTAGCGGCCGAGTTTCGGCCGTACAATTTTAAGGAAGTCTTGTCAAGATCAGCTACAGTGCATTTCTTCTGCAATGACGAGAAGATCGGGAGAGGCATTGAAGTTTACTCTGGCCTGCAGGTGGGGCAGGCAACCAAGCAGTCCGGGTGTTTCATCCGCATGGAGGTCGACAAGACAGCTGCCACAAATGAAGCTCCTAGGCCCAAGCCTGTTTTTGAGGTATGAAAAGTGCCGTTCTATAGTCTGTTTTGGATCAAGTACCATGTACGAAAAAATTATAATCTGGGATGGGGGAGTGTGAGATGAATGCATTCATGTATTCTGCATGGATAATGATCATTCATTCGTTTCTGGTTATTTATACTTGTTGGGGAAATATGTGCTTTTCATTTCTATCATTTTTGGTCCATATTTGGCTCTTGAATAATTGCTATTATTCATTAGGATTTCTAAAGCAGTAGGTAGAAATGTTGTAATGCATGCGAAGAGTTAATCAGCAACTAATTTTGCCTTTTTAATATACAGACGAAGCCACTTAATTGCACCTCGGATAAACGCACACTCCATTTAATTGCACCGAATCCCCAAATCCCAAACCGGTTCCCATTCACTGCATTGTTAGTGACTCCGCATATCTGCACCGCACGTTGTCACCAATGCCGGATAACTGCACCAAAATTTAAAAAAAATCCTCGACAAGTTAAAGTTAAAAGGTGCTCTAAAAATCTACAAACGTCGTACAAATGAGCCGATACCTGCCGGTGTAAAGGCGCAATACCGCCAACATGTTTAAAACTGTATTAGTAACAAAAGAAGGCGGTCTCCATTGACAGTTATGTTGATATAGGAATCATATGGGAGGTCCCGGGCGGGTCACGGGGTGGGTCGGCATAAAGACAAGCACGCCTACCAAAGGCGGCATTACGCTTTGGCAGACAGCATGCTGTACTCAATAAAGATTAGTCTCTACATGTACACTGTCTAATTACTGTGAATGCATTCAAGTTCGCGGGAATTTGATTTCGCGTCGCGGCATCGCTATTGTCACATACTTCTGCAATAATAAAAGACCGGCGTCTTTACGTCACATTCAGTCGGAAACCAAAAAGCGACTCGGCAATGGCTATAGACGCGTAGGTGGACATAGCAGTCGCTTTTGGTGGTGCGGTCATGACGTGATGGCAGAGCTGAATCCGCGTCGTAGAAACTTCCTGCATTCACCGGAACGAGGTGTGCGCGGGTTCGGCTCTGCTATAAGGATAATGATCTGTCACTGATCAAACTGGAACTGTGAACTCAATATTTTGCAGGTTCTATGAGGTATGGTAGCGCAAGAGCTGTTTCGTACCGGTCCAGCTTGGAATTTCGCATAATTGCACCAGCCGGATAATTGCACCAAAACCACTGACAAATGGGTGGTGCAGTTAAGCGGATTCTATTGTACTATGTTTCTGCAGGCCTGCAAAATCAATGGGATATGGACAGAAACAGGACAGGACAACAGCTGCTGTTCAACTTCAACTGATTTATTCAAATTATTGCTGTTTTCATGATGAATAAAGGAATTGTTAGTTGTTACACTGTGTTCTCTCATTCAATTTGTGTCCTAACATGTGCCATCGACTATTATATTTCAAATCTAGGCATCTTGTTTTTTTCGACCCTTCTTGTTTTTTTTTCGCGCTCTCGCATTAGATTTAGGGTCTCCAAAGGACGTCATCCATAAAAATTACTTGGTGCAGCCAGATTTACATAAAGGTGTTGAGACCGATGACGGCAGATGGACACTTTCTTCAACAAGGCTGATTGAATATACATACTTAGAAATCTATCTTCCTAGGTGTTGATTGTGATAAAATATATTCTTGTCTGACCCAAAAATGTACGACATATGCTTGAAATACAGCATGCGTTAAGACGTTAGTCTCTACAAAGAACGATGTAAGTTATGTGACACCTTATACGATTTGGTCATTTGTGTAGTTATGTGCTCGTATATATATGTAGCTGCATATCTATATCTATGGTATATTTATCTTACTTGTATATCTATGTTATATGTCACTTGCATATGTCTTGTATATGATGATGATGATGATGTCTTGTATATTTATCGTAGTTGAATATCTATGTTTACTTATTACCTGTATATTTAACTTACTTGCATCGTTACGTAGCCTGTATATCCATGTAACTGATATATTGATGTTCCTTATACTATTTGCATGCTATCTATCTATTCTACTAGTATCTGTGTATTAATTGTATACGCATGCTACTTGCATATTTACCTTACTTGTATGTTCATGTACATGTAATACTTACCAGAGTATTTATTTTACTTATACATCTACATTTGCCCAGGTTCTCCACAATTACTGCTCTCCATGCATCTTGGTACTCCACTTAAGTCTTGGCCTTCTTCAGACAAAGCCATGTGTCTTTTTCCTTAATCTTCCCTCATTGATCCTCCCACCTTTTAGATTGTTCTCTGCGAGGTCTGAGTTCACAATCCATCGGTAGTGTGTATGCCTTGTATGCATAAATTCAACATGTGGCCGAAACATCTTAGTATTCGTGTGCCGGAATCTATATGTAAGTTCTATTCTCCTGAAATCGTTGGATTACATGTACGAATAGAATATACATTTCTTGCATTGATGTCATATAGTTTGCTTGCGCCCTGACGTAATGTTGATAAGAATAAGATTGTGGCTGGAAGCTGGCTAGGTTAACGAAAGAGGGCACAAACGTAGACTCAATTTGATGAACGGTCAAGATTAACATCTATTGTTTTTTAGTAGTAATGTTTTGAAGTAAAACTGGTAGTATTGTCAAGATTTGTTTGCCGTAATAAATGTGACGTGCCAAAACCTCAGTTGTGTCCAGTGCAGTGATTGACTTTAGGTAGCCTCTGAACCTATGTTTCCACTAGAAAGGCAACGTTTTATAGAAACGATACTTCCCTCCAAGCAATAAAGGAAGTATGGAACGGCGATGTTGTTTAGTCAAGCTATCTATATGCCCAATAGTAAGTAAGTAAAGTTTATTGCACAACAAATGTAACGGGTACAATGTATGGCAAGTTCGTAGACAGTACAAAATGTCAATACATATATGTCTTTGCTTATTAACAATGCTATTGAATTCTACAAAACTTAAGTCTAAACACTACGGTATACAATAAGAGTAATACAGAATACATATGTGGAACTATGTTACATGATACACAGGAAACATGAATTGTTTGCATCAGAGATCAATCGATTTCTTTTTAGGAAAGAGATAGATATGTATTGGCCTATGTACAAGGAAATTGCGTCAGGACATGACATAAGTAAATTGAACATTTCTGGGCTTGTCTTAGATGGTAAGGTTATGTTTGCATTGCGGGTGATAACATTCATAATTGTCTGTCTCTCTTCAATGTACGTGGGGCATGATATATGAAGTCTCGAGCATTTAACATTTAAGTTTCTGCATTCATTGTGCAGATTAGGTCATCTTTATTTCCGTTGTATTCACCATTTCTAAATGTATCTAAAACTTTTAAAAAAATCCCTGGAAAAATTAGCATAACGCACTAGGCCCTATGGTACTGAATCCGACGGTCGATTGAATGAAATTCAAGCGTATTTTACTGCATTGTCGATGTGATCTGCTAGGAGTCGCTGCAGTACTGCAAAGAGCAAGCTCGGAGTACTACCGCGCGTGTGGGGTCGAGTTCAAAAGTTACTCTCCCGAAAAGAGGCAGTTCGTGAACGTTTGGCGGCTTTTGACGGTTATGTAAGATGGCAGTTATCTTGGAGACAACTCTTGGGGACCTAACCGTAGATCTGTTCACCGAGGAAAGGCCTAGAAGTGAGTGTAATATCATTTTACAACCGTCCGTGTGTGTGTGAGGTGGGAGGGGGGCGGTAGTGTTATGTACTGCCGACGTTACGTTTGAGTGTCGTTTTTGCACGGTTTTACTATAAACCGTACCCCAAGCTGGCTACTTTGTAGGTAGATATAGATGTAATATTCACATTTGGACGGGGTTTACGTTCACTTAAATTGCAAACCAAACCAAAAGTATCTGTCTGCCTGCCAAAATCTCATAAGCCACAAGCCCTACCTTACATCTGCTTGGAGATGAGGTCTCTAGACATATCATGATTGTAAAAAAATGCGACTTTTCGACAGGTTTTTTTTTACAATTTTATTTTGGGTCTACAAAGCCACACTGATTTTATTTGTTGCTTCTCGAATTTTTTTCACAAAAGAAATTGGAGCGACAGGGCGAAAAAAAAGGAAAAAAAAATTTTTTGCAAACATTCTGGGGTGAGGATAAGGGTTTACATACCATAAAGAATAAGAGGATTATTCAAGTTTCAGCTTTGTATGGCTCATTTTATGCAATAAACTCCCTTTCTTTAATCTTGTACTACAATTTCAGGGACAAACTTGTAACCTTTTGCTATATCATATGTAATATATGGATCGATATAATTGAGAAATAGTTTCGATAAATGTAAAATTATAACTTATGATCAATGTGACCACACTTTTTTAGGTATGTGCAGGCCTTTGTCATCTATTTTTGTGGCAGTTTTACAACTGAACAAGTAGTAAAATCGTGATTAAAAATTTCTGAAGGGCAATAGTGACCCAATTTTTTTTTTCAAAATGGGAAAACAGGGCCGGCTATTCTGTAACGTTAAGTATACACTGTTTACAGTAACGTTAAATGTTTCTTGTCATCAAGATCAATTATTGGAAAGGACATATTAACTTTTAAGTCTGGTCAGACAGGTCAATGTTGGCTACCTAGAACCAAAGAAGGCAAAGAAGTTACCTTTATTATATATATAACGTTATTTACAATGTTGAGAAATGTTCACTTTCAGCATGTCTAAACTTCCTCAAACTGTGCAAGACGAAATACTACAACTTCTGCCTCTTCCACTCAGTACAGGTGAGAAATCTAAAGTTATCAATAAAAATCATATCTTATTATTAATTAACGTTATCATTTAAATACATCGTATTCAAGTTATTGTGAGATTTTAGCTCTGTGGACCAAATTGCATCTTAATTGTGATGGTGAAATATCATGTACTAGTAAAGTTACGAGAATATTCGTCAAACAATTTGGTAGAAGGTAGAGAAACGTACCTCAAAATTTTCGACGTCTAGTCTGTACGTCTTGTTCACGGAATGACCTAGTCTCGCGAGAACACGAGACTAGGCCGAGACTTGTGAAGATCGTCCTGCCTCCCCCGCCTCCTTGCGGAGTAGGGGTAAGTAGGACTTGGGCAGCTCCCAACCTCCGGTACGGTTCATCCCAGCACGTTCCAACTGGATGTGGACTGCCTCTTTAATCTTCCTGTGGGAATTACGCGACTCTAGGTCTATGATCTCCATGTACTAGTAGAAACTTTAGAAAGAATCAATATTGCATTTTGGGGAAATTGTCTAGTTTTATTTCTTATCACTGATTAACTGTTGGTTAAATGATAACAATGTGGAACTTTTTAAATATTTGATTATTTTCAGAGGAACTTCATGGTTCAAACGGGAGATCCCACTGGCAAAGGGAAGGGAGGGGAGTCCATCTTTTGGTAATCATAAAGTTTTAATTTGCACGTTACTTTTGTGTGCTTTGAGTAACAAAATATAAGCAAAGTTAGAAATACATCCATGTTAATCTGCTTTTATCTAGATTTGTAGTAAGTGTACCTTTTTTTAGGCATTAATGTAAAATAATGACCCGTAAACATGGCCTTCTGATTGGTCAACGACATCTTGCTGTATGCTAATGTTTCTTGACGTTTGCTGGACAGCAAGTTGTACGGAGACCAGGCACGATTTTTCGAAATGGAGACGAACCCCCGACTGAAGCACCGGAAAGTCGGCACGGTCTCGATGGTCAACAATGGCGGCAACATGCACGGATCCCAGGTACGATGAAATTGCGTTCAGCAAGTTTTTAAAACTTTGCTTATGTTTGTTTATTGGGGTTTATCACAATGTGAAAAGGGGGGCAAAACACTTAAACAGGTGCACCTTTACAAGTAAGTTCCCTGCACACACTTAAAATAACATCAACAGTACAATACATAGTAACAAAATCAACTATATCTACAGTTATACAAAGCAGTTCATGTGAAATAGTGAAGTATAATCCGGATATACAACTAAAGAATATATCATAAGCTTGTGTAATGTTGTACTAGCACACTTACCCTGTTGTGAACAAAACACAGGTACGATGAATTGCGTGCAGCAAGTTTCTTGAAAGCTTGCCTCACGTTTTACCCTTATCATGCTGTGAACTGTTTCCTGATTAGACTTCTTGTTGCAAAGCCAACGTTTGGCAAAGATTATTATGAGAGCAGACGTTTTACTTATATGCTTGTAAAACTCTGTAACATTTATTGTTGAATCATAAATGTATTTCTTCTTAAAAACATTATTGCATTCTGACTATCTGAGTACTGTGATAGTTAACTCTCACCTCAGATAATGTCCCTGTGGTGTAGTGGTCTGCGCCTTCTGCCTCTCACCACATCTGGTTCAAATTACTTGGACCAGGAGGACTGGGGTTTAAGCCCCAGGTACATGCATGTAGGACACCTCTGGACAAGAGGTTGAATCATACCAAAGACTTAATAAAAATGGTACATACTTCTGAAACAATATGGAAGTTAAACACACTTCACTGCCAGTGGACTAGCCCCCTGCTACAGTGATTGCACCACAGTGTGGCCCAGGGCTATGAAACGGAGATGGGCACCGCCCTATACATCAATAATGGTGTGGGAGGATTTTAACTTTTAACCGGAATAAAAGTACCACCCGGACAAATCTTTAAAATGTTTTCCTAGTTCCTGATCACGACGCGGGAGGACGTAGACTACCTGGACGGCCAGCACACCGTGTTCGGCGAGGTGAGCGAGGGGGACGAGTGTTGGCCAAGATTAACGAAGCTATTTGTGATAACGAGCACAGACCGTACCAGGACATCAGGTGGGTTTTACATGTGTGCCTGTGTGTGTTTACGTATGTGTGTGTGCCTGTGTACACACGTGTATGTACTAGTATGTGTGTGTGTGTGTGTGTGTGTGTGTGTGTGTGTGTGTGTGCGCATGTGTGTGTGTTAGCAAAGAAGGGTCCTGTGCCCCCAGTATGGCACCCACTGGTACATAGATAACATTTTATTAGGCTATTCAATCTATACAATATGGTGTAGTAGTATGGGATGACAATGGGATTGTATATAATTGGAGGAGTTTCTAACGTCTAGACATTCTTTGATATACTTCCCAATGTACACCATGTATGGGTTTTTATTCAAGTCCATTGAGATAAATCCTGGTAAATCCGACGATAGCATTGAGTATAGTAAATATATCAAAATATTTAAGACATACAATCCAAAAGTAGTGTCTCATGTTGCAATAATCACGGTGGAAGGATGGAACCCTTACCGTCCCCTCCTTCGGTCGCTCTGCTTCCTTGCAATTTCTCCACACAATGTTTTCTAGACACTTGACATCTCAGAAGCTTCGAAAGCCACAAACTGTTTGTGTCAGGTTTAGTTCAAAGACTTTGCCAGTGACCCTCCGCCATTTTGTTTCCCAGAATCAACCACACTGTCGTGCTTGACGACCCGTTCGACGACCATATATTTTTCAACTAAAATAACACAAAAGAAATTCCCCACAAATCAATTTACAGTGAATCAATGATTTGATGAGTGTGTTCCCAGAGCGGGCGAATCGGAGCAGACGAGGCGATCGATGATACGGAGGGGAGGAGTCAGGAGGAGGTGGAGGAGATGCTGGAGGAGAAGGAGGCCAAGGCTCGCACGCAGATCCTCGAGATGGTCAGATTCTTCTTAAGTTTAAGTTCAAGACAGGTTCAAGGGACAACATCAGCTAGAAAATCTAGGATGTTTTCTGCCTTTTGGGAGATTGTTCAACAATTGGCCAACATTTCTTTGTTTTCAAGTGTAGGAGAATTTGGGAACAAATTTGAGAACCTACAGGACTGCTAAATATGAATGATGTATTGTGTTCCCAACATAAATGTCCGCCAATAATGATTTCCTTATTTAGTCCTTAGTGTGAGAAAATACAGAAACGGTATACGATATTGTCTCCTTTCGAATGTAAATTATTTATATGCATTTCCGTATTAGTAAGAGTCTAAGACTATATCAGCATTTAATATTTTTCGAAGCATCCCATACATGCATAAACAACAGTATAGTATATTCAGTGTGTCAGCGCTTGAAGAGTGAAATTGAAAAGAAGTTGGAACATCGCAATCTTCACGTCGTAAAATAACATAACGATCTGTCTAAGATTCTTCTGTTGCGCCGGTAGGTGGGAGACCTTCCCGAGGCAGACGTAGCGCCCCCTGACAACGTGCTGTTTGTCTGCAAGCTGAACCCCGTAACCCAGGACGACGACCTCGAGGTCATCTTCTCCAGGTTCGGGGAGATCAATTGGTGAGTTCAGAATGCCTTTTTTTGGCATCGCCTCAGGGATGGAGCCTATTGTGTAGTATTTGATCATCTGTATCTGTATCTATATAGCCGGTATAACCACCATTAGGCGTAACACACCAGCTTCGCAGGCACGTGGCGCGACAGCAGCTGGTCATATTACACCGAACGGTCTGTTACACCTAGTCTTTGCATATCTGACTGCAACCGTTCTTTAAAGCTACTTAGTGAGGAAGCTCCTACAGTACTTGATGACAACGAGTTCCATTCTACTATGGTTATCGGGAAGTACGAATTTTTGAACACATCAATCCTTGGCTGATAACTCTGGTACTTAAAAGCATGACTATTTCTGGTCCTCTTCTGAGGACCATTTATGCAAGTATAAAACTAATAGCTCTTTTTTTAACCTTCTCACAGCTGCCTAACCCTCTAACCAGGACAAATTAAGCAGGAAGAAAGTTAAATTCATTTTGAAAATAATTTTTTTGTTTGTGGGCAGTAGTATACAATGTAACTCTAGATCTGTGTATTTCGTATGTGGCCAGGACTAAAGTGTCAGGAAAACGAATGACAAGGCCTCCTAGCGGCTTCTACATGTAGTTGTATGGTACTGCAGCAGAACTTCTGTTTTTTTTTGTATCTCATGATCTGAAAAATTCTTTGCAGCAGATAGCTCTAGGGCTTCGGGAAGAAGTGGTATAGGCTTTTAGCCCCCTAGCTGCATTTGTTGAACTGCAGTTTAGGTCTGGTTACTAAACTTGCCCTGGTCTGTTTGATGTACATGTCATGAATATTCATGTTCTGTTGCCATGGTAGCTGTGAGGTCATCAGGGACCAGAAGACAGGGGACTCCCTCTGCTATGCCTTTGTGGAGTTTGAGAAGGTAGGTGTATCTTTTATTTTTGTAGTCTTTCAATCAAAAACTTGTACCAGTGGACTGGCCCCATGCTATAGTACACAATTCTATTTGCTGTGCAGCTTAAGCAAGGGCTATTGAAACCAAGATGGGTATCACCATAAACACTATATATGCCAATAGGTGCAGGAAGGATGTAAACTTTTTCAGTAAGCTGAAAGTTGGTCTTTCCAAAATAATACAGTAACTGCACGAGCACATACAGGTGCTGCATGATAGAAGTACCTTGACTTTGAAACTTTGTAAAACAAGTAGCAGCGATTCAGCCGAAGATGAACTCCACTTAGATAGGTAGTGTGCTTAGTCCAGTGGTTAGCGATCTTGCCTCTGGGACTAGAAGCCCCGGGTTCGATCCCAGTTGTGTCGCTCACCCGACATGCACACGTAACCTTTAAAGATCGCAGTCCTTAGGACGGGACGTTAAATCGTGGTCCACTGTTTATTGTGCTTGTCTAAAAGAGCTAGGGGAATTTCCCCGGTACAATGAATCTGTAAATACTGTACATAGCGTCTGTCTTCTCTGTCACGACCAGTGTAAGATTAGCTCATCTGTTCATTAATTTCATTTGAGCTGAACTGGTTCGAGATCCCTTTCCTTTCCACTTCTTATTAACATGTCCCAAGTACTGTACTGTATATTGAGGAAAGACAGAAGCTTATGAGCGTAATCACTAGCCATACATTGTACCTGTTACAGTTGTTGTGCAATAAAGTTTGATTTGTTGATTAACTGATTGATTGATTAATTGATTGATCAATACTCCAATGAACTCCCCCAGCCGGAGGCTTGCGAGGAGGCGTACTTTAAGATGGACAACGTTCTGATCGACGACCGGCGGATCCATGTCGACTTCAGCCAGTCCGTGTCCAAGGTCTGGAAAGGTTCGTTCCTTTGCTGTCAGCGTCCTGTACAGAGAACGTTATTCAGCACTGCTGCTAAGCTGAGGTCATGGTAACAGCAAAGATTTTGTTTTTTTAGTACTTGTATGTTGCATGTATAATATTTATCTTTATTAATTTTCAATTTTCAGATTGTATACAATGGATTCCTCTTTTTTGGCACTACCTCAGGGGCAGGGCCTTTTTATCCTTTGTATTCTATGTCAAGTATGATTGTATAATGCTACATGCTAAGGTATAGGAGGTATTGTTGACTAGTTATAGTAATCCTATACATATACATCAATTGCAGTCTCAGCTATAAAAAAACACATTAAAAAACAGTGTTATCACGGCCTTCCCAAGAATGTCTTGAACACCTGGATGTCTGAAGTGTGCATTAGAGCTGTGTACCTAAAAAGATTTTAAGTACAGGTACAGGTACACGGGTTTAACTACAGGTCCTGACCTAAACCTGTACCTAAACTACTGGTTCAGAAAATGGTACATTTTCGATAAGTACAAAAGCATCTTTGAACTGTCTGGTAACAACATAATATTCAAAGGTATTATTTTGAATTACAAAAACACAGATGAAAATTTGACTTGAGCCTTGCAAATGTGTTTTCTGTGCTGGAGTATAGTATAGATGTGGCTTTAGTGCACGGCCACGGTAATTTCATATTGATTTTAGCTGTCAAAGTGGCCATCCCCTGAGTCAGGCTTGACCTGATTAGTACTGGTCCAGTACCGGTCCACCAGGGTTCAGGTATTTTGGACCTCAGTCCTGTACCTAATTGATTGTACCCGGTACTGTATCGGTATAGTGTACCGGTACACAGCTCTAGTGTGCATACTTCGGGGATTTATTAGTAATATCTATTAAAACTCTCTTTAAACTTTTATTCAATTTTTTGATGTGATGGAGTACCCAATAGAATTTATGAGAGTTAGCAATGAAAAAAGAGATTGTTTGGTAATTATCATTTCTGTCTAGGAGTGGATAACGGTTCGGCTTAATAAGGTCCAAGTCCAACTTTAGGTCCAGAGATTTAGGTTCAGGTCTGGACCTCAACCTAGACCTGATCCTGTCCAGTTAATGTTTTGCTTTATTAGACTAATATTAAGCATAGAGAATTAATACTGACACGCACGACTATAAAAGATTCTTGGTACAAACACTTTCAAGATACACCAGTGTTTGATATTTGAATGTTACACTTATTTTAAATGCCTTCTTTGTCAGAGGGGAGACTCAAAACACTTTTTATCAAACAAAATAGAAAAATATGTTTGTACTTTGTTCAGTTTTTTTTGGACTCAGGTTTTTGGCTTTCAGATTTTTTGGACTCAGTTCTTGGATGTTATCAAGGTCCGAATCAGGTCCAGCAAACCGGTATCCACCCCTATTTCTGTCCTTATCAACAGGTGGTCCTAATGCACCCAAAGGTGGCCAGAAGTCCAAGTTTGAACTGAAGGATTAAACCAAGGGAGCTGGGTAAGTGATATAGAAATTCTGTTCCCCTTGAGTAATTTTCCACATGACACTTTAGGAAAAACTGAAAATGGGAAGATATTTTGTGTGGTACATGTACATGTAGCCTTGAGTGTACATGTAGTTTGAATGTATTTTGCTTAACTGTATGTATGTATTCTTTTTATCAGGGCGAAATAACAAATAGTAATAGAAAATAGTCTGCAGGAAGTGTCATCCATAAATATACTTGCTGTGGCCTTACTTAGTGAGGCATACTGTAAGTTTGAAGACTGATGTTTCATACTTCCAACAGCAAACAGTATGATCTGATTCTGGAGGATGAGGATGGGGATGAGGCTGGACACAGCAAGAAGGGGAGAGATGCGGACACCAGCCAGGACAGGAGGAGCAAGGTATCTCATGCTGCACTGTTACATTGTACCAGGAACTTGCGGTTTAAACTTAGGCCATGTTGATTTGATTATATTGGTGACATCCTCTGAGGACCCCAAAACTGATGCGAGCGTGCAAATAAAACAAATCTCCGAATTTTTATCTAGTTGTAGAGTTTGAAATGTCTTTATATATTGTTTACCTGGATGTCTAACCTTCACAAACGTAAAAAAAAGTTTGGTAAAAAAAACGGAAGGATGAAGCAAACTTAACACACACGGCCACCTTGGCCACAACAGACAGAAATTGATGTGCACGCGTACATGTATGTCATCCATATAATCATATCAACATGTACATGGCCTCAGAAAGAAGTACTACATATACATGTAAATACCCACCCCCACATCCTAAAAGACAAAACGTAAAATTTGGGCAGATATTCCTGCTGGCCAGGGGTGTTCTTAATAGATGAGTTTCGCCTTACCACAAAATGTCTACCAAGTCTGTAATTTTTGTTTCATGGCAATCTACAAATCGTCTCAACAGTTTATCATAACATTGTGTTGTTCTCTATCATCAGTCAACGTGCTTTCGCTACGACGGGGTAATACCGCCCTTTTTACGGGGTGACATACACTTTCGTTAGCTGTCAATGTCATACAAGACGGGGATGCGCCAGTTCTCCCGTCCGGGTGAAATTTGTAAATCACTGTATGGCTGATACTAGCATAAAATGGTAACCTTGTTTCACAGGACTCGGACAGCAGGTCCAGACATGACAAACACAAGAAGAAACACAGACGAGACAGCAGCAGCTCTGAGGACGACAGGAGACACCGCAAGAAACATCACAAAAGAGAACGCGACTCGAACACCGACAGGACCGGCGACCGGCGCAGAAGCAGCTCTGAGGACGAACAGCGTCACAAGAAGAAGCACCGCAAGCACGACCGCGATTCCGGTGATGAAAGCCACAAGAAAAGAGACCGAGACAGACACGAAAGAGACCACGACAGACATGAGAGAGACTACGATAGACACAAGCATAGAGAACACAGAAGTAGGAGTAGGGAGAAAGATCTTAAACATAGTAGACATGAGAAGCATAGACACAAACACTAAATGAGAATAAATAATCATATCTGATTTAAAAAAATTGGGACCCGTAATTGAAATTTCATAGAACAAAGTGCTTTATTGATCAAGTTTTCCAATTCGAGAAGTCTTTAGCTAGTAAGGCACTTACATCAACTTTTCTCTGGGTGTAAAATTTAAAGGTAAATGCCAAAAATGGCAAGTATTGAAGATGTGGATACTAGAATATTATATATACACAGTATAAGGCATCTTATTTTTACCATACTACTTGGCAGCTACTATTTTCTTCACTTGTTAGATATTGATGATTATCAACTCCAAATACTAAATGTATGTGGTCAGTGGTTATCTACAAAAATCACCAATGAGAATTCAAATGTTACATCTCTTGGGGTGCTGAGCCCATGGCAGGAAGTCCTTCTGTAAAATAAAGGGAGGGTTTGTGAGAAGCTCTTGCTTTTTGTCTATTTCAGATGATACATGTTAGCTTCCACTTCTTATGTGCACATGTACCTACATCGTGAAACAATACCTGGTCCAGTTTATCAGGATAGGACATAGTGGCATAGCTTTGTCTGTTTAACTGTTTATAAATGATACATTTCAGAAGAAAGGATTATGGCATTCTTGAAAATATTGCCTAAGCTTAAAACTTCTGAAGTTCTGTCTTATTTCCTGAAGATGATTTTCTCCAGCCCCAACATTGGTGCCTCTGACACCAGGAAGGCCAAACCGTAGGATAGAGTCAAGTTCCCCAAAAAGCAATAGATCTGAAAAAAGGGCATAAGGTGTCGATATTAGCAATCAGCGTATTACATGATGACATTGCATAGCTAGTGGCAATGCGGCTTCGCTACGGCCCGCGTTTTTGGCCAAGCACTACGGGGCAACCCTACTCTTCTCGATAAGTGTGTTGGGTTCTTTTATGTGCAGAGGTTTGACGCTTGAGGCTAATGCTTCCTCCCTCATACACGGGGCCGCCGACTTAACGTCACCATCCGAAATGACGAATCCAATCCCTTACAACATGTCCGAGCTCGAGTCGACCCCTATAGGATCCACGGAATTTGATCCAGATGGCGAAGCAGCGGGGCCGCATTACCGCTTGCGCCACCGGGACATGCTGCTGGAACACACGGTCTGGTTGAAGAGAAACTTAAAGCCATACCTACTCTTTGATGCATATATATAGTCACGTCGGACACTTTCTAAGTAATACAGAGAAGTGTTAAAGACCCACGATGTAGTTTTAGGCCAATACAGAAAGTAGATTTTCCTACTGTTTCTTTGCATAGCAAGCTTTATCAACTCTAAAGAATTGCTTACAGATATTCAGGAAGGGAGGTTACAACATTACTGCACCATACAAACAACTTTAGAAAACTGTTATCCTCCATCCAAAACAACACACAGTGTGAAACTAACACATGGCCACACATGGCTTCTGTACTTCTTATCAGGCTGACCGCCCAGTGGGGGGCCTGTTTACAGTTCACCAGTTTCTGTAAGAAATCATCCTTACCAGAGTTCTTGCAGTTTTGAAGTGAAAATAACCACACTTTATTGATACCCTTCAAAGTAGACTCTCTAGAATAAATAAATAGTTGTATTCTACCCTCTTAGAAAAAGATATGAGTGTTTCCAAAGAAGAAGAGCTTCATGGCATCTGGCAGTCTAACGTGTGCCTAAGTGATTAGACCACCATGGGGGTCCTCCAGTGCACTGGGATGTTGTTGTTTATCTACTATTGAGGTGGTGTCCGGGAGTTTTTGCTTTGTTTTTGTACAGTTCACAAATACCCAAAATAGACGAAATAATGAAGAAAATATGCTGAAAAGGGGTTGTACCTGCCATTAACATTAAGATTTGTTCACAAGAATATTTTCAATTTTTGCGCCAAAATCCTACATAGTGGGCCTTTAACATGTCAACTCACTATAGTGACCCTAGAGTAGTGGATGCGGAGGTTCAAAATAATATCAACAATACAAACAAGAGTTCCACGACCTCAAATCTCCATGAACAATTCTATTCATGCAAATGACTTACACATTTGCATAATATGTGCTTGGTCATAAACACCTTTATCTAACTTACACATGTTGCAATATTGACAGTCCTATAATTTTCCAATTAGATGAATTATGGTGTTTTGCATCAATTAAGCAAATAAGGAATTTATTTGCATAATTGGTATCTGTTGATGCTCCACTTTCCATAAACTACATACGTTGCGTGTATTGAAGTCTGATAATGGAAAACACTGCAAATATAGATTTTCCTCATTAGCTATGCAAATTAAGTCACAATTAGCATAATTTGCACTTCATTATGTATATCTCTATCTAAGCTACCTGCATACTACGTATCATATTGACAGTCCTATAATTTTCCAATTAGATGAGATCTGGTGTTGTGCATTAATTATGCAAATAAGGAATTTATTTGCATAATTGGTATCTGTTGATAATCCACTTTCCATAAACTGCATACATTACATGTATTTGAATCTGATAATGGAAAACACTGCAAATATAGATTTTCCTCATTAATTATGCAAATTAAGTCCTGATTAACATAATTTGTACTTCATTATGTACATCTCTGTCTAAGCTACCTGTATACTAAATATGTAAATCCATTGTTCCTTTGCTGAGTTATTCTCCTTAGAAGATTTTCAAGATAACGCCCCTGCAGTTCCAGAGCAAGCTGCTAGGGGGCCCAAACCAACACCACGTCTTTATTACACCACAAGCTATCTGCCACCAAAAAATCAAGACCATAGCATGTCCAGGTCAAGAGATACAAAAATGGAATTTCTGCTGCAGTACCAAGGTCACATACCAGGGGGCCCAAAATCGACCTTGAATGTCGGCTTCACAACACCTGCCCACATACCAAATATCATCGTAATCCATCAAGCGGTTCTTGAGTTATGCTGACTGGAGCGGTGCGGAAACACAAACAAACAAGAGTTCCGCGACCTCATATCTCCATGAACAATTCTATTTATGCAAATGACTTACACATTTACATAAAATATGCTTAATCATCGTAATAAATGCTTAATCATCAACACCTTTATATGACTTACACATGTTGTAATATTGACAGTCGTATAATTTCCCAATTGTATGAATTTCAGTGTTTTTGCATTAATTATGCAAATTAGGAATTTATTAGCATAATTGGTATCTGTTGATGCTCCACTTTCCATAAACTACATGTTACATGTATTTGAGTCTTATAATGGAAAACACTGCAAGTATAGATTTTCCTCATTAGCTATGCAAATTAAGTCCCAATTAGCATAATTTGCACTTAATTGTGTATATCTCTGTCTAAGCTACCTGCATACTAAATATCATGGAAATCCGTTGTTCCTTTGTTCAGTTATTCTCCTTAGAAGATTTTCACAAAAAACGCCCCTGCAGTTCCAGAGGAAGCTGCTAGGGGGCCCAAACCTACACCACTTCTTTATTACATCACAAGCTATCTGCCACCCAGAAATCAAGACCACAGCACGTCCAGGTCAAAAGATGCAAAAATTGAAGTTCTGCTGCAGTACCAAGGTCACATACCAGGGGGCCCAAAATCGACCCTGAATTTTGGCTTCCCAACAATCGCCCACATACCAAATATCATCGTAATCCATCGAGAGGCTCTTGAGTTATGCTGACTGGAGTGGTGCGGAAACACAAACAGACAAACACACAGACACACCCAAAACTATATCTCCATTTTTCAAGGAGATAAAAACAGTCAAAGTGTTTACATGTCTACTCACTATATGCTCGTTCTCATGTAAATGTAAACATTTTGTAACTTCCGTTACCGTTTAAAGTAAGACGTTTCTGACATTAAGATATGCCACATATAAGGTGCCAAACTGTCGTTTTTAAAAGTCATAAAAACGACAGTTTGGCATCTTATATGTGGAAAATCTTAATGTCAGAAACGTCTTACTTCAAACGATAACGGAAGTTTCAAAATGTGTACATTTAAATGAGAACGAGCGTATAGTGACCGTAGAGTAGTGGATGGGGAGGTTCAAAATAATATCAACAATACAAAAAACAATCATAGTATTTACATGTCTACTCACAATAGTGACCGTAGAGTAGTGGATGGGGACCTCCCTGGTGAGGTATACTGGGTACATCACCAGGATATGCACCATGTAGGCGCAGTACGTCAGGCGGCTCAGGGGCACCCAGGCGTCCCAGGAGAGGATGATGTCCACCACCCCTGTAGTGAACAAACTACACCCTAAGATATAGCCTGGAAACCATACCACCGGGGGCTCCCCGATATCTCTACGGCGCTAAGAGCGATCCCCGCCCGCCCAGACAGCTTAGCCCGCTCGGGGTGTGTTTATGGCCTTGGATTAGATTAGGTCGCGCTCTAGGGTGGCTCAAGTAGACAGGCTGCGAAATTCTATATGGCAGCTTAGTAGACAGAAACTAATCGAATAAAGCAGACTGGGCCCGATAGAACATCCCTAAGCCGACCCCTAGAGACTGGGACCAGGCTACCTAAGATAAGGAAAAGTCTTCAAGTGTCTTGGAGCATATTGCCTTTTTAAGTAGCTAGTACTATTGCAGCTCGCGTTTTCAGGAAAGCACACCGGGTCACCACTACTATTTAGATAAGCGTGTTGGGTTCTTTTGCGTGCAGATGTTTTAGGCTTATACCTCATACATGGGGCCGTAGGCTTTACGTCACCATCCGAAATGACGAAGGCAATCCCTTACTACATGTCCGAGCTGGATGTACTACTATAGGATCGAACTACGTCCAAGAATCCACGGAATTCGATCCAGATGGCCAAACAGCGGGATTAGTTAGTTAAGTTAAAGTTAAAATCCCCCCACAACATTATTGATGTATAGGGCGGTGCCCATCTCCGTTTCATAGCCCTGGGCCACACTGTGGTGCAATCACTGCAGCAGGGGGCTATAGCCGGCTAGTCCACTAGCAGTGAAGTGTGTTTAACTTCCATACTGTTTCAGAAGTATGTACCATTTTTATAAAGTCTTTGGTATGACTCAATGCGCCTCTTGTCCAGAGGTGTCCTACCTGGGGCTTGAACCCCAGTCCTTCTGGTCCAAGTAATTTGAACCAGATGTGGTGAGAGGCAGAAGGCGCAGACCACTACACCACAGGGACTGCGTTATGCGAATACGAAGGCAGAGGCATGACTGCCAACTATGTATTTAAACTGCGTAATTCAAGTTAATCATCATTATGTCTGTTTTCTTTCCTTGCGATTGAGCTCTATATCAATTGCTTTATAACTAACCTCCGTATCCATAATAACATGCGACAACCACCCAGCCAAGCGCCATGCCCCAGACGGTGCGACCGACAGTCATGTACAGCACGTTCTCGGATTCCGTCTGGAAGGTTGTCCCGTGGTACGCGCCGTACGGGGAATACAACACGGCCAGGGCAGAGTCAGCAGCGACGAGCCAGCCAACGGTCATCAGCATTCGCTGGGTCTGGTACAGAGATGTGTGAAATTAATTCAGTAAAACCTACTAAGCGTCCTGAGAACAGACCTGAGAAAAAAAAGAAATGGAAAACCTAAAAACTTCAAAGAAACTCAGTGACCTACGGCAGCTTGCAGGGAAAAAAAGACACAGTGGAAAGAAATGAAGAAAGGCTGAATGCAGCCAGAGGTGGTTTCTACAACTACCTGAGCTGCAGAATACAGTGGATCATTGTCATTCAAACAAGCTAACCAATAGTCATCAGCATTTGCAGGGTCTGGTACAGAGAAGTGTGAAATTAATGTATCAAAGCAGCCAGGAGCTTTGATACTCATAAACTTACTTCCATTCCAAACCTACTTCAAACTTACTTACAAACAAATTTACAAACACACTTACTTCAAACTTACTTATATTTAGAACTAATAAGCCTGTAGGCATTTGAGACTAGTCACATGTCATATCGTTCTCCATTGTTTAATATCCATCTTGTAAATGTTGATTGAAAAATAAAAGTGACCCTCAAGCAATAATTTTCGATAAACTTCACTATTGTTGTAATTAGATTATTTTGGACCTTTGTAGCCTCATAGGTCAAGACTACAAGCAACAGTTACGTCAATAATTGATGACACAAAAACGCCAGGAACGTCGTTGACATGTCTTCCTACAATGCTTCCAGACGCAACAGTAAAGTTGACTCACCGCACTTCTTGTCTGTTTCCTTCTCATCTTGACCAGCAGCCAGCCAACAGCAACTCCTACCAGGTACGGGCCGATCCGGCAGTAAGGTACGTAATAATAGTGGATTTGGTCCCTGAAAGATCATAAAGAATTTGAATGTAAAAATGAGGTATTTTTCTATGATACTTTCTAACGGCGATTTCAAAATGAACGCAAAAGTTAAACTACAGTTTCATTTGTTGAAATATGTCATATCACGGCGAAAGACTTTAAACTGAACTATGTACCGGTGTAAACAAGACAAACAAACACACCAGCTGATGTTAATACCTCTGTTTCCGTGGAGGTAACAATCTGATCACGTAGAATGTAACTTCGATCCATTCAGAACTACATGTAGATAGATTTAATTAAGAGCATCTAAGCTGAGAGAGAGAGAGGTTTAGTCCCTTGACCTCCGGGTCGTTGGGGGGACAAGGTAGCAAAGAAAATGGACAGATGTACATCGAAGCAGTCGTCATTAAAGGACTCTGATAGTTATTCTAAATGGATTCTAACTAAGTATTATCTGTCTTTTACGTAACGCTAAACGGTACTCCTTACCCGCTAAATGTAAAATGATAATGAAGACCGATGAGTGCGGTGCGGTGGTGATGAAGCTCGCCAGCAGGAGAACCAGCAACACGGCAAACCCGGATTTCTGCCATCTTTGAGGAAGCAAGTGTACCATGAGAAAACGGTTAAGATACGCTTAAAAAGTGAAGACATTATTGTGCCTCACATCATGCCTTTCTGACGGAATGCCTTCAATACCCAATACAGAACGATGCCGTACTTGCAGTTCCTATCTAAAGTTTTAAGATACTACTCGCAGATTAGTTTCAGTTTATCCATTTTACCAGGAATAGATATCGCCTAGGTGGCGCTTTTCAAAGATTCCTGGGGGTTCAACCCCTTGCGAAGTGAAAATGACAAATGATGATAGATAATACAGAAATAACGACGAAAAACATAACCATTCATCAAACAACAGAAATGATGATTAGCTGATAACTGAAATAACGATAATATAAAAAATCAGTTTGTGTAGCAGCGAATTATTGGAAATGATTATCTATTGGGAATAATCAAACTGTACACAACTTATAGCCTCTACCAGGCTCCACAGATCGCTGGAAAAATAGTAGAAATTTGCCAAATAGACAGATAACATGCCAGGTCGCAAAATGTACTCCCTGACCAGCTAACTGCTCTGGCATGTTATCTATCTATTTGGCAAATTTCTACTATCTTTCCAACGACCCGTGGAGCCTGGTAGAGGCTACACAACTTACGGCTATGTCTGTATATTTTCATATAGATTTGGAAAAAAAAACATGAGGTAGAACAATGCAACACACCTGTACATCATATAGACGAGAGGAACTCCGATAACGAAGAATTGCATATCATTGGCCAAGTACCAAGTCCAGCCCATACACTAAGGAAAGGAAAGTAAAGGAAAGTGATCTCCAACCAGTTTAGCTCAAATGAACTCAATGAACAGATGAGCTAATCTTCCACTGGTCGTGACAGGAAGACAGACGCTATGTACAGTATTTACAGGTTCATTGTACCGGGGAAATTCCCCAAGCTCTTTTCGACAAGCACAGTGAACAGTGGACCACGGCTTGACGTTCCGTCCTAAGGACTGCGACCCTTTCCGGTAGCGTGCATGTCGGATGAGCGACACAGCCGGGATCGAACCCGGGGCTTCTAGTCCCAGGGGCAAGATCGCTAACCACTGGACCACACACGCTACGGATCATAGATGCCGCTTTTAACGATTTTGCACATTCCCTTATTTCATGCCTTTCAACATGTTTTACGGTTTACATAATTATGCACATCGCTAACCACGACGAAATAATCGAATTGTTTAAAGATCTCAAAATACCCAAACTTTTACACATTCATGGACTAACAAAAGGCCACTTTCCCCTTAGAATCAGAGTTCAGATCAGTTCAGCTCATCCTCTGTGAGGTGACACCATTGACACCAAAATCACAGAACCCACAAATTCTAAAAAGGGGGGCTTTTCGTCTTCCACTGCTTCCAGAAAAAAGTCAAGTCCAGCTTGTTTAGATACAGCCACCACTAGTATCTATTCTAAGTATCTAAACAGTCTATTGTCACTCACAGTTCACTAGTTCACTGTCACTTTTACTCAGGTGTAAATGAGCCACACCCCGCGCACGTTAAAGAACCCACCACACCTTTCGAAAAACAGTAGGGGCATGCCCCGGTGTGCGTTGGTCCAAACCTTACAGTCTGGGCCGGGTTGACATCTTGAAAAGGTGATAGTCACCTGTTATGTCAATCCTTCCACAAATGTGGTAAATCTAAATAGATAAATAAACACGACTTGTATGTGTTCCTATGTTTATACTATACCTGACAGTGTAACTGCAATTAGCCTTCAGGCAGGAACTTTCATTAAAACAAAAACAGAAACATGCCTACCATCTTATCATTGTTAACCACGTTGTTGATATACAGTAGGTTTGTCCACCAGTTGTCCCCACAGTTTGGATCTAACGGAGCTGGAGGCCAGAAAGGACCAGAGAACATGTAGGGAAGCACCCACATCCACAGCACGAAGACGAACAGGTAGGTAGGTGTCAACCTGCCGATGGCAGAAAGAATGTAACTGTTAAACACATTTTATTTCAAGTTGCCCCTTCCACGATCAAGAAAGAAAGGCTCTATTTCAAGAGGTCTCCAAATTCCATTCAAATTTCTCCATGTTTACAGACCAAGATAAAACTACTCTCCTGCTAACATCACAAAACCCACACATTACAGAAAAAGTGGGATCATTCGGCTTCCACTGTCTCGGAAAAAGGAGTCAAACCAAAATAAGATAGAATTTAGCGTTAGTATTTAGACTAGAATAGTCACATGCTTTATTGTTACCAGTTTGTCCGTCGACGTCCATCCATGTTACATGAACTTGCAATTAGCTTACGGGCAAGAACTTGCAATAAACTTATTATCATGTTGATGGGGGACTCAACAGCAGAAGCAAGAATTCTGGTTGGGCAGGGTCTACTTTTCTGAATCCCCCAAAATAGCTATATGGCAACATGGCATTGGGGTAAATTACCCCCCCCCCGCCCCCCGTGGGATAAATTTCAACTGGGGCCTATGTTTAGAACTATGAATCGTATTAGGTTAATGTTGACAATATGTGCAATGTGCTTTACAACTTTAATGACATTGATCGAAAGAGCCACTGGACTCTCAGGAACTGTGTTATTTTCCGCCATGAAGGACAAATTGTACTGGAAAAACTTTATCGACTGTATCTCACCGGAGTGAATCCGGACGAACTATGATGATGATGATGATGATGCAATGTGCTGAACGACACTTGTTTGTCATCTTATGTAACCTTAGGCGGCAGCCTTAGCAACTTCATTCTACACTTGCTTTGGGTAAAGATTGACTTTTCTCTTTGGCAATCATCCCTTTGAAACCAATTGTAACAACGATGCTCCTCCAAAAGACTGAAGAACATGTACATGGCATGCAGGCTTTACGTAACTGAGGCGACTCGTGTTTATATTCCAAGAACGTTAACTTAACTATTCATCTGATTGTACACGTTTCGCAATAGTCTTTAGAATTGATATTCTCACCTCCAATATCTGTGGAAGTACAACATCCCGTATGGAATAGCTTCTCCCTTCTCTTTGTTCTTTTCAATCTGCTTGAGTAGAAGGTATGACATCAGGAGCCCACTGGAAGACAAGTTTTCAAAACTGGTGAACCGTCTTTCCTTTATTCGAAGGAAAGCTCATCTGGTCCTGCCCAAGTCGAAATGACACGAAGCCGATGCCACGTGACCTGAACGGAAGTGTGACATCAGCAACCGAGACGGGGCTGATACCGATCAGGACACATGGAAGTGGTCGTCGTTTTTTTTCCTTGCTTGGGCCATGCTGATTCACCGCTGATTTGGTTATATGGTTGACATCCTCTTGGGACCACAAAACTGATGCGAGTATGCGTATGAAAACAACAGTTGGCCAAAAACAGTTGCCTTCATTGTTCAGAGTATGGTATACTAAAATATAGATTCCTTATTTTCATCGACGTCCTTCTAAAACTTCTTTTTGACTTTAGAATTGCCTTCGGCATGCTACGTATGACATTAGTATCCGTTTCGTGAAATATCTTTTTATATTCATATCATGTATTTTTTTCATTTTGCAGTTGCTTTATACGATTTGCAGTATGGCCGAATTTTTTTGTTATTCTTGGATACAGTTGATGCACGCGCGGATGTCATCCATGTAATCAAATTGATATAACCTAGGTAACGATTAAGCAAACAAAAAATAGAACTGTTACCTTACCTGAGGAAGAAGAAGGAGTCCACGGAGACGGTGGCGTTGAGGATGGCTTGGAATGTAAACTCTCGCATGATCTCAGCGGATTGCAGCAAGTTGTCTGGAAGAGCAGATTATGATAATAAGTTATAGGTTGATAAAATATGTGTTATAATTCATACTTCATAATGAAAGTAACAGGCATCTATATGCACGCGGGCACACAGAGAGAGGGAGAGAGAGAGAGAGAGAGAGAGAGAGAGAGAGAGAGAGATAGAGAGAGAGAGCTTGTAAGTGTGCAATTAAGGGTTAATGACCCGCCCCGAGGGGTATATGGTGTCATAACGCCTGGCCATGTGCTATAACCACCGAATAAAACCACGAAGCGAAGCGAACGAGGTGGTTTTATGAGGTGGTTATAGCACATGACCAGGCGTTATGACACCATATACACCGAGGAAGAGGCGGGTCATTAACGTTATTATCATATAGCTTATCCAAACTGACGCATATAAGAGTAGACAATTTCTGTTTGACGCATAGATCCCTTATACTTTTTAGAATGCATTTCAGAATTCACATGTCCTTTTTTAACAGAAGATGATGAAGAATATGTACAACTGTTGTCTGATTTATTTATTTCAACCACACAGGATAGGAGGGTCGGTTTCAGGTCAGTCAGAAAATGTTATCATTGAAGAATCTCCCTGCAACATGACCTCAGGTAACCTGAATAGAACACAGGTTCTTTGGCCAACAGGATATGGAACGCGCGGAACCTTAGACAGAACGTGGTTTCTTTGGCCAACAGCAAATGGAACACGCGGAACATTTTTGGGAATTTTAAATTTGTTTTCCCCTTTTTCATGTATTCTAAGGAAATTTTTAGGAATTCTAAGACAATAAAGATTTTTTTAAACAAGGTTAAGAAAAAGATTCATCAAATAGATACCACCTCTACAAAATGCAACGGTTATAAAAAAATTTTAAACAAGGTTAAGAAAAAGATTCATCAAAAAGATACCCCCTCTACAAAATGGAACGGTTGTGTTCTGACATGACGTCAATAAGTGGTGTGTTATGGCGTGATAACAGACCACTTATTGCGAGCAATGGAGGCCTCTGATTGGTCGACGCCATATACCTATGTGATAATATGTAATAACCACCCAATCGTTGCATTATAATAAGGCCGAGGCTATTTCCAGGATGTTCCTATCAATAAGACGTTTTCTTCCACTATGGACAGGGCTTTAATAAAATCCGAAACTCATTGACACTGTTATAGATAGGGTGTTCCTCTCAATAAGACGTCTTTGGCACTATTAACAGGATGCTACTGTGAATAATAATCTTTTGGCACTGTATGTATACGTAATAATGAATGAAGACCTTTATTGCACATTTCTGCCACAAAGTACAGGTCACAACAAAACAAAACAACAAGTACAGTTAATGGATACAAAAAGAATATGACTATCATTAGATAAATTCTACTTCTCCTCGCTTTTCAGTTATAGTAGATATAAAAGAACAGACGTGTTTTTCAATGGGAGGTTTGTCTAGTCGCATTAGGAATATGAATTTTTGTACAGTGCTTAAATGTGTGAAGTAGGGAAATAAGTTTTCTACAAGCTTATACAGTTCATTTCTTTCTTTGGTATATAAACCACATTCTACCACAAAATGACATTCGTTTTCTATTCTATTCAAATTACAATGTTTACATAATCGTTGTTCTAGAGGAGTGCGGGTATGTCTTCCCGTTTCAATATGTAGTTTGTGGCAGCTGATTCTTAGTCTTGTGACTGTATTCCTGACCCTCATATTTGCATTACTTAGATATTTTTCTTCATTATAAGTTGTTTTGAATAATCTATATGATCTTAACTTATTTTTGGCAGCCCCACCTTTGTTGCCGTTATGTATTTCTTTTAGAAACGTTTGGAAGTAAATGTCTTTTATCCGCTGGCCAATGGAACTAACAATTTGTAACGTATTTGTATTATATGAAATTGGAAGATGCCATAAGAAAGCAAAACCGCTCTCCTATAAAGACTTACGTATTCCTGTCAGGTGAATGCCATTTGCCAATCACATCAATTCTAATGGCAAATGAAATATAGAATTAACCGAAGTAACTATTGAATAATTGCAATAAACATCCGGTGTACAAATAATGACAGTGGGGTCGTGTGGCGTAACGGCAGGGTGTTCGACTAAGAACCAAGAGGTCCCGAGTTCGAATCCCCCTGACGCCACCGATGTTGTGCCCTTGGGAAAAGTACTTAACACGACTTTCCTCACTTCGCTCAGGTGTATTAAAAATAAAAATGGGTACGTTGTTATCTGACCGTGGCACTGTTAATATAAGTTATAAAAAAAATTGAGTGCAGTGCCACGTCGTCCTTGTCTGTCAAAAACCGAAGTAAAAAATAATAATAATAATAATGACAGTGCATACCTGCTTTTAGCTCCATGCCGAAAGTTGCAAAATAGTAGGTGTGTCCCAGGATGACCCAGGTCATACTGATAACGCGGATACCGTGCAGACACGTGATGCTGTCGGGTGCCTGCTTGGTGCTGAGGAGCTTCCCGATGTTGGTGTAGAGGGAGAAGCACAGGAGGAGGCGGCCGGTGATACTTTCGGAAGAAGACATAGTTCAGGAAAAGCAGAACCTCGCTCAACTGGTATCACATTATGTTCTATAATGGAATTACTATTCATGGTGTTTGAGATCATTAATATCGCGCATTTTCACATTACGTATACCTGTTTGAAGGAAGCGAGACATGTGTATGCTTCATAGTAAACATGTATTCGACTTTGTTGTGTTCCGAGTACGTAGTTAGTTCAGTGGGAGAAAGTGTACCATAAAGCAAAATGTTCATTCATGAACATAATCTCAATGGAACAGATTAGACTATTTCAGCTTTGACGTCAACAGTTATGAAATTATGGCTGACTTTATTGCTTCTTAATGTGTAGAAATCTTAGTGCATAGAAAATGGGATTTTTGTTATAAAGTTTACCTTCTTTTGTTGCTGAAACTTGCTCACGTGGGATATTGTTTACCAGCGGTGTCTTCTCATCGGGTGTGACATGCCCTTGAGCTTCACTCGCCTTAAAAATGATATAACAAGCTGTCCTTATGTCATAATCTGGTGAAGCATTGTAATGATTAACAGTGGTAATCTATTTTACCATACTCGTTACAGTCAAGGAGTCAGAATGTGCTTATTTTGTGTGACTAGAACTGGGATATTTATCGGTACTATGCCACAAATGAAATATTTACGACAACTTAACCTGTAAAGATGTATGTGGCAGAGGGCGCCATTCTCGTATAGGGCTGTTTAGCCATAGCCGATGCTGCAGGGCTGATGTGAATTAGAATTTTGTAATTTTCAATAATGTCTGATGGATGCCACATAAATATTTACAATGACTCATAACTACGGGTGAAAATCTGAAGACGGGAGGCAGCTTGTGCTTAAAGGTTGCTGGAGTATCCTTTTTCCTACCTTCATTGCTTTTATTGCCATCAGTCTGGGTTGGTGAATGATGACGTCATAGATGGTACCAACTGCGAGGAGAAGGAGAATAACACAGCAGATACATCTGTAGAGAGAACGCAGGGACATGATATGTCGGCGTTTAGAAGTAGACGAAAACGTTATGTTATCAAACAAAAAAAAATCGCCAAAAATCGATATTTCAAAATATTCGAGTTGACACGCGTCATTCTTTAAGTATTATTATCATGTACATTCCTGCAAAGTTACATTGATGAACATCGAAGCACAACAAGCGTAACGGGTTATAACATGGTCGCTATGCCAAGGCAGTGGCCCTTACCATTAATTATAGGGGTGCAATTTCGATATTGCATTGACGATAAAAGTAGTTATGGTGTAACAAAGACATTGTGCAACACCACGCCGAACCAGGCAAACGATATGCCAAGTTACACACCAATGCGACAACGGGATCGTGAGTTATAGCTGCGAACGCGCAAACAAATGCATTCCCAATACTCCCAGAAGGAGGTATTCCTCCTTCCCGGAGTAATTAAGCCAAGGAGAGCGTTTTTTTCTAAAAAAGGGGCGTGGCATTATAAATCTGGATGACGTAATCTTTGAAACTTTGAAACTTTATTGAAAATACTACGTGGCAGACTTGCAATAATGACGTCATACTAATTAGCATAAATTATCACCTTGCTATAAGGTACTACCTGAAAAAAATTAAGGTTGAGGAAGGTTTATAAAGCTTAAGGAAGGGTTTTTTCAAAAACATCCCAAAATTCCCCAGCCACCCTTCAACAATAGAATCGATTCCAGTGCAAACAGAACAATAACCAATTAGAAACTTCATCAGACCTAAACACCACCAGACCTGCGTATTAGCACCTCCTGATTCTCAACTAACTCACCGGCGGGAACGAGCCAAACTATACTTGTAATTCTTCAAGTATCCTATTACGCCACTTCCGCCTTACGTGCTGCCACTACGCAATATTGACATTACCGAGGACTCACACCAAGACAAACAAACATACAACTGATTACAATACCTCCGTTTTTCACGGAGGTTAAAAGTTCAATTTGGCTCACATTGCAGCAATAGTGACGTTCTGGATCGGCGGGGATTCCTGTGAATAGGCTGACGTCACCTGCAATATTCCTTGTTGAACAAGAAAGCGCCAGTAGATACCTGAAACAATAAGACGAGTTGTCATAGTTTGGAATGATATATTCGAGCCACAAAACTATCTTTCAACCTATTTCAATTAACACATAAAGGCATTGAGTTCATTATGTTATACTGTTCAAGTCTGGAATCATGTTATGCCTAGAAAAATGTTGTTATTCTGGTTACCCAACCGACCCTAACAAAGTGCATATACAATGACTATTTTTCATACTTTCACTGTTGTTCTAGGGGGTGTCCTGTGGTGTAGTGGTCTGCGCTTCTGTCTCACCACATCTGGTTCAAATTACTTGGACCAGAAGGACTGGGGTTCAAGCCCCAGGTAGGACACCTCTGGACAAGAGGCGCATTGAGTCATACCAAAGACTTTATAAAAATGGTACATACATCTGAAACAATATGGAAGTTAAACACACTTCACTGCCAGTGGAATAGCCCCATGCTACAGTGATTGCACCACAGTGTGGCCCAGGGCTATGAAACGGAGATGGGCACCACACCATCAATTATGGTGTGGGAGTATTTTAACTTAACTGTTGTTCTAAAGTAGGTGCATTGATCGCTGTACATTGATCGCTGGACTACTTACTTCCGTCTAGTCTCTGAATGACGTCGTGTTGGCTGCAGGAGCTGGGCACGCAGACGCCCAGGATCAAGTTTAGTGTGGAGCCGGGCAAGGAAGGGATCCCCGGCCACCCCTACAGAAAACAAGAAAGCTTTTTAAAAAAGCTGGCCATGCGACCTCATTATGGGGTGGGTGAAATTGTTTGATGTTAGTTTGTGAAATGAGTACAAGTGCTGTGAGTCTGGTAAAGGCTGCACTGGTACAATATGGTTGTGTACAAGTAAACAGTTTGGCACAATGGTAATCGGCTGAGTTGAAGTAAAGCGTTTTATTCAGTTTTGTTTGATATGGAATAGACTGTTTTTAAAGTCAGGTTCATTCTGTGTTGCTTTAATTTGTATACTTCTTTGTAGAACTTATATGAACCGAGTTAGTTGCGGTTAGAAAAGTGTGTTTAATTTCATCGAAAGTGAATGAAATATAACCCTGTTTAATGGTAGTGGTTTTGCTGCAGCTGAAATAGAAGTGGAATCTTTTGTTCAACAAAAAGAGAACACTCACTATGGACGATTCGCTGCGCTGCCGCTGCCTGACAGGAAACCGGAAACGTGATGACGTCAGGAGTGAATCAAAGGGGGTAGAAACACGTTTTTTCGGTTTCCCGACATTCAGCGCAGTGAATCAGACATCTGATAAAGGTCGGCGAGATCGACTGAAAAATGGAAAGTTTATTGCAAATTCCTGCCCGTAGGCTAATTGCAAGTGCATGTACATGTACATGTAACACGGAGTGGACGGACAGACAATGATAAACAATAAAACATATGACTACTCTAGTCTAACTACTGACATTAATTTCTTTCTTATTGGGTTCGGCGTCTTTTTCCGAGACAGTGGAAGACGAATGATCCCACTGTTTCTGTAATACGTGGGTTTTGTGATGTTAAGAGGAGAGTAAACGTGGGGAAATTAGGATGGAAAATAATCATGGTGAGTGTTTTCTTTGTGTTCTACAAAATGTGTTATGACATGACGTCATTAAGTGGTGTGTTATGGCCTCATAACACACCACTTATTGTGGGCAATGTAGGCTTCTGATTGGTCGACGCCATCTGGCCATGTGATAATGATAGTAATAACAACATGAGATTGCATTAATACAAGTAATTCATAAGAGAAGATTTTGCTTAAATTGTCGAAAATCTAACATGCTAACACGCTACAAGAGCTTATATTTCTGCAAACCGCGAACATAAAACCACCGCGAACGTTTCTGCATTTACAGTACCCCTGTACTGACCTCTAGCTCTGTCAGCTGTTTGGATTTCTGCTCTCGGGGTACAGGGACCAGTGTAGCCAGGTAGAACTTCCCATAGAAGGTGATGTTGAAGCCTTTCCTCGTGATGTTCACGCACTGTGAGTACCTACCGACCCAGGGCAGGTTTCCAGTCAAGATGCCACTTGGCGGTTTTCCACCCGAGTCAAACACTGTTAGAGGGAGAGAGAGAAAATGTGTGTGTGAGAGAAAGAGCGGGGAGTCAGCGAGAGAGGGGGGAGACGGAGATAGAGGAAAGAGAGAAGTAGTGTTGCACTATACGCTAGCGACTACAGATGCCTACATACTAGAAACTGTTATATTTAGACCTTATAGTTGCGTCAAAACAAATTGATATACTCTTGTTTTTAGCGGAGTTGCTGTTAGACATATTCTTAAATATTAGGGCAGACGACTAATAAGTTATACGAAAGCCCTTGTATTTTTTTTCATGACAATCTACGGTATAACAATGGTGAGGGTACCCTTGGTACACGTAGCTATGACATGACGCAATGACCTTAAATGACTCATGAACTATATATAATGGTACGTAACCAAAGGTACAAAGAACATGCCTGTTTATATGCGGGTTTGTTCCAGTCACCTCAAAAGGTGTGATCGTGTGAAGGATTTCAACTCAGATTACTTTCCGACATTCTAGTAATTCTGAATACACGGGAGTTTTGCACTTTGTTTTCTTCCAAGCTACCTTTGGTTCGCCCAGCATTTAAAGCTCCAAGTGATCATGAAGTAAAATCGTTAAAAGCATTTTACTGCTACCGTATTGGGCAAATACTGGCGCTACAACCAGTCTCTACCAACCAGGATTTCATTTGTAGGCTCCGTTGAGGGCAAAATGTGATCCTCAACGTGGACTGACTCTACTGGCTAATTTTTAATTTTTTCTGCCGAATCCTATAATCCATACGCCCGTAGGAGGGCATGGTGGAGGCTACGCTACAACTGCCATGCACTAACTTTTGAAATTTCATAAGCTCGCGTTTCAGAGAACCAGCAATACGGTCTATGAGCAAAACGTAGCCGATCGATTAAGAGTTATTACTTACTCTGCAGGGCGTAGATCTTTCCTTGGAGTAGGTCTGCGTCGTACTGAGCAACATCCTTCTGACACTGTTGGCTGATGTTACCGGTCGGTAGGGCGGGAATGGAGACATCTGTCCAGTTCACTGCGCTAAAACCGTAGATGGTGTCGGCAAGATTCTTCTGGAGAAGTCCCTGAGATCTGAATAAAGACGCTAGCACGTTAAACTGTACTGCAGCGTCGGGCACACCTTGGTTCCATATTGTTTGCGACCTAGCCAAGCTAACTACAGCCCAGTAGAGCCAACTATACAATGATAACTTCATTTTCCTGAAGACAAGAACAGCGTTTCCTTGGCCACCACTACTTCAGGAGTAATACAAACGAGTCTGTTCAGTATAACGCTGTTATGGCTGGAACAACGATTTTGTATCACGTTAGTCAAACAAAAAGGTGACATAACCTCGCTTGACTTTGGTGGACAGCAAACAATCCAAGGTAGAAAAACAACCTCGTGTAACGTATTCAAATATGCACGTGGACCTTGGAGTCAACCTTTGAGTCAACGCAGCACACAATGACGAACTTTGGTGTAGTCTTGAGTCCTCTATTTTTAAAACAACTGATTGTGAGTTACATTTGGATACATTCCGAAAATATTGGAAATCATTGAAAAAAATAACCCCTTGTGTTGAGAAAACCATTATATAGCATTTTGTAATAATTAGTATAACTTATAAACTATATACAGTATTTTTTATGTGCATGTACTCAGAATATTGCTATAGCTCGTTATGCTGTCCATGTCAAAATTCAATTGTAAAGTCTTTTCCATGTCAGCAGGGCTAGCCCTTTGTAACAACAACATACTAGTAGGACAGCCCTGGCTGTGTGTGTTGAACAGCCAATTCAATAAAAATACAGTAGAAGCCACTTAATTGCACTTCGGATTAACGCACATTCCATTTAACTTCATCGAATCCCAGTTCCCATTCACTGCATTGTTAGTGGCTCCGCATATCTACACGGCGCATTGTCACAAATGCCGGATAATTGCCCAAAATACGCTGACAAAAGGGATGTGCAGTTAAGCGGACTCTACTATATGAAATGTAGGACTTATCAAACTGCCAACGTCAACAGGTGGAGTTGACAGAGCGAAGTCTTGCCAAGCCTATCGACCATCACATCATGTGTGCAAATGATGTGGTTTAGCGGCTATTGACACAACCGGTAGTTTGAACGCTATTTGACCGGTCATTTAAACAACATCACGTGTCATTTTATCGACTTGATGAGGACACAGGCTTGAATGACGCAAGAGACCTTTGGTTGGCATTATCCTTTGTTTTCGAAGAGGTTGGACATGGCGGTACTTCAACAAGTAACGCTTTTGTGGTTAGAACAACGATTTTGTCTCACGTTAGTCAACCAAACAAGTGACATAACCTCGTAGCCTCCGTTGCAGGCTCTGAAGCGGCTTTTTGGGGGGCTAAATAATACACTTTTTGCAGCCACCCCGTAACTATCAGCCACCCCGTAACTATCAGCCATCCTGTAACTATCAACTATCCAGGCGGCTGATAGTTACAGGATGGCTGATAGTTACGAGGTGGCTGCAAAAAGTGTATTATTTAGCCCCCCAAAAAGCCGCTTCAGAGCCTGCAACGGAGGCTAATAACCTCGCTTGACTTTGGTGGACAGCAAACAATCCAATAGAAAAACGACTTTGTGTGACGTATTCAAATACGCACGTGGACCTTGGAGTCAATCAAGGAGGTTAACCGTTATATATAACCTCCTTGAGTCAATGCAGCACCCAATGACGAACTTTGGTGTAGTCATGAGTCCTCTATTTTTAAAACAACTGACTGTGAGTTTCATTCTGAAACTATCGAAATCATTGGGAAAAAAATAACCCCTTGTGTTGATAAAACCATTATATAGTATTTTGTAATGTTTAGTATGACTTATCACACTGCCCACGTCAGCAGGTTAAAATGGAGTTGACAGGGCGAAGTCTGTTGTGGTTCATAATTCCAGTGGCTATTGACAGAACCAGTCGTTTGAAAGGTATCTGACCGGTCATTTAAACAACATCACGTGTCATCTAGTCCACCTGATAAGGATACGTGCCACAGGCTTGAATGGCGCAATCATGTTTACACTGGAAAATAGACCTTTGGTTGACATTATTTTTTGTTTTCGAAAAGGTCGGAAATGGCGGTGGGCCAATGATGGCGCCTAAGTAAACGTTTTATTAGTATACTTTTGACAATATATTGACAATATAAAAAGTGCACTGAAGTCCAAAAAGTGTCTTCTGACTTTCCCACAGATCATACATGTACAGTCTGTACTACAACTTAGCTTAACCTGAATTTCTGTTCCAAGACAATGTCGACTGAGTAATAAAATGTATATGGTTATACATGTATCTATAAGAAATTAGAACTTCAACAGCCTACACCAACATTTAGGTGATGTGGCCTGATTTTACTACCACGAATACGGAGGTAATATTTTCGGTCTGTCTGTCTGTTTGTTTGTGCTTGTGTGTGTAGTAGTAGAAGTACTTTGTAGAGTGATAGGAATAATGGTGCAACTGGCAGGATGAGAAGGTTGCTTTCGCCTGGTTAAAAAATTGGGCCCCAGGCTAACAGGAAAATGCATTACTTACTAGACAAAACAACTTGGAAAATGAAGACAACAAGAAATTCACAAAAAACTCTAAACATTTCAGGGAGATATGAGATCTTCCCTTTCGTATTCTGCTATGCAACTGATGAAACTGACAATGTTTAAAACAAACAAGTGCTTTATTCATCGAGCCTTCAAATGTGAGAAGTTTTGATCTAGTAAGACACTTTCATAGACAACAGTTATTCTTGTTAGAGTGAAAAACTTAAGGTCATGTAGTTGGCGACTATTGAAGATGTGAAGACAAATAATATCATATTACATAGTATATAAGGAATCTGAGACATTTATCATCCAAACACCATAGTACCACAAGGCAGCTAGTTTTCAAAATACTTCTGATAATTTTTCTCCATTGTCCAATAATTACACTCCATATCTTTATTAACACCGAACACTAAAGGTACATGGTCAGGAATTATCTACAAAGACCACCAATGAGAATTCAATCGTTGCATAGAGACTTGGACGTCAGACTGCTTCTCTTGTGGTGTTTAGCCCATGGAAGGAAGTCCTTCTGTAAAATAAAGGAGTGTTTGGGAGAAACATTGGCTCTGGTTTAAGTTTTTGCAGATGATATATACATTTTCTTTCACTTCTTGAAAGTGAGTGAGTTCTTATTGCCACCTACATTTTGAAACAATACAAAGATATATCAGGATTATACTATTTCCCACTATTTAGGTGAATCCACATTTTATTAGCTACGCATTATATTATATCCAATGTACTGATAAGTGTTTTGAAATCAATCCTTCAATTGGCTTTCTACTGACGTGTATTATCTTAAGTTTTATACTGCATGATTGACCACCTGGCAATGGCAACCGCTTTTTCTCGATCCTAAAAATGTTCCCCTAAAAATGTTTCCCATAGGCACAAGCATTAAGGGCTCTGCCCAAGGCGACAACTTGTCCAATGTAACCGCTTTTCCTTAAGCTTGGTCCCCTGGGTGGTCGCCTTGGGCAGGTTTGACTGTAACTGTCAACATTTCAAAAAGAGTGATGTGACGTAAACTGACCAATGAGAACGTCCCGTCGGGGCCGCAGTATGCCCTGTCCGGAGGGGGGTTTGGTGGAGATGAGTTTCGCTGCGGGGGCCTTGCCTCCTCGGGGGCTGCCCAGACTACGGTTATCGTGCTCTGCGGCTGTCAGGATAGGTAAGAACCGTTAAGGAACATACATGAACGTCAGGATATATATACTTGAAAAACTCAGCCTTAAGCAATGTCCAACATTTTAGACTGAATCAAAGTCAGGATTAGTAAGATCTGTTAAAGATACATGAATGTACAGGATATACTCATTTGAAAAAGTCAGCCAGTGTCTAAATGGAATCAAAATTAGGATAGGTTATAAGAACCGTCAAGGAACTGAAAACGGATAAAAATTATGAATTTGTTAGAAATAGTCAGTCTCAAACAATGTCTAACATTTTAAAAGGAATCAAAACTTGTATAACTGTCAGTGAGTAGCCACAAAAAAACTATTCCATCATGACATTGTGCTTGCTTGCTTGCTAATGCTTGCTTATGTCGAGACCTTCCAGTCATGAGTCTACATGGCAGCCCAAGTGTTTTGGTCCTTCATTGCTTGGAGCATACTATATCCACTTCAAGTCCAGTGTCTTTTTTTAGAGTGTCTATAAATGTTGCTGCAGGTCTACCTGGCCTCCTTTTCCCATGCTTGGGAATCCAGAGTACCAGGTTAGCTACTTCTAGTATACATGTAAACATTCATCATGTATCGAGTGTGAACCATGATTGTAGATTTGCGGAAAAGGATATTTGCAGTGACAGGGAGGTACAGCAGGTCGGTTTCCGTGGTGATCTCGATGTGATGCGCGATCCGGCCAACGCCCTTCTCGCCCTCGGCTCCGACAGCGATGGCGTAGATTTCGAGGTTCAGGTCCGCCTTCATGCCAGCCGCGATCTGGGGAAAAACAGCATTTTTCATCAATTCTGAACTGAAAACAGCATTTTTCATCAAATCTGAACCGTCTTTAGGCTACCTAATAAAGCATACATTGTGTATCATTCACAGAATATGATCATGGATTTGTCAATTCTCATGGTTTCGCTGCCACTTTGAATTAGTTTAAAAAAACACATGTAATTGAGGCCTTCTCAAGAATGACCTAGACATCGGGATATCTGAAGTGTACAGTCCATATGCAGGAACTGTTCGAACTGTGAAAATTGCAAATAGGGCCACTCCTGCCAAAAAACATAAATGCCAGTACTCCAGTCTGCATTTTATTAAAGGAGGCTAACTAATGCTGCATTAAGTATTCTAAGATTTCTTTCAATTTACCTTCTATCTTAAGGTGGTGGTCTTGGGGCATCCTTCAGAATTATAAGTGCTGATGTTACACAGCCCTGTTTTCAGATTCATGTGGTGTTTTCTTGAGAGTAACCAAGTTCTTCTGACAAACTTTAGCACATGGTAATCTTTAAAAGGATTTTAAAGCCTTGGACAGTGTTTTACCATAACTGTTTACTTACTGGTCCAGGGTTGTAGAGGACACGGAGTCCTGTGGAGGGCGGGGGCTGTTTGACCTTGAACCGGCAGCTGTCCACGCCCACGTTCTTCAGCTGTACCGGGTACACGTAGGTGTTGCCCTCCCGCAGCACTCCAAAGTCAACATCCTGTAGAGGGGGGGAAGATTTTTATAAAAATGAGTTCTTCTTCTTCTTCCGGTAATGTCCATCGGCCGAAAATCGGCCATCACTGGCATGTCACGGGTCAAAGGTCAGGTTCTAAACAGGACTGGACACCCTCGAGACGAAAGTGGCCAGGGACGGGGACTGGACGGTGGCTTCAGGCAGTGCATTCCAGTCGCGGACAGTGCGAGGGAAAAAAGACTAGAGCCTGTAGTCTGTGCGGCAGTTGATGTGCTGGAACTGTTGACTGTGACCTCTCCGTCTTCTCCTGTTGCTGTCAGCCAGGGGCTTCAGGATGTCGCATCTCACGTGTGCTAGATCATGATGGATCTTAGTGAGCATAGTGAGTCTGATGGAGCGGCGACGGTCTTGAAGAGGAGCTGTTGCATAGTATGTAATGTACCACAAAAACTTTTAAAATTGATCTATTTGACCATGCCCAACACAAAGTACAAGACTAGACTGTATAGTTAGGTAAATCTAATATAAAAAAAAGGATATTGTTCAGTAATCTGTAAATCCTTACTATTAAACATTTGGGAGTGTTTCATTTTTGCGGTGACCTCCCAGCCGCAAAATCATGACGCACCAAATACATGTGCATGGGTGTCCAATGTATTACAGTCCTTCAGAATCGTGACGGTTTTACTCACAAATTTGAAACACCCCCAAAACCTCCTTTTCCAGCTTGAGTCCCCGCAAAATAACAGTGTCAACGTTGACATATTATCCACAATGCAACTCGCTGCACCTGCGCAGTTAGAACTATGAATAGGCTTACTGACAGGTGTTATACAAAATGACACATGCAAATTGTGTGCGGAAGGGCTTATCAGTCAAGACTAGATGTCTGGACTAGTTTAAATCATCCATAGAAAGACACATAAGGACACACAGAAGACAAGTGACGTCGTTGTCTGAAGAACAACGGACTCCCTTAACCTTCTCCCTGCTGCCTAACTTTATATAACCAATAGGGAATTGGGTGCCAAACGGCTAAACAGCTACTTCAGTATGCTATAGGTTAAGCAAGTAAGCAAGCACAAAATTAAACTAGTTTAACATTATACGTACATCTGGAACTGCCATGAGTCCCCGCAGGGCTCCCATCTGCCTCATTGGAGGAAGCTCCGGCCACGGACGATGTCTGAACCTTCCTGCGTACAGGCTCCTCAACCAGAGAAAACTGGAGAGAAAGAAAGAAAATACATCAAGTCAAGTCAAAGCCTTTATTTATCTTTGAAAGTGCTTGTTTGGCCACATGGCCACTTTTCAAGAAGGTCAACTGACTATAATCATTATTGTTATTATTATTACTATACTATTATCAGTTTACATTGTATATCACATCAACATTACATAAAGGCTATATCCAGATTCTAGTGCCCTCTGCCAAGGGAATTGATTTTCATGTCTTTCACCTGCACAGGTTCAGATTATTTAATCAATTAGCTTGTAAACAAAAGATTTGTAGCTTTAAATAGGGATGAATGGATTCTTATAATTCATTTGCCTTTGCCTATAGATTTACTTCTTTGTATTGTATAAAATACCAAGTTTTGGGTCCCCTGGTAACTTTCCTTCAAACTGCATAATAAATTATCTGATATTTATGTAACTATGTAATTCCATGGACTCTGAGGAAGGTTATTAAATATGACATGTCATGATCATGTAGTTTATATTACAGACAACAGAATTATGGGTAACCAAAGGGTGGGGGGGCAAGCTACACATTGCCATGACAATGAGTATGGGGATCAATTGCGTGTTGTGTCCGGTCTGAGAAAACGATAAAGAACAGGTGATTTCTGTACCTTTTCATTCGGTAAGGACCCGGGTTTTCCTCCATCCAGAGCGCGCGGCAGCCGGACCGTCTCCCTGCGCGGCTGGTTGTTGACGTCCAGCAGAGGGCTTCGTGTCGTGACCAGCTCTCCGTCAGCCGACGACAGCTGGTTCGACCGCGAGGTAAACTGACCAGAATTCTCCAAGTTCTCTGTGAACAGGAAAAAAAAGGGTAAAGATATGGTTGAATCTCTGGCAATTGTTGCATTTGGTGACATTGTGAAATCAACAAAATATGGCCAAAGCTAAGCTGTGGATTGACTGCATGTGACTGGCAAAAGCAAATGCACACCAAGAAGGCACACAGCATAAATGTTTCAAGAGTTAATCACGCAGTTAATAGAGCAGTTGGGTTAATTGTGCACACAAAAGAAGACACAGCACTTCAAATATCATGCATATTACAATGTTTCTACAATTAGGCACTTGTTAGATTTACAGAGCAGCAGGGTTCTTTGTGCACACCAAAAAGGCACAGCACATCAAATGGGGAGTTTCTACAGTTAAGCAGGTGTTAGCCTTACGTAACAGCGGGGTTATTAGTGCACACCAAGAAGACACAGCACATCAACAAATATTAGACGAGTTTCGACAGTTAAGCACATGTTAGGCCACACCAATATAATTTCTTGGTTAACAGATTTTTTATTTATTTTAGCACGACATCATTAAAACAGAAAGCTGGGGTGAAAACTTGTACCTGACCATGTTCACTCCCTGAAACTGTGTGCACCAAAGTACAAACTTTCCTCAGTCTGAGATTCTGTTTTCATGTTGATTTTCCAATCTAGCATTTTTTCAAAAATTCCGTTAACCAAGAAATCAAATTGGTGTGGCCTTAGCATTACGAAATTGCGGGGTTAATCGTGCACACCAAGAAGGCACAGCACTTCAACAAACATCATTATGTTAGGCACGTGTTAGATTTACAGAGCAGCTGGGTTATTAGTGCACACCTTTCCCACCTGGCGCGGGTTCCGGGTGTTTGGGGATGGTGGTGGGGCGGAGGGACAGGGAGGCGGAGGGGGTCTCGGAGGGGACGCTCCCCTGGGAGGTGGAGTCTTGGGTGGGTGTGGGGTTCCCTGTGAAGCAAATTCCAGAATGGTTAACTGAATGTACAAAGGACGTGTAATATGTTGTGTATTCTATAACAATTGTATAGAAAGACAACTTATAGTACAGTATGACATTTTTTCATTTAAAATCTTCCATGATCCATGAAGCCACGCCATTTCCCAAAGTCAAACAGAGTTTTAGAAAATGACGAACAATGAAAAAAAAGAGGGAAAGGGGATTAGAATTTTTCTCCTGACACCCCCAAACTTTCTAGACGAATAAGGCGATAAAATAATCAACTTGAAGTTGTTCTATGTGTACTGCTTTTTTTTTGGTATCAAATGGCTTACTCAGTGTTTGAATAGTTTACATGCAATTATTGAAAAAAATGCTTAATTATGTATATTAACAAAATAGAGAGATATGCTGGACACTTTTTGATGACTGGTTAATTGATTTGACAGAGATTTTTTGTCTACAATTATGGAAGAAATTGGAAATTTCATTCAACAGTTTAACTGCCAAACGAATGCTGTAGTTATACACTCTGTGTATAACTACAGCATTCATTTCATCAACTTGAAGTGTTATCAATATGATTATACTGTACCTGGTTGGGATGGGAGGGTGACACCAGCTGCATGTGGGGTGGGGTTCTTAGGCCTGAGGGGGGTGGGGGTCCCGGTACCACTGGCATGAGCTGGGGTGGGGTTCGTTGGTCGGAGGTTTGGGGTAGTGGAGGTGATTCTCAAACCTGTTAAACGGAAGAAATAAGAATGATCATTTGTACATTTTCATCATCAGAATAATACTGTGGTAGTGCAAAATCTTTTAATCAATTGTAAACAGGTTAAATGATAAAGTAATAGACCTATATATTGTGTTCCCATACAGCCTTACATAGGGTGCTTATTTTCTTGGTTGTTGGGCATTTTAAAGTAGAAAATTTAGCAAGCAGTCAAGATGAAAACAGAAGACATTGTGTGGTCACTCCCTGAAACGTGTGTACTTCCGTACAGCCCTCAGACTCTGTTTTTAAGTTATCATAATTTCAATTTATAAGTAGTTTCTGAAACCCGAGACCCAACAAGCAAAACGGATGTTGTCTTTCTTTACATCTGAAAATGCTTTCAGGTCCAAGTTTAAGTAAAACAAGATTTTTCACACATTCTTTCATGCATGCCCCTAATGCAACATCTGTGACTTACCAAGCGATGGTGAGTCCTCAGTTGTTATGGGTGTGTTTTCTCCGGGAGAAGGTGGAAAAGGTCGTGGAAAAGGTCTCGGTAAAAGAAAAGAAGGGAGGTGTGAATTCCCAATTCCATTTTTAAGGAGATTGCATAGCAAAAGGCTACAATTTTGCTGTCCAAAATTAAATAGATTGTAGCAAATATCTAATCAACTCAACTTCAGATCTTATAATGTCGCAATTCTAAGTGTCACTTTGCGTATTGTCTGTTACCTTCCTAACCGAAGTTAGGTACCCATTTATACCTGGGTGGAGTGAGCGAGGCAATTTGTGTAAAATGCCTTTCACAAGGGCACAATATTGGACAGGTGGCATGTCAGAGGATTGGAACCCCTTGGCTCCTGGGCCTAACACCCTAACCGTTTCGCCAACATGACGCCACTAAGATAGGTTGCAATGCTAAAGATTCAGAAATAGACAGCTAACCTTGCACCCTGACTAGATGCCCGCTGGAGCCCTGGGGACTCTCCCCCACACTGATGGGGCTGTCTGGGTTACTGCGGATGACCTGTGACCCATCGCGCCGAGGATCGTGTGCGAGCTCCCTCGTAAGAGCATCCATGTCTGGAGCCTAAAGAAGACAATAAATTCTCAAAGATCAGATTAAGACACTTACTTTCATCAACATCATTATCATAATTCTTACTCTAACGAGTTGAAGCATAATACAAAATTCAGCTTCCAGTTTTCTCTTTTGTACATCATTTCAATCAGGTTGTTTCCGCTTTGACAAGTTTCAGACTACAAAAGGATCTTTAATCTTATTGGCAATCCATCAAGATCGTTGGAGAAAGGGTACATACATTTTTCTTCATTTAACATTTAAGCCCTGCAGATTTGTCTGCAACCTGATATAAATTGTGCTTGCACGCGTTAATTGGGAGAATACCAGCTTCTGGAGTTACTGCATCAAAATTATACAAGATCTAGACAAAAGAATTGATCAGAATTTGATCCTTATTCGTGACCCCTCCACTCGACCTTGTTAAAAAGCGGCCTTGTGGCAGAACAAGCATTCAAGGCGAAACAAAGAACAATAAAGGCTTTGACTCAAATTGTAAAATCTGATACCTGGCTCATGAGGAAGTGCTTCCCCATCTCACTTTTGAAGTAAGGCGGCACGTCCTTGTTCTTTAAGGCGTTCCTTCCTTCCTGCTCCTCTGCAAGCTCTCGTCTGGTGAAGGATGATTAAAAAATCATAATATTGTCATACATTTAGTGAGTCAAACGTAAAAACAAATGAAAATTCTCCACTGAAAAGATACAAAATCCATACAAAGAAACAGAAATTCTAAATAAGAATCACCCAACCTGTTGCTCATGCATGAGTATTCCAAGTAATGCTGAGATGAATCAGTTGCACTAGTCCAAAATCATTTTGATGTAATTTCTATAATTCAATTTGAAGATTATTGTACAAAAAAATGTAGTAACTGTTTATGATATGAATGAGTTCAGATTTTAAAGACATACCTGTCCCTGTCCCAGTCGTCCTGTGTGCGTTTGTTCCTGGGTGTAGGAGGGGGTTCAGGTGGGGGCACTTCAACTGCCTTCTCGTATGCAGAAGTAACATCACCTGAGGATATAGAAAGGTATGTCATTATTTAGTCTACATACATATCAATTCAAGCTTAATACAAAAAAAAATTTTTTTCATCCAAAAACGAATCAAGAATTACAGTACTATGGAATCCTATAGTATCATGTAATATGGAATCCTATAGTAGCATGTGCTATAGAATCCTATAGTATCATGTACTATGGAATCCTATAGTAGCATGTGGTATGGAATCCTATAGTATCATGTACTATGGAATCCTATAGTAGCATGTGGTATAGAATCCTATAGTATCATGTACTATGGAATCCTATAGTAGCATGTGGTATGGAATCCTATAGTAGCATGTGGTATAGAATCCTATAGTATCATGTACTATGGAATCCTATAGTAGCATGTGGTATGGAATCCTATAGTATCATGTACTATGGAATCCTATAGTAGCATGTGGTATGGAATCCTATAGTAGCATGTGGTATGGAATCCTATTGTAGCATGTGGTATGGAATCCTATAGTAGCATGTGGTATACAAACCTATAGTATCATGTACTATGGAATCCTATAGTAGCATGTGGTATGGAATCCTATAGTAGCATGTGGTATGGAATCCTATAGTAGCATGTAGTATGGAATCCTATAGTAGCATGTGGTATGGAATCCTATAGTAGCATGTACTATGGAATCCTATAGTAGCATGTGGTATGGAATCCTATTGTAGCATGTGGTATGGAATCCTATAGTAGCATGTGGTATAGAATCCTATAGTATCATGTACTATGGAATCCTATAGTAGCATGTGGTATGGAATCCTATAGTAGCATGTAGTAAGGAATCCTATAGTAGCATGCAGTATGGAATCCTATCTAGGTACAACTGTACAAACACATTACATACACTAGAGCTGTACATGTGTACCGGGTACGCTGTACCGATACGGTAAAGGGTACAATCAATTAGGTACGTACAGGTCCAAAATACCTGACCCTGATGTATAGGTACTGGACCTGACTCAGGGGATGGCCACTTTGACAGATAAAATTACTATGAAATTACCGTGGCAGTGCTCTAAAGCAACTCTAAAGAATGTGGAAAACACATTTGCAAGGCTGGAGTCTAATCTTCATCTGTGTTTTTATAAAAATAATACCTAGCACAATCAAATAATATGTTTTTACCAGTTCAAACATGCTTTTGACCTTATTGAAAATCAATCATTTTTCGAACAAGTAGTTTAGGTACAGGTTCAGGTCCGGACCTGTACCTAAACCTGTGTACCCGTACCTGTACCTGTACCTAAAATTTGTTTAGGTACACAGCTCTAACATACACACAATGTTATATAAAAAAACATACATACAGATACATGTAACTATACAGTTACTAGTACAAACATGTACTTACAAATTTATTTATTCATTGAACTTCTCCATACAAATGGATGGCATGACGAAACAGGTGTACTCCCGCAGGGGTCACCTTTTCAAGGCCGCCATGCCGAAATGCCCAAATGCATACAAACACACAATACACCTAGTAAAAATAACTGTTGTTTGGGTGTGTGTGTGTGTGTGTGTGTATGTGTGTGTGTGTGTGTGTGTGTGTGCGTGTGTGTGTGTATGTGTTTGTTTGTTTGCGTGCATTTGTAAGTATGTGTGACACATGATGATGTAAGTATGTACTAGCATATCTTTACTACTACTAGTATTATATATATATAGTGTTTCGCTGAAATGAGCTTATGAAGGTTGCTTACCTAGTGGGATGCTGAAGACCAGAGCCAGTAGTATGTAGTTGAGGAAGCTCTATGCTGTTGGCGTGCTGACCTTGTACTTGGCCTCCAGCAGGGTACTGGTCACAGATGTCCCACAGATCAACACTGACGGACTGGCCCAACAGCACCATCTTGAGGACCTTCCTGGAATTGCAAGGAAGATTTTAATAAAATTATTGCATCTTTCACTGCAGAATGAGGTCTTGATTCTATACTATAGATGAACAGATGGCACAATGACCTGCGCCATGGAGTTGGTTTTGTTAAAGATCTCTATAGCTAGATTCATACTATATGGTTAGATGACATCAAAGATAGGATCATCACATGTTCTCCAAGTCTACTAGCGCCCTTGGCCACTTAGTGGCGCTGAGCATCCTCTATCCACCATCATCCGAAATAAAAAGTTATTTTCTGATTCTTTTGCTTTTGCACCAAACTGCTTTTTTTTTTTCATCAAGGCTCGAGGCACAACAATCAGCAATTTGCATGAGACCAGAAAGGCACACATGTGATGACGGATTCTTGAATGTGCTTTCACTTGAGGCGTGGCTTTCCTCAAAAACAGGACCCTGCTACTATTGCAAAAAAGTGGCAGCCTACTAGTAGCTATAGGTTAGTTACCTTTAGGATACCTTTAGGACGTCTCGGTGTAGTTTACCCATACTACGTCCTAACTTCAGTTTGTCTGTAATTTGCATATCCATTCAGATTCTCTCCAGCCACACTTATTCAGGTCCCTTCTGTCTCGAAGATACTTGTCCAGATACTTTCTGTGGCGAAAATTTTGTGCCATATTTTTTAAAGGTGTCTTTTTGGCTGCACCCGTTTTTCAAATACGTAAAATGGAGGTCCCGTGTTCGAGGAGCTACCACGAGCACGTAATATTAAAGGGTAAGGCTGCTAGCAACGCCTGTAAAAATATACCCTGCTACTGAAACAGCACAGAAACTTGTTGACCTGCCACGAGGTGAACAACAACAAACGCATGTTTTAATACACGCACGCACATGGATACAAATTCTATCCTCTAGTTAGCACTCACTGAAACATCTGTGCTTCTCATCATATCGTCAGAAGTAACCTCACGTACCATGTGCATAGACTTCTGAGTCTGTCACGCCAGGTAAGCTGTACTTTAGCCACAGGACCGATGTTTTCTACGGGCACATCCTCCTCTCTTCTCTCTTCTACCGCCGCCATGATGGGTCATTGGTGGGTCATTGGACTCTACCACTAACTCGAATGTGGAGAGCGCAGAAATAGAATTCTAAAAAAAGATTTTGTGACAACTAAAACAAACACTTTTCTTTACAGAACGTTGCAAAAAGAGAATCTTAAGTCTTTTTGAATTATCAAAATATAAGACGTTTGTCAGGCATGAATAAAATTAATACGAATATTCAATTTCTTTTTTTTACCTCTCAGAAAGTGGGCTCAACCATCTTGAACTCCGTACCAGCAGCATGGCGCAAGGAAAGTTGAAAGTGAAGACCAAAGTTCCAGCGGGCGCTAAGAAGCAGAAACAGCGCCCGAAGAAGCCTCTAGGTCTTAAGAAGGGATGTGAGTGAACGGAGAATAACTTACCTAATACATAGGCCCATAGCTGTGCTTTGTAGGTGATGTTGGAGGGTGGCTGAAAACAAATGGGGAGGGGGGCGGTAGAGAAGAACAAACGTCCGGAAGTAAATATACGAATTTTATCCAGTTTTACATATTGTTTGCCTGGATGTCTTACCTTCATAAACGTACCCATCTGAATTTTCATTTTGCCGAAATAACTAAGGACCCATAAAGTAGGTAAAAATATCAACAACTTGCAGTTTTATTGAGATTTGAGAATGGCATGGGTGGTTTTTGATAACTAGGATATTGGAGGGCTTGTGTTGTAGGTGACATTGTGAATTCCTTGTTGGTGTGTTCTCATGGTATGTTATGATCAGCACTTAATCTTATTTTATCTGTTTTTTTCAGCACGGCAGATTGCACCCAAAAAGAACAAGATTGTTCAAGCAGTCAAGCTTCAAAAGGTAAATATAAGTAATCTCCAAGCAGATCTAAAGGTTGCAAAGCTATATAGTGAGTAAATAGTGATCCTTTTAGTTTCACGTGCCTAGTATAATAGACCAATCCCATAGCCCCTCACTCACTCACTCACTCACTCACTCACTCACTCACTCACTCACTCACTCACTCACTCACTCACTCACTCACTCACTCACCCATCCATTTCTTTCAAGCCCCATAAAATGCTCTGGGTGCTTTTAATATCAAAACACAACATTTCTTCACTAGATGGATGATAGTTTTGTCTACATGTATAAATTACTTAGTAACAAAGCGAATGTAGAACTAGGTAATACATGTATGTTGATTTTCTTTTTTTCAGGGTCTGGAGAAGGAACTGAGGATGAACATTGAACAGGAGATGAGTAGCAGGGCCAGCAAAGAGGGAAAACCCTTCACTGTCGCTGGTTTAAGTCAAGACTCCAACAAGAAAAAGTAATCTCAGCATGGTGATCCGAAGACAACAAAAACAAATGTTTCATACTTTAAGTTCAAAACTACAATTTCGGCCTGGACTGCCTCCAGAACTGTCAACATGCAGATTATTGTAAACTATACTGTACAGAAACAACTATTTAACAACTGTGCTAAATGTTTATTTTGAACAATCACAAATACACAGTTGTATTGTGTTAAAGAGTTTATTTGCCCTATCAAACGCAAAACAAAATATTACTTAATGTTAGGTTAAAGATAGATATATAGACTGGAGTTTTCTTTACTGGAGTTTTCTTTACCGGTACATGGTACATGGTACATTTTGAGGTTTGTCTCTATATAGCATTAAAAAAAACCTATAACTATATCAGTCGAACATACTACAGTACTACAGGAACTATGATTTTCTTTACCAGTCCCCACCCTTAGTCCCCTAGTTATACTATGAAGTGCATTTTTCTACAATATGATATACAATGCATTACTGAACGAGCAGGACATTGATATGTAACTTTAGTCTAATGACCAAATGCAAGACTGTGTAGGTAATAAGCACTTCAAAATAAACACTTTCTCATCATCAAAGTGTCATCTGCCACCTATGCTACAAGGCATTGCTGGTACAAGGCATAGGCTGGTGTATGGGTGACATAAGTTACAACAGGAACATTAACATAATTGCAAATAACATGGCCTGTGCAGAATGTGCAGAATACCTATCACTGCATGTCACCCAGTTCCAAGTCGACAGTAATCTATTCTGACTAGTAAATGGCATAGTACCAACACCAAACTTTGTATCCCCAATTGTCAGTAGTGCATGTCCCCAATTGTCAATGCATGGACATTACTTCATTAAACTTGATGCACCGTGTAGGTATAGATGTGATTGTTCTTACAACATGATCAATATAGGAACTACATGCATACATGTATTTCTCTGTAGAGCACACATTGAGTAGAACATGAAAATATCTGTAAGATTACGAAGATCAAAACACACAACGCGTGTTTACCACTGGCCAGAAGCTTGCAACAATACATTCTGATAACGGGAAATCGGATCGCGGAAAGCTTCCTCGGGCGCTGATCTTCTCAGTGCTCGTCCATGTTCTGTATACCGAACAAATGAAATGGCAAAATGACATTTGATATTCGATTTTCCGGCATAAAACGTCACGTCGTCCATGACGTGTTGTGTGAGTTTACTGTTACGATGTAGATCTGATTTGAGGTAAGCAACGTTTCTACAGTCTACCAGACTAACTACGCCGGCTATAGGGAGTTTCACTTGAAAGCTAGGATTGCATATTGGACCCACTCTCTTTAGCCGACTGCCTTCCTACATTTCACTCTATTTGGACAATTTCTATCTACTATTTGCCCAGCGATCCGCGGGGCCTGGTAGAGGCTAGTTGAAAACAGCAAATACAGTTTCTAGTAATCACATTATTATAAACCTGAAAGCCGCTAGGGATGCATGATTTAACTTGATTTGCAACACCCCTGCCCACTAGCCAAATATTACCTACAGGTAATCGAGTTTCTGTTCACACAAACACACACACACACACACACACACACACACACACACACACACACACACACACACACACACACACACACACACACACACACAGAATCCCCTACCCCTACAGACAAAAAAAGATGATGATAATTCAGACCTTACCTCGGATTCTGTACATATATAGTTCCAGCCAGCCAGCAAAGTTGGCGCCTTTTCAAATGGTCAATCTGTCGGTCGGTCGGTCGGTCGGTCGGTCGGTCGGTCGGTCGGTTAGTCAGGCTTAATCCCAGTGTTCTCTCCTGTAGGACGGAGAAGTGAGGGTCAAAGATACATAGTATACATACAGAAACACATGAAGATATTGTAAGCAAACAATACGCAAAAAGACTTCTTTTCACCTACCGTAGTTTATCATCCCTCGAAAATGCAGGCAGGAAACTGCCCGCCGTGCCCCACACACTCCCGCTGGAAACTGCACGGCTGACGGCTGTTGTTGACCCAGTGTGGTTCTGCGTTCAGGTGGTCTGGATTCACACACAGGGAATTGTGACAAAGATGAGAAACGTCGAGGGCTGGGATGTCCAAGTTCCCAGTCCACGCCATGAAGGCGATGCGATGAACATGCAGTTTGGTTCTGGCTCGTAAGACTTTACCAGGAAACCACGGAACCTGAATGAAACCATAGTCGACCGTAGACCTCGTAACTACTTGGCCGGTCCAGATTTTGCATGTTGTGGCACCGTCAGGACGACTTCTTCGGGATATTTTCGCTTTAAACTCCTGCTGCCAATGATATATATTTTGCTGTGCCATGTGGTGGCAAATGACGTCCTTTGTGTATAATCACACGTAGCGATCAGAGATCGACCGAGCGGGATGTGTCAAATTTGAGTACGAAAGGGGTGTACAAGATAAACCTGACAAAACTGTTGGAGAAATGAAGGGAAAAAACGCAAAAACAAATGATAGAATGCACTGCAGTGCTCACAATTTGAAAGACAAAGACAATAATAAGTCAATGATAAGTCAGTCTAACCAAAAATTCAATGTGAAAATATCATTTTTAAATGACGACGCCGGTGGTCGCCCTCCATGTCGGAGATAGCCAAAGTTGTTTACCATTTGACCAAAAAAAGGCCCATGCGCACAACAAGCAGCGTGGGAGACCACGAATATAGCACCTATTAAAAGCACGGAGAATCATCATTTTCCTTACATATCCTACCTTTCAATGTTCCGTAGGATGAGTACGTTTAGTGCCCCACACATCATGCTACTTTTTTCCCAAATGTTCCTTTTATAATCGAAAATGCAACCGCCTAAAGGCGGATGTGGACATGTCGGTAAAGCGGGACAGGCGGAGTGATCCGTGCGACGCGGGGGCAACGTAGATAATGTATGTTTCAAGTTCGCCCGCCTCCCGTCAACTAAGAAACTATATGAAACTGAATCGCTTTTACTTATGAATAAATGCTGGTGTTGTAGAATGTGAGCATGGTGCTGTAGAGGTACTAGAACGCACCTGTCCATCTGTGACGTGAATTCCGGGCATGGCATTCCAAGAACATCTGCACCTGAAAGCATAGAATCTCAATGAGCACCTGTCGCCACTGTCTATAATTCATTTTTCCACCCTCTCCCAAGGCGTAACACGGTAGCCGCCAAGAGAGCGCCTTCCCACTGAAAGCGCCTCTGTGCGGCTATCCGCGGCTATCGCCCTGGGCCTTGGGAGAGGGCGGAGTAACGGATTAGAGACGGTGGCGACACGAGCGGGTATTGTAGCGGTGTGGTGTGGGTGTAAACTGCTTTTGGATTGTATTTGCGGGGGTTAGCGCGAACGCAGACCCCCACTATCATAAATTACGCAGCCGAGTTACCCGCATTTGGGGTAATCGCAAAGGTCAAGCAGGCCGGGTGTGCAATGGCCTACCCTCGCTCTGGACGGACGTCCTTCATGATCAACGTGCCATCTCTGCCAGGTAAGTATGCCGATAGACACCTTGACGTTGGTGCCGCGGCGGAAAAGGTTTTCTTTTATTTGTGGCTCTTGCGCGAAACTCACAACTACACCACTCATGTGTCTCTTTTTAAACGCATGGATAGACATATCCTCTGTCGCTACAGGCGACATGACTTCCTATTTGCCGTTAATGACATTACCGTGGACAGGTGGAAATTAACTCAACCTCCTCAACAAAACGTCGCATGGATATCGTAAACGGGCATTCGAGTTCACGGCGAGGCGGCCCGACAGACAGTATATACATATATACATACATACATGCACCCCCCCCCCCCCCCCCAACGAATATAGCACCTATTAAAAGCACGGAGAATCATCATTTTCCTTACATATCCTACCTTTCAATGTTCCGTAGGATGAGTACGTTTAGTGCCCCACACATCATGCTACTTTTTTCCCAAATGTTCCTTTTATAATCGAAAATGCAACCGCCTAAAGGCGGATGTGGACATGTCGGTAAAGCGGGACAGGCGGAGTGATCCGTGCGACGCGGGGGCAACGTAGATAATGTATGTTTCAAGTTCGCCCGCCTCCCGTCAACTAAGAAACTATATGAAACTGAATCGCTTTTACTTATGAATAAATGCTGGTGTTGTAGAATGTGAGCATGGTGCTGTAGAGGTACTAGAACGCACCTGTCCATCTGTGACGTGAATTCCGGGCATGGCATTCCAAGAACATCTGCACCTGAAAGCATAGAATCTCAATGAGCACCTGTCGCCACTGTCTATAATTCATTTTTCCACCCTCTCCCAAGGCGTAACACGGTAGCCGCCAAGAGAGCGCCTTCCCACTGAAAGCGCCTCTGTGCGGCTATCCGCGGCTATCGCCCTGGGCCTTGGGAGAGGGCGGAGTAACGGATTAGAGACGGTGGCGACACGAGCGGGTATTGTAGCGGTGTGGTGTGGGTGTAAACTGCTTTTGGATTGTATTTGCGGGGGTTAGCGCGAACGCAGACCCCCACTATCATAAATTACGCAGCCGAGTTACCCGCATTTGGGGTAATCGCAAAGGTCAAGCAGGCCGGGTGTGCAATGGCCTACCCTCGCTCTGGACGGACGTCCTTCATGATCAACGTGCCATCTCTGCCAGGTAAGTATGCCGATAGACACCTTGACGTTGGTGCCGCGGCGGAAAAGGTTTTCTTTTATTTGTGGCTCTTGCGCGAAACTCACAACTACACCACTCATGTGTCTCTTTTTAAACGCATGGATAGACATATCCTCTGTCGCTACAGGCGACATGACTTCCTATTTGCCGTTAATGACATTACCGTGGACAGGTGGAAATTAACTCAACCTCCTCAACAAAACGTCGCATGGATATCGTAAACGGGCATTCGAGTTCACGGCGAGGCGGCCCGACAGACAGTATATACATATATACATACATACATGCACCCCCCCCCCCCCCCCCCCCCAACGAATATAGCACCTATTAAAAGCACGGAGAATCATCATTTTCCTTACATATCCTACCTTTCAATGTTCCGTAGGATGAGTACGTTTAGTGCCCCACACATCATGCTACTTTTTTCCCAAATGTTCCTTTTATAATCGAAAATGCAACCGCCTAAAGGCGGATGTGGACATGTCGGTAAAGCGGGACAGGCGGAGTGATCCGTGCGACGCGGGGGCAACGTAGATAATGTATGTTTCAAGTTCGCCCGCCTCCCGTCAACTAAGAAACTATATGAAACTGAATCGCTTTTACTTATGAATAAATGCTGGTGTTGTAGAATGTGAGCATGGTGCTGTAGAGGTACTAGAACGCACCTGTCCATCTGTGACGTGAATTCCGGGCATGGCATTCCAAGAACATCTGCACCTGAAAGCATAGAATCTCAATGAGCACCTGTCGCCACTGTCTATAATTCATTTTTCCACCCTCTCCCAAGGCGTAACACGGTAGCCGCCAAGAGAGCGCCTTCCCACTGAAAGCGCCTCTGTGCGGCTATCCGCGGCTATCGCCCTGGGCCTTGGGAGAGGGCGGAGTAACGGATTAGAGACGGTGGCGACACGAGCGGGTATTGTAGCGGTGTGGTGTGGGTGTAAACTGCTTTTGGATTGTATTTGCGGGGGTTAGCGCGAACGCAGACCCCCACTATCATAAATTACGCAGCCGAGTTACCCGCATTTGGGGTAATCGCAAAGGTCAAGCAGGCCGGGTGTGCAATGGCCTACCCTCGCTCTGGACGGACGTCCTTCATGATCAACGTGCCATCTCTGCCAGGTAAGTATGCCGATAGACACCTTGACGTTGGTGCCGCGGCGGAAAAGGTTTTCTTTTATTTGTGGCTCTTGCGCGAAACTCACAACTACACCACTCATGTGTCTCTTTTTAAACGCATGGATAGACATATCCTCTGTCGCTACAGGCGACATGACTTCCTATTTGCCGTTAATGACATTACCGTGGACAGGTGGAAATTAACTCAACCTCCTCAACAAAACGTCGCATGGATATCGTAAACGGGCATTCGAGTTCACGGCGAGGCGGCCCGACAGACAGTATATACATATATACATACATACATGCACCCCCCCCCCCCCCCCCAACGAATATAGCACCTATTAAAAGCACGGAGAATCATCATTTTCCTTACATATCCTACCTTTCAATGTTCCGTAGGATGAGTACGTTTAGTGCCCCACACATCATGCTACTTTTTTCCCAAATGTTCCTTTTATAATCGAAAATGCAACCGCCTAAAGGCGGATGTGGACATGTCGGTAAAGCGGGACAGGCGGAGTGATCCGTGCGACGCGGGGGCAACGTAGATAATGTATGTTTCAAGTTCGCCCGCCTCCCGTCAACTAAGAAACTATATGAAACTGAATCGCTTTTACTTATGAATAAATGCTGGTGTTGTAGAATGTGAGCATGGTGCTGTAGAGGTACTAGAACGCACCTGTCCATCTGTGACGTGAATTCCGGGCATGGCATTCCAAGAACATCTGCACCTGAAAGCATAGAATCTCAATGAGCACCTGTCGCCACTGTCTATAATTCATTTTTCCACCCTCTCCCAAGGCGTAACACGGTAGCCGCCAAGAGAGCGCCTTCCCACTGAAAGCGCCTCTGTGCGGCTATCCGCGGCTATCGCCCTGGGCCTTGGGAGAGGGCGGAGTAACGGATTAGAGACGGTGGCGACACGAGCGGGTATTGTAGCGGTGTGGTGTGGGTGTAAACTGCTTTTGGATTGTATTTGCGGGGGTTAGCGCGAACGCAGACCCCCACTATCATAAATTACGCAGCCGAGTTACCCGCATTTGGGGTAATCGCAAAGGTCAAGCAGGCCGGGTGTGCAATGGCCTACCCTCGCTCTGGACGGACGTCCTTCATGATCAACGTGCCATCTCTGCCAGGTAAGTATGCCGATAGACACCTTGACGTTGGTGCCGCGGCGGAAAAGGTTTTCTTTTATTTGTGGCTCTTGCGCGAAACTCACAACTACACCACTCATGTGTCTCTTTTTAAACGCATGGATAGACATATCCTCTGTCGCTACAGGCGACATGACTTCCTATTTGCCGTTAATGACATTACCGTGGACAGGTGGAAATTAACTCAACCTCCTCAACAAAACGTCGCATGGATATCGTAAACGGGCATTCGAGTTCACGGCGAGGCGGCCCGACAGACAGTATATACATATATACATACATACATGCACCCCCCCCCCCCCCCCCCCCCAACGAATATAGCACCTATTAAAAGCACGGAGAATCATCATTTTCCTTACATATCCTACCTTTCAATGTTCCGTAGGATGAGTACGTTTAGTGCCCCACACATCATGCTACTTTTTTCCCAAATGTTCCTTTTATAATCGAAAATGCAACCGCCTAAAGGCGGATGTGGACATGTCGGTAAAGCGGGACAGGCGGAGTGATCCGTGCGACGCGGGGGCAACGTAGATAATGTATGTTTCAAGTTCGCCCGCCTCCCGTCAACTAAGAAACTATATGAAACTGAATCGCTTTTACTTATGAATAAATGCTGGTGTTGTAGAATGTGAGCATGGTGCTGTAGAGGTACTAGAACGCACCTGTCCATCTGTGACGTGAATTCCGGGCATGGCATTCCAAGAACATCTGCACCTGAAAGCATAGAATCTCAATGAGCACCTGTCGCCACTGTCTATAATTCATTTTTCCACCCTCTCCCAAGGCGTAACACGGTAGCCGCCAAGAGAGCGCCTTCCCACTGAAAGCGCCTCTGTGCGGCTATCCGCGGCTATCGCCCTGGGCCTTGGGAGAGGGCGGAGTAACGGATTAGAGACGGTGGCGACACGAGCGGGTATTGTAGCGGTGTGGTGTGGGTGTAAACTGCTTTTGGATTGTATTTGCGGGGGTTAGCGCGAACGCAGACCCCCACTATCATAAATTACGCAGCCGAGTTACCCGCATTTGGGGTAATCGCAAAGGTCAAGCAGGCCGGGTGTGCAATGGCCTACCCTCGCTCTGGACGGACGTCCTTCATGATCAACGTGCCATCTCTGCCAGGTAAGTATGCCGATAGACACCTTGACGTTGGTGCCGCGGCGGAAAAGGTTTTCTTTTATTTGTGGCTCTTGCGCGAAACTCACAACTACACCACTCATGTGTCTCTTTTTAAACGCATGGATAGACATATCCTCTGTCGCTACAGGCGACATGACTTCCTATTTGCCGTTAATGACATTACCGTGGACAGGTGGAAATTAACTCAACCTCCTCAACAAAACGTCGCATGGATATCGTAAACGGGCATTCGAGTTCACGGCGAGGCGGCCCGACAGACAGTATATACATATATACATACATACATGCACCCCCCCCCCCCCCCCCCCCCAACGAATATAGCACCTATTAAAAGCACGGAGAATCATCATTTTCCTTACATATCCTACCTTTCAATGTTCCGTAGGATGAGTACGTTTAGTGCCCCACACATCATGCTACTTTTTTCCCAAATGTTCCTTTTATAATCGAAAATGCAACCGCCTAAAGGCGGATGTGGACATGTCGGTAAAGCGGGACAGGCGGAGTGATCCGTGCGACGCGGGGGCAACGTAGATAATGTATGTTTCAAGTTCGCCCGCCTCCCGTCAACTAAGAAACTATATGAAACTGAATCGCTTTTACTTATGAATAAATGCTGGTGTTGTAGAATGTGAGCATGGTGCTGTAGAGGTACTAGAACGCACCTGTCCATCTGTGACGTGAATTCCGGGCATGGCATTCCAAGAACATCTGCACCTGAAAGCATAGAATCTCAATGAGCACCTGTCGCCACTGTCTATAATTCATTTTTCCACCCTCTCCCAAGGCGTAACACGGTAGCCGCCAAGAGAGCGCCTTCCCACTGAAAGCGCCTCTGTGCGGCTATCCGCGGCTATCGCCCTGGGCCTTGGGAGAGGGCGGAGTAACGGATTAGAGACGGTGGCGACACGAGCGGGTATTGTAGCGGTGTGGTGTGGGTGTAAACTGCTTTTGGATTGTATTTGCGGGGGTTAGCGCGAACGCAGACCCCCACTATCATAAATTACGCAGCCGAGTTACCCGCATTTGGGGTAATCGCAAAGGTCAAGCAGGCCGGGTGTGCAATGGCCTACCCTCGCTCTGGACGGACGTCCTTCATGATCAACGTGCCATCTCTGCCAGGTAAGTATGCCGATAGACACCTTGACGTTGGTGCCGCGGCGGAAAAGGTTTTCTTTTATTTGTGGCTCTTGCGCGAAACTCACAACTACACCACTCATGTGTCTCTTTTTAAACGCATGGATAGACATATCCTCTGTCGCTACAGGCGACATGACTTCCTATTTGCCGTTAATGACATTACCGTGGACAGGTGGAAATTAACTCAACCTCCTCAACAAAACGTCGCATGGATATCGTAAACGGGCATTCGAGTTCACGGCGAGGCGGCCCGACAGACAGTATATACATATATACATACATACATGCACCCCCCCCCCCCCCCCCAACGAATATAGCACCTATTAAAAGCACGGAGAATCATCATTTTCCTTACATATCCTACCTTTCAATGTTCCGTAGGATGAGTACGTTTAGTGCCCCACACATCATGCTACTTTTTTCCCAAATGTTCCTTTTATAATCGAAAATGCAACCGCCTAAAGGCGGATGTGGACATGTCGGTAAAGCGGGACAGGCGGAGTGATCCGTGCGACGCGGGGGCAACGTAGATAATGTATGTTTCAAGTTCGCCCGCCTCCCGTCAACTAAGAAACTATATGAAACTGAATCGCTTTTACTTATGAATAAATGCTGGTGTTGTAGAATGTGAGCATGGTGCTGTAGAGGTACTAGAACGCACCTGTCCATCTGTGACGTGAATTCCGGGCATGGCATTCCAAGAACATCTGCACCTGAAAGCATAGAATCTCAATGAGCACCTGTCGCCACTGTCTATAATTCATTTTTCCACCCTCTCCCAAGGCGTAACACGGTAGCCGCCAAGAGAGCGCCTTCCCACTGAAAGCGCCTCTGTGCGGCTATCCGCGGCTATCGCCCTGGGCCTTGGGAGAGGGCGGAGTAACGGATTAGAGACGGTGGCGACACGAGCGGGTATTGTAGCGGTGTGGTGTGGGTGTAAACTGCTTTTGGATTGTATTTGCGGGGGTTAGCGCGAACGCAGACCCCCACTATCATAAATTACGCAGCCGAGTTACCCGCATTTGGGGTAATCGCAAAGGTCAAGCAGGCCGGGTGTGCAATGGCCTACCCTCGCTCTGGACGGACGTCCTTCATGATCAACGTGCCATCTCTGCCAGGTAAGTATGCCGATAGACACCTTGACGTTGGTGCCGCGGCGGAAAAGGTTTTCTTTTATTTGTGGCTCTTGCGCGAAACTCACAACTACACCACTCATGTGTCTCTTTTTAAACGCATGGATAGACATATCCTCTGTCGCTACAGGCGACATGACTTCCTATTTGCCGTTAATGACATTACCGTGGACAGGTGGAAATTAACTCAACCTCCTCAACAAAACGTCGCATGGATATCGTAAACGGGCATTCGAGTTCACGGCGAGGCGGCCCGACAGACAGTATATACATATATACATACATACATGCACCCCCCCCCCCCCCCCCCCCCAACGAATATAGCACCTATTAAAAGCACGGAGAATCATCATTTTCCTTACATATCCTACCTTTCAATGTTCCGTAGGATGAGTACGTTTAGTGCCCCACACATCATGCTACTTTTTTCCCAAATGTTCCTTTTATAATCGAAAATGCAACCGCCTAAAGGCGGATGTGGACATGTCGGTAAAGCGGGACAGGCGGAGTGATCCGTGCGACGCGGGGGCAACGTAGATAATGTATGTTTCAAGTTCGCCCGCCTCCCGTCAACTAAGAAACTATATGAAACTGAATCGCTTTTACTTATGAATAAATGCTGGTGTTGTAGAATGTGAGCATGGTGCTGTAGAGGTACTAGAACGCACCTGTCCATCTGTGACGTGAATTCCGGGCATGGCATTCCAAGAACATCTGCACCTGAAAGCATAGAATCTCAATGAGCACCTGTCGCCACTGTCTATAATTCATTTTTCCACCCTCTCCCAAGGCGTAACACGGTAGCCGCCAAGAGAGCGCCTTCCCACTGAAAGCGCCTCTGTGCGGCTATCCGCGGCTATCGCCCTGGGCCTTGGGAGAGGGCGGAGTAACGGATTAGAGACGGTGGCGACACGAGCGGGTATTGTAGCGGTGTGGTGTGGGTGTAAACTGCTTTTGGATTGTATTTGCGGGGGTTAGCGCGAACGCAGACCCCCACTATCATAAATTACGCAGCCGAGTTACCCGCATTTGGGGTAATCGCAAAGGTCAAGCAGGCCGGGTGTGCAATGGCCTACCCTCGCTCTGGACGGACGTCCTTCATGATCAACGTGCCATCTCTGCCAGGTAAGTATGCCGATAGACACCTTGACGTTGGTGCCGCGGCGGAAAAGGTTTTCTTTTATTTGTGGCTCTTGCGCGAAACTCACAACTACACCACTCATGTGTCTCTTTTTAAACGCATGGATAGACATATCCTCTGTCGCTACAGGCGACATGACTTCCTATTTGCCGTTAATGACATTACCGTGGACAGGTGGAAATTAACTCAACCTCCTCAACAAAACGTCGCATGGATATCGTAAACGGGCATTCGAGTTCACGGCGAGGCGGCCCGACAGACAGTATATACATATATACATACATACATGCACCCCCCCCCCCCCCCCCAACGAATATAGCACCTATTAAAAGCACGGAGAATCATCATTTTCCTTACATATCCTACCTTTCAATGTTCCGTAGGATGAGTACGTTTAGTGCCCCACACATCATGCTACTTTTTTCCCAAATGTTCCTTTTATAATCGAAAATGCAACCGCCTAAAGGCGGATGTGGACATGTCGGTAAAGCGGGACAGGCGGAGTGATCCGTGCGACGCGGGGGCAACGTAGATAATGTATGTTTCAAGTTCGCCCGCCTCCCGTCAACTAAGAAACTATATGAAACTGAATCGCTTTTACTTATGAATAAATGCTGGTGTTGTAGAATGTGAGCATGGTGCTGTAGAGGTACTAGAACGCACCTGTCCATCTGTGACGTGAATTCCGGGCATGGCATTCCAAGAACATCTGCACCTGAAAGCATAGAATCTCAATGAGCACCTGTCGCCACTGTCTATAATTCATTTTTCCACCCTCTCCCAAGGCGTAACACGGTAGCCGCCAAGAGAGCGCCTTCCCACTGAAAGCGCCTCTGTGCGGCTATCCGCGGCTATCGCCCTGGGCCTTGGGAGAGGGCGGAGTAACGGATTAGAGACGGTGGCGACACGAGCGGGTATTGTAGCGGTGTGGTGTGGGTGTAAACTGCTTTTGGATTGTATTTGCGGGGGTTAGCGCGAACGCAGACCCCCACTATCATAAATTACGCAGCCGAGTTACCCGCATTTGGGGTAATCGCAAAGGTCAAGCAGGCCGGGTGTGCAATGGCCTACCCTCGCTCTGGACGGACGTCCTTCATGATCAACGTGCCATCTCTGCCAGGTAAGTATGCCGATAGACACCTTGACGTTGGTGCCGCGGCGGAAAAGGTTTTCTTTTATTTGTGGCTCTTGCGCGAAACTCACAACTACACCACTCATGTGTCTCTTTTTAAACGCATGGATAGACATATCCTCTGTCGCTACAGGCGACATGACTTCCTATTTGCCGTTAATGACATTACCGTGGACAGGTGGAAATTAACTCAACCTCCTCAACAAAACGTCGCATGGATATCGTAAACGGGCATTCGAGTTCACGGCGAGGCGGCCCGACAGACAGTATATACATATATACATACATACATGCACCCCCCCCCCCCCCCCCCCCCAACGAATATAGCACCTATTAAAAGCACGGAGAATCATCATTTTCCTTACATATCCTACCTTTCAATGTTCCGTAGGATGAGTACGTTTAGTGCCCCACACATCATGCTACTTTTTTCCCAAATGTTCCTTTTATAATCGAAAATGCAACCGCCTAAAGGCGGATGTGGACATGTCGGTAAAGCGGGACAGGCGGAGTGATCCGTGCGACGCGGGGGCAACGTAGATAATGTATGTTTCAAGTTCGCCCGCCTCCCGTCAACTAAGAAACTATATGAAACTGAATCGCTTTTACTTATGAATAAATGCTGGTGTTGTAGAATGTGAGCATGGTGCTGTAGAGGTACTAGAACGCACCTGTCCATCTGTGACGTGAATTCCGGGCATGGCATTCCAAGAACATCTGCACCTGAAAGCATAGAATCTCAATGAGCACCTGTCGCCACTGTCTATAATTCATTTTTCCACCCTCTCCCAAGGCGTAACACGGTAGCCGCCAAGAGAGCGCCTTCCCACTGAAAGCGCCTCTGTGCGGCTATCCGCGGCTATCGCCCTGGGCCTTGGGAGAGGGCGGAGTAACGGATTAGAGACGGTGGCGACACGAGCGGGTATTGTAGCGGTGTGGTGTGGGTGTAAACTGCTTTTGGATTGTATTTGCGGGGGTTAGCGCGAACGCAGACCCCCACTATCATAAATTACGCAGCCGAGTTACCCGCATTTGGGGTAATCGCAAAGGTCAAGCAGGCCGGGTGTGCAATGGCCTACCCTCGCTCTGGACGGACGTCCTTCATGATCAACGTGCCATCTCTGCCAGGTAAGTATGCCGATAGACACCTTGACGTTGGTGCCGCGGCGGAAAAGGTTTTCTTTTATTTGTGGCTCTTGCGCGAAACTCACAACTACACCACTCATGTGTCTCTTTTTAAACGCATGGATAGACATATCCTCTGTCGCTACAGGCGACATGACTTCCTATTTGCCGTTAATGACATTACCGTGGACAGGTGGAAATTAACTCAACCTCCTCAACAAAACGTCGCATGGATATCGTAAACGGGCATTCGAGTTCACGGCGAGGCGGCCCGACAGACAGTATATACATATATACATACATACATGCACCCCCCCCCCCCCCCCCCCCCAACGAATATAGCACCTATTAAAAGCACGGAGAATCATCATTTTCCTTACATATCCTACCTTTCAATGTTCCGTAGGATGAGTACGTTTAGTGCCCCACACATCATGCTACTTTTTTCCCAAATGTTCCTTTTATAATCGAAAATGCAACCGCCTAAAGGCGGATGTGGACATGTCGGTAAAGCGGGACAGGCGGAGTGATCCGTGCGACGCGGGGGCAACGTAGATAATGTATGTTTCAAGTTCGCCCGCCTCCCGTCAACTAAGAAACTATATGAAACTGAATCGCTTTTACTTATGAATAAATGCTGGTGTTGTAGAATGTGAGCATGGTGCTGTAGAGGTACTAGAACGCACCTGTCCATCTGTGACGTGAATTCCGGGCATGGCATTCCAAGAACATCTGCACCTGAAAGCATAGAATCTCAATGAGCACCTGTCGCCACTGTCTATAATTCATTTTTCCACCCTCTCCCAAGGCGTAACACGGTAGCCGCCAAGAGAGCGCCTTCCCACTGAAAGCGCCTCTGTGCGGCTATCCGCGGCTATCGCCCTGGGCCTTGGGAGAGGGCGGAGTAACGGATTAGAGACGGTGGCGACACGAGCGGGTATTGTAGCGGTGTGGTGTGGGTGTAAACTGCTTTTGGATTGTATTTGCGGGGGTTAGCGCGAACGCAGACCCCCACTATCATAAATTACGCAGCCGAGTTACCCGCATTTGGGGTAATCGCAAAGGTCAAGCAGGCCGGGTGTGCAATGGCCTACCCTCGCTCTGGACGGACGTCCTTCATGATCAACGTGCCATCTCTGCCAGGTAAGTATGCCGATAGACACCTTGACGTTGGTGCCGCGGCGGAAAAGGTTTTCTTTTATTTGTGGCTCTTGCGCGAAACTCACAACTACACCACTCATGTGTCTCTTTTTAAACGCATGGATAGACATATCCTCTGTCGCTACAGGCGACATGACTTCCTATTTGCCGTTAATGACATTACCGTGGACAGGTGGAAATTAACTCAACCTCCTCAACAAAACGTCGCATGGATATCGTAAACGGGCATTCGAGTTCACGGCGAGGCGGCCCGACAGACAGTATATACATATATACATACATACATGCACCCCCCCCCCCCCCCCCAACGAATATAGCACCTATTAAAAGCACGGAGAATCATCATTTTCCTTACATATCCTACCTTTCAATGTTCCGTAGGATGAGTACGTTTAGTGCCCCACACATCATGCTACTTTTTTCCCAAATGTTCCTTTTATAATCGAAAATGCAACCGCCTAAAGGCGGATGTGGACATGTCGGTAAAGCGGGACAGGCGGAGTGATCCGTGCGACGCGGGGGCAACGTAGATAATGTATGTTTCAAGTTCGCCCGCCTCCCGTCAACTAAGAAACTATATGAAACTGAATCGCTTTTACTTATGAATAAATGCTGGTGTTGTAGAATGTGAGCATGGTGCTGTAGAGGTACTAGAACGCACCTGTCCATCTGTGACGTGAATTCCGGGCATGGCATTCCAAGAACATCTGCACCTGAAAGCATAGAATCTCAATGAGCACCTGTCGCCACTGTCTATAATTCATTTTTCCACCCTCTCCCAAGGCGTAACACGGTAGCCGCCAAGAGAGCGCCTTCCCACTGAAAGCGCCTCTGTGCGGCTATCCGCGGCTATCGCCCTGGGCCTTGGGAGAGGGCGGAGTAACGGATTAGAGACGGTGGCGACACGAGCGGGTATTGTAGCGGTGTGGTGTGGGTGTAAACTGCTTTTGGATTGTATTTGCGGGGGTTAGCGCGAACGCAGACCCCCACTATCATAAATTACGCAGCCGAGTTACCCGCATTTGGGGTAATCGCAAAGGTCAAGCAGGCCGGGTGTGCAATGGCCTACCCTCGCTCTGGACGGACGTCCTTCATGATCAACGTGCCATCTCTGCCAGGTAAGTATGCCGATAGACACCTTGACGTTGGTGCCGCGGCGGAAAAGGTTTTCTTTTATTTGTGGCTCTTGCGCGAAACTCACAACTACACCACTCATGTGTCTCTTTTTAAACGCATGGATAGACATATCCTCTGTCGCTACAGGCGACATGACTTCCTATTTGCCGTTAATGACATTACCGTGGACAGGTGGAAATTAACTCAACCTCCTCAACAAAACGTCGCATGGATATCGTAAACGGGCATTCGAGTTCACGGCGAGGCGGCCCGACAGACAGTATATACATATATACATACATACATGCACCCCCCCCCCCCCCCCCCCCCAACGAATATAGCACCTATTAAAAGCACGGAGAATCATCATTTTCCTTACATATCCTACCTTTCAATGTTCCGTAGGATGAGTACGTTTAGTGCCCCACACATCATGCTACTTTTTTCCCAAATGTTCCTTTTATAATCGAAAATGCAACCGCCTAAAGGCGGATGTGGACATGTCGGTAAAGCGGGACAGGCGGAGTGATCCGTGCGACGCGGGGGCAACGTAGATAATGTATGTTTCAAGTTCGCCCGCCTCCCGTCAACTAAGAAACTATATGAAACTGAATCGCTTTTACTTATGAATAAATGCTGGTGTTGTAGAATGTGAGCATGGTGCTGTAGAGGTACTAGAACGCACCTGTCCATCTGTGACGTGAATTCCGGGCATGGCATTCCAAGAACATCTGCACCTGAAAGCATAGAATCTCAATGAGCACCTGTCGCCACTGTCTATAATTCATTTTTCCACCCTCTCCCAAGGCGTAACACGGTAGCCGCCAAGAGAGCGCCTTCCCACTGAAAGCGCCTCTGTGCGGCTATCCGCGGCTATCGCCCTGGGCCTTGGGAGAGGGCGGAGTAACGGATTAGAGACGGTGGCGACACGAGCGGGTATTGTAGCGGTGTGGTGTGGGTGTAAACTGCTTTTGGATTGTATTTGCGGGGGTTAGCGCGAACGCAGACCCCCACTATCATAAATTACGCAGCCGAGTTACCCGCATTTGGGGTAATCGCAAAGGTCAAGCAGGCCGGGTGTGCAATGGCCTACCCTCGCTCTGGACGGACGTCCTTCATGATCAACGTGCCATCTCTGCCAGGTAAGTATGCCGATAGACACCTTGACGTTGGTGCCGCGGCGGAAAAGGTTTTCTTTTATTTGTGGCTCTTGCGCGAAACTCACAACTACACCACTCATGTGTCTCTTTTTAAACGCATGGATAGACATATCCTCTGTCGCTACAGGCGACATGACTTCCTATTTGCCGTTAATGACATTACCGTGGACAGGTGGAAATTAACTCAACCTCCTCAACAAAACGTCGCATGGATATCGTAAACGGGCATTCGAGTTCACGGCGAGGCGGCCCGACAGACAGTATATACATATATACATACATACATGCACCCCCCCCCCCCCCCCCCCCAACGAATATAGCACCTATTAAAAGCACGGAGAATCATCATTTTCCTTACATATCCTACCTTTCAATGTTCCGTAGGATGAGTACGTTTAGTGCCCCACACATCATGCTACTTTTTTCCCAAATGTTCCTTTTATAATCGAAAATGCAACCGCCTAAAGGCGGATGTGGACATGTCGGTAAAGCGGGACAGGCGGAGTGATCCGTGCGACGCGGGGGCAACGTAGATAATGTATGTTTCAAGTTCGCCCGCCTCCCGTCAACTAAGAAACTATATGAAACTGAATCGCTTTTACTTATGAATAAATGCTGGTGTTGTAGAATGTGAGCATGGTGCTGTAGAGGTACTAGAACGCACCTGTCCATCTGTGACGTGAATTCCGGGCATGGCATTCCAAGAACATCTGCACCTGAAAGCATAGAATCTCAATGAGCACCTGTCGCCACTGTCTATAATTCATTTTTCCACCCTCTCCCAAGGCGTAACACGGTAGCCGCCAAGAGAGCGCCTTCCCACTGAAAGCGCCTCTGTGCGGCTATCCGCGGCTATCGCCCTGGGCCTTGGGAGAGGGCGGAGTAACGGATTAGAGACGGTGGCGACACGAGCGGGTATTGTAGCGGTGTGGTGTGGGTGTAAACTGCTTTTGGATTGTATTTGCGGGGGTTAGCGCGAACGCAGACCCCCACTATCATAAATTACGCAGCCGAGTTACCCGCATTTGGGGTAATCGCAAAGGTCAAGCAGGCCGGGTGTGCAATGGCCTACCCTCGCTCTGGACGGACGTCCTTCATGATCAACGTGCCATCTCTGCCAGGTAAGTATGCCGATAGACACCTTGACGTTGGTGCCGCGGCGGAAAAGGTTTTCTTTTATTTGTGGCTCTTGCGCGAAACTCACAACTACACCACTCATGTGTCTCTTTTTAAACGCATGGATAGACATATCCTCTGTCGCTACAGGCGACATGACTTCCTATTTGCCGTTAATGACATTACCGTGGACAGGTGGAAATTAACTCAACCTCCTCAACAAAACGTCGCATGGATATCGTAAACGGGCATTCGAGTTCACGGCGAGGCGGCCCGACAGACAGTATATACATATATACATACATACATGCACCCCCCCCCCCCCCCCCGAATATAGCACCTATTAAAAGCACGGAGAATCATCATTTTCCTTACATATCCTACCTTTCAATGTTCCGTAGGATGAGTACGTTTAGTGCCCCACACATCATGCTACTTTTTTCCCAAATGTTCCTTTTATAATCGAAAATGCAACCGCCTAAAGGCGGATGTGGACATGTCGGTAAAGCGGGACAGGCGGAGTGATCCGTGCGACGCGGGGGCAACGTAGATAATGTATGTTTCAAGTTCGCCCGCCTCCCGTCAACTAAGAAACTATATGAAACTGAATCGCTTTTACTTATGAATAAATGCTGGTGTTGTAGAATGTGAGCATGGTGCTGTAGAGGTACTAGAACGCACCTGTCCATCTGTGACGTGAATTCCGGGCATGGCATTCCAAGAACATCTGCACCTGAAAGCATAGAATCTCAATGAGCACCTGTCGCCACTGTCTATAATTCATTTTTCCACCCTCTCCCAAGGCGTAACACGGTAGCCGCCAAGAGAGCGCCTTCCCACTGAAAGCGCCTCTGTGCGGCTATCCGCGGCTATCGCCCTGGGCCTTGGGAGAGGGCGGAGTAACGGATTAGAGACGGTGGCGACACGAGCGGGTATTGTAGCGGTGTGGTGTGGGTGTAAACTGCTTTTGGATTGTATTTGCGGGGGTTAGCGCGAACGCAGACCCCCACTATCATAAATTACGCAGCCGAGTTACCCGCATTTGGGGTAATCGCAAAGGTCAAGCAGGCCGGGTGTGCAATGGCCTACCCTCGCTCTGGACGGACGTCCTTCATGATCAACGTGCCATCTCTGCCAGGTAAGTATGCCGATAGACACCTTGACGTTGGTGCCGCGGCGGAAAAGGTTTTCTTTTATTTGTGGCTCTTGCGCGAAACTCACAACTACACCACTCATGTGTCTCTTTTTAAACGCATGGATAGACATATCCTCTGTCGCTACAGGCGACATGACTTCCTATTTGCCGTTAATGACATTACCGTGGACAGGTGGAAATTAACTCAACCTCCTCAACAAAACGTCGCATGGATATCGTAAACGGGCATTCGAGTTCACGGCGAGGCGGCCCGACAGACAGTATATACATATATACATACATACATGCACCCCCCCCCCCCCCCCCCCAACGAATATAGCACCTATTAAAAGCACGGAGAATCATCATTTTCCTTACATATCCTACCTTTCAATGTTCCGTAGGATGAGTACGTTTAGTGCCCCACACATCATGCTACTTTTTTCCCAAATGTTCCTTTTATAATCGAAAATGCAACCGCCTAAAGGCGGATGTGGACATGTCGGTAAAGCGGGACAGGCGGAGTGATCCGTGCGACGCGGGGGCAACGTAGATAATGTATGTTTCAAGTTCGCCCGCCTCCCGTCAACTAAGAAACTATATGAAACTGAATCGCTTTTACTTATGAATAAATGCTGGTGTTGTAGAATGTGAGCATGGTGCTGTAGAGGTACTAGAACGCACCTGTCCATCTGTGACGTGAATTCCGGGCATGGCATTCCAAGAACATCTGCACCTGAAAGCATAGAATCTCAATGAGCACCTGTCGCCACTGTCTATAATTCATTTTTCCACCCTCTCCCAAGGCGTAACACGGTAGCCGCCAAGAGAGCGCCTTCCCACTGAAAGCGCCTCTGTGCGGCTATCCGCGGCTATCGCCCTGGGCCTTGGGAGAGGGCGGAGTAACGGATTAGAGACGGTGGCGACACGAGCGGGTATTGTAGCGGTGTGGTGTGGGTGTAAACTGCTTTTGGATTGTATTTGCGGGGGTTAGCGCGAACGCAGACCCCCACTATCATAAATTACGCAGCCGAGTTACCCGCATTTGGGGTAATCGCAAAGGTCAAGCAGGCCGGGTGTGCAATGGCCTACCCTCGCTCTGGACGGACGTCCTTCATGATCAACGTGCCATCTCTGCCAGGTAAGTATGCCGATAGACACCTTGACGTTGGTGCCGCGGCGGAAAAGGTTTTCTTTTATTTGTGGCTCTTGCGCGAAACTCACAACTACACCACTCATGTGTCTCTTTTTAAACGCATGGATAGACATATCCTCTGTCGCTACAGGCGACATGACTTCCTATTTGCCGTTAATGACATTACCGTGGACAGGTGGAAATTAACTCAACCTCCTCAACAAAACGTCGCATGGATATCGTAAACGGGCATTCGAGTTCACGGCGAGGCGGCCCGACAGACAGTATATACATATATACATACATACATGCACCCCCCCCCCCCCCCCCCCCAACGAATATAGCACCTATTAAAAGCACGGAGAATCATCATTTTCCTTACATATCCTACCTTTCAATGTTCCGTAGGATGAGTACGTTTAGTGCCCCACACATCATGCTACTTTTTTCCCAAATGTTCCTTTTATAATCGAAAATGCAACCGCCTAAAGGCGGATGTGGACATGTCGGTAAAGCGGGACAGGCGGAGTGATCCGTGCGACGCGGGGGCAACGTAGATAATGTATGTTTCAAGTTCGCCCGCCTCCCGTCAACTAAGAAACTATATGAAACTGAATCGCTTTTACTTATGAATAAATGCTGGTGTTGTAGAATGTGAGCATGGTGCTGTAGAGGTACTAGAACGCACCTGTCCATCTGTGACGTGAATTCCGGGCATGGCATTCCAAGAACATCTGCACCTGAAAGCATAGAATCTCAATGAGCACCTGTCGCCACTGTCTATAATTCATTTTTCCACCCTCTCCCAAGGCGTAACACGGTAGCCGCCAAGAGAGCGCCTTCCCACTGAAAGCGCCTCTGTGCGGCTATCCGCGGCTATCGCCCTGGGCCTTGGGAGAGGGCGGAGTAACGGATTAGAGACGGTGGCGACACGAGCGGGTATTGTAGCGGTGTGGTGTGGGTGTAAACTGCTTTTGGATTGTATTTGCGGGGGTTAGCGCGAACGCAGACCCCCACTATCATAAATTACGCAGCCGAGTTACCCGCATTTGGGGTAATCGCAAAGGTCAAGCAGGCCGGGTGTGCAATGGCCTACCCTCGCTCTGGACGGACGTCCTTCATGATCAACGTGCCATCTCTGCCAGGTAAGTATGCCGATAGACACCTTGACGTTGGTGCCGCGGCGGAAAAGGTTTTCTTTTATTTGTGGCTCTTGCGCGAAACTCACAACTACACCACTCATGTGTCTCTTTTTAAACGCATGGATAGACATATCCTCTGTCGCTACAGGCGACATGACTTCCTATTTGCCGTTAATGACATTACCGTGGACAGGTGGAAATTAACTCAACCTCCTCAACAAAACGTCGCATGGATATCGTAAACGGGCATTCGAGTTCACGGCGAGGCGGCCCGACAGACAGTATATACATATATACATACATACATGCACCCCCCCCCCCCCCCCCCCAACGAATATAGCACCTATTAAAAGCACGGAGAATCATCATTTTCCTTACATATCCTACCTTTCAATGTTCCGTAGGATGAGTACGTTTAGTGCCCCACACATCATGCTACTTTTTTCCCAAATGTTCCTTTTATAATCGAAAATGCAACCGCCTAAAGGCGGATGTGGACATGTCGGTAAAGCGGGACAGGCGGAGTGATCCGTGCGACGCGGGGGCAACGTAGATAATGTATGTTTCAAGTTCGCCCGCCTCCCGTCAACTAAGAAACTATATGAAACTGAATCGCTTTTACTTATGAATAAATGCTGGTGTTGTAGAATGTGAGCATGGTGCTGTAGAGGTACTAGAACGCACCTGTCCATCTGTGACGTGAATTCCGGGCATGGCATTCCAAGAACATCTGCACCTGAAAGCATAGAATCTCAATGAGCACCTGTCGCCACTGTCTATAATTCATTTTTCCACCCTCTCCCAAGGCGTAACACGGTAGCCGCCAAGAGAGCGCCTTCCCACTGAAAGCGCCTCTGTGCGGCTATCCGCGGCTATCGCCCTGGGCCTTGGGAGAGGGCGGAGTAACGGATTAGAGACGGTGGCGACACGAGCGGGTATTGTAGCGGTGTGGTGTGGGTGTAAACTGCTTTTGGATTGTATTTGCGGGGGTTAGCGCGAACGCAGACCCCCACTATCATAAATTACGCAGCCGAGTTACCCGCATTTGGGGTAATCGCAAAGGTCAAGCAGGCCGGGTGTGCAATGGCCTACCCTCGCTCTGGACGGACGTCCTTCATGATCAACGTGCCATCTCTGCCAGGTAAGTATGCCGATAGACACCTTGACGTTGGTGCCGCGGCGGAAAAGGTTTTCTTTTATTTGTGGCTCTTGCGCGAAACTCACAACTACACCACTCATGTGTCTCTTTTTAAACGCATGGATAGACATATCCTCTGTCGCTACAGGCGACATGACTTCCTATTTGCCGTTAATGACATTACCGTGGACAGGTGGAAATTAACTCAACCTCCTCAACAAAACGTCGCATGGATATCGTAAACGGGCATTCGAGTTCACGGCGAGGCGGCCCGACAGACAGTATATACATATATACATACATACATGCACCCCCCCCCCCCCCCCCCAACGAATATAGCACCTATTAAAAGCACGGAGAATCATCATTTTCCTTACATATCCTACCTTTCAATGTTCCGTAGGATGAGTACGTTTAGTGCCCCACACATCATGCTACTTTTTTCCCAAATGTTCCTTTTATAATCGAAAATGCAACCGCCTAAAGGCGGATGTGGACATGTCGGTAAAGCGGGACAGGCGGAGTGATCCGTGCGACGCGGGGGCAACGTAGATAATGTATGTTTCAAGTTCGCCCGCCTCCCGTCAACTAAGAAACTATATGAAACTGAATCGCTTTTACTTATGAATAAATGCTGGTGTTGTAGAATGTGAGCATGGTGCTGTAGAGGTACTAGAACGCACCTGTCCATCTGTGACGTGAATTCCGGGCATGGCATTCCAAGAACATCTGCACCTGAAAGCATAGAATCTCAATGAGCACCTGTCGCCACTGTCTATAATTCATTTTTCCACCCTCTCCCAAGGCGTAACACGGTAGCCGCCAAGAGAGCGCCTTCCCACTGAAAGCGCCTCTGTGCGGCTATCCGCGGCTATCGCCCTGGGCCTTGGGAGAGGGCGGAGTAACGGATTAGAGACGGTGGCGACACGAGCGGGTATTGTAGCGGTGTGGTGTGGGTGTAAACTGCTTTTGGATTGTATTTGCGGGGGTTAGCGCGAACGCAGACCCCCACTATCATAAATTACGCAGCCGAGTTACCCGCATTTGGGGTAATCGCAAAGGTCAAGCAGGCCGGGTGTGCAATGGCCTACCCTCGCTCTGGACGGACGTCCTTCATGATCAACGTGCCATCTCTGCCAGGTAAGTATGCCGATAGACACCTTGACGTTGGTGCCGCGGCGGAAAAGGTTTTCTTTTATTTGTGGCTCTTGCGCGAAACTCACAACTACACCACTCATGTGTCTCTTTTTAAACGCATGGATAGACATATCCTCTGTCGCTACAGGCGACATGACTTCCTATTTGCCGTTAATGACATTACCGTGGACAGGTGGAAATTAACTCAACCTCCTCAACAAAACGTCGCATGGATATCGTAAACGGGCATTCGAGTTCACGGCGAGGCGGCCCGACAGACAGTATATACATATATACATACATACATGCACCCCCCCCCCCCCCCCCCCCAACGAATATAGCACCTATTAAAAGCACGGAGAATCATCATTTTCCTTACATATCCTACCTTTCAATGTTCCGTAGGATGAGTACGTTTAGTGCCCCACACATCATGCTACTTTTTTCCCAAATGTTCCTTTTATAATCGAAAATGCAACCGCCTAAAGGCGGATGTGGACATGTCGGTAAAGCGGGACAGGCGGAGTGATCCGTGCGACGCGGGGGCAACGTAGATAATGTATGTTTCAAGTTCGCCCGCCTCCCGTCAACTAAGAAACTATATGAAACTGAATCGCTTTTACTTATGAATAAATGCTGGTGTTGTAGAATGTGAGCATGGTGCTGTAGAGGTACTAGAACGCACCTGTCCATCTGTGACGTGAATTCCGGGCATGGCATTCCAAGAACATCTGCACCTGAAAGCATAGAATCTCAATGAGCACCTGTCGCCACTGTCTATAATTCATTTTTCCACCCTCTCCCAAGGCGTAACACGGTAGCCGCCAAGAGAGCGCCTTCCCACTGAAAGCGCCTCTGTGCGGCTATCCGCGGCTATCGCCCTGGGCCTTGGGAGAGGGCGGAGTAACGGATTAGAGACGGTGGCGACACGAGCGGGTATTGTAGCGGTGTGGTGTGGGTGTAAACTGCTTTTGGATTGTATTTGCGGGGGTTAGCGCGAACGCAGACCCCCACTATCATAAATTACGCAGCCGAGTTACCCGCATTTGGGGTAATCGCAAAGGTCAAGCAGGCCGGGTGTGCAATGGCCTACCCTCGCTCTGGACGGACGTCCTTCATGATCAACGTGCCATCTCTGCCAGGTAAGTATGCCGATAGACACCTTGACGTTGGTGCCGCGGCGGAAAAGGTTTTCTTTTATTTGTGGCTCTTGCGCGAAACTCACAACTACACCACTCATGTGTCTCTTTTTAAACGCATGGATAGACATATCCTCTGTCGCTACAGGCGACATGACTTCCTATTTGCCGTTAATGACATTACCGTGGACAGGTGGAAATTAACTCAACCTCCTCAACAAAACGTCGCATGGATATCGTAAACGGGCATTCGAGTTCACGGCGAGGCGGCCCGACAGACAGTATATACATATATACATACATACATGCACCCCCCCCCCCCCCCCCCCCCAACGAATATAGCACCTATTAAAAGCACGGAGAATCATCATTTTCCTTACATATCCTACCTTTCAATGTTCCGTAGGATGAGTACGTTTAGTGCCCCACACATCATGCTACTTTTTTCCCAAATGTTCCTTTTATAATCGAAAATGCAACCGCCTAAAGGCGGATGTGGACATGTCGGTAAAGCGGGACAGGCGGAGTGATCCGTGCGACGCGGGGGCAACGTAGATAATGTATGTTTCAAGTTCGCCCGCCTCCCGTCAACTAAGAAACTATATGAAACTGAATCGCTTTTACTTATGAATAAATGCTGGTGTTGTAGAATGTGAGCATGGTGCTGTAGAGGTACTAGAACGCACCTGTCCATCTGTGACGTGAATTCCGGGCATGGCATTCCAAGAACATCTGCACCTGAAAGCATAGAATCTCAATGAGCACCTGTCGCCACTGTCTATAATTCATTTTTCCACCCTCTCCCAAGGCGTAACACGGTAGCCGCCAAGAGAGCGCCTTCCCACTGAAAGCGCCTCTGTGCGGCTATCCGCGGCTATCGCCCTGGGCCTTGGGAGAGGGCGGAGTAACGGATTAGAGACGGTGGCGACACGAGCGGGTATTGTAGCGGTGTGGTGTGGGTGTAAACTGCTTTTGGATTGTATTTGCGGGGGTTAGCGCGAACGCAGACCCCCACTATCATAAATTACGCAGCCGAGTTACCCGCATTTGGGGTAATCGCAAAGGTCAAGCAGGCCGGGTGTGCAATGGCCTACCCTCGCTCTGGACGGACGTCCTTCATGATCAACGTGCCATCTCTGCCAGGTAAGTATGCCGATAGACACCTTGACGTTGGTGCCGCGGCGGAAAAGGTTTTCTTTTATTTGTGGCTCTTGCGCGAAACTCACAACTACACCACTCATGTGTCTCTTTTTAAACGCATGGATAGACATATCCTCTGTCGCTACAGGCGACATGACTTCCTATTTGCCGTTAATGACATTACCGTGGACAGGTGGAAATTAACTCAACCTCCTCAACAAAACGTCGCATGGATATCGTAAACGGGCATTCGAGTTCACGGCGAGGCGGCCCGACAGACAGTATATACATATATACATACATACATGCACCCCCCCCCCCCCCCCCCAACGAATATAGCACCTATTAAAAGCACGGAGAATCATCATTTTCCTTACATATCCTACCTTTCAATGTTCCGTAGGATGAGTACGTTTAGTGCCCCACACATCATGCTACTTTTTTCCCAAATGTTCCTTTTATAATCGAAAATGCAACCGCCTAAAGGCGGATGTGGACATGTCGGTAAAGCGGGACAGGCGGAGTGATCCGTGCGACGCGGGGGCAACGTAGATAATGTATGTTTCAAGTTCGCCCGCCTCCCGTCAACTAAGAAACTATATGAAACTGAATCGCTTTTACTTATGAATAAATGCTGGTGTTGTAGAATGTGAGCATGGTGCTGTAGAGGTACTAGAACGCACCTGTCCATCTGTGACGTGAATTCCGGGCATGGCATTCCAAGAACATCTGCACCTGAAAGCATAGAATCTCAATGAGCACCTGTCGCCACTGTCTATAATTCATTTTTCCACCCTCTCCCAAGGCGTAACACGGTAGCCGCCAAGAGAGCGCCTTCCCACTGAAAGCGCCTCTGTGCGGCTATCCGCGGCTATCGCCCTGGGCCTTGGGAGAGGGCGGAGTAACGGATTAGAGACGGTGGCGACACGAGCGGGTATTGTAGCGGTGTGGTGTGGGTGTAAACTGCTTTTGGATTGTATTTGCGGGGGTTAGCGCGAACGCAGACCCCCACTATCATAAATTACGCAGCCGAGTTACCCGCATTTGGGGTCATCGCAAAGGTCAAGCAGGCCGGGTGTGCAATGGCCTACCCTCGCTCTGGACGGACGTCCTTCATGATCAACGTGCCATCTCTGCCAGGTAAGTATGCCGATAGACACCTTGACGTTGGTGCCGCGGCGGAAAAGGTTTTCTTTTATTTGTGGCTCTTGCGCGAAACTCACAACTACACCACTCATGTGTCTCTTTTTAAACGCATGGATAGACATATCCTCTGTCGCTACAGGCGACATGACTTCCTATTTGCCGTTAATGACATTACCGTGGACAGGTGGAAATTAACTCAACCTCCTCAACAAAACGTCGCATGGATATCGTAAACGGGCATTCGAGTTCACGGCGAGGCGGCCCGACAGACAGTATATACATATATACATACATACATGCACCCCCCCCCCCCCCCAACGAATATAGCACCTATTAAAAGCACGGAGAATCATCATTTTCCTTACATATCCTACCTTTCAATGTTCCGTAGGATGAGTACGTTTAGTGCCCCACACATCATGCTACTTTTTTCCCAAATGTTCCTTTTATAATCGAAAATGCAACCGCCTAAAGGCGGATGTGGACATGTCGGTAAAGCGGGACAGGCGGAGTGATCCGTGCGACGCGGGGGCAACGTAGATAATGTATGTTTCAAGTTCGCCCGCCTCCCGTCAACTAAGAAACTATATGAAACTGAATCGCTTTTACTTATGAATAAATGCTGGTGTTGTAGAATGTGAGCATGGTGCTGTAGAGGTACTAGAACGCACCTGTCCATCTGTGACGTGAATTCCGGGCATGGCATTCCAAGAACATCTGCACCTGAAAGCATAGAATCTCAATGAGCACCTGTCGCCACTGTCTATAATTCATTTTTCCACCCTCTCCCAAGGCGTAACACGGTAGCCGCCAAGAGAGCGCCTTCCCACTGAAAGCGCCTCTGTGCGGCTATCCGCGGCTATCGCCCTGGGCCTTGGGAGAGGGCGGAGTAACGGATTAGAGACGGTGGCGACACGAGCGGGTATTGTAGCGGTGTGGTGTGGGTGTAAACTGCTTTTGGATTGTATTTGCGGGGGTTAGCGCGAACGCAGACCCCCACTATCATAAATTACGCAGCCGAGTTACCCGCATTTGGGGTCATCGCAAAGGTCAAGCAGGCCGGGTGTGCAATGGCCTACCCTCGCTCTGGACGGACGTCCTTCATGATCAACGTGCCATCTCTGCCAGGTAAGTATGCCGATAGACACCTTGACGTTGGTGCCGCGGCGGAAAAGGTTTTCTTTTATTTGTGGCTCTTGCGCGAAACTCACAACTACACCACTCATGTGTCTCTTTTTAAACGCATGGATAGACATATCCTCTGTCGCTACAGGCGACATGACTTCCTATTTGCCGTTAATGACATTACCGTGGACAGGTGGAAATTAACTCAACCTCCTCAACAAAACGTCGCATGGATATCGTAAACGGGCATTCGAGTTCACGGCGAGGCGGCCCGACAGACAGTATATACATATATACATACATACATGCACCCCCCCCCCCCCCCCCCAACGAATATAGCACCTATTAAAAGCACGGAGAATCATCATTTTCCTTACATATCCTACCTTTCAATGTTCCGTAGGATGAGTACGTTTAGTGCCCCACACATCATGCTACTTTTTTCCCAAATGTTCCTTTTATAATCGAAAATGCAACCGCCTAAAGGCGGATGTGGACATGTCGGTAAAGCGGGACAGGCGGAGTGATCCGTGCGACGCGGGGGCAACGTAGATAATGTATGTTTCAAGTTCGCCCGCCTCCCGTCAACTAAGAAACTATATGAAACTGAATCGCTTTTACTTATGAATAAATGCTGGTGTTGTAGAATGTGAGCATGGTGCTGTAGAGGTACTAGAACGCACCTGTCCATCTGTGACGTGAATTCCGGGCATGGCATTCCAAGAACATCTGCACCTGAAAGCATAGAATCTCAATGAGCACCTGTCGCCACTGTCTATAATTCATTTTTCCACCCTCTCCCAAGGCGTAACACGGTAGCCGCCAAGAGAGCGCCTTCCCACTGAAAGCGCCTCTGTGCGGCTATCCGCGGCTATCGCCCTGGGCCTTGGGAGAGGGCGGAGTAACGGATTAGAGACGGTGGCGACACGAGCGGGTATTGTAGCGGTGTGGTGTGGGTGTAAACTGCTTTTGGATTGTATTTGCGGGGGTTAGCGCGAACGCAGACCCCCACTATCATAAATTACGCAGCCGAGTTACCCGCATTTGGGGTAATCGCAAAGGTCAAGCAGGCCGGGTGTGCAATGGCCTACCCTCGCTCTGGACGGACGTCCCGTTTTTAATTTGGGTATAACATAATCAAAGAAGGAAGACTAGACAAGACAAGACAAGACCAACAAGTACTTAATCAACTATACTTTTTTTTTTTTTTTTTTTTTTTTTTTTTTTCACTTTTCAATGTAACTGACACTCAGACAAAAGGAAGGACGGTAGAAAAAGGATGTGCCAAGCTACCCCAGCAGGTTATACGTCCACGAGCTCCCACCAAACCCACTCCTGCCAACTTGACACATCAAAATAAAATAAGTACATAAGAGACAGACGGTTCAAAACAATAGACTAACACGACCAGAGGGAGGTCGGGGATTAAAACCGCAATCGCAGCTTTCCCCCGACGACCTTTGCCCAATGTACTGAAGTACACCATTGAGACAGAAAGGCTGCCTCGCCAAGACGAACAAAGTCGAGCTTCAGTCTTGAGCGAAGGCACTCCTTGACATATGGCACTATCTCGGCATGGCTCAGAAAGGACTTGTCGAAAAGCGCCTCACAACGCGAGGACCAGATACGTTTTCTCGTGACGGCAATGAGGTAAGTGATGACATCTATCTTGCTTTGGTTCCAGGTAGCTGGCAAGATGCCGTAGATGACCATTTGTTTGTTAATACGGAAGTCTGACATGACCCACCTCCGCAGGAAACCTTCCACCCACGTCCATGTAAGAAGCACTTCCTTACAAAACCACATGGCATGGTCCGTGGTTTCATGTACTTGGCAGTTCTGCCTTGGACAAGCTCCCGATCGAATAAACCCCCACTTCGAGCAGAGCAGGGCATTGGTCTTCAGGGCGTGGTGTGCGACCAGCCATGCCGTGTCTTTCAGTCTGTTTTCCAAAAGGGGGTGTTGGACTGCATGGAAGGTTAGAGGCCAAGGAACAGATCGCATGTTCAGACAAACACTTGGGACATGAACATCTTTCGTCAAAAGATCGTTGTACAGAGAGCGTGTAGTACACCCGAGGTCCCAGTGCTTAGTGGGAGATGCCTCTACGAGTTCTTCTACAAGAGTCTGGAGCGCTTTATAGTGGGGAGGGGCATTCGGGGAGTGGGGCATGTTATTGGACCAGGTCGAAGGATCAAACCGTCTGATGAAAATACCTAGCCAGTACCTAGCCAGCTGTACCCAAGGCAGTTCCCCTTGCGATAGGATGTCGGAGAAGGGGCGACTGTACAGGCATTTTGCTTTCTTAGCTATGTGAATAAGCCCCCAGCCTCCCTTCTCCGGGGGAAGGTAGATGGTGTTTCGACTGACCATTTCACGACGGTTGTCCCAAAAGAAGTTAAAAAGGGCAGTGTTGATGCCCTTTATGACGGAGTCGGGAGGGATGAACACAGACGCAAGGTACCAAAGTTTGGCGGCGGCCAGAGCGTTGGCCACCGTGACTTTGCCAGTGAAGGAAAGGGATCTAGCTCCCCACATCTGCAGGGTCCCAACGAATTTGCGCTGACCTTCTTTCCAGTTGGTGAGGGACATATCAATGTTGCCAAAGGCCCCACCAAGCAAGCGGATAGATCCTGATGTCCATTTGATATTAACAGGACTATCGGACCTATTCCTCCATTTGCCCAACCATAGTCCTTCACACTTGTCTAGGTTTAGCTTTGAGCCTGAGCCTCTGTTGTATAGCTCCACCAGCTCAAAGAGTCTGGCTATGGACTTGTCTGATGTGGGAAAGGCAGAGTTATCGTCTGCGTACAGGGACATTTTGGCTTCATGGCCACCAGGAAGTTTGACTCCGTGTACCTCTGTGTCATTACGCACTGTCGCCGCAAACGGCTCCAGAGAGATAGCGTACAAAAGTGGGGATAAGGGGCAACCTTGCCGCACACCCCTTGTCAAGGCAAAGGGTTGCGACAGAGAGTCGTTCACCAATACAGAGCTGGTGATGTCTCGGTATAGAATTGAGACCCACTTCCTAAAGGAAGGGCCGAAACCCATCTTCGTGAGCGTCTTGTGCAGGAAGGAGATATTAACTCGATCAAAGGCTTTCGCCTGATCTAGGGAGACAATTGCACAATCTATGTTGGTGGTATTAGCATAGACGACAATGTCTCGGATCAGGCGAAGGTTACACTGGATTGATCTACCTGGGACGCCACAGGTCTGGTCCGAATGCAACACCGACGCTGCTACCGACTGAAGGCGGTTGTTGAGAGCCTTAGTCAGTAGCTTGTAGTCAGTGTTGAGAAGGGAGATGGGTCTCCTATTCTTGGGGTCCAATTCGTCCCCCTTCTTCGGTATCAGAGTCACAACGCCAAATTTTTGGCTAGGGGAGAGTTCCCCGTCCTCGAAGACCTCTTTGAAAACACTTAGGAGGTCATCGGCAACCAAATGCCAGAAGGTTGTGTAGAACTCTTTGGGGAGTCCATCACTTCCCGGGCATTTGTTGTTCTCCATACTAAGAACAGAGGTGAGCAACTCATCAGGGGTGAGGGGGGTTTCCAGAAGCTGGGCCTCCTCTGGGTCCAAGATGTTTTCAAGGCTGTCACATAGTTGATTGGAAGCAACCGGATCTACAGGTTCTTCCGTAAACAGATCCTCGTAGAATTGCTTAAACACATCTGAGATTTTGTTGTCCTCACGGACGACTTGCCCAGCCGAGTTTCGTACTGCTGAAATTCTCTTTTTCCTACCATTACAAGCCGCCTGCTTTAAAAAGAAGGAAGTACACTTCTCTCCTTCCTCAAAGTGCTTAATTCGCGACCGCACAATGGCACCCTGAGCTTCGGATGTTTCCAGTGCGGCCAGGGCATCCTTTGTCGATTGGTACTGTCTAAGGATGTCGGGGGAGACAGCACCAGCGTTAAGTTGGTTGGTGAGATCTCCCAAAAGATTGTTTAGTTCGTAACGAGCTTCTCGTTTTTCTCTCGCTATCCTACAAGAGTGTTTGATGAACAAGAGGCGGGTTCTTTCCTTCACATCGTCCCACCAGGATCTCAAGGTTGGGAAACCCGGCTTTAATGTCCGCCAGTCTTTGTAGGACGAGGGAAAATCTAACTGGACATCTTTATCTTTTAAAATAGAAACATTACATTTCCATGAGGAAGATTTCTTTTTAGGTGTTTGAAGAACTTCCATTTTGACACAGTCATGGTCAGTAAAATAAGCGGGTAGAAAGGAGTGACCCGAAACAGATAGACTTCTGGAAGAGTATAATCTATCTAGGCGGCAAGCCACGGTGTTATCCCCCAGACGCCAGGTGTATACCCGGGCGTCCGGGTTGAGCTGCCGCCATGAGTCGTGTAAATCATGACTCTCACAGAGGTGTTTCAGTACTTTTGATCCTCCAGAGCTACGATTGGGGTTCCCGCCTCTCTTGTCAATGCTTGGACATTCTATGCAATTGAAATCTCCACACAAAATAGTGGGATCTGTGAGAGAGAGGAACTTGCTCAGGCTGCGGAAAAATATGGATCTTTCCGCAGCCTCATTCGGAGCATAAATGTTGCTAATCCTTAAGGATCGGGCACCGTCCGACAGGACGGCACACACAACTCGTCCGTTTTCATCACAGAACTTCTTAACAACGTTGAGGGCAAGGGATGGGGAGAGTAGGATCCCTACCCCCCTAGCATTGGGCGTGCCCAAGCTCCAAAGAGCTTGACCGCCCCATTCCCTCTCCCACAACGTTGTTTCGTTCACATGGGAAATATGGCACTCCTGCAGGCAGACAACGTCGAATCGTTGTTGCCTGCAGAAATTAAAAACTTGTTTACGTTTGGTGGGATTACGCATCCCACAAACGTTTAGTGTGGCAATTACTATCATCGAGGTATAAAGGGCATAAAGCCTATCAGTTTTTCGGGCCATCATAATGAGTCTTCGGAAGGATATTCGTCTATCTGTTGCGAAGCAGGTTCAACGATCTGTAGGTCTTCAGCTAGAGGAAGGTCTTGGTTAGAGGGACTTGCTGTTTCTGTCCCGACCTCCTGTTTCTTTTTGGGATTGCAATCATCATCAGACCGTCGGGATGGTGCCGACCTCTTCCGGTTTATGTCAACTTCCATAGCGTCGGGGGACTTCTGCCTATGGATTCCAGATGTCCCCTCGCCCCTCTTATTCGCTCGCCGCCTACTGCGACGAGACGGCTTTCTCTGGTCCCCCTCTGGGGACTGAGTGCCCTCACTCTGGTTCCCGGAGGAGGGAGTTGCTGCGAGGAACAGCTCCCTTCCTTCCTCTTGGGGCTCCTGAGCATCGGAGAACTCTGCGTCCTCAGCCCCAGAACTATCTTGGTCATAAGAAACCTGCGACGAGGAATCCAAGGACTCGCCTTCTGGCGTTGACTGGTCGGTCAGCGCCTGAGGTGCAGTAGGAGTCGGCTGCACAGGGCCGGCGGCTGGCACCTGAGGTGCAGTAGGAGTCGGCTGCACAGGGCCGGCGGCTGGCGGGTTAGACCCACCAGCCTCCGGCTCTGGGCCTCTGGTCCACGTGTTGCCAAGCTGCAGTTTGTTTGAGTAAGATGTAGGACAACGACGGGCAATGTGGCCCTCTTTGTGGCAGTTGTTGCACACAATGGCGTTGGTACAATCGGCAGCGATGTGACCAACAGTCTGGCACTTATTACAGAAACTGACTGTGCAGTTGACCACTTCATGCCCTTCCTGATGACATTTCAGGCATGTACGGACTTGGCCATCATGATCAACGTGCCATCTCTGCCAGGTAAGTATGCCGATAGACACCTTGACGTTGGTGCCGCGGCGGAAAAGGTTTTCTTTTATTTGTGGCTCTTGCGCGAAACTCACAACTACACCACTCATGTGTCTCTTTTTAAACGCATGGATAGACATATCCTCTGTCGCTACAGGCGACATGACTTCCTATTTGCCGTTAATGACATTACCGTGGACAGGTGGAAATTAACTCAACCTCCTCAACAAAACGTCGCATGGATATCGTAAACGGGCATTCGAGTTCACGGCGAGGCGGCCCGACAGACAGTATATACATATATACATACATACATGCACCCCCCCCCCCCCCCCCCCAACGAATATAGCACCTATTAAAAGCACGGAGAATCATCATTTTCCTTACATATCCTACCTTTCAATGTTCCGTAGGATGAGTACGTTTAGTGCCCCACACATCATGCTACTTTTTTCCCAAATGTTCCTTTTATAATCGAAAATGCAACCGCCTAAAGGCGGATGTGGACATGTCGGTAAAGCGGGACAGGCGGAGTGATCCGTGCGACGCGGGGGCAACGTAGATAATGTATGTTTCAAGTTCGCCCGCCTCCCGTCAACTAAGAAACTATATGAAACTGAATCGCTTTTACTTATGAATAAATGCTGGTGTTGTAGAATGTGAGCATGGTGCTGTAGAGGTACTAGAACGCACCTGTCCATCTGTGACGTGAATTCCGGGCATGGCATTCCAAGAACATCTGCACCTGAAAGCATAGAATCTCAATGAGCACCTGTCGCCACTGTCTATAATTCATTTTTCCACCCTCTCCCAAGGCGTAACACGGTAGCCGCCAAGAGAGCGCCTTCCCACTGAAAGCGCCTCTGTGCGGCTATCCGCGGCTATCGCCCTGGGCCTTGGGAGAGGGCGGAGTAACGGATTAGAGACGGTGGCGACACGAGCGGGTATTGTAGCGGTGTGGTGTGGGTGTAAACTGCTTTTGGATTGTATTTGCGGGGGTTAGCGCGAACGCAGACCCCCACTATCATAAATTACGCAGCCGAGTTACCCGCATTTGGGGTAATCGCAAAGGTCAAGCAGGCCGGGTGTGCAATGGCCTACCCTCGCTCTGGACGGACGTCCTTCATGATCAACGTGCCATCTCTGCCAGGTAAGTATGCCGATAGACACCTTGACGTTGGTGCCGCGGCGGAAAAGGTTTTCTTTTATTTGTGGCTCTTGCGCGAAACTCACAACTACACCACTCATGTGTCTCTTTTTAAACGCATGGATAGACATATCCTCTGTCGCTACAGGCGACATGACTTCCTATTTGCCGTTAATGACATTACCGTGGACAGGTGGAAATTAACTCAACCTCCTCAACAAAACGTCGCATGGATATCGTAAACGGGCATTCGAGTTCACGGCGAGGCGGCCCGACAGACAGTATATACATATATACATACATACATGCACCCCCCCCCCCCCCCCAACGAATATAGCACCTATTAAAAGCACGGAGAATCATCATTTTCCTTACATATCCTACCTTTCAATGTTCCGTAGGATGAGTACGTTTAGTGCCCCACACATCATGCTACTTTTTTCCCAAATGTTCCTTTTATAATCGAAAATGCAACCGCCTAAAGGCGGATGTGGACATGTCGGTAAAGCGGGACAGGCGGAGTGATCCGTGCGACGCGGGGGCAACGTAGATAATGTATGTTTCAAGTTCGCCCGCCTCCCGTCAACTAAGAAACTATATGAAACTGAATCGCTTTTACTTATGAATAAATGCTGGTGTTGTAGAATGTGAGCATGGTGCTGTAGAGGTACTAGAACGCACCTGTCCATCTGTGACGTGAATTCCGGGCATGGCATTCCAAGAACATCTGCACCTGAAAGCATAGAATCTCAATGAGCACCTGTCGCCACTGTCTATAATTCATTTTTCCACCCTCTCCCAAGGCGTAACACGGTAGCCGCCAAGAGAGCGCCTTCCCACTGAAAGCGCCTCTGTGCGGCTATCCGCGGCTATCGCCCTGGGCCTTGGGAGAGGGCGGAGTAACGGATTAGAGACGGTGGCGACACGAGCGGGTATTGTAGCGGTGTGGTGTGGGTGTAAACTGCTTTTGGATTGTATTTGCGGGGGTTAGCGCGAACGCAGACCCCCACTATCATAAATTACGCAGCCGAGTTACCCGCATTTGGGGTCATCGCAAAGGTCAAGCAGGCCGGGTGTGCAATGGCCTACCCTCGCTCTGGACGGACGTCCTTCATGATCAACGTGCCATCTCTGCCAGGTAAGTATGCCGATAGACACCTTGACGTTGGTGCCGCGGCGGAAAAGGTTTTCTTTTATTTGTGGCTCTTGCGCGAAACTCACAACTACACCACTCATGTGTCTCTTTTTAAACGCATGGATAGACATATCCTCTGTCGCTACAGGCGACATGACTTCCTATTTGCCGTTAATGACATTACCGTGGACAGGTGGAAATTAACTCAACCTCCTCAACAAAACGTCGCATGGATATCGTAAACGGGCATTCGAGTTCACGGCGAGGCGGCCCGACAGACAGTATATACATATATACATACATACATGCACCCCCCCCCCCCCCCAACGAATATAGCACCTATTAAAAGCACGGAGAATCATCATTTTCCTTACATATCCTACCTTTCAATGTTCCGTAGGATGAGTACGTTTAGTGCCCCACACATCATGCTACTTTTTTCCCAAATGTTCCTTTTATAATCGAAAATGCAACCGCCTAAAGGCGGATGTGGACATGTCGGTAAAGCGGGACAGGCGGAGTGATCCGTGCGACGCGGGGGCAACGTAGATAATGTATGTTTCAAGTTCGCCCGCCTCCCGTCAACTAAGAAACTATATGAAACTGAATCGCTTTTACTTATGAATAAATGCTGGTGTTGTAGAATGTGAGCATGGTGCTGTAGAGGTACTAGAACGCACCTGTCCATCTGTGACGTGAATTCCGGGCATGGCATTCCAAGAACATCTGCACCTGAAAGCATAGAATCTCAATGAGCACCTGTCGCCACTGTCTATAATTCATTTTTCCACCCTCTCCCAAGGCGTAACACGGTAGCCGCCAAGAGAGCGCCTTCCCACTGAAAGCGCCTCTGTGCGGCTATCCGCGGCTATCGCCCTGGGCCTTGGGAGAGGGCGGAGTAACGGATTAGAGACGGTGGCGACACGAGCGGGTATTGTAGCGGTGTGGTGTGGGTGTAAACTGCTTTTGGATTGTATTTGCGGGGGTTAGCGCGAACGCAGACCCCCACTATCATAAATTACGCAGCCGAGTTACCCGCATTTGGGGTCATCGCAAAGGTCAAGCAGGCCGGGTGTGCAATGGCCTACCCTCGCTCTGGACGGACGTCCTTCATGATCAACGTGCCATCTCTGCCAGGTAAGTATGCCGATAGACACCTTGACGTTGGTGCCGCGGCGGAAAAGGTTTTCTTTTATTTGTGGCTCTTGCGCGAAACTCACAACTACACCACTCATGTGTCTCTTTTTAAACGCATGGATAGACATATCCTCTGTCGCTACAGGCGACATGACTTCCTATTTGCCGTTAATGACATTACCGTGGACAGGTGGAAATTAACTCAACCTCCTCAACAAAACGTCGCATGGATATCGTAAACGGGCATTCGAGTTCACGGCGAGGCGGCCCGACAGACAGTATATACATATATACATACATACATGCACCCCCCCCCCCCCCCAACGAATATAGCACCTATTAAAAGCACGGAGAATCATCATTTTCCTTACATATCCTACCTTTCAATGTTCCGTAGGATGAGTACGTTTAGTGCCCCACACATCATGCTACTTTTTTCCCAAATGTTCCTTTTATAATCGAAAATGCAACCGCCTAAAGGCGGATGTGGACATGTCGGTAAAGCGGGACAGGCGGAGTGATCCGTGCGACGCGGGGGCAACGTAGATAATGTATGTTTCAAGTTCGCCCGCCTCCCGTCAACTAAGAAACTATATGAAACTGAATCGCTTTTACTTATGAATAAATGCTGGTGTTGTAGAATGTGAGCATGGTGCTGTAGAGGTACTAGAACGCACCTGTCCATCTGTGACGTGAATTCCGGGCATGGCATTCCAAGAACATCTGCACCTGAAAGCATAGAATCTCAATGAGCACCTGTCGCCACTGTCTATAATTCATTTTTCCACCCTCTCCCAAGGCGTAACACGGTAGCCGCCAAGAGAGCGCCTTCCCACTGAAAGCGCCTCTGTGCGGCTATCCGCGGCTATCGCCCTGGGCCTTGGGAGAGGGCGGAGTAACGGATTAGAGACGGTGGCGACACGAGCGGGTATTGTAGCGGTGTGGTGTGGGTGTAAACTGCTTTTGGATTGTATTTGCGGGGGTTAGCGCGAACGCAGACCCCCACTATCATAAATTACGCAGCCGAGTTACCCGCATTTGGGGTAATCGCAAAGGTCAAGCAGGCCGGGTGTGCAATGGCCTACCCTCGCTCTGGACGGACGTCCCGTTTTTAATTTGGGTATAACATAATCAAAGAAGGAAGACTAGACAAGACAAGACAAGACCAACAAGTACTTAATCAACTATACTTTTTTTTTTTTTTCCCTTTTCAATGTAACTGACACTCAGACAAAAGGAAGGACGGTAGAAAAAGGATGTGCCAAGCTACCCCAGCAGGTTATACGTCCACGAGCTCCCACCAAACCCACTCCTGCCAACTTGACACATCAAAATAAAATAAGTACATAAGAGACAGACGGTTCAAAACAATAGACTAACACGACCAGAGGGAGGTCGGGGATTAAAACCGCAATCGCAGCTTTCCCCCGACGACCTTTGCCCAATGTACTGAAGTACACCATTGAGACAAAAAGGCTGCCTCGCCAAGACGAACAAAGTCGAGCTTCAGTCTTGAGCGAAGGCACTCCTTGACATATGGCACTATCTCGGCATGGCTCAGAAAGGACTTGTCGAAAAGCGCCTCACAACGCGAGGACCAGATACGTTTTCTCGTGACGGCAATGAGGTAAGTGATGACATCTATCTTGCTTTGGTTCCAGGTAGCTGGCAAGATGCCGTAGATGACCATTTGTTTGTTAATACGGAAGTCTGACATGACCCACCTCCGCAGGAAACCTTCCACCCACGTCCATGTAAGAAGCACTTCCTTACAAAACCACATGGCATGGTCCGTGGTTTCATGTACTTGGCAGTTCTGTCTTGGACAAGCTCCCGATCGAATAAACCCCCACTTCGAGCAGAGCAGGGCATTGGTCTTCAGGGCGTGGTGTGCGACCAGCCATGCCGTGTCTTTCAGTCTGTTTTCCAAAAGGGGGTGTTGGACTGCATGGAAGGTTAGAGGCCAAGGAACAGATCGCATGTTCAGACAAACACTTGGGACATGAACATCTTTCGTCAAAAGATCATTGTACAGAGAGCGTGTAGTACACCCGAGGTCCCAGTGCTTAGTGGGAGATGCCTCTACGAGTTCTTCTACAAGAGTCTGGAGCGCTTTATAGTGGGGAGGGGCATTCGGGGAGTGGGGCATGTTATTGGACCAGGTCGAAGGATCAAACCGTCTGATGAAAATACCTAGCCAGTACCTAGCCAGCTGTACCCAAGGCAGTTCCCCTTGCGATAGGATGTCGGAGAAGGGGCGACTGTACAGGCATTTTGCTTTCTTAGCTATGTGAATAAGCCCCCAGCCTCCCTTCTCCGGGGGAAGGTAGATGGTGTTTCGACTGACCATTTCACGACGGTTGTCCCAAAAGAAGTTAAAAAGGGCAGTGTTGATGCCCTTTATGACGGAGTCGGGAGGGATGAACACAGACGCAAGGTACCAAAGTTTGGCGGCGGCCAGAGCGTTGGCCACCGTGACTTTGCCAGTGAAGGAAAGGGATCTAGCTCCCCACATCTGCAGGGTCCCAACGAATTTGCGCTGACCTTCTTTCCAGTTGGTGAGGGACATATCAATGTTGCCAAAGGCCCCACCAAGCAAGCGGATAGATCCTGATGTCCATTTGATATTAACAGGACTATCGGACCTATTCCTCCATTTGCCCAACCATAGTCCTTCACACTTGTCTAGGTTTAGCTTTGAGCCTGAGCCTCTGTTGTATAGCTCCACCAGCTCAAAGAGTCTGGCTATGGACTTGTCTGATGTGGGAAAGGCAGAGTTATCGTCTGCGTACAGGGACATTTTGGCTTCATGGCCACCAGGAAGTTTGACTCCGTGTACCTCTGTGTCATTACGCACTGTCGCCGCAAACGGCTCCAGAGAGATAGCGTACAAAAGTGGGGATAAGGGGCAACCTTGCCGCACACCCCTTGTCAAGGCAAAGGGTTGCGACAGAGAGTCGTTCACCAATACAGAGCTGGTGATGTCTCGGTATAGAATTGAGACCCACTTCCTAAAGGAAGGGCCGAAACCCATCTTCGTGAGCGTCTTGTGCAGGAAGGAGATATTAACTCGATCAAAGGCTTTCGCCTGATCTAGGGAGACAATTGCACAATCTATGTTGGTGGTATTAGCATAGACGACAATGTCTCGGATCAGGCGAAGGTTACACTGGATTGATCTACCTGGGACGCCACAGGTCTGCTCCGAATGCAACACCGACGCTGCTACCGACTGAAGGCGGTTGTTGAGAGCCTTAGTCAGTAGCTTGTAGTCAGTGTTGAGAAGGGAGATGGGTCTCCTATTCTTGGGGTCCAGTTCGTCCCCCTTCTTCGGTATCAGAGTCACAACGCCAAATTTTTGGCTAGGGGAGAGTTCCCCGTCCTCGAAGACCTCTTTGAAAACACTTAGGAGGTCATCGGCAACCAAATGCCAGAAGGTTGTGTAGAACTCTTTGGGGAGTCCATCACTTCCCGGGCATTTGTTGTTCTCCATACTAAGAACAGAGGTGAGCAACTCATCAGGGGTGAGGGGGGTTTCCAGAAGCTGGGCCTCCTCTGGGTCCAAGATGTTTTCAAGGCTGTCACATAGTTGATTGGAAGCAACCGGATCTACAGGTTCTTCCGTAAACAGATCCTCGTAGAATTGCTTAAACACATCTGAGATTTTGTCGTCCTCACGGACGACTTGCCCAGCCGAGTTTCGTACTGCTGAAATTTTCTTTTTCCTACCATTACAAGCCGCCTGCTTTAAAAAGAAGGAAGTACACTTCTCTCCTTCCTCAAAGTGCTTAATGCGCGACCGCACAATGGCACCCTGAGCTTCGGATGTTTCCAGTGCGGCCAGGGCATCCTTTGTCGATTGGTACTGTCTAAGGATGTCGGGGGAGACAGCACCAGCGTTAAGTTGGTTGGTGAGATCTCCCAAAAGATTGTTTAGTTCGTAACGAGCTTCTCGTTTTTCTCTCGCTATCCTACAAGAGTGTTTGATGAACAAGAGGCGGGTTCTTTCCTTCACCTCGTCCCACCAGGATCTCAAGGTTGGGAAACCCGGCTTTAATGTCCGCCAGTCTTTGTAGGACGAGGAAAAATCTAACTGGACATCTTTATCTTTTAAAATAGAAACATTACATTTCCATGAGGAAGATTTCTTTTTAGGTGTTTGAAGAACTTCCATTTTGACACAGTCATGGTCAGTAAAATAAGCGGGTAGAAAGGAGTGACCCGAAACAGATAGACTTCTGGAAGAGTATAATCTATCTAGGCGGCAAGCCACGGTGTTATCCCCCAGACGCCAGGTGTATACCCGGGCGTCCGGGTTGAGCTGCCGCCATGAGTCGTGTAAATCATGACTCTCACAGAGGTGTTTCAGTACTTTTGATCCTCCAGAGCTACGATTGGGGTTCCCGCCTCTCTTGTCAATGCTTGGACATTCTATGCAATTGAAATCTCCACACAAAATAGTGGGATCTGTGAGAGAGAGGAACTTGCTCAGGCTGCGGAAAAATATGGATCTTTCCGCAGCCTCATTCGGGGCATAAATGTTGCTAATCCTTAAGGGTCGGGCACCGTCCGACAGGACGGCACACACAACTCGTCCGTTTTCATCACAGAACTTCTTAACAACGTTGAGGGCAAGGGATGGGGAGAGTAGGATCCCTACCCCCCTAGCATTGGGCGTGCCCAAGCTCCAAAGAGCTTGACCGCCCCATTCCCTCTCCCACAACGTTGTTTCGTTCACATGGGAAATATGGCACTCCTGCAGGCAGACAACGTCGAATCGTTGTTGCCTGCAGAAATTAAAAACTTGTTTACGTTTGGTGGGATTACGCATCCCACAAACGTTTAGTGTGGCAATTACTATCATCGAGGTATAAAGGGCATAAAGCCTATCAGTTTTTCGGGCCATCATAATGAGTCTTCGGAAGGATATTCGTCTATCTGTTGCGAAGCAGGTTCAACGATCTGTAGGTCTTCAGCTAGAGGAAGGTCTTGGTTAGAGGGACTTGCTGTTTCTGTCCCGACCTCCTGTTTCTTTTTGGGATTGCAATCATCATCAGACCGTCGGGATGGTGCCGACCTCTTCCGGTTTATGTCAACTTCCATAGCGTCGGGGGACTTCTGCCTATGGATTCCAGATGTCCCCTCGCCCCTCTTATTCGCTCGCCGCCTACTGCGACGAGACGACTTTCTCTGGTCCCCCTCTGGGGACTGAGTGCCCTCACTCTGGTTCCCGGAGGAGGGAGTTGCTGCGAGGAACAGCTCCCTTCCTTCCTCTTGGGGCTCCTGAGCATCGGAGAACTCTGCGTCCTCAGCCCCAGAACTATCTTGGTCATAAGAAACCTGCGACGAGGAATCCAAGGACTCGCCTTCTGGCGTTGACTGGTCGGTCAGCGCCTGAGGTGCAGTAGGAGTCGGCTGCACAGGGCCGGCGGCTGGCACCTGAGGTGCAGTAGGAGTCGGCTGCACAGGGCCGGCGGCTGGCGGGTTAGACCCACCAGCCTCCGGCTCTGGGCCTCTGGTCCACGTGTTGCCAAGCTGCAGTTTGTTTGAGTAAGATGTAGGACAACGACGGGCAATGTGGCCCTCTTTGTGGCAGTTGTTACACACAATGGCGTTGGTACAATCGGCAGCGATGTGACCAACAGTCTGGCACTTATTACAGAAACTGACTGTGCAGTTGGCCACTTCGTGCCCTTCTTGGTGACATTTCAGGCAGGTACGTACTTGGCCAACATAGCGGAAGAACACAAGCCTGCCATCGGCCATCCTCCAAGAGGATGGGATGTTGACCCCGGGTTTCAGAACCATTTTGTACTGCCTGTTGCCGTTCCTTATCGTCGGCTTGTCTCGGTACGTGACCATTTTGGAGACCAGTACTTGTCCGTACCGGGACAGCCAGGTACGTACGTAGTTATCATCGAACTCGTCCGGGATACGGGAGGCCGTGACAATCGTCTCGGAACTCCCGTAGACCCGGACGTCTATTGAGTCGAGCTGAGCCAGTTTCCCAGCGTACAGCTTTCTCTCATGCAGGGTGCGGAACGTAACATCAAACGCCGTCTGGTTCAGAGCCTGAACTGCTTGCAGACTCGATGTGTTCATGATCAACGTGCCATCTCTGCCAGGTAAGTATGCCGATAGACACCTTGACGTTGGTGCCGCGGCGGAAAAGGTTTTCTTTTATTTGTGGCTCTTGCGCGAAACTCACAACTACACCACTCATGTGTCTCTTTTTAAACGCATGGATAGACATATCCTCTGTCGCTACAGGCGACATGACTTCCTATTTGCCGTTAATGACATTACCGTGGACAGGTGGAAATTAACTCAACCTCCTCAACAAAACGTCGCATGGATATCGTAAACGGGCATTCGAGTTCACGGCGAGGCGGCCCGACAGACAGTATATACATATATACATACATACATGCACCCCCCCCCCCCCCCCCAACGAATATAGCACCTATTAAAAGCACGGAGAATCATCATTTTCCTTACATATCCTACCTTTCAATGTTCCGTAGGATGAGTACGTTTAGTGCCCCACACATCATGCTACTTTTTTCCCAAATGTTCCTTTTATAATCGAAAATGCAACCGCCTAAAGGCGGATGTGGACATGTCGGTAAAGCGGGACAGGCGGAGTGATCCGTGCGACGCGGGGGCAACGTAGATAATGTATGTTTCAAGTTCGCCCGCCTCCCGTCAACTAAGAAACTATATGAAACTGAATCGCTTTTACTTATGAATAAATGCTGGTGTTGTAGAATGTGAGCATGGTGCTGTAGAGGTACTAGAACGCACCTGTCCATCTGTGACGTGAATTCCGGGCATGGCATTCCAAGAACATCTGCACCTGAAAGCATAGAATCTCAATGAGCACCTGTCGCCACTGTCTATAATTCATTTTTCCACCCTCTCCCAAGGCGTAACACGGTAGCCGCCAAGAGAGCGCCTTCCCACTGAAAGCGCCTCTGTGCGGCTATCCGCGGCTATCGCCCTGGGCCTTGGGAGAGGGCGGAGTAACGGATTAGAGACGGTGGCGACACGAGCGGGTATTGTAGCGGTGTGGTGTGGGTGTAAACTGCTTTTGGATTGTATTTGCGGGGGTTAGCGCGAACGCAGACCCCCACTATCATAAATTACGCAGCCGAGTTACCCGCATTTGGGGTAATCGCAAAGGTCAAGCAGGCCGGGTGTGCAATGGCCTACCCTCGCTCTGGACGGACGTCCTTCATGATCAACGTGCCATCTCTGCCAGGTAAGTATGCCGATAGACACCTTGACGTTGGTGCCGCGGCGGAAAAGGTTTTCTTTTATTTGTGGCTCTTGCGCGAAACTCACAACTACACCACTCATGTGTCTCTTTTTAAACGCATGGATAGACATATCCTCTGTCGCTACAGGCGACATGACTTCCTATTTGCCGTTAATGACATTACCGTGGACAGGTGGAAATTAACTCAACCTCCTCAACAAAACGTCGCATGGATATCGTAAACGGGCATTCGAGTTCACGGCGAGGCGGCCCGACAGACAGTATATACATATATACATACATACATGCACCCCCCCCCCCCCAACGAATATAGCACCTATTAAAAGCACGGAGAATCATCATTTTCCTTACATATCCTACCTTTCAATGTTCCGTAGGATGAGTACGTTTAGTGCCCCACACATCATGCTACTTTTTTCCCAAATGTTCCTTTTATAATCGAAAATGCAACCGCCTAAAGGCGGATGTGGACATGTCGGTAAAGCGGGACAGGCGGAGTGATCCGTGCGACGCGGGGGCAACGTAGATAATGTATGTTTCAAGTTCGCCCGCCTCCCGTCAACTAAGAAACTATATGAAACTGAATCGCTTTTACTTATGAATAAATGCTGGTGTTGTAGAATGTGAGCATGGTGCTGTAGAGGTACTAGAACGCACCTGTCCATCTGTGACGTGAATTCCGGGCATGGCATTCCAAGAACATCTGCACCTGAAAGCATAGAATCTCAATGAGCACCTGTCGCCACTGTCTATAATTCATTTTTCCACCCTCTCCCAAGGCGTAACACGGTAGCCGCCAAGAGAGCGCCTTCCCACTGAAAGCGCCTCTGTGCGGCTATCCGCGGCTATCGCCCTGGGCCTTGGGAGAGGGCGGAGTAACGGATTAGAGACGGTGGCGACACGAGCGGGTATTGTAGCGGTGTGGTGTGGGTGTAAACTGCTTTTGGATTGTATTTGCGGGGGTTAGCGCGAACGCAGACCCCCACTATCATAAATTACGCAGCCGAGTTACCCGCATTTGGGGTAATCGCAAAGGTCAAGCAGGCCGGGTGTGCAATGGCCTACCCTCGCTCTGGACGGACGTCCTTCATGATCAACGTGCCATCTCTGCCAGGTAAGTATGCCGATAGACACCTTGACGTTGGTGCCGCGGCGGAAAAGGTTTTCTTTTATTTGTGGCTCTTGCGCGAAACTCACAACTACACCACTCATGTGTCTCTTTTTAAACGCATGGATAGACATATCCTCTGTCGCTACAGGCGACATGACTTCCTATTTGCCGTTAATGACATTACCGTGGACAGGTGGAAATTAACTCAACCTCCTCAACAAAACGTCGCATGGATATCGTAAACGGGCATTCGAGTTCACGGCGAGGCGGCCCGACAGACAGTATATACATATATACATACATACATGCACCCCCCCCCCCCCCCCAACGAATATAGCACCTATTAAAAGCACGGAGAATCATCATTTTCCTTACATATCCTACCTTTCAATGTTCCGTAGGATGAGTACGTTTAGTGCCCCACACATCATGCTACTTTTTTCCCAAATGTTCCTTTTATAATCGAAAATGCAACCGCCTAAAGGCGGATGTGGACATGTCGGTAAAGCGGGACAGGCGGAGTGATCCGTGCGACGCGGGGGCAACGTAGATAATGTATGTTTCAAGTTCGCCCGCCTCCCGTCAACTAAGAAACTATATGAAACTGAATCGCTTTTACTTATGAATAAATGCTGGTGTTGTAGAATGTGAGCATGGTGCTGTAGAGGTACTAGAACGCACCTGTCCATCTGTGACGTGAATTCCGGGCATGGCATTCCAAGAACATCTGCACCTGAAAGCATAGAATCTCAATGAGCACCTGTCGCCACTGTCTATAATTCATTTTTCCACCCTCTCCCAAGGCGTAACACGGTAGCCGCCAAGAGAGCGCCTTCCCACTGAAAGCGCCTCTGTGCGGCTATCCGCGGCTATCGCCCTGGGCCTTGGGAGAGGGCGGAGTAACGGATTAGAGACGGTGGCGACACGAGCGGGTATTGTAGCGGTGTGGTGTGGGTGTAAACTGCTTTTGGATTGTATTTGCGGGGGTTAGCGCGAACGCAGACCCCCACTATCATAAATTACGCAGCCGAGTTACCCGCATTTGGGGTAATCGCAAAGGTCAAGCAGGCCGGGTGTGCAATGGCCTACCCTCGCTCTGGACGGACGTCCTTCATGATCAACGTGCCATCTCTGCCAGGTAAGTATGCCGATAGACACCTTGACGTTGGTGCCGCGGCGGAAAAGGTTTTCTTTTATTTGTGGCTCTTGCGCGAAACTCACAACTACACCACTCATGTGTCTCTTTTTAAACGCATGGATAGACATATCCTCTGTCGCTACAGGCGACATGACTTCCTATTTGCCGTTAATGACATTACCGTGGACAGGTGGAAATTAACTCAACCTCCTCAACAAAACGTCGCATGGATATCGTAAACGGGCATTCGAGTTCACGGCGAGGCGGCCCGACAGACAGTATATACATATATACATACATACATGCACCCCCCCCCCCCCCAACGAATATAGCACCTATTAAAAGCACGGAGAATCATCATTTTCCTTACATATCCTACCTTTCAATGTTCCGTAGGATGAGTACGTTTAGTGCCCCACACATCATGCTACTTTTTTCCCAAATGTTCCTTTTATAATCGAAAATGCAACCGCCTAAAGGCGGATGTGGACATGTCGGTAAAGCGGGACAGGCGGAGTGATCCGTGCGACGCGGGGGCAACGTAGATAATGTATGTTTCAAGTTCGCCCGCCTCCCGTCAACTAAGAAACTATATGAAACTGAATCGCTTTTACTTATGAATAAATGCTGGTGTTGTAGAATGTGAGCATGGTGCTGTAGAGGTACTAGAACGCACCTGTCCATCTGTGACGTGAATTCCGGGCATGGCATTCCAAGAACATCTGCACCTGAAAGCATAGAATCTCAATGAGCACCTGTCGCCACTGTCTATAATTCATTTTTCCACCCTCTCCCAAGGCGTAACACGGTAGCCGCCAAGAGAGCGCCTTCCCACTGAAAGCGCCTCTGTGCGGCTATCCGCGGCTATCGCCCTGGGCCTTGGGAGAGGGCGGAGTAACGGATTAGAGACGGTGGCGACACGAGCGGGTATTGTAGCGGTGTGGTGTGGGTGTAAACTGCTTTTGGATTGTATTTGCGGGGGTTAGCGCGAACGCAGACCCCCACTATCATAAATTACGCAGCCGAGTTACCCGCATTTGGGGTAATCGCAAAGGTCAAGCAGGCCGGGTGTGCAATGGCCTACCCTCGCTCTGGACGGACGTCCTTCATGATCAACGTGCCATCTCTGCCAGGTAAGTATGCCGATAGACACCTTGACGTTGGTGCCGCGGCGGAAAAGGTTTTCTTTTATTTGTGGCTCTTGCGCGAAACTCACAACTACACCACTCATGTGTCTCTTTTTAAACGCATGGATAGACATATCCTCTGTCGCTACAGGCGACATGACTTCCTATTTGCCGTTAATGACATTACCGTGGACAGGTGGAAATTAACTCAACCTCCTCAACAAAACGTCGCATGGATATCGTAAACGGGCATTCGAGTTCACGGCGAGGCGGCCCGACAGACAGTATATACATATATACATACATACATGCACCCCCCCCCCCCCCCCCCAACGAATATAGCACCTATTAAAAGCACGGAGAATCATCATTTTCCTTACATATCCTACCTTTCAATGTTCCGTAGGATGAGTACGTTTAGTGCCCCACACATCATGCTACTTTTTTCCCAAATGTTCCTTTTATAATCGAAAATGCAACCGCCTAAAGGCGGATGTGGACATGTCGGTAAAGCGGGACAGGCGGAGTGATCCGTGCGACGCGGGGGCAACGTAGATAATGTATGTTTCAAGTTCGCCCGCCTCCCGTCAACTAAGAAACTATATGAAACTGAATCGCTTTTACTTATGAATAAATGCTGGTGTTGTAGAATGTGAGCATGGTGCTGTAGAGGTACTAGAACGCACCTGTCCATCTGTGACGTGAATTCCGGGCATGGCATTCCAAGAACATCTGCACCTGAAAGCATAGAATCTCAATGAGCACCTGTCGCCACTGTCTATAATTCATTTTTCCACCCTCTCCCAAGGCGTAACACGGTAGCCGCCAAGAGAGCGCCTTCCCACTGAAAGCGCCTCTGTGCGGCTATCCGCGGCTATCGCCCTGGGCCTTGGGAGAGGGCGGAGTAACGGATTAGAGACGGTGGCGACACGAGCGGGTATTGTAGCGGTGTGGTGTGGGTGTAAACTGCTTTTGGATTGTATTTGCGGGGGTTAGCGCGAACGCAGACCCCCACTATCATAAATTACGCAGCCGAGTTACCCGCATTTGGGGTGATCGCAGACTTCAAACTCAGCCTTGTGCAGCGGAGTCTAGCTTTTCGGCTTTCTGATTCGTCAGGAGTCTAGCTTTGAGTCTAGCTTTGTCTAGCTTTTCTAACCTCCCATTGGCAAAGTGTCCAGGTTACGTCACCAGGTGGACCAATCAGGGCGCAGTAGGTCTACCTTCAAAATTCCAGCTTGTCCGCCATTACTTGGGTACTCGCTAACCGAGCCTCTTTTTGGAGATTTCTGCCTGAAAATCGCAAAGGACCAGCTAGCCACCGACCGCGTTTCACTTGGAAGGAGGTAAGGAATAGATCGTATTTATTTGGATGTGGTGTCAATCCGGGAAAATGTCGAAAATCGACGATAAAGTCTTCCTGTCGTACGCAAGCACACACATGTCACAAGAGGGGAGGGGGGGGGGGGGGGGGGGGGGGCTCGTCAGCTACTTGCCGGAATCTTGACATATCTCGGCCTTAACTTGACCGATTCGAAAGTCGTTTCCACCGAATTAAAGCCCTTGAAATGTACATTTAACTACGTTAGTCACGTTGTATTCCATGCCTCGGTTTTCAATCTGTGGGGGCCTAAAGTTGATGTAAACAAACCAAAAATTATATATGCTGACAGCCTACGTATTAGGGTGGCTTGTGCGTGGGGCCACGGGGTGAGATGACCTCTCTCGTAATAGTTTCGGGAAGAAGCAACTGATCATCGACCGAGTTCCAGTTGGAAGGGGGTAAGGAAGATATCTTGTTAATTTGGATGGGCTAAAAAGCCTAGAAAATGTGGAATATCGACGAGAAGGGCTGTCCATACGTCAGTACATGTATAGTACGGAGGGAAGGGGGCCTCTCTAGGTTGCCTGTTGGTTTGGGAGTTTATTGTTTAAAAACCGCAGAGAACCAGCCGACTACCGACCGAGTTTCAGCTGGAAGGAGGTAAGGAAGAGATCTTGTTAGTTTAGATGGGCTGTTTAGCCGGGTAAATGTCGAAAATCGACACGAAAGTGTACCGATACCAGAAACGTAAAACCTTGTAGTTATATATAGGGGAGGGGGCCTCCCTAGCTTGTCTTTCAACGCGAGCTGGTTTTGGAGATTCCTGCTTAAAAATCACCGAGAAGCAACTGATAACCAACCGAGTTTCAGTTGGAATGATGTTAGAAAGGGATTTTGTTAACTTGGATGGGCTTTTTAGCCTAGTAAATGTCAAAAATCGACAAGAATGTCCGCCGATACCTGACACACATAACCCCAAAAGGGGAGGGGGGCCTCCGTAGCTAAGCGAGCTGTTTCTTTGGAAATCTCTGCTTAAAAAGTCACCGAGAGGCAACTGATCACCGACCGTTTCAGTTGGAAGGCAGTATGCAAGGGGTCTTGTTAATTTGGATGGGCTGTTTAGCTGGGAAAATGTTTAAATGATCAGAAAAGTGTCTCCGATGCTGTACTACGTACGTAAACATACATGTGCACATATGATATAGGGGAGGGGTGACCCACTGGCTTCGTGCAGGGAAATTGAAATATCTTGACTTCTACTCAAGCGATTTGTATATTGGCCCCATGAAATTAAAGCCCTTGAAATGTTCATGTAATGAGTATAGTTACGTTTCATTGCATGCTTTAGTTTTCCATCGGCGGGGGTATAAACTTGATGTAAACAACGACGTACAGGGGGAGGGGGGCGGTATGTTGTATCGTCTGCTAAGTAACAGAAACATTTCTATATCTCGGCCTTCACTCCACCGATTTCTTTGCTGTTTCCATGAAATTAAAGCACTTGAAATGTACTTCAACTGAATGTAGACATGTTTCTTTCAGTAGTTTTTTTTAGTACGTTTGCCGAAACTTGAATATGTAAACAAAGGATTGGGAAGGGAATAGATTATCACCTTCTTACAAATATTTACTATTACAAACGATATTACCTCTAGATCTGCGTTTGAAAGACCAAATTGCAAGTTGTTTTCATGAAAGTAAAGACCATTCTTCCTTTTTTCTCTCCTTGTGCTTTAGTTTCGTGTCGTGACCGAAACCTGAACGTAAACAACAGGAGAGGGGGCGCCATGGCGGATCCCCTGCTGCCAGCCTTGTCCATCCAGGATGTCAGCGTTCAGGCAGACCGCCAGCAATGTAGGCTGATTGCGACAGATGAGGCAAAGGCTGCCCAGAAAATTGACACGGCCTCAATCTCCGTGCCACAGCCATTCATGGAGGAAGGGACAGCCCTTCAAGAAGGTGAGCTAAATAAAGATAACAGCAACAATTTCTTGTGGCTTTCACATGTGATTATAATGTTAATGGTGTGTAATGTTCAGTCATTGTAAACGTACTTACGATACAGTTCCTATGTTTTACTTTTAGTAGTAAAAATCTAAAGTCTTGTTTATGTTGCAGCCAAGAGACGCTGTTACAAACACGCTTCACAGCCGACGGAGGTGCAGTACCTCGGACAACTGGTACTCACCTTTGGGCAGTACAAGAGCAAAACATTCAAGTGGTTGCTGGAGAATGATGTGGGATACGTGACATTGTAAGTAAAAGTATACCTATTACTAATATAAGTTCACTCGTAATGACATGTCACTGTCACACCTTGAGACTTTTGTAGACATATTACACAGAGACTGTTAGCCATTCAGTATATTTCTGACACTGATTTTGTTTTACAGCTTGGTTGACAAGCACATGAAGGAGGTACGTGCTTATGGCCACAAAGTCGACATCCGGGACCGGTGGCTTAAGGACTACCTGCTGAAGTATGTCAACTACTTCCCGCAGGTGTCCTCTCACCTGGAGGTCAACATCGACTCCTGTACCTACGGGATTGGTCTCTTCAAAAGTTTTACGTACAAAGAAATGTATGAGTGGTATAGGTTTTACAAAGACCTACAGGCCGACCAGCAGCTTGGCACAGCCCAGGAGCGAAAGCGGGCAGAGGAAGCCCACCTGACCGTTTGTAAGTGGCTGTCGATGGAGGACAGAGACATCACCAGCAGGCAAATGAAAAAGTTTCGGCAGTACATCCTTAACATGGAAAAGGTAAGGCGCTCTCAGTTGTTAATGATGAGATACTAGGGCTTATATATTAGATGTTTGAATATGTGGTGCAGCCATATATACATATATATACATATATCTATATATATGCAAACTGTGTTCATAGCCATCCATCAAGAAGACAGAACAAGAAGCTGCATGCGGCCAGCCTTCCGAAAAGATATTCAACCCAGCTGACCACGACCCAAGCTGGGATGATGATACAGACCTAATATGGGCTGCACAGAGCTTGGACGCAAGTATAGGTCAGTGATACGTGTACCACTGCTATTATGCACAAGCAACTAACTTTTTCATTTTGAAACCATTACTTTTCTGTGTAATACTATGTTTTCCTGTAGCTGCTACCTGTGCTCTCATGCCATCCCACATGTTCTTGTATCTTGATTGACAGGAAACAGATGCTTATACATGTTAGGAATTTTGATGTTTATATTGGAACAGAAGCTTTCTAATACATGTTACAATTGTGAAATGTTGTGTCGTGGTCAGTTGACTGTGTCATCATCATTGGTCATTTGTCTTTCTTATGTAACAATGTGATTTTGTGTTTTCATTGTTTTTGTCATTTAACCATAGATATTCTTGTTGTGCTTCCATCAGTGTGACTAAATATTTTGTTGACTGCATTGTTGTCATCTGTCACCCACATGACTAAACACTGTTTTGTGTTGTCATCATCTTGCGACCACCTGAGGGGTTAGGGCCAATTGCAGCACAACCTCCACGTGGTATGGTTCTGCACGCTGCATCCAAGGCCACGACCTCAATTCAAACGTCACGTGATATGACATGAGGACACGTGAGTTGTATAAGTAAGAATGTATATGTATATGCTTAACCTGAGTTTTCTGAATACCATACTGCTCTTAATAGATATCATTTAGTAGGTAACTGTGCTTGATATTCCTTGGAGGTGCATTACATAACAGTTTCAATATAATCATAACATTTTGTTTTGTATGTATGCAAACTCATTTCTTTTCTTGAATAACTTGTATGTGAAAGCAGAGAGCAGTGAGAAAGCTGGATCGAGCAGTCAGCAGGCTGGGCCAAGCAGTCAGCAGGCTGGGCCAAGCAGTCAGCAGGCTGGGCCAAGCAGTCAGCAGGCTGGGCCAAGCAGTCAGCAGCCCGAGTCTGGGGGAAGCAGTGAAAACACCAGGGAGAGCAGTCAGCATGATGCTATAAAGAAGCCTGCCAAAGCAGAACCAGAGGTTTGTGTTACTTTCTTATGATTTGAAAAAAAGGTAGATATAGAAGATCATTTTGTCCTGGTTTATAAGGACATGTTCTAGGACATGTTCTATGTATAATGTGTATTAGGAAGAGTAAGGAGTCATTCACTTGTATCGTATTATGCTGTGCTTTTCAGATTACATGTGAGGGATGGCACCTGTGTTGGGAAAGTCAGCCTGGTGGATTCCCGGAGGCTGACCTGGACTGGCTTCAAAACGATGTGAATCGTGGGCTGTTCCAGCCAGTGAAGACCTACAAACCGAGGGGGAAAAAAGCAACAAAGAAGAGGAAGCTCCTGAAGGATGACAGGATGTGGTTCTACCCCCCTGAACCACCGGGGGTTGTGCAAGGTAACCCTCCCTCTGCAGATGCCTTCTTTAGGAGTCGCGTCTTCTTCTGGCGGCCAATGGGTGTCTGGAAGTACACCCTCCGCTGCCCAAGTAAGGACTGTAAAGGTGCAATCCTGAACAGGAGCGGGTATTCCAGTACAGTCCGACAGATATGTGACGTGTCTGGGTGGTATTCCATGGTGACGGAGGTGCTTGCATGCAATGAATGTAAGAAGTCAGCTGACCGTCAGATGAAGAAGTACAACGCCTGGGACGACTCCATCATCTCCCAACTCAGCCCTGCCCACCAGGCAGTCTTCCCGGCAGTGTTGACGCTCAAGTAAGTACATCATCTTGTGTCGTAGTCAGGTCCCATTTCAAAAGCTGATACAAAAGCAAAGTCACCCCTTAACAAGTATCTTCTCCATGTGTAGCTAATCTCTCTTTTACCTTGTTATCTAAGGCGGGGAGTGGACAAAAATGTGGTGAGGCTGCTTCGTGACCGCACTGGGGGAAATACCATGGCCAAAGCGCGGCGGCAGCTTCGAGAGGCCCACTGTGAAGACTACCTATACAGGAAGGACCTGTACATGACGCTGTTGGAGTCCATTGACAAGCCGGGAAGTGTTGTTGGTAAGTACACACATGCAAAAGGATTACGTGACAAAAGCCCCTATTCTTAGTGGTTTAGAATACCATTCATGCTACAGAGATGCACACCCTTTCTTGTGGTAGGTTGAGCCACTGTCTTTATCTTTGTAGGTGCACTTGGCCACCAGTTTCCGCGTCCACCGCCAAGACGAGAGTTACCCTGTCCCAACGTCCTGCGCAAGGCATACCTGATGTCTGAGGCAGCAAACATCGAAGACTACAGGACACAGATCATGTCTGTGTTTGGAAAAGTCCTGAAGCTTGACTCCACCAAGAAGGTATCTACAACAATACTTTACAGTATCAGCACATATTACACTTTTTTGAGGTGTATTGGCAATTGAGTTGTTTTAGCTGCTTTTGCATATGGTGTGGTCTTGTGTTTTACAGATCTGCAAAAAGCTGTCGGGTGAAGGAAAGGGCACAGCCGAATGGTGCACAAACGTCGGAAACGAACGGGGCCAGATTCTGACCAGTGTCCTGACCTGTGAAGAATCGGTGGAGAAGCTTGGCCCGATGTCCGCTGGATTGATGAGCAGATATAGGAAGGCTGGGGAGGCAACCCCTCAGGTCATGTACGTGGACCGCGGCTGCTGTGCGGCCTATGGCGTCTCATCGGTGGAGCAGCTGTTTGGTGAGTGGGTGGCGGACGGCATGCTCACTCGCCTCGATGCATTCCACTGGATGCATCGGTTTGATGCAGCCGTCCGCACTGACCACCACCCCAAGTACGCCCTGTTCAAGTCTGCCCTGAGTGCAGCGGTCTTCGCCTACAACAAGGAAGACGTGGGCAGACTAGTCGCTGCCATCAGGGCAGGTGACCCAACCCGGTTTAATGGCCTCACAGATGAAGACCTGATGGCGTCCCACGTCACCAAAGAGCAGCTCAAACACTATGTTCGCAGGGTGACGGTTGGGGCCCAAGAGACATTCGCCAGGGTAGAGTTTACCATCGAAACACTCAAGGGTACGGCAGGCTTGGACGACAACCAGATCCACCTGTTCAAGGACGTAGACGCCATCGACAAGGTCTGGGGGGCCCAGCAGAAGCACATTGAGTGCATACAGGACCCCCCAGACATGCCGATGTATACCATCACGAAGTATGCCACCAAGAACGGCCATAGACTCCCGTACTACACCACGGTGAGGGGGAGCAACAGTCTGGAAGGCTTCCATAAGTTCCTCCCTGACATGATTCCGGGGCCGCACTGTGCCGCAATCCCCTTTCAGGTCTACCTGTTAAGCGGGATTGCCAGGTGGAACGCCAACAGAGAGGCTGGCTCGGTGCTGGGGCTGAAGGGGCGGAGGAACACGGTTTACACAAACCCGCTCATCCATCGCCTGAACGAGAGGGGAAAGCGGTTCTTCGGCGAGGAAGAAGAGGTGAACTTCCGCCCCCCTGTGCCTGTTGGCGAGGAGAAGATTGGCCTGGAATACCTGTTCGCCCAGTCTTCTGAAGACTTCAGCACGGTCGAGCATTATGCCGAGACACGGCATGTGCTCCAGACAGCGGAGGAGGGAGATGGCGGCAAGGAGGAGGACATCCCGGAGGAGGAGGACAACGATGATGACGTTGATGACGGGTACCGCAGTGAGGGCGATGCGGATGTGCCAGACCTGGCCGCCTTACGTGGGGCTGTCCGCATCAACCTCACTGACAACAGCATGGCTGCAGAGCTGGACCCTGTGATGGAGGATGTCTGTGGGTCAAACCATGTAGACGGGTTCAGCTCTGTAGAAAACCTTGCAAAGGTGCTGGTGGCCATCGCATCGGAAGGAGGGAATCTTTCCCTGTCTGAAGAAGACCGGAGTAAGGTGGTGGAAGCATGGAACAAACTGGAGCTCCACGACAGGAACGTCCACCAGTTCCACTCCATGTACAGGGCGCGATGGGGGAACCCTCTGTTTGGGCGAACAAAGGGGCATCCCGTGCAAGCAGCTCTGGTACAGCGGCTGAAGTTGGGTAAGAAGAGTGCCCCTGCTCATCTTATCGACTACAAGAACAGCCGGTTGATGTACTGTGTGGTGAAACAGTTGTGGCTGTCACCACCCCCCTACGGTACATCAACGGGGACTCCACAAAAGAACCAGATCGTCCAGCTGTACACCCGCCTGCAGCACAGGGTGGTTGTGGACGACCCTGTACTGAGCAAGCTTGGGATCCCTCTTCTCAAGATCAACATCAAGAGCGTCAGGGAGTTTATCAAGCGCCAGGAGGCCCTGGCCAGGCACAATGTGACGAATCAGGGGCTGGCCATGATGCGTCGCCAGCAGAGTGTGTCTACCCAGGAAGCACCACCAGCTCCTGAACTGCCAACAGTTCTACCGCTTACAGACAGGCCCCAGACTGAGTACAAACTAATCCCCAGTCTGGCAGGCACAAGGGTGTTGAAGTCCAGGATTGAGCACTTTGTGCCTCAGGCTTCAACATCCAGTTCATCAACAACAGTTCACCCACCATCAGTGCCACATCACCCACCACCATGGCCAGTGCCACCTCAGCCACCACTGGTACAGCATCACCCACCACCACCGGTACAAAATAACCCACCACCATTGTACGTCGGGACACCAGTGCAGTTTCCGTCTACAAATACAATGTCAAGAGCAACATACTATAAGAGAAAAAAGGCACCAGAAAGTATGATTCCCAACAAAACCAAGGTGCAGAAAAATAACTGTTCTTTGTGTAAAGAGTCCACACAAGGGCACCGGAAGTATAAGTTAAAGAATTTCTGCGAAAAAACAAAAAGGTCAACTAGCAAGGGCCTAGCCAACATAGACTTCAAAGATTTTGAACACTTTAAGGCTGAAGTCGACAAACTGTACAAGTAGTAGTAGATTTATAGTCCATATTGGACATTTACATTTTATGGCAAGTGACTAGGTTGTACAAAACTGTTAATAGAGTGAAGACTTTAATTTCTTATGTGTAATCCATATTGGACAATTACCTCCAAAGCTGTAAATATTGTACATTTGTTGTAAATATTGTACATATATTGTACATTTTGGGGGACAAAGTCCGTCTGCCACCTCCCCGTGGTGTCCCCTGGATAACGCTAACGGCAGCGGCAAAGCTATGGAAGAGTTTCCTGAATACATTTCTTTTATCAAAGCATGCTTAAGCAAACATATTATGATATTGCAATGTTCTTCAACTTAAAAAGATAGAAGCACTGGATTCTCCATCATTATGTTTTGGTGAGAGTCAAATTAGCGAGATTGACAGATAGATTTACATTAAGCTACGCGTATACGGCTCGTTCCAGCGTCATCTCTTATTTTTGGTAAGCCCATAGGGGCGGTGCAAAGTGCCTTTTTTTGGTAACGCTATAGGGGCGGTGCTAAAGTGCATTGCACGATGGACGATTCCATTGCCGATCGCAGACTTCAAACTCAGCCTTGTGCAGCGGAGTCTAGCTTTTCGGCTTTCTGATTCGTCAGGAGTCTAGCTTTGAGTCTAGCTTTGTCTAGCTTTTCTAACCTCCCATTGGCAAAGTGTCCAGGTTACGTCACCAGGTGGACCAATCAGGGCGCAGTAGGTCTACCTTCAAAATTCCAGCTTGTCCGCCATTACTTGGGTACTCGCTAACCGAGCCTCTTTTTGGAGATTTCTGCCTGAAAATCGCAAAGGACCAGCTAGCCACCGACCGCGTTTCACTTGGAAGGAGGTAAGGAATAGATCGTATTTATTTGGATGTGGTGTCAATCCGGGAAAATGTCGAAAATCGACGATAAAGTCTTCCTGTCGTACGCAAGCACACACATGTCACAAGAGGGGAGGGGGGGGGGGGGGGGGGGCTCGTCAGCTACTTGCCGGAATCTTGACATATCTCGGCCTTAACTTGACCGATTCGAAAGTCGTTTCCACCGAATTAAAGCCCTTGAAATGTACATTTAACTACGTTAGTCACGTTGTATTCCATGCCTCGGTTTTCAATCTGTGGGGGCCTAAAGTTGATGTAAACAAACCAAAAATTATATATGCTGACAGCCTACGTATTAGGGTGGCTTGTGCGTGGGGCCACGGGGTGAGATGACCTCTCTCGTAATAGTTTCGGGAAGAAGCAACTGATCATCGACCGAGTTCCAGTTGGAAGGGGGTAAGGAAGATATCTTGTTAATTTGGATGGGCTAAAAAGCCTAGAAAATGTGGAATATCGACGAGAAGGGCTGTCCATACGTCAGTACATGTATAGTACGGAGGGAAGGGGGCCTCTCTAGGTTGCCTGTTGGTTTGGGAGTTTATTGTTTAAAAACCGCAGAGAACCAGCCGACTACCGACCGAGTTTCAGCTGGAAGGAGGTAAGGAAGAGATCTTGTTAGTTTAGATGGGCTGTTTAGCCGGGTAAATGTCGAAAATCGACACGAAAGTGTACCGATACCAGAAACGTAAAACCTTGTAGTTATATATAGGGGAGGGGGCCTCCCTAGCTTGTCTTTCAACGCGAGCTGGTTTTGGAGATTCCTGCTTAAAAATCACCGAGAAGCAACTGATAACCAACCGAGTTTCAGTTGGAATGATGTTAGAAAGGGATTTTGTTAACTTGGATGGGCTTTTTAGCCTAGTAAATGTCAAAAATCGACAAGAATGTCCGCCGATACCTGACACACATAACCCCAAAAGGGGAGGGGGGCCTCCGTAGCTAAGCGAGCTGTTTCTTTGGAAATCTCTGCTTAAAAAGTCACCGAGAGGCAACTGATCACCGACCGTTTCAGTTGGAAGGCAGTATGCAAGGGGTCTTGTTAATTTGGATGGGCTGTTTAGCTGGGAAAATGTTTAAATGATCAGAAAAGTGTCTCCGATGCTGTACTACGTACGTAAACATACATGTGCACATATGATATAGGGGAGGGGTGACCCACTGGCTTCGTGCAGGGAAATTGAAATATCTTGACTTCTACTCAAGCGATTTGTATATTGGCCCCATGAAATTAAAGCCCTTGAAATGTTCATGTAATGAGTATAGTTACGTTTCATTGCATGCTTTAGTTTTCCATCGGCGGGGGTATAAACTTGATGTAAACAACGACGTACAGGGGGAGGGGGGCGGTATGTTGTATCGTCTGCTAAGTAACAGAAACATTTCTATATCTCGGCCTTCACTCCACCGATTTCTTTGCTGTTTCCATGAAATTAAAGCACTTGAAATGTACTTCAACTGAATGTAGACATGTTTCTTTCAGTAGTTTTTTTTAGTACGTTTGCCGAAACTTGAATATGTAAACAAAGGATTGGGAAGGGAATAGATTATCACCTTCTTACAAATATTTACTATTACAAACGATATTACCTCTAGATCTGCGTTTGAAAGACCAAATTGCAAGTTGTTTTCATGAAAGTAAAGACCATTCTTCCTTTTTTCTCTCCTTGTGCTTTAGTTTCGTGTCGTGACCGAAACCTGAACGTAAACAACAGGAGAGGGGGCGCCATGGCGGATCCCCTGCTGCCAGCCTTGTCCATCCAGGATGTCAGCGTTCAGGCAGACCGCCAGCAATGTAGGCTGATTGCGACAGATGAGGCAAAGGCTGCCCAGAAAATTGACACGGCCTCAATCTCCGTGCCACAGCCATTCATGGAGGAAGGGACAGCCCTTCAAGAAGGTGAGCTAAATAAAGATAACAGCAACAATTTCTTGTGGCTTTCACATGTGATTATAATGTTAATGGTGTGTAATGTTCAGTCATTGTAAACGTACTTACGATACAGTTCCTATGTTTTACTTTTAGTAGTAAAAATCTAAAGTCTTGTTTATGTTGCAGCCAAGAGACGCTGTTACAAACACGCTTCACAGCCGACGGAGGTGCAGTACCTCGGACAACTGGTACTCACCTTTGGGCAGTACAAGAGCAAAACATTCAAGTGGTTGCTGGAGAATGATGTGGGATACGTGACATTGTAAGTAAAAGTATACCTATTACTAATATAAGTTCACTCGTAATGACATGTCACTGTCACACCTTGAGACTTTTGTAGACATATTACACAGAGACTGTTAGCCATTCAGTATATTTCTGACACTGATTTTGTTTTACAGCTTGGTTGACAAGCACATGAAGGAGGTACGTGCTTATGGCCACAAAGTCGACATCCGGGACCGGTGGCTTAAGGACTACCTGCTGAAGTATGTCAACTACTTCCCGCAGGTGTCCTCTCACCTGGAGGTCAACATCGACTCCTGTACCTACGGGATTGGTCTCTTCAAAAGTTTTACGTACAAAGAAATGTATGAGTGGTATAGGTTTTACAAAGACCTACAGGCCGACCAGCAGCTTGGCACAGCCCAGGAGCGAAAGCGGGCAGAGGAAGCCCACCTGACCGTTTGTAAGTGGCTGTCGATGGAGGACAGAGACATCACCAGCAGGCAAATGAAAAAGTTTCGGCAGTACATCCTTAACATGGAAAAGGTAAGGCGCTCTCAGTTGTTAATGATGAGATACTAGGGCTTATATATTAGATGTTTGAATATGTGGTGCAGCCATATATACATATATATACATATATCTATATATATGCAAACTGTGTTCATAGCCATCCATCAAGAAGACAGAACAAGAAGCTGCATGCGGCCAGCCTTCCGAAAAGATATTCAACCCAGCTGACCACGACCCAAGCTGGGATGATGATACAGACCTAATATGGGCTGCACAGAGCTTGGACGCAAGTATAGGTCAGTGATACGTGTACCACTGCTATTATGCACAAGCAACTAACTTTTTCATTTTGAAACCATTACTTTTCTGTGTAATACTATGTTTTCCTGTAGCTGCTACCTGTGCTCTCATGCCATCCCACATGTTCTTGTATCTTGATTGACAGGAAACAGATGCTTATACATGTTAGGAATTTTGATGTTTATATTGGAACAGAAGCTTTCTAATACATGTTACAATTGTGAAATGTTGTGTCGTGGTCAGTTGACTGTGTCATCATCATTGGTCATTTGTCTTTCTTATGTAACAATGTGATTTTGTGTTTTCATTGTTTTTGTCATTTAACCATAGATATTCTTGTTGTGCTTCCATCAGTGTGACTAAATATTTTGTTGACTGCATTGTTGTCATCTGTCACCCACATGACTAAACACTGTTTTGTGTTGTCATCATCTTGCGACCACCTGAGGGGTTAGGGCCAATTGCAGCACAACCTCCACGTGGTATGGTTCTGCACGCTGCATCCAAGGCCACGACCTCAATTCAAACGTCACGTGATATGACATGAGGACACGTGAGTTGTATAAGTAAGAATGTATATGTATATGCTTAACCTGAGTTTTCTGAATACCATACTGCTCTTAATAGATATCATTTAGTAGGTAACTGTGCTTGATATTCCTTGGAGGTGCATTACATAACAGTTTCAATATAATCATAACATTTTGTTTTGTATGTATGCAAACTCATTTCTTTTCTTGAATAACTTGTATGTGAAAGCAGAGAGCAGTGAGAAAGCTGGATCGAGCAGTCAGCAGGCTGGGCCAAGCAGTCAGCAGGCTGGGCCAAGCAGTCAGCAGGCTGGGCCAAGCAGTCAGCAGGCTGGGCCAAGCAGTCAGCAGCCCGAGTCTGGGGGAAGCAGTGAAAACACCAGGGAGAGCAGTCAGCATGATGCTATAAAGAAGCCTGCCAAAGCAGAACCAGAGGTTTGTGTTACTTTCTTATGATTTGAAAAAAAGGTAGATATAGAAGATCATTTTGTCCTGGTTTATAAGGACATGTTCTAGGACATGTTCTATGTATAATGTGTATTAGGAAGAGTAAGGAGTCATTCACTTGTATCGTATTATGCTGTGCTTTTCAGATTACATGTGAGGGATGGCACCTGTGTTGGGAAAGTCAGCCTGGTGGATTCCCGGAGGCTGACCTGGACTGGCTTCAAAACGATGTGAATCGTGGGCTGTTCCAGCCAGTGAAGACCTACAAACCGAGGGGGAAAAAAGCAACAAAGAAGAGGAAGCTCCTGAAGGATGACAGGATGTGGTTCTACCCCCCTGAACCACCGGGGGTTGTGCAAGGTAACCCTCCCTCTGCAGATGCCTTCTTTAGGAGTCGCGTCTTCTTCTGGCGGCCAATGGGTGTCTGGAAGTACACCCTCCGCTGCCCAAGTAAGGACTGTAAAGGTGCAATCCTGAACAGGAGCGGGTATTCCAGTACAGTCCGACAGATATGTGACGTGTCTGGGTGGTATTCCATGGTGACGGAGGTGCTTGCATGCAATGAATGTAAGAAGTCAGCTGACCGTCAGATGAAGAAGTACAACGCCTGGGACGACTCCATCATCTCCCAACTCAGCCCTGCCCACCAGGCAGTCTTCCCGGCAGTGTTGACGCTCAAGTAAGTACATCATCTTGTGTCGTAGTCAGGTCCCATTTCAAAAGCTGATACAAAAGCAAAGTCACCCCTTAACAAGTATCTTCTCCATGTGTAGCTAATCTCTCTTTTACCTTGTTATCTAAGGCGGGGAGTGGACAAAAATGTGGTGAGGCTGCTTCGTGACCGCACTGGGGGAAATACCATGGCCAAAGCGCGGCGGCAGCTTCGAGAGGCCCACTGTGAAGACTACCTATACAGGAAGGACCTGTACATGACGCTGTTGGAGTCCATTGACAAGCCGGGAAGTGTTGTTGGTAAGTACACACATGCAAAAGGATTACGTGACAAAAGCCCCTATTCTTAGTGGTTTAGAATACCATTCATGCTACAGAGATGCACACCCTTTCTTGTGGTAGGTTGAGCCACTGTCTTTATCTTTGTAGGTGCACTTGGCCACCAGTTTCCGCGTCCACCGCCAAGACGAGAGTTACCCTGTCCCAACGTCCTGCGCAAGGCATACCTGATGTCTGAGGCAGCAAACATCGAAGACTACAGGACACAGATCATGTCTGTGTTTGGAAAAGTCCTGAAGCTTGACTCCACCAAGAAGGTATCTACAACAATACTTTACAGTATCAGCACATATTACACTTTTTTGAGGTGTATTGGCAATTGAGTTGTTTTAGCTGCTTTTGCATATGGTGTGGTCTTGTGTTTTACAGATCTGCAAAAAGCTGTCGGGTGAAGGAAAGGGCACAGCCGAATGGTGCACAAACGTCGGAAACGAACGGGGCCAGATTCTGACCAGTGTCCTGACCTGTGAAGAATCGGTGGAGAAGCTTGGCCCGATGTCCGCTGGATTGATGAGCAGATATAGGAAGGCTGGGGAGGCAACCCCTCAGGTCATGTACGTGGACCGCGGCTGCTGTGCGGCCTATGGCGTCTCATCGGTGGAGCAGCTGTTTGGTGAGTGGGTGGCGGACGGCATGCTCACTCGCCTCGATGCATTCCACTGGATGCATCGGTTTGATGCAGCCGTCCGCACTGACCACCACCCCAAGTACGCCCTGTTCAAGTCTGCCCTGAGTGCAGCGGTCTTCGCCTACAACAAGGAAGACGTGGGCAGACTAGTCGCTGCCATCAGGGCAGGTGACCCAACCCGGTTTAATGGCCTCACAGATGAAGACCTGATGGCGTCCCACGTCACCAAAGAGCAGCTCAAACACTATGTTCGCAGGGTGACGGTTGGGGCCCAAGAGACATTCGCCAGGGTAGAGTTTACCATCGAAACACTCAAGGGTACGGCAGGCTTGGACGACAACCAGATCCACCTGTTCAAGGACGTAGACGCCATCGACAAGGTCTGGGGGGCCCAGCAGAAGCACATTGAGTGCATACAGGACCCCCCAGACATGCCGATGTATACCATCACGAAGTATGCCACCAAGAACGGCCATAGACTCCCGTACTACACCACGGTGAGGGGGAGCAACAGTCTGGAAGGCTTCCATAAGTTCCTCCCTGACATGATTCCGGGGCCGCACTGTGCCGCAATCCCCTTTCAGGTCTACCTGTTAAGCGGGATTGCCAGGTGGAACGCCAACAGAGAGGCTGGCTCGGTGCTGGGGCTGAAGGGGCGGAGGAACACGGTTTACACAAACCCGCTCATCCATCGCCTGAACGAGAGGGGAAAGCGGTTCTTCGGCGAGGAAGAAGAGGTGAACTTCCGCCCCCCTGTGCCTGTTGGCGAGGAGAAGATTGGCCTGGAATACCTGTTCGCCCAGTCTTCTGAAGACTTCAGCACGGTCGAGCATTATGCCGAGACACGGCATGTGCTCCAGACAGCGGAGGAGGGAGATGGCGGCAAGGAGGAGGACATCCCGGAGGAGGAGGACAACGATGATGACGTTGATGACGGGTACCGCAGTGAGGGCGATGCGGATGTGCCAGACCTGGCCGCCTTACGTGGGGCTGTCCGCATCAACCTCACTGACAACAGCATGGCTGCAGAGCTGGACCCTGTGATGGAGGATGTCTGTGGGTCAAACCATGTAGACGGGTTCAGCTCTGTAGAAAACCTTGCAAAGGTGCTGGTGGCCATCGCATCGGAAGGAGGGAATCTTTCCCTGTCTGAAGAAGACCGGAGTAAGGTGGTGGAAGCATGGAACAAACTGGAGCTCCACGACAGGAACGTCCACCAGTTCCACTCCATGTACAGGGCGCGATGGGGGAACCCTCTGTTTGGGCGAACAAAGGGGCATCCCGTGCAAGCAGCTCTGGTACAGCGGCTGAAGTTGGGTAAGAAGAGTGCCCCTGCTCATCTTATCGACTACAAGAACAGCCGGTTGATGTACTGTGTGGTGAAACAGTTGTGGCTGTCACCACCCCCCTACGGTACATCAACGGGGACTCCACAAAAGAACCAGATCGTCCAGCTGTACACCCGCCTGCAGCACAGGGTGGTTGTGGACGACCCTGTACTGAGCAAGCTTGGGATCCCTCTTCTCAAGATCAACATCAAGAGCGTCAGGGAGTTTATCAAGCGCCAGGAGGCCCTGGCCAGGCACAATGTGACGAATCAGGGGCTGGCCATGATGCGTCGCCAGCAGAGTGTGTCTACCCAGGAAGCACCACCAGCTCCTGAACTGCCAACAGTTCTACCGCTTACAGACAGGCCCCAGACTGAGTACAAACTAATCCCCAGTCTGGCAGGCACAAGGGTGTTGAAGTCCAGGATTGAGCACTTTGTGCCTCAGGCTTCAACATCCAGTTCATCAACAACAGTTCACCCACCATCAGTGCCACATCACCCACCACCATGGCCAGTGCCACCTCAGCCACCACTGGTACAGCATCACCCACCACCACCGGTACAAAATAACCCACCACCATTGTACGTCGGGACACCAGTGCAGTTTCCGTCTACAAATACAATGTCAAGAGCAACATACTATAAGAGAAAAAAGGCACCAGAAAGTATGATTCCCAACAAAACCAAGGTGCAGAAAAATAACTGTTCTTTGTGTAAAGAGTCCACACAAGGGCACCGGAAGTATAAGTTAAAGAATTTCTGCGAAAAAACAAAAAGGTCAACTAGCAAGGGCCTAGCCAACATAGACTTCAAAGATTTTGAACACTTTAAGGCTGAAGTCGACAAACTGTACAAGTAGTAGTAGATTTATAGTCCATATTGGACATTTACATTTTATGGCAAGTGACTAGGTTGTACAAAACTGTTAATAGAGTGAAGACTTTAATTTCTTATGTGTAATCCATATTGGACAATTACCTCCAAAGCTGTAAATATTGTACATTTGTTGTAAATATTGTACATATATTGTACATTTTGGGGGACAAAGTCCGTCTGCCACCTCCCCGTGGTGTCCCCTGGATAACGCTAACGGCAGCGGCAAAGCTATGGAAGAGTTTCCTGAATACATTTCTTTTATCAAAGCATGCTTAAGCAAACATATTATGATATTGCAATGTTCTTCAACTTAAAAAGATAGAAGCACTGGATTCTCCATCATTATGTTTTGGTGAGAGTCAAATTAGCGAGATTGACAGATAGATTTACATTAAGCTACGCGTATACGGCTCGTTCCAGCGTCATCTCTTATTTTTGGTAAGCCCATAGGGGCGGTGCAAAGTGCCTTTTTTTGGTAACGCTATAGGGGCGGTGCTAAAGTGCATTGCACGATGGACGATTCCATTGCCGATCGCAGGGGCAAAACCTAGCTAAGTGCAATGTAGTCCAGCTTTCTCATTGGCCGGGAGTCCAGCTTGGAGTCCAGCTTTCCTAGCTTCCCGTTGGCCGGCAGTCCAGCTTGCGTCACGCACCCGGCCAATCAGGGCGCAGCGGCCCCGGCTTGAATTTTTGCTGGCGTCCACCATTACTCGGGTACTCGCTAACCGAGCTGGTTTTTGGAGGTTTTCGTCCGTCAATCGCCGAGAAGCAGAAGATTACGCACCGAGTTTCAGTTGGAAGCAGGTAAGGGACAGATCTTGTTAATTTGGATGGGGTGCGAGTCGAGAAAATCGCGAAAATCGACGAGAAAGCCTGTCTGCCGTACGTTAGCATACATATAACATAGGGGGGAGGGGGGCTCGTCATCTTCTCGCCGGAATTTGGACATATCTCGGCTCAAACTCGACCGATTTGAATTTGGTTTCCACATAATGAAAGCCCTTGAAATGTAGATCTAACGACATTAGTCAAGTTTTATTCCGTGCCGTATTTTTCCTTCGGCGTGGGGCTAAACTTGATGTAAACAACGTACCGCTGGCCGGTGGGGTCATGGGGATACTTGTAGATGTCGTCAGTTTATTGTCGGAATTCGATCATATCGCTCGACTTTAAGTTGACCGATTTGAACTTTGTGTCCACAAAAACGAAGCCCTTAGTATTGAGATCTAACGGGTGAAGTCTCATTCCATTCTATACTGTAGGTTTCCATCGGCGTGGGGCCAAACATGATGTAAACAACGTAGGGGTGGGAGGGAGCGCATCGCCTGATCGCTTGAAACCTTTCGATATCACGGCTTCTGCCCTACATATTTATCTACTGTTTCCATGTAGTTGAAGCCCTTGAAATTTTCTTTAAGCAGGCTTATTCCTGTTTCTTTCTGTGCATTAGTTTCGTGTGTAGGTGACCAAGACCTGAACGTAAACAACAGGGGAGGGGGCGCCATGGCGGATCCCCTGCTGCCAGCCTTGTCCATCCAGGATGTCAGCGTTCAGGCAGACCGCCAGCAATGTAAGCTTATTCCAACTTCAGAGGCCAAAAAGACCAAGAAAGACGCAACGCCTTGGCCAGTGATGCAGAATGAGGAAACAGCCCTTAAAGAGGGTGAGCTAAACCAAAATAACAGCAATACACTTATGATTGTTATGTGAATGGTGTGTAATGTTCAGTAATGAAAATGTACTTGCCATCCCTGTGTGATTTGGTAGTGAATAGCTGAAATCTTGTTTATCTTGCAGCCAAGAGACGCTGTCACAGAACACAGCCAACGGAGGTACAGTACCTCGGACAACTTGTACTCATCTTCGGGCATTACAAGTGGCTGTTGGAAAATGACGTTGGCTACGCAAAGTAATGATATCACCTCTAATAATTATCGTATAAGTTCACCCATAATAAATGTCACCATCAAACCTGGAGACTTTTCTTGTAAACATAGGACAGACAGCCATTCAGTATATTTCTGACACTGATTTTGTTTTACAGCTTGGTTGACAAGCACGTGAAGGAGGTACGTACTCATGGCCACAAAGTCGACATTCAGGAGCGTTGGCTGAAGGACTACCTGCTGAAGTATGTCAACCACTTCCCGCAACCAACATCGACTCCTGCACCTACGGGATTGGTCCCTTCAAAAGTTTCACGTACAAACAAATGTATAAGTGGTATCGGTTTTACAAAGACCTACAGGCCGACCTGCAGCTTGGTAGGCCCACGAGCGAAAGCAGGCAGAGGAAGCTCATGAGGCCGTTTGTAAGTGGCTGTTGGTGGAGGACAGAAACATCACGACACCAGCGGGCAAATTCATAGTCAGACTTTTGGAGTTCGATGATAACCATGTACGTACCTGGCTGTCCCGGTACGGACAAGTACTGGTCTCCAAAATGGTCACGTACCGGGACAAGCCGTCAATAAGGAATGGCAATAGGCAGCACAAGGTGGTACTGAAACCGGGGGTCAACATCCCATCCTCTTGGAGGATGGCCGATGGCAGGCTAGTCTTTTTCCGTTATGTAGGCCAAGTTCGAACCTGCTTCAAATGCCATCGGGAAGGACATGAAGTTGCAAACTGTACAGTCCTGTTCTGTAACAAGTGCCAGCCTATTGGTCATGCCGCTTCCGAATGTACCAACGACATTGTGTGCAACTACTGCCACAAGGAGGGCCACATTGCCCGTCGTTGCCCTACGTCGTACGCTAGCAAACTGCAGCTAGACAACCAGTGGTGTGTGCCGTCCTGTCGGACGGTGCTCGATCCTTAAGGATTAGCAACATTTATTTCCCGAATGAGGCGGCGGAAAGATCCACATTTTTCCGCAGCCTGAACAAGTTCCTCTCTCACACAGATCCCACTATTCTGTGTGGGGATTTCATTATTTTATGCAGACTGTGACAATAAGGGACGGAGAGTTTTTGACGTAGCCAACTTCTAATGCATGGTTATCAAAGCTTTTCAGACAGTGTTCTGAATACGTTAGTCTGTCAAGTTTGCATTTCTAGCGGTATTACTGATGTTGCATCTAGCACATATCCCTAAATACCCCGTTTTCAAAAAATCGCGAATTTAAGTACCCCGCGAATTTATGTTACCCAACGTTATATCATTTTGCAGACGACAGTCATGACTTGGTTATTAATGCAAAGGTGCCGAACTGAGTTCAGATTATATGATTTGCAACGTAAACACAGGAATTAGACAATTTAGCAAATCACATCATATCTACAATAGAGGTAAAGTAAAATAAATGTTCTACTACAACTACTGCTACATAGAGTGGAACAAGGAAAAATGCATCAATGAGAATATCATGAACTACTTTCAATAGACAAACATCCTGTCTTTCTGCTCTACATTATCTTGCATTTGTTTATTCTGTCTTCTTTCCATAGAACTGCACAGGAAAAGGCCGTGCAAACTTGGATCAAGTGACAACATGGCTACTTCACGTCGGTCTGTAGTATGCCATTCACATCCACTTCACTCTACATGGAGGTTCTTGGTCATTCTTTGAAGCTACAAGTACATTCTGGAGAACCCTCAACCACAACTTGAAGCTGTATTCAATGGCTAACCTAATTTGTAAATGTAGTTAAAGGATCCTTGCACTTCGTGCTGAGCTTAGGTTTCTGAGTATAGACACAACATGTCATAAGCCTAGGGCAGGTGGTTTTGCATGTGGATATAGGTTAAGGATTGAATTCCAAACTTTCTTCTGTCTGAAGACAAGAGCGCCTGAGATACGCTGGATCAAAAACAACCATTTTCCACAATATTCTGACTTACTCTCTACCATACGTATACCTTGACAGATTCTTTCGTATTCGTGAGTCCAATCATATTGCTTCTTATACTTCTCATGTACGTTTTGTCTGAACTTTTAATTCAAACCAACATTTCTACTGTTGCGCTCTAACAGTAGAGACGTTAGTTTAGTTTTATTTGTTCGGCTTATCACAGTAGGCAAATGCCCTTATTTTTCATGTACACAAATCCGTATGAAAATCTACAAACTTTCATAGTTTAGACTGGACAAGTGTACTTTTTTTCAGTCAGCATTAAACCATGTTCTACGACGAGGGTTACTTCTGTTGTTTGTTCTACTTGTAACAGTAGGAAAATGCATTTCCCATTCATCTAGACAAATATGAATATGAAATCTTTATAACATGCCGATCACTTTCATCGTCTACACGTCTGGTCACAAGTTCATTCTTTTTTTCTCAGTAGGCTTCAGACGATGTTCTACGACGAGCGTTACTTATGTTTGTTTGGTCTGCTTATCTTACTAGGAAAATACCTTTCCCTTTTACGCAGACAAACCTAAAGATGGTGAAATCTTTCAAGTTTTTATCGTCTTTTTTCAGCGGGCTTCAGAAGATGCTGTATACGACTCTTGGTTGTTTATTCAGAAAATGCCATTGTCTTTTACCCAGACAAAGCTAAAGATGGTGAAATCTTCCTGTGAATGTTAAACTTGTCATCGTCCTTTTGTCAGCGGACTAAAGATGGTGCTGTATACGACCCATGTGTTACTTATGTTTGTTCAGCCTGCTGGTTAAAGTCAGAGAATGCCTTTCTCTTTCACTCAGACAAACCTAAAGATGGTGACACCTTTTGAGAAATGTTTGAAAAATTTTCATCGTCTTTTTTCCGTGGGCTTCAGACGATGCTGCATACGACTCATGCGTTATTTATGTTTGTTTCTTCTGCTTGTTAATGTCAGAAAATGCCTTTTTACTTACACGGTCTGTGATGTTAAAATTTTCATCGTCTTTTTTTTAGCCTGCTTCAGACGATGCTGCACACGACTCAGGGGTTCCTGTTGTTTATGTTGTACGTCATACCGAGACCCACACGGAGTCTTTTCCCACGGCCTGGAGATGTGTTATCAGCGACACATGGTCTGAAACGTTGAAATACCCGCTCCTTTATTTGCCCAAGTCCTTCTGGAACAACTCTTGCGCGGGAAAAGTGCTCCATCACCACCGGGGGTCTACAGCACATTGTCTTTGTTGGAGACACTTTTGCTCAATTGATGCCGATGAAAGGAGACGAGACATGTCGGGTTTTTCTTCCTCTTCTTCGTGGGCTGAATTTAGCGAGGACTAATTCTTACGAAAGGGATTAAGTGAAGTGGTTGTTTGAAACCTACTGGTAGATAAACTTAACCCAACGTTCACTTCTGAGATGATACTGGTCTGCATCTTAATAAGTGTTTTATTCTACTTCTAAGATTTTCTTCTTTTCCGAAAAAATGTCATGTTATTACTTTCTAACAGCAGACACAATCAAACTAACATCAAAATTGGCATCAATTTACTTTTCCACATATATGCGCTGTTTATAGATATATATATATATAACTCCAATTTCAATTATCACCATTTCGCTAACTTATTTCGATAAATAAAAGAATGTGTGAATAAAAGAATGTGTGTTTCTTCCTCTTCTATTCAAACATAAAGGCTGTTAAGACCCTTGTATTTCTGTTTTTTGTTTTAATCTATGACAGTATCCTATTACAGAGTCGTAAACCTATGCAAGAGAAGTAAGTTGAGCTAGGAAAACATGGGCGCTAATGCGTTCTCGTTGTCTGTTGTTGTCCAGGGGGCGCTAGAGACGTTACCATAGCCCGTCAGACTGACTATACATTGCGATGTCTCCGCCGATAACAACGTACACCCTAGCTAGTCGTCTCTTTACTCCACAAACCCAGGGAGCGAGAGAGGGAACGCGAACTACACACACACACACACACACACACACACACACACACACACACACACACACACACACACACACACACACACACACACACACACACACACACACCAAGGTCTCCACAGCCGCCCTGTCACTAACATTTCACAGAGACAGCTCTAGTTCTGTGTGGTCCCGTATCTGGGCTACAAGTGGGGTACGAAACGGAAAACCATAGTATATATCTCGTTGCGGAAACTCGCGGCGTTACTATCTTCTTTGTTGAACTTAAAGTTGAAATGTTGTGCTTTCCGTTCTTCGGTGTCAAAGATTACAGAGAGCAGGAGAGGATTTACACACGTCAATCACTCTGGTTGTAAACAGGGTTTTATCAGTGAGGTTGTGAGAATGGCTACAGGAAATACAAACTCACAAGAAAAGTAACGTTTTTGTTTTCGTCCAGATTGACGTACGTACTAACGAAGAAAACACAGCAACAACATATTTTTCCTCATACGCTTCCATCGATAAAACGTTTTGTGTTGTCAAGAAAACCACACGGAACGAGAAATCTTACATTGACACATCACTGAGATAAACGGAAATAACTATGATGCATTTACAGAAGAAAAAAAGGAAAGAAAAAAAGAAAGAAAAGAAAAACATTCGTAGATTTTCTTTAGTTCAGCCACAAACAAAACACATTGCAAATTCACCAACCATTACAGGAAAACCGCACGAGAAGTGCTCAGGTTTTGCTGTGCGGACATTCCATGAGTAACAGTCAACTGATGTTCACTTCTGTCCTATTGTTTCCTCCTGCGTCACTGTAAGTATGTGTGTGTCATTGCTCTGGAAGACGGAAACCGCTTAAGACTACACATTATAAGATCTAATTGTGTTGTAATCACTGCGATTAACGTAGATTGTTTTGGAAACATACAAAACGGTTTTAAAGGTTTTCTCTTTCCCACCGTATACAAGGATGTTTTCTTTCCTGAACTACTTGTTGACGGAATGACGTGTATTTTGGTATTTACTGCTTTGGGTTGTGGTTATAGTTACCGAGCCAGGCATAACTCTCTTCCGAATCATGACAATAAGCTTGAAGCCGTTCATTTCGCAGTGCAATGTCATTGTATTAATTTAAAGGTTTCTAAAGATAAGGGAGACCTGTTACCACTGTTCTTTGTTGACCTGCAATGGTACCGGTACACACTGAGGGAAAATCATGAAATGGCTGTTTTTCTCAGCTAGAAGACTGGAATTGTTAATTGCCATTTTCATCGAGTTTCATTGAATACACACTGACAGTAAGCAAGTGCCAAGGTAACTTTTTTTTCCAAATGACTCTTGGTCTTTGAGGAACCACATTGATCGTGAGGGTATGTGTCGACGTCTGTGTAAGCATAGTTAAGCACAGATACAACATGATGAAGGCACCGCCAATGGGCAACTCTATTTACCAGTGGACACTTGGGTCACACATAGCCAACCATGGCCTCCCGACCTTCTCCATACCAGGGTTGGGAGTTAGTCTTGTGACATTTGTGACAAATCCATATCGGGAAAGCCATATTCTGCTTAGATGCGACCAGAGGAGCGAACCTAGAGCTAGGATAGGGTGAATTTCAGGCTACTCTCGATCGAACGCTGACCTTGGTTGCGGAGTGGTCGGGAGCAAAGTCGTGGGAAGGTCCAAATTGTGTGACAGGCTCAAGGCACGAACGGAAACTTTATGTAAACCATTTACCACTTATAAAGAAATGACATCTTTTCTCATTACGAACGAACATATATAATGTAATAAAAGACAGAAAAGTTCACTGAGTGTAACGTACATAACACTTGTCTGTTATTTAGCAAGGGGGCTTTAGCTGGTATAAGGTATTCCTGCCTCTAACATATTGTCAGGACTACCGTAGCTATAAAGAAGTCATCATTCCTTCCTTCCTTCCTTCCTTCGAAAATTCCTTCGTCTTGAACGAAAATCTTTCTTCCCTTCTTGTGGCGAGAAAACAGTCCCACCTCTTGACCCAAAGTAAGGAGAGTCAAGGCCACTGTCTTTTTTTATTCACAACGTCTTAGTGTTATGACTGACCTGGCACTATCACTCCTGTCAGCAATCAGAGACATTGTTTGTCACCAAAAGACTTGGTCTCTGCTCCCGCTCGACCCTTCAACTGAAACACTGCATCTTTGGTTTACACTCCGCATTCTCTTCTTTCCGGTATGAGACCACCAGTCCAGACCACCTCCTCCTTCCACCATTGGGCACGCCAAACCTACGGCGTGACTCGATGTTTCGATGAATGATTTATCTGTTTATTCTGAGATAGCTTCTCGGACTAAACAAGGAGGAGACAGGGCGATCTGCCCCACTCTAGGTGTGGACAGTTTCAAGAACACGCCATATTTCCAGTCGTCGGTCTCGTGAACTGGTCTCGTGAGATTTGACAGGTGCCCGGACCAGTCCAGTCATTGTAGAAAAACAGAACAAAAGAAAGTAAAACAAAATTAAACTCTACCAGCCGCTATACGTATAGTGCAATAGTACATGTATGCGATTAGACACTCGGCGTTAGAATATTCACAAGTGATTACTAGTAATTTTCTTGCCGATGCTCGATTGACGGAGGACTGCCATGCCATTATGTGTATGGGCCCATGGGGTAATGCCTCCTTTCCACTGAGGTTGAGCGGAGAAAAGTATCATTATATATTATTATTCAAATTGAACTGTATTGATAAAAGAAGTGTATTTTGTACGTTCTATGTGTTGTACTGTTTTTCGGATCATACTTCTACATCACCGGGATCATATTCAATTCATAAAATCATAGGTCATACAGTATTTACACATCCAATGTCACAGTGGTCGTTTAATGGTCGGTCAACGGTCTCCATCCCGTGACTGTAGACACATCTAGTACTTGGTTTACCTCAAATAGTTGTTTTGTGTCTATTCTGTCTTTCGTCTCTTTAAACCTTTAAATGAATCTACAAAACAACACCATTCGTCTTTCAAGTATTCTACAATGGCGACATACCACCAATTCCCTAATTTCAGAACTAGCATAAACTGGAAAAGAGAATCAACACTGTGCATGACTATCGATTGATTTACATTGTATCCGTCTATAAAACATTATGCAATTAGCAGCCATTATTTTTTGTTAGGCTGTCCAAATCACTTTACAATATTTTCATGTGTAGCCCACAATTCTGTTGAAATGTCTGTGCAGATGTCTGTGACTTTCTTCCTCCCCCTCCCCCTGCACACTCACAGAGCAGGTGATATTGTGCGTCCTCACCACACACTCCACGACCTTGGATTATTTCCCGATAATCACTGTAATCATGGAGTGATTTTCTGTCACTGTTAAGGCTCATTAAGTCTCAATCCATCACGCTAGCGAGTTCTGTCGTGTCTACCATGGACTCTAAAAATAGTACAGTATTTTCTGCTTTGGCTTCATTCAAAACGGTTGAAATATAACGGTTCCCACAACTCTTCACTAGTTGTTGAATTAGTCTGACTGGATTGCCATATTGTCCTTTGTATGCAATTCAGAGCCTTTTCAAGGACTTTGAAAAATGAATATAATGTTGTATATTGTAAAAGAAAGGCACTGAGTAGCAAAGGCGTAAAGTATATCTTGAGGCTAGTGATTTATGTTCATTGCGTTTTGCTGTGGTTTTTGGATGTGTCATGTAATCATCCAATCATGGTTTATCTTCCATGTCTAAGTTTTACTGGAAATAACCGTCGCCATGTTTGAAAATTCGTTGTATTCATCCATGTAGGTCTGTATTTACTTCTTTTATGAAAACATCTGTGATGGAAAAGTGCATTGTAACAAGAGGCCACTGGACATTGCATTTAGAGTATCAAAAGCCGTTTACAATAGTAAAGAGTGTCATAAATAAAGGAAAGTTCGTTATTTTGCAATTTGGACTTTGTCCTGGTGTCTTTACAGTGCTAACTGCCCGCGGCCATGTCCCTTCTTACAAAGTGGCATTTTCCAACTCAGCGGACTAGCTATCACCATCCGTGAGGGTGTTTTTTAGAAAGCTTTTTCAATAACAATAAATGAAATGTGTTTGTGTTTGGTAGGCTTTTCTGTGTCGTTTTTAGTGCAAAAGTGTCGTCGTCAGAGGGCGAGCAATTAGTCCATCTGCAGTTGGACGAGACGTGGAAGGACTTTCCAGTCCTTTTATCTGCGGCCTTCTCGTCGCCGGAGTCAGTGCAAATGTGACGCTGAAAAAGAACAGAACCCATAATCAATTGATTCCGGGCTTTTTATTCCAATCATGAGGTAAATGTTCAGTGAGGGTGAACAGAAACATTCGGAGACGCGTACTGTTATAACGGCCCACCCAGACGTGGTGGGACCACCGCAGCGCGGTCCTGTTGAACCGTCTGTTGGGTCGCGGTGTAATCGTCGCCGCCTTACCCGCCCATTACCGGCCGGCGAAGACAGAAGGCGGCGGGGACCAGGTAAACTCGGGTAGCCTCCACAGTCATTAGCGCCAGCTATCGTTACCACCAGCTTGGCGCCACCAAGAATGGCTCAGGATATAACCACGCACCATTGCAAGTATGTAAGAAATAAAAACAAAACAAAACATAACACAAATGTGGACACTGTCGCTCTGTCTGCCGACCGGTCTGCATATCCACACAAAAATCGTCGGAATTTTCTTGAACGTCGCCTTGAAAACTACGCGCTACCCTTGATTTTTGAATGGAGCGCCTGCATTCCGAATCTAAGGTTACAAACCAAATATCAATATCTATCTAACCATTCACTCCCAGACAGTCAAACACCTTCGGGGCAAGGTAGAATTTTGGAAACAGCACACGACTTAAACAAATTACGGGGTGAACCACCGCGCTGAGTGAAAGAAGGAGACGGCAGTGGAGAGGGGGCCGGCCGCCGAGCGTGCCCGACCGTTTCCGTCTCTCCTAAGGAGTCCATTCGGGCTTGTGTTTGAATAACGGGGTCTGGTGGCGACGCACAGGGTACATAGTAGACAACCTCTGGCCCATTACACTATCAATTAAGGGTTTAAGTGAAGTATAAAGTAATGTACAGCTCACAGAGAATGTTCAAGCAGAGTGCTACATATCGGGTGCTCAGCTCGGGTTTCACTTCATCAATTAGTCGGCTCTTGGCAAACGACTTTTACTTAAAATTCCAACGTCAAGTTTTATCGTTATCATCGCCTTTGGCACCAAACCCGGACCGAGAGCTGAGAGCCGGGGGGCAAATTTGTGGTCTTTGGACGCGAGGAAAGACATCCCGTGTTAGATAGTAGTCGCTGAAACCCAAACCGTCCGTGGCGCCCCCTACACAATACTTCCTCTCCAGACTCGAGTGTTGTTTTAACTTTTGACCCGTGCGTACTTCAGGGCCCGACCACCCATCTTAAGGGGCTATTTTCCGCCTGTTTTCTGTTTCCCTCTGACCTCATTCACGAGTTGAATGGGAGAGGTGGCCTTGGGCGCCTGCCCAGAGAGAGAGAGAGAGAGGGTCTGGCTCCATATCAAAATAAACAAGACAGCCTACCTGGCTCGTGCAACATTGACTAATTTCAAACGAAGTCAAGTACAGGGCTCAGAAGTCAACAGGATGTGAGCCCGAAACTTTAGCCTTTCTCCAGACCACTCGCCAAAAACCTCGCCACACAACCAAGTACATCTCCGAAAAAAGAACCGTCGTACAGTTAGGCAAATGGTCGCCCTAACTCCTTAAGGCCTCAAGGACAGGTCCTCTCGTATTGTGTGTCATTAAGTGGGCGTGTGTTCTACTCCAAGAGTGAAGAGATGTTTTTATATCCTATTAAAAGTTGTTTCTGTAATTTCATCTATTGCCTTTCCTAGCCGCGCTTGCTTCCGCTATAATGTAATCCCATTGTTTCAACAGTGTTGCCCTTTCAACAGGGCTTCTAGGCTTACGCACAATTAGCTAGGGCACGTTGGCGCTGGCTCCAGACTGATTGTCGGGGGATAGGCGATACTGCGCGGTGGATGGTAGCGGTAATGTGCCTGCGGCTACGCTCCCCTTATCACTGATCTGTGCCCACCGAGACAGACGGGAGGCCGTCACCGTCCGCTGGGTACACATAGGGCGTGCAGGGGGTGGGGTGAGGTGGGGGGCGAATGCTAGCGGGAGGGGTTACACGCTAGGCCCACTAGACGGCGATTGAGCTGCGACCTAAATAGGATATTTGTAGCCCTTGATTTCATAATTGGAATATCATGCAAAATGCAAGAGTATGACTGAAAATACGTCAGAACACACAGAGTAGAATTTTTTTTTTCATCAAATTTGTCGAGCGATCTGTCAAATTTGACGTCGCAGCGCAGTTGCAGTGTGATCGCCGCCCGAGTGGAAAATGGGTGTTCACTATAGTGTACATGAGAACTGCACACGTCTGCTGAAGTTGTTCAAACGTTTAAATCACCGTCAAACGCCAGAAATCAAGCTGTTCTCAATAGCATTAAACGACAGCGGACGCCAGACTTGTTCATCCCACCTGACGTCTTTGCATATCATACACATTGACGTGCGCAACAAAAAAAAAAAAATTGGGCCGCATATTTTGCTATTATATAGAATTGAAAGGATTGGGTCTGGTAAACGTCAATAAGAAACCCACTCCCTTTAAGGACTTAGTATTATTCCTTTTGTTCTGGCCACGACAGATAAAACCACACAGATCGAAGTCGTTAATAATGGTGAATACATTGCTGCACCTGCCGCCTATTACAAAGACATTTCACTACAACATTTTGTGAAGAGGTAAACCAAAATTGTGCAAAGTATAAAGCAGGAGTCTTCATTGACAACTACGTATATATGGGATTTACTTGCGAATTTTATTTGTGGTGCCGGTGTCCATAGTGTATACAGTTTACCCCGCCACGGGTGCTGACTATGAAGATGTATATGTGTCGGGTGAAGAACCAGTCCTCTGTGCTTAAGTGCTGGGGCTAATCAAAGATCAAGTAGCTCCTTTCACACAAAAAAACAAAACAAAAAAAAACAACCACAATCCTACACTACAAGCCCCGTCCTTGACAATGCCGGGGCCACTATACAGTGCCTTCGGATATAAAGCTACCGGCGTCCCCGAGCGAACAAACGCTAAGAGCGGATACGCAGCGATACACAAATCCGGTCGGGGGAACGGGACACCCCGGTCCGCGTGGAACGGACGCCCGGGCTTTGTTCAAGTCGGATGTGTTACTCGCTCGGGTCACTTGTCTTTGTACGTCTCGAGAGCTTCGGGCAAGGCGATCCACAAGTTCAACGCGATAGGCGGCATTCCGGGCGCAAGGCATCACGGGATACGTATACGCAACGTCATCGCCGCAGACGATATTTTGGCTAACAAAAATTTAAGTTCTTACTTCTTTTTTCTAAACTGAAGAACAGGCATGACTAAGAAAACGCGACAGACAGGTTTCCGTGTATAGTGTGTCATTGTGTTCTTTTGAAGTCAACGTAATGAGTGGGCAAGTACTGCTGTTTTATTCCACACAGTTTGGACTCTTCAAATATAAAGTTCAGGCCAGTGAAGCCTACTGAATTACACATAATGTGTACTTGCACCGCTGCGCGCAATGCGCAATCCACCGTGTCTAATGCGTAATTGGGGTTCTCCAATTTCAAGTCAAGCGTACGCGTAATTCTGCAGTAGCAAGAGTTTTCGTGTATTGCTAGCGACTACCCTAAAACACTTTTTATCCCCAAAATGCCGTTGCCTCTGCAGGCAATCTTGAAGATTTTTCATAGCGAGACACGTCTTTACATTTATATACATATATGTTCTGGAGAAACAAATATGTTGGTGAAGAAATCGGCCAGTCGCTAAATAGAATACCATCATCAACGTAGTAAATCTAACCAACAGAACATCATCGACTTACGTATTCTGACCAAAGAAACAGGATTGTATTTTCTCAAAATCGCTTTGTTGGTGAAAGTTCTGAAAAAAAAATATGTCAGGAAATACCTAATGTTGAAGAAAAATTCTTGTTTAAAACATCACATGGAAATAGACTCCATTCATTGACAGGGTAGTCATCGACAAATGCGGATGTTTGGTAAAACTGTAATGGTGTGTTCTTAACGCCTTGTAGCGAGGAAAGTGTGTAGTGCAATAGAAATATTGACTTTGAGACCGATAACTGTCTTCAATGACTGGACTGATCCCCGAACACGACTGGCAGTGTTTCCGTCATAGACTTTTCTTCCTGTGGAAATTCCGTGTCACTCGACAGAGCTACGCGATGCGATGCTCCCTACCGGATGGTTGAAGGTTTGCAAGAAATCTCCACAAGTGATTGTATGTATGAATATGAATACTTATAGTCTACCTAAAAGACAAGAAATGAGCCAAAAGTGCTGAGATTCCAATTATTGAATGCATTTTAGGGAGGAAACATACATTCCATCAAGAACTGTAGGAGCATTTTTACTAAATAACTTTAAACAACGCTTACAGTTAGGTGTTCTAAGGTTCAAAGGTCCAGCTGAAGGGCGGCTATACCAGCTATACAGATACAGACACAGGTACTTATTGATACCTCCGTGTAATCGAAGTTTTTTTTTACGTGTTTGTTAGTTAGTTAGATAGTTAGATAGTTAGTTAGTTAGTTAGTTGTTTGTTTGTTTGTTTGTTTGGTGTTTTGTTTGGTGTGTGTTCAAGTGTGTTCCAGTGTAACTTGCATGGAATGAATGATATGTAGGTTCATTAGGAACGCGCCCATAAAAGGTACGTATCTTTATATTGAAATATACATGAGAAGGCGAGACTACTGACTGAGACAGTTAGAGGCATTAGTTAAGAAGCCATCACGCCACGTCAAGGCTGCCTCCGTGTGATGGGAAATAACGACACACGACACAAAAAGGTTTCTCACGGCACATTTATTTCAAACAAAAAGTCTGACAACATTTAGAGGTAGTCTTATCAGTTTCATTGGCCATGAGCTGGCAAGTCACTTTCTGTGGAATTACAGGTTCGAAGCGTTACTATGTATCGTGCACTACCCAATGTCGTCCACTTTGTGTATCATTAAAAATCTGTTTTCATGAGGAAGGAAGAATCATTTATGATCCCTAGTCATGTCTGTATCGAAATAAGTTTTGTCCAGCGATAGAAGAGAAAATACATCTAACACTCGTAACAGTACACTTACGTAAGTGTCCTGTGAATATTACGCATGGTGTAATTTGCATAGAATTCGACACTGTGCATTTCGTTTCCTTTTCTAAATCACAAGAATACTATAAATCATTTCTCCAGTTGTTGTTTTTACCGTGTTTGATTTGCAGACTACTCACTTATGGGGAGTATTTGTCGTTGAAGTGGACTGCACTAGATGGAGAAGTGAACGGCAATAAGTCACCCTGGCACAAATCTTTACCACCAGACCAAGTATAGATTATGCTCGTACGGCATTCGTTACAGACGGAGAAAAAGTTATAGAGCATGATCTTTTTTCTTATGGATTAAACATTTGCCGACAAAGGTCAGGAAGATTGCGTTTTGAACAAATTGGACGACATTGGGTAACGCTACGTTACATCAAACAAAGAGGTAGTTGTAGCATAATGCAGATACATGTACAAGAGATAGTGTTGGGGTCCATCATGTGGACCCAAGTATACAAATTAATTAGCCTGAGTGTCATCCTGTTTCAGTTCCAGGCTCTAGGTAGAGCCTGGAACTGAAACAGGATGACACTCAGGCTACAAATTAATTAGTCTACATCATGAACGTGTAAGGGCTCAACACAAAAATCCCTTCGGCTAGAATAACTGCAAATCCCTTCACAAAATCATCACTATATTGTCATTGTAGTGAATATCCTGTTCACAGTGAGATTTTCCATGTTATGTAGCATGTAGGCATGACATTAGACATCACTTGGTAAACATATTGACCTATTCGTAACATCTTGACCTATGACAGAATACAAAGTGAAGAAGGCTGTTTTTTTTATATCAAGATCCAAGCTTACTGGTGGCGTCGTGTTTGCAAAAACGGTTAATGTGTTTGGTCCAGAACCGAGCGGGCTTTGGTTCGATATGCAACCAATGTTTACACAACTTTCCTCACTCGACCCAAGTGCAAAAATGGGTACCTGACTTCGTTTTGGGAAATAAAGGGCAGTGGAAGGAGAGGGATGGGCTCTATCTCCCAATACCGTGCCCTAGACGCAGCGGATAACAACCTCAGAAAGGCTATGGGACTATCCTTACCTTTTACCGTTTACTGGTGTTTTGTTATCTTATCAGTCAGAATTTTTCATTTTGCATAATATTCCAATTATGAAACAAGAGTTTGGAGACCTCAAATCTCCATGAAACATATATTATGCAAATTAGGCCCACATTTGCATAATTAATATTCAACTATGTTCACTGTCACATAACTTCCAAAGTTATCTACCAATATGGAATTACAGTATCTTCTCATTAATTATGCAAATAAGGTGTTCATTTGCATAACTTTTATCCATCAATGTCCCTTTATTTCTCACTTACATATGTTGCATTTTTTAACTGTCGTACCATTGAACGGAGTGGGTTTATAAAATCTATAGATTCTGACTTTATCACCATTTCATTATATCAAGTAACACTTAAGCTATCCACCTAATAGAAATATCTCTGTCCAAGCTACCTGCATATTGAATAACACGGAAATCTGTCGTTCCTTTGTACAGTTATTCTCCTTGGAAGATTTTGACAAAAATGCCAATGCAGTTCCAGCTTCACATACCAGGGGGCCCAAAATCGACCTTGGCCTTTGTTCTCCCAACACCTACCCACGTACCAAATATCATTACAATCCATCCAGACGTTCTTCAGTTATGCTCACTACAAGCATCCGGACACACACACGCACACACACACACACACACACAATCACACACGCATACACGCACACAGACACGCTTAAAACAATATCTCCATTAAAAAATCTCCATTTTCATGGAGATAGTTATTCGCAGTGCTATCGTCTCTATAGCTAGTGGAATGGGGGCCTAATCAAAGCTACGCATTTTCACATGAGTTCAGTGAGGAAATAAGTGAAAAGTGCCTTTCTCGGGGACACAGCATAGGGCCCTGTTACTAGGGATTCGAACCCAGAACCTGTAGATTCTAGATCAACAACCCCAGTTTGATAGGGTAAGATTTGACTTATCAGCCTGATGAAATTCCCGGGAATACATGGATTCTAAGTCAACAACAACCACTAACACGAGACCACCTGGCGAACTTGTGTATACACAAATTTAAAGTCAATCGAACATCTAACACAGATTTAACGTAAGGATATCATTAGCTGTCGTGCAGGCAATAGATCATAAAATATCTTCACACAAGAACTCAACTTTCTACCATGAGTTGAAAATTAATTTTGCTCTGTCCACTCGCATTTCAAACACTTGGCGTTTTCAATGATACGAATGTAATTATAAACGGACACAACGTTATACACAGGCTTGTTTTCGTCGTCGTAGAATATGACATATTTTTATAAAATACGGTTAATACTTTAATATTTAGGTAGATGATTGCGTATACGACAAAGCTGAAGATATCCGTTGTTGTCTCCAAAAGTGCTGTTTCAATTCGCGAAAGGCCAGTTTAGACGGATATGACATGTTTTGGCAAACTCAATGAACGCTAAGAAATAACGGTGTGCAGCAAAATCTCAGCTGTTGTCCATAAGCATGGCAGTGCACACTAATAATAGCCGAATGATATACTTGTATCACATTAGTATCCACTTTTCACGTCGGCAAATACGCAAGTGAAATTTTTATCCATCGAAGCATACACTTAAGTAATGAATAGCAAGTGAACATCTCTGTGAATACAAGACGTTATCTAGAAAGTAAATTTAACATTTTCTTGTGTAATAGATACATTTCCATGCCTTCCTATACTCATGTACGTACACTTATACACGATTCAGTATCACTTACGTTACGCAATTCCTTAGTAATGAAGCATACACATTGATTGATTGATTGATTGGTTGATTGATTGTTTGATTGATTGGTTGATTGATTGTTCGATCTATCTATCGATCGATTGAATGATTGATTCTCTAAAAATAGTTCAGTATCTTTTACTGGTAGCTCGTATTTACCGACGCAATCTCATCTTAAACTGCTCTTTCTATTTTCGCGTTCTCGTGTGTGTGCCTAATTACATAAGGCCAATGTATCATAATGATAAGTGGCAATTGAACATCTGTGTCAACATAAAACGTTATCGAGACAGTTCTAGTCAACGTTAACATGTGTTCAAACTTTCTGTTTTAAAAATACATATCTATGACCTCCTTTACTTATATCTGGCCATGATAATAATTCTTAAAGTATGAACCATTTATTAGTTGTGCGTGTTCGAATCATGAAATGATACATGTGAATCAGGGCTATCGGCCTGAATTCTAAAATAAGATCTTCTTAACCTGTTTGTCCTGGAGGTGTTCCTTAACTTCAAAACACATTCACTGGTATAAAGCCTCGCGGCGAGTTTGGTCCAGTCTTCCAGAGAAAGGCACGAGTGTCCGAATGAGCCGTTGTTGTAGGACGTTTTGAGCCATTTTAAAAATATCTTGGCAATTTGTCTAAAAATAGGTATGTATTTCACATGGCCATTCACCAACACATTTTGATTTTAAACTGCTCTATCTATTTTCGCGTTTTGGTTATCTTGTGTGATCGATAGAGTGTTATGTCTCATTGCATAACGCCACAGGTATACTGTAATGATAAATACCAAATAAATATCTCTGTCAATATAAGACGTTATCTAAACAGCTGTCCTGTACATATTACACACTTTTTTGGTTAAGACTTACATTTACATCACTTTCTATGCTCATACACTTCTACAAGACTTTTTTATCACTTAACATAACGCAATTCCTAAACAAGAGTTTGGGGACCTCATACCTCCGTGAAATATTTAGAGTTTTGGAGATTTCTTGCTTTATCTTGTCTCATAAATTGATCGAGAAGTCATGATGACATAAACTACTTTGTACTCTACCCTGAATCCAAACTCTTCATATAAGCTCCTGAACATTTTCATTGTCCCGTCCATTGCGGGACCACTATTTCCTTATCAAATTCCATGAACCAAACGTCATCAGGCATAAACATAACTCCAACCTTACAATGAAAGAAATAACCTCTTCATTCATACATTAGATACATTCCCTACTTTTCGATATTCAAACAGCACTAAAATTCAGATTCCTTATTAGTTCGTTATGTGATGGCATTGTAAAGGTGACCTTGGCAAAAAAAAGTTTCACCATAGATTCCACTGTGATGGAAAAGCATGATGGATGAATAATAGATTTGATATCAGCGCGCTCGTCCTGAGTCCTAAAATTTTAATGAGCTTTCAAAAAAATCCACTGCTTTAAAACCTCGCGGCGCGTTTGCCCTAGTCTTTCAGAGAGAGGCACGTCGGTCTGAATGAGCCGTTGTTTGTAGGCCATTTAGGACCGTCTAAAAACAGTTTGGCCCTTTCTCTGAAAATAGGTATTTATTCAACATGGCTCTTATTCACTGCCAAAATCTGATTCTAAACTGCTCTATATATTTTCGCGTTTTGGTTGTTTCGTGTGAGCACATTCGTGCGTCTAATTGCATAACGCCACCGTATCGAAAAAAGAGTGACTCCACTAGAGCAACTTATTCGGGGGGTTCGTTGCTCGCTGAGCGCTGTGGCCAATTCTAGGTCGCAGCGAGGTCGCAGCACGTTCACTGTCTAGCGGAAAGGGGTCTAGGTTTAATGGATAGCCGTCGTTACCTGACGTAAAGCGGGTATCAAAAATGAAAGTGGGTATCGATATATCTCACTGGGCCGGGCCTGTTGCGTTATTGGTGACTGTTTACCAAAGACATTCGCCAACTGGTTGTGAACAGGTGCCAGTGTGCACCAATTTGTCGTCTGGTGGTGAATTTTGGAAAATTTCGATGACTTGCAAATGGCGCGAATGGGCGTGGACTAGACGCCAACAAGACGCCAACAGGCGCGATCACTGCAAATCTCTCTTTGAATGTAGATTGGTTTTGAATTGAGTGGCAACACTGCGGTTTCCAATATCTTGTATTTCATTTGGGGTCGAAACTGAGAATGTAACATTCCGGACGCGTCCATTTTGTTTGTAGAGGTGGTCACGTGTATTACCCGGAAAATTGGCGGAAAGTCCGCAAAGGTGTCTCAATAATTTGTCGCAAACAGGCGCATTCCAGTGAGATACCCGCTAGAGAGCAATTTCGATTACTTTTAGAAATCATTCATGACGTTCCGCATCTTGCGGTATGCCTTTTTCACGGCTTTGCGGTAGATGTTGTTGCGGTAGGCGTAGACGATTGAATCGGTGAATGTCGAGGTCTGCAGGATGCTGTAGGTGATGTCTCCCATGATGGCCGTTGTGTAAGCTGTGATGCCACCAAACTTGAGCAGGCAAACAAAGACTAACACCGGAAGCCAAGAGACCCACTGGACCCCGACAACGATACCGAACGTCTTGACAGATTTGAGCTTCCTCTGCAGCTGGTCTGCTTGGGCGAGCCAGGCCTGTTTCTTGTCGTGTTTCTTCTGGTTGTCCCAGGCCACCTTGGAGATCAGGCCGGCAATGCAGCAGGTGATCGCCACCCCGAGACCGCACAGGAACATGGTGACGGTGCTCTCTGTACCCCCAGGGGTACACGGTGACAGCAGGCTCACAGGCTTCGCGATGTCGACAGAAGCCACATCCAGTGCCCAGGTTGATACACGCCCGACCCGTGCGAGCCCGACCAGAGGCGGCACCAGAGCGATGATGAAGCAGGCGGCCATGCCGAGGGCGAGTCGGGGGGTTGCCAGGTGCGAAGCGAAGTGGTAGGGAAACGAGATGTGTACCCAGCGGCAGAACAAGAGACCCGCCTGCAGGTAGACGGTCAGACAGCTCAGGAAAGAGACGAGGAAAGTTTGGATCCTGCACCCAAGCCAACCAGGAGGTTCGCCGCTCAACAGACTGTGGATGCCACTTGGGGAGTACATCAGACACTGGGCAACGTCACAGAGGGCCATGGCACACAGGAAAATATTGCCTGGCTCCTGGAATAGGTTTGTAGCTGGTAAATCAAAGGTTCGTGTTTGGCCTGAATTTATTTCTACTTTCTAAATATGTTCCTAGTTGTGAAAATATTTGTGATGTTGAATGTGATATTTCCAATAGTTTATGACTATTGGTAACATAATTCTACCATTACATTGTTTTTACCATTTTTGCCATCATTTGTAAAATTTTGTAAATGGGTTAATGGGCTGGGGAGGAGGCAATTTACACACCCCTGAGAAGTGTAGGGAAGTATACCTGGGTGTCATGCATAGATCACTTAGCACAAAAGACCCACCAGTGTCCAGCAGGGAAATCTACAAATTTCCAGAGGCAGACAGTGGGGCCAGATTATCCCCTTCATTTATGGGGGCAATAACCTAAATCAATTTCGAAAATGTTTCTAAATATTTCTAAACGTTAAAGAATCACATACATGTTTAAGAATTATTCTAAATAAAGAGATTTTCAATTTTAAAATTCTTAACTTTAGATTTTAAATATCTAACTGAAGTCAAATTTGTATTGTTCAATGTTTTGTAATATATAACTTGAATGTATAACTTTTGTTCAAAATATTTAAATTTACACAAATTTAAAGAACCCCTCGGTGACTTGAAATGTTTTTGGCGCCAAAACATTCTATATCCTGAATTTAAAGATTTTCAACATATTCGCGTATTTTGCACATTTCCAGTGTTGGCAAACAACGTGACGTCCCTAGCTTTCGGTAGTCTACCACAGTGAATATCGCTGTGCAGTATTATAAGGAAGATTCAACTTATGATTTGGAAAAATATCCAAAAACGGCGACTTTGATTCGACAATACGTACCTTTAATGATGACTGGCAATTAATTAGCTTTCAATGAATCAAATACATTTAATGGTGATATAGCCACCATTATCGTTTTATGATAGTAAACTTGATTGTGCGTCAATATCGCTGAATATTTTTAATGCCATAGCCCTAGCCATCTTCCTTCTTCACTCATGATCAATCCCAGCTGTTAAGGGTCGTTGGTCGTCCCCATTCTATGGCGATAAACTGACCAGCTCACGATAGACGATATTAATTGCAATCTACTTTCATGAAGGGGGTTTCGGCAGTACTTGAAAATATCGCTAGGGGTTCCCACGTTTCTTCAGGGCCTCAATAACTACCCACATACCACAATTCATACAAATCCATCTAAAGGAACTTGATTTTTAGGTGCGAACACACAAACACAACCAAAAACAGTACCCCCGTCGTAGGTAAACGTCCTTCCCGAAGGTAACAAACCAATGATTAGGAAACACCTACCTGCATGTCGTCGTCAGTCACGATGACGCCGATCAGACAGCCGTTGCCGAAGAGTGTCCAGAGTGCGTGGACGACGAGGATGAGGACCAGTAGATATTTGATCGGTGGGTAGAGGGCGTACACACCACATTCCACTGGGTTATAGCTCACTACCTCCGTGGTTATGTTTCCTGTAGTGGTGTTGCCAACGATTAACTCGCAGAATCCGACCTCGTCTGTGGCTTTTACAAGGCTGCTGACGCCTTTTGCTGTGATGTTAGTTACATTCTTGGCAAGTTCATAGGTGACGTTTACATGGCGTGTCACAAAATGGTTTAGAAGGCCCCCGACAAACTGTCTCGTGGCGTTTGCGACGGTGAGAGCGCCACTGGTGATGTTTGTGACGGCTTCAGGTGAGATGCTGAGGAAACTCATATTTTCGCATCACCTGTCACCAATCTGAATCGACTGCCTGAAATTTAGAAAAGAACAGTCTTTAAGTGTTTTCTTGTTGTGACTTGATAGAATGCAGCTACTGACTTGCGACTTGATAGAATGCAGCTGGTTTGCTATGTGCTCTGAGGAAGAAGATACCAAAGGACCTACTCCTTAGACTATACATGACAATCGTAAGGCCAAACCTCGAGTATGCAGACATTGTCTGGTCTGGTCTTACCAAACGCGACCAAAGGACTGTGGAATCTGCCCAATACCAGACTACCCGAATCATCAGTGGACACTTCGGGCTACCGTATCCTTCCTACGAAAGTCTCTACACCGAACTATCACTACCATCACTCCAGTACCGACGCAAGTTCCACACAACTGTGACTCTCTACAGACTCTTGAATGGACGCTGCCCTCCACATCTCCAGAGTTTGCTACCCCAAACACGTGCGCCTGATACCAACTCCCGCTATCCCCTAAGGAACAGTGAACACCTGACTACTCCAACGTGCAAAACTACCAGATCTCAGAGAACATTCATTAGTCGAGCGATCTCACTCTGGAACTCTCTTCCCAGTAATATCCGCACATCCCTCACTGTCATCTCCTGCAAAAACAAACTCTGTACATCACTCGGCAACAGATACTCTGTAAATAATTGACTGACCTACCACAAGTATTAGATGACATGTTGTTTAATCTGCTAACCTAGTATGTAATATAAACCTAAGTTTTGGCTTGACATTGTTAACGATTTATATATCTTGTGCATTTTTTTTTCATATGCGCGTCAGTCCTGTGATGGTTTTTGCTAATTTTGTTTCTTCGATGTAATTTTACTTTGTGTTCTGTGTCCGCCGCTATGTGTGTGTTTGACGCATGCGCACTTTGTGAAAGTTTGTATTGAACTTTGAATATACTGTTCCCAGGGCTAACCCTTTGTAATAGCCTTCGGCTAGTTGGGTAGTCATGGCTGTACTTTCCTACAGTCAAATAAAATCAAATCAAATCAAAAATCACCATTTTCTTGACTGTCGTTGTTTGTTTGGTGTTCCTACAGTCATGGTACATAAGTATTATGTTGATTAGCAGGCCATGTTATGAAATAGGTTAGGGAGCAGTTTAGAATAACTGGTTAGTTTTGGACCAGTTGCTGCCCGGGTACATGTACGTGTTAGACATGTAGATAATTTTCTTGAGAGTAGATTGTAGAGATTGTTATTTGTTGTTACACGTAGTTCTTACATCGTATCTGTGTCCGTAAATTAGACCTGCTATGTCCCTTAGCTAGACCGGCTGTCCACTTGTTATCAAAGCCCCGGTCACACTAAACTCACGTCGTACCTGCGATGGGGTTTCTTCCGTCATGACAGCGCCGTACGTCGTACGTTTGGGAAAAACCGGGTGCAATAGTTAACACATACAAAGTGGTGGTCACATATAACGTAAGTACATCGTACGATGGTTTTTTTGAGTGTACCTAGGTCAATCACAGGTAAATCGCAGGTAAATCGCACGTAAAAGTAGCCATCGCCGAGCGTCCTACGCCGGAAAATACAGTTAAAGATGATTTTGAACATGTTCAAAATGTTGCTTCCGTCACCGCACGATTTTCATTACCCCCAATACAGACTTCACTACGGCCTTATTTTAATATCAATGAGGTGAAAAATGTATACATTTCGACCGTGTTCTGATGGTTTCAGTTTTCCCTGATATTGCCGATGTTGTTGAAAAGTGCAGCCACCAGAGCACAGTGGCAGCCGGTGTACAGCGCGCCCGCTGAAGAGCCTGCTTTCAAGGCTATGATTCTCCACGTGTCAGATCGAGTATCGCGCGCAGGTGATGCATATGATTGTTTTATGGCTATACGCACGTGGGTTTATAATCATATCAGACCTCATTCCCTGAAGAAACTACCCAACTTATGGCGTGACTTCTGTGATGAGAACTATACTCTAGTCTCACGCTATCTGAAGCTGGCAGACGCACGGGAACAGCAGCACAACCAGCAGGACGACTAGAACTGAGTTTTTCATTGATATCAACGATTGCTTTATGTTGTAAACATATTATCCTGTATTTCTTAACGAAAGAAAGATACTAAAAAGACTGAAACTTTCATTTTGCAGTTTATTGCTGTCACATGCACTTCACTTTCAGAGAAATCCATTTATCAGTACAACATCCCACTAAAGATATATCAAACCATAAAGAAATGTAGTGCTCCATGATCAGTTGGAATGTTTTCGTTTCACCTTCGTTTTATTTCTTTACTTCTGATTGGTTGTTTAAGGGAAATTACTGTAAGGTTTTTTTTTTATACATTCGAAAACAAAACTGAATAAGGAGGCGTTTTAATACATTAAAAGAATAAGGATGCGATGCAGCAAACGTTATTCTGTCCAATCCAGTTTGGATGTGAAAGGGTGATTTGTAAAGATTATTTCATTAACATATCTTGATATTAAGGGATGAAAAATGAAGTTACTAGAAGACATATCTTTATGCTTATGCGTCTCTGTTGTCATAAACTTAAAACAACTGAAGGCATCCTCGCCGCACATATCTATACATGCAAATCGGCCTATATCATATGGTGCTGCTATGGCAACGAACCCACAGGGCTATTGTAGTACTGTTTCAGATAGACTCTTAGCTGTTTTCCCTCTGTGTTCGGCACATCTCCCCCCCCCCCCCCCCACCCCCGCACATTTCGCATCTCATCCAACATCCCGGCCTGCCTCCATGCCCCGGGGACAACTTGCCCCTCTGGCCCCTCTTCATCCAAGTCTCTGTTTTGTAAGCCTGGGTACCTTTCTCTCATGAGATTATGCAAACACATAGCAGCGCTCACTATGAGCTCGACTGCTTTTAGTTTCTGTAGTATTCCCCACCACACTCTCGAGCCAACACTGCACGAAATGGCCACGTATCCTGACGGATCCGACGTATCCGGAATCGGGCCTCATGGCGTTTCCGAGCGAATCCGGAAAAATCCCAGTTCACTGCTCGGATACTGAAGTGCCCGCAGATCCGATCAATTCCGACGCCGTATTCTTCTGGATTCGTGATGCGCCTCGGATACCCGAAGATATTTGCGCGGATCCCTCGTTTTTTGATATTTGGAATGTTCGGATTGTTTGTATGTCGGTAGTTGCTTCGGATCCTGACGAATAAATACACACGGCACGGCATGATCTCATTTCCTGACGAATCCAGCAGATCCGGAATTGCGCATCATAGCAGATACGGAACGTTTCCGATTGGATCCGATACACCTCAGATCAGACAATTCCGGCGCCGTATACGTCTGGATCCTTCATACGTTTCGGGTACAGATACGGAACGTTTCCGAGCAAATTCAGACAATTACCAGGTACACCTCAGATCCGGCAATTCCGACGCCGTATACGTCTGGATCCGTGATGCGCGTCGGATACCTGAGGATATTTGCGCGGATCCTTCGTTTCTAGATATTTGTCAATATGGCAGAGATTTTCGGATTGTTTGTCGGTAGTTGCTTCGGATCCTGACCAACAAATACACACTGCACGGCACGCGGCATGATCTCAGATCCTGACGAATCCAACAGATCCGGAATTGCGCATCATAGCAGATACGGAACGTTTCCGATTGGATCCGATGCACCTCAGATCCGACAATTCCCGCGCCATATACGTCTGGATCCTTCATATGTTTTGGGTACAGATACGGAACGTTTCCGAGCAAATTCGGACAAATACCAGGAACACCTCAGATCCAGTAATTCTGATGCCGTATACGTCTGGATACGTTTCGGGTACAGATACAATATCTACTTGGATCTTTCATTTTTTTATGTATTTGCCAATATGTTAGAAGTTCAGATTTGCCAATATGTTAGAAGTCATGAGCTGTCTCGGATCCTGACGTGTACGGAACACGGATTCGTGTCGGATATCCAATTTACCCACAAGACACTTCTGGGCGCGACAAACGTTAACGGTTTTCTTTCGGTTAACAGCACAGACAAGAACGGCGTTTCATCACCTTCTGTGCTTAACATGGCATCGCCAGAGTCTACCATGGTCGACCAGTGATTTTTGAGTGACTTGAGAGTCGAAGGGAATTCGGTGTAAACTCAAACGCACGGAATTGCGACGTTGTCTTCTTCGTGCATGCAATATTCGTCGCCCCCCTCCCCCCTTGTAAACGCTGGTAGGGAGTTGATTCATCATTTTGAGGGACTGCCCTTTGGTAAGTACAAATTGAAAAATTCCCGTTTCTAACTAGTTTTGACGTCAGTTATCCTCCTATTGTGGCTTGACATATCATCGCATTCGCATGACCATAAGAATTCTCCAGCCGACCTGCCCTTTTACGGCGTTAGGATCTAGGAAATTTAAAATTTCAATTTGTTCATTCTTGCCAATGGTCAGCAGACATGTGTGTCTGGTTAACGTTTCAGATACAAAATAGCAAGCAGTGGAGGGAAAGATAATTAAAGATATGGAAGGGAAGAAAATGTCATAAGTATTTGTCCCACAAAGATCCCACAGTTTGTGGATAGTGAACTAGAACTTATAAGGAGGCAGTAGTGTGCCTCAGTGATTATTTCATTCAGTTATAGCTGTGCATGTTTGATCAATATCATATTCAAGTTATAGATGTAAGTTTTACGTAGTCAATTCAACGATGCCCAGATTCATTTTTTTACACATGTGAGTATGTGATATGTTTAATATTTGTCATTGTTTCCATTTATATATATATATCCAGTACAGCATCGGCAGATACTTCCTTCACAAATGCAGCACATATTGTGAGGACCTTGGCTGGGAACAAAGCAATCAACTGTCAGATGCTCAGCTGCTGAGTACCTCAGGCTCCTTTGGTAAGTCCATCATCGGTACACTTCAATGTTAGCTGAGAGAGGCATGATGGATATCCATTGTCCCGTGTTTTTTGTAGCTGCTGTGATGAAACGAAGCCCATGTCAAAATCATGTGACATGTTCCTTAAATACGTGAATTGATATTTATTCATCATTTGGTTTTATCATATAGGAACTGGTTCATCACAAGATGGACTCCAAGCTGAGTCCAACATGCAGATACAGAAGAAATCAGCCTTGCCTGTCCCTTACCAAGAATGCATGGAAGAAGTGAACTCAGATGTAGTCAGAGAATGGGGAGAGGACGATTATACACATGCAGTTCCACGGCATATGCTACTTACGTTTAAAATGTGGCGCGTCATCATGGGAGTTCTTCAGACAGTATAATGTTACTTTCTATTTTCAACCTCTGTATTTGAAATAATTGTATCTGATGGTTTTTAGACTAAGAGCTGGCCACAAATAAGGCTTTTATTACTTTAGTGGAATATTTAGAACATGTAGATAATTTTGGTCCAAGGGCACTATACAGTAGTAAATATTACCACAATGTTGTGATGGTGTTACTTGTAATACATTTCATAATTTTTCAGAACATTGTGCTTGCACAACCCCAATTTACCGATATTAACCTGCATATGCAGTGGTGCTTTGAGTATGTGGATGTCCCTCAGCCTGTCTCAAATGAAATGGATCATTTAGCCATATAGTACTTCCGTATTGTATTGTATTTGATAGTTTTTGAACTTAGAAATACATTATGTTGAGATATGAAATGATACATATGTTACATACAGGCTTTCCCAAACTTCCTGTCATTCAAAATGATGTTTTGGGTATAGTTAAATTAGGAATGCAAGCACATAGTCGGATCCGTTACGGATTCGTTGTTGGGTCCACCTGTACCCGTCAGTATTCACCATTTTCTTCAAAATACAGAAAAATCCCTGTACGCATCCGTCAGGATCTGTGTCATTTCCGTACAGTGTACGGCTCCGTATTCGTCGAAAATCCCTTACTTTCGGATTCTTCAGGAAATATTCCATATACCGGTGCGGAAATAGTCGGACACGTTACACGAATCCGCATGTATCCGTCAGTATCCGCCAAAAATACAGAAAAATTCCTGTTCGTATCCGTCAGGATCGGTGGCATTTCCGTACAGTGTACGGCTCCGTATTCGTCGAAAATCCCTTACTTTCGGATTCTTCAGGAAATATTCCATATACCGGTGCGGAAATAGTCGGATACGTTACACGAATCCGCATGTATCCGTCAGTATCCGCCAAAAATACAGAAAAATTCCTGTTCGTATCCGTCAGGATCGGTGGCATTTCCGTACAGTGTACGGCTCCGTATTCGTCGAAAATCCCTTACTTTCGGATTCTTCAGGAAATATTCCATATACCGGTGCGGAAATAGTCGGATACCTTACACGAATCCGCATGTATCCGTCAGTATCCGTCAGTATCCGACAAAAATACAGAAAAATCCCGGTACGTATACGCCGGGAAACGAGGCCATTTCGTGCAGTGCAACTCAATCAAAAGTGTGTCGTATTGGCCTAGTAGGGTCCGCCGCTGGACCCACGGACTCACCCATCACCTCCGTCGCCTTCTCGCATTCTGTCTTTCTTGCAGAACCCTGATGAGGGCTGCCAAAATTACAGCTTGCCTTCCCTGTACTCTAGTTAGCTGTATCTGCAGCCATACCAGCCTGATTCTTTCTGGTGGCATCACCATCTTGCGAAGGTCAGATGAAATATGCACACATATGGGATGAGCGACACGTGACAAATCGCACGACGCCTGAAAATTTTGAACATCACCCGACGCTCTACGATAGCTGATTTTACCTGCGATTTACCTGCGTTGTACGGGAAATGCATCGTACGTGCATCGTAGGTACGACGTGAGTTTAGTGTGACCGGGGCTTAACTGTCGAAAGCAGTCTACAGACAAATGACAGTAAAGTCACTATATTTGTCCCTCCGCTTGCCCGACGCAATGGAAGAAAACAATTTTTGGATTGTGAATTTTCCCGACATCAGCAGCACGTGGCGTTCACGTGATAAACGCATGGCCATGATGTTATGCCGTGCAAAAAGGTATCATCCGAGCGGGGGTCGCTAGGTTGTATCAAACCTTCCTAAAACTGGCAAGAGTTTCAAACCTCGAATCACCATGGATAGTCTACGTCAGCTACTTTTAAAAGATACTAGCCACCGTGTAAGCATGGGCATTTGGCCCCGGCTCCGCAGACTCAAACAATAGCGAGTTTTCTTCCCCGCTGAGTAGTTGCGTAAGACTTTCCTGTCGGTAGTTATGCAAATACCCGAGGGTCTCCCGTCGTCCCTTGCGCGAAAGCCCCTCGAGCTAACTTCAAAACTTCAAAACTTCGCTCGGAATTCGCTCTTGGCGCCTGCGGCGCCACGGGGGGCGCCCTTCGGGCGCGCTTGGGGGGCGCGGCGCGCTTCGGGCGAGGTCGGCTTTCGGGTAAGCTCGAGATCCGCGCGCCCGCCTATCGCCCGCCTATCACATATATATATAGTACAAACTCTCCTTCCGAGGGCTACAGCCTATGGTGTAAGTTAGAAAGACATGATTAAATACGCGGTGTCGAATTACATATGAAATGCGTCATGCATGACGCTTCCGTGCTACTTGTTGTTACTGGTTCATGAGTTTATTCTGTTATGTCGCTGGACGTAACCCCTTTTAAATGTTTTGTATAAAAGAGAGAGATGGTTTTAAGGATCATACTTATGACGTTCTTTGTTTCTCATGAGAACAGGCTTTGGCATAATACACCATGACATGTGGACATGACCAAAACTGGACATAAACTACTCCTGCACGTAAATAGGTCATGTTACGTTAACCATCAACATTACATCGTAGGTACATTTGAGTCTTAGAATTACTGTGGCAGCTGTGGGGAGGATAGTAGAATAGAAAAAAGATAGACTTACAAGTCCAAATTCTGACGCTCTCTATGTCGTCTCGCTAGAGCTGTTTTTTTTGCACACGATTTTATACGAACCCCTAGTAAGCGTTATTCTCTGTTACATTGAACAGTCTAGACTCCCTTGGCAGACTTAGCACCTACTTTCAAAATGACATTTATGTGTCAAAGTGATTAGGTTTAAAAGGCTTGATCGGTTCCGATATCTCGCAGAGGTGAGAGGAGAGGGACGTTAGAAATCCCGGACAAAACTACCCCTCTCGATCGAAGCCTCTGCTTGGAGAATAGCGGGACACAAATGAGTGGGTGAGTACGCGACGTTTAGCATCAAAAGTGTTAATACGGTTGTTTGGAAAAATAAAACTAGTACTTCTACCAACAGAAGACAGCAGCTTTTGAGCACTATGTTCGATCACGGATAATTGCGCCCATGCTCTAGTTGGACCATATTTGCGCACCATACATTTGGAAACAGTAGACCGAGAAAAGAACTCTCCTTGTCTCTGTTGAAATGTAATGGAACATACCTACAAGCGAAATTGATTTGGAGTAAAACCTCCGACATGGCCTTGAATAGCCGAGTCGTTGGAAAGGTCTGGCGTGATTGAGTAGCTAAGATAAGAGGAGGACAAAACGTACTTAAATGTGGAACCGTACAGCATCAATGGTGGAGGTGGTTTATTCATGCAGAATCGGTGACACGGGAAATACATACACATGATTTGTTTTAATGGAATAATGACTGCGAAGCTGACGTATAATGAAGACGTAGAAATAAAGCAGATACAACAAATCAACCTACCCCAGGTGGCAATTTTTTCAACTGATACATCACTTTAGTCAGTTTAAAGGCTTTGGCAGGAGAGGATTTGTTCGCTACATGTCAATCAAACCAGTCAGAAGGAAAGACATATCGAATTATTATACGGTAGACCTCCACAAGACAGTTTAGCTCTGTCTTTGCTATGAAAGAATAAGGAGGAAGGAAGTTTTAATCGAAAATTTCTGATATCATGAACAAACGGATAATGAGTGTGTTTCACGTACATGTATCTATATATCTACAAGACTGTGTAGACGATTAAAATGCCTGCACCATTTTACTTTTCCATTACTTAGAATTTCCTACAGCAAATCTGTACATTTTGCTGTAAATAAGCAAAAGAAATACATTATCTGGCAAACATTGTAAATTTTAAAGGTCCAAAAGTGCACCAACATCGGAATCACCGGTCAAGACTATCTTTTGTCCACCTGCGTTGGTAGGCAGTTATGATTTTGCCACGGGACGAACTGTTTGGCGATTAGATATTACTAGCCTGGACGCCAGGCTGTTTTCAGAGCCTACACAGGCCAACATGCCCCCAAGGAAATTCTCCACAGACAAGCCTTCGTTAGACCCTCAGCAACAGTCTGCCCAGATGACTGCAGTTGCTCATTGTCTAACTGAAAGATGCGTGTGGTAGAATTTCATTGGGAGCATGTCGGCTACGGAGCCGAGGAGCTGTCCGGTGTAGGCCCTGGAAACAGGCTGGCGTCTCGAGGCCTTCATGTTACCGGCGCTCAACAGAACATGACATCAGCTCACGACAATGAAATTTGACCATGTCTATCAATCCCCATGGTTTGATATAATAAAAAGAAGTAACAGGTATCATAAGTAATAGAGAAAGGCTCGTACCGTGTTCGAGAACGAAGTGACGAGATCGACGAACATCTCGCAAATGGGCCGCGCACGTTTCAGTACGTGGGTTGATAAGCGGTGGTGGAATCGTCATTCGTTTGCCATATTTGTAATGCCATTGAATATATCTACAAGACGTCATTCAAACAACATTCGATGTTTTTCTCGCTACTGATTAACTGCCGCTGCCGGAAGTGCATAGCCGTTGTTATTGTAGACCGGACGACCAGAACAAAACCGATAGCAGGATTATCAACATCATCACATCTAAAAGACCATGGTGTTACCGGCGTTATAAGATCGTAGTTAACAGAAACAGTTATGGATGAACTGATGACAGGATCTAAGTCACAAAGTGTAGTTTTTTGTTATTTTGGCTTAAGCTGTTCGACCGTTATCATTGAACATCATCACTAAACAAGTGAGAACCATTTATTATAGAGTGCTTTATATGTTAGGGATTTTCCATCATTACCTTCGCCGAGAAGGTTATGCAGAGGGTAGCGTTTGTGTGTGTGTGTGTGTGTATGTAAAGAAGCAGAATAACTCGAGAAGGCTTGGATGGATTGTCTTGATATTTGGTAGGTGGGTAGGTCTTGATGAGACTAAGAAATGATTAGATTTTGGATCCCCTAGCGGCTTGTTACAGTACTGCAGTGGAACTTCCTGTTTTGATATCTCGTGTTCTGGACAAGCTATGGAACTGATTTTTGAGTGGTAGATAGCTCTTTGGACAGAGAGTAAGTGGTATAGGTTTTGGCCCCCTAGCGGCTTTTTTGGAACTGCAGGAGCAGGTTTTGGTTCAGACTTTGAAAGGGAATAACTCAAGAAGGGCTTGATGGATGGTCATGAATTTTGGAAAGTAGATAGCTTGAGTGATAATGTACATGATTAGATACTTTTTATGCAAATCATTATCTAATTTGCATAATTAATGAGGAAAGTTTACACAGCCGCCAAATTCCATGGTAGGACTCTCAAACATGTGACATTTGTATCTGAGGAAGAGAGAAATATTATTAGATATCAACTATGCAAATGAGGACCTCATTTGCATAATTAATGAGAAAATACTATAACTCAAGATGGGCTTGATGGATGGTCATGACTTTTAGTATGTAGATAGCTGACGTGATACTTTGTATGATTGGACGATTATTATGCAAATCAGATTCTAATTTGCATGATTAATGAGACAATTTAAAAAACCTGCTGTGTACCATGATATGACTATTCAAATATGTGACATTTGTAACTGAGGAAGAGAGGGATGTTGATAGATTGAAAATATGCAATTGTAGGCCTAATTTGCATAATTAATGAGTAACTACGTTAATTCCATACAGGTAAATGATGGCAATTTCATAGTTGTGGCATTTGGAAGTTATGTGAAGGTGTACATAGTTGAATCAAATTATGCTGATACAGACCTCATTTGCATAATTGATGATGTTAGCATATCTATTAACCTTCTTTGTTAAGCTTATGCTTTGGACAACGTCTGTTTTTTGGGTGAAGACGATCAACTAGTATGATTTATAATTAATGAGAGACACTCCTAATACGTCAGTCATAAAGGTTAAAATCATTTGGCGAAGGTATGAGGTCGTGGAACTCTAGTTATCTATCAAATGCAAGTAATTGATACATATCATATACCTTGCGAGAGAACTAATCCCCACAATACAAGTTTAGCACCCATCAATATGTTTGATTTGTAGTAGATTTTTGTGAATGTCTAGTGGTTAGTATTTGGTGCTCTCAATGCCCGGATTCAATTTCCAGTGTCGATACCATATAACTAGTAGGCTTTGGGCTGTTTGTTATTTTACTTACGTCGATACCGCGCGTCTATAGTGCGCTCTCACCAAATAGTGCAAAGACTTGGTTCTGTTTGCAGTTTGATATGATCTTCTTTCAAGATACTATTGGCAATGATATACAATGGATCAGTGAGGTTTTCTTTAACAAACGGAACTTAACATCTAAAACACAAGAAAACGCAGATACCTGAACAGAAGTCGTCACGGCTGGCGACGACGCTAATCTTATGCTAGGGTCACATTTCCAACCCGGGGCCCGGCCGGGCAGTCTTTGGGAACGAAAACTATGATATAAAAGACAATGAAGCACACAAAACTTTTGAAAAATTATTCCTTACCATGCGTTATGTATATCCTTGATATGCGTCTTTTATGCTTTGTTTTCTCAAACAGCCCGGCCGGGCCCCGGCTAGGAAATGTGACCGGAGCATAAGCCAGGAATGAAGACGGGAGCTGCGACGGGCCGGGATGAAGCTCTCCTCTAACTCTAAATCTCAATATCTGGCGGCGCACTGCAGACTCAGCGTGGCTAGGCTGACGTCAGGACGCGCCCGTGCCAGGTGCCATCAAACGCTATAATCATACCTGTTACAGTGAATGGACTTAATTCGTATTACTCTAAATGCATGTAAGTTAGCGTGGGTGTTTTTTTCATTTCGCTGGTGGGAGAAAATGGAGTGATCGCGAGGGTTTTAAGATCGCGTTTGAAACAATAGCAGCGCTACAGTCATAGGTGGGCAAAAGTTTTCCCAGTGGTTTTAAGTTCGCGCTGAAAGTTCACCGCGGAAACCGAGAACATAAAACCACCACGAATTTTGCATTTCTGCATTTACACTTATGTGTGAAGGGGGAGGGGGGTGGTGTTCAACTGAAATCAATTCCATGCCATCATCACGTCTTGAAAAAAAGAAGATTTTGAGGTTGCATAATAAGAGCAAGAATAGAGTTACAATGTTTTTGACCAAACTTTTGCCCAAAATTGTGAAGACTCCATTTATGAAAAGGAGGTTCGACTCAAAAAGTCGTTTTATACGTGGCCCATTTCATATTGTAATAAACTAGAATGAAATTGAATGAAATGAAAATTCTGCATAGTTTAGGATAATCAGCACTGATTGTGTACACTTAACCATCCTCCCAGACCATTAGATGTATAGGGTGGAGCCCATCTCCGTTTCGGAAACACTGGGCAAACTGAGGTGCAATCACTGCAGCAGGGGGCTAGTCTAGTATGTACCATTTTTATAACGGTATGACTCGATTCGCCTCTCGTGTCCCCGGGCGCGAACTTGAATGAATTTGCATGTTAGCATATGTCTTACAACTTTTACAATTTTCATCTGTGTTGGCCCATAGATGAAGAAGTTATATACGTGGCCCCATTTCATATTGTGATAAATCAAAATAAGATAGAATGAAATGAGATTTCTGTGAAAATTATTATAATCAGCACTGGCTCTTTACACTAAAACATGTTAGTCAAATTATCCCTTATAGTTAAATATAACAAGAAATGAATGAATGAATGAATAAATGGCAATCAAGAAAAGAGTTAACAGAAAATATCTTTGTGATAAAAATTCCCAAGCTACTAGTATGTGTGTGCCTACTGTAAAAGCCCAGGCTTGTTGTTGACCTATTTTTATGTGTTTTCGTTGGCTTTTTTATTTTGACAAGTTTCGTTTTGTGAAGCTTGTGTGCCTAGGTGGCTTAATTACGTCCATGCAAAATGGTACATAGGCTGTACAAACCGTAAGTTTCTTCGGTTGGGTACATCTAATTGTTAGAAAGATGAGAACAAAGTTTTCGACACACCAAAACACGATATCAATTAGCAAAATACACTGTCTAATGGCGTCCGACCAGGGTAGATGTCTTGTACATCTGTGGCCGACATTCTTCAAGGTTTAAACCCATTAAGCTACTTTATATAACGCACCCATCAACAGTCGACACACCGAAACACGATATCAATTAGCAAAATACACTGTCTAATGGCGTCCGACCAGGGTAGATGTCTTGTACATCTATGGCCGACATTCATCAAGGTTTAAACCCATTAAGCCACTTTATATAACGCACCCATCGACAGTAATCCACATGCATGTTCATGTACAATGCGAGACTGAGGCACAAATTATTATATCAGTTGGTCAAACTCTGCCCAAATAACACAAGTTGTTCAAAGTCTTATCTTAGTAAAGAAGCATCTTAGTTTTGGAGCATTTTCTCATAGTTCATGCAAACGAGGCCCTCATTTGCATGATTTATGTCTGATAATATCCACGTACACATACCTTCCAAATGCTGTAGAAATGAAATTGCCATCATTAACCACTATTGAACAAATTGTGAAAAATGCCATCACAGAGAAGCCAATTACTACCCCTTCATGGATTTGTTTGCAGGGTAGGCAGAGAAGCTCTTGGACATAGTGTACAGCTATGGCTTATTCCAAACTGATCAAATTGAACAGTTTTTCATATGTTTGTATTAACTTAATTTACACGTTTGTACCAGCTTAAATTACCTATACGCATATCGTGTTAAAAATATAGAAAAGGCCTTTCGAGATAAATTCTATCAACTTGAAGTCTATTTCGTAAGGGTATATTGCATGACCACTCTCAACATTCTGCCCAGCAGTCCCTTAAGACCGAGAAGTAAAAATAAGCAAATTTGAAAGGGAAAAGTTCTACTAATGCAGCATCTGCAATCCCCCGATGTATGAACATATCTGATATTAAGGTGCCAAAGACATTCTTGAGGAAGATACAACAACACTGTTTAAGTTGCGGTCGGGTAGGGTAGGGTCCCCGACAAACCCTTAAAGATTTGCCCCCTCGAGGGCTAAAGAGTATCTCAATAAACTACATATAATACTACATAGTATTACAATGGTCATCAAAGGAACAAGGGCCTTCTCTATACGTTCTATCCGTAGCTCTCTTAGCATACTATTTACTATATTTGGCCAGTTTCTACTATTTTCCCAGCGACATCGCGGAGCCTGGCAGAGGCTATCACGTCGTTTATCTTTATCTTTTTAATATTGCCAGGCACTCCTTAATTTTGTCTTACGACTCATACACGTAAAACGGCAAGGACAGAAATTTTATCGAAACTAAGGATTAGTGCGCACTTTGTACAAATCAAAAAAGGGCCGACACCACCACACACAACACACCAGTCAATGAGAGACTAAGCCCAACATGTCATGATGATATTGAGAACGAATTACACTTCATAATGAATTGTCAAACCTATGATAAAGACCGACAAAAACAGTTTCAAACGATGGAACGTAAGTCCGGTAAAATGCTACTGCATATGAAGACAGAGATCTGAGCTGAGTTTTTTGGAATATCAGTGAAGGGTGTGATGCTTGAACGACTCTGCGCGCTTTAAAGGACAGATGTATATTTTACACAGAATAGGTAACGTTGGGTAACATAAATTCGCGGGGTACTTAAATTCGCGATTTTTCGAAAACGGCGTATTTAGGGATATGTGCTAGATGCAAAATCAGTTATAACGCCAGCAATGCAAACCGGATAGACTAACGTATTCAGAACACTGGCTGAAAAGCTTCGATAACCATGCATTAGAAGTTGGCGACGTCAAAAACTCTCCGTCCCTTATTGACAGAGTCTGGGGGCTTCGTGGGAGAATCACCCAGCACGGTTGTTCGTTGGTTTATAAGACAAATGTCACATCTCCTGCCTGCTAAACACAATTATTTACAAGACAACTTATTACAATCTCTTTTGCTAACCTGCAACTGGATTCTAAGTGTGATCAATCATCAAAACTCCTCTCTGTTGCTACAACCGACGGCACGTGTATTTTCCCGCCGCCATATTGTTAACCAGAATCCTGTTGTCAAGCAGACGACAAAGGTTTGTGAGGAACACTTTTTTGTCTAAATGCTGCGTGTGATAGTGGACTGAGGAAGATATTTTCCTCAAAGTTTGCTCCTAACACAACAAGGAACACATGGACATAGTAGTATTACCATTGCTACGGCATCCAGCTAACTTTCCATGAATAATGTAACGTTACACGTTGCCCGATGATGACGATGGGCCGACTTTGAGTGAAGTTCTACCGACTCAACACACGGCTTGTTCCCGAACTGGCCTGATGTGTGCGGTACGGCCGTTTTTTCGTGTATTTTTTTTACTTGGACACGTCTATATCCATAGCACTCTCCTCAAGCCAAGGATGGAACGAATAGCTGCTGTATAAAATGTGATTAGCGGTAAGATATTCAAGACGAATCTTCTCTCCCGAATTAATGTGCCCCCCTGTCCGACAGCACTGTCATTCTGCGTGCGGCGGACGGTACTTTTAAGTTGAAATATTATGATGTCAGCATGACTAGAGACAAAATCTACCATATATATGATTAGTGCAAAGATAGTGCATGATACTGACAGAATTATAGAAAAAAAGGATGGTTTATTGTTCTGCTAGATTGATTTCAGTCAACCATTATCGGAAAAATCCCGAATTTATGTTACCCAACGTTACCTAAGGGGATCGTGACTGGCCAATTATCGTACCAATTATCAGTCGACGGAATTACGTCCACGTTTACACGTTTGTACCAGCTTAAATTACCTATACGCATATCGTGTTAGAATACAGAAAAGACCTTGCTTTCGAGATAAATTCTATCAAGTCTACTTCTAAAGGGTATATTTAATGACAACTCTCAACATTCTGCCCAGTCCCTTAAGACCGACAAATAAAAATAAGAAAATTTGAAAAGGAAAAGTTCTACTTATGCAGCATCCGCAATCCCCCGATGTATGCACATATCTGATATTATGGTGCCAAAGACATTCTTGAGGAAGATACAAACAACACTGTTTAAGTGGCGGTCGGGTAGGGTGGGGTACCCGACAAACCCTTGCAGATTTGCCCGCTCGAGGGCTAAAGCGTATCTCAATAAACTACATATAGTACTATATAGTATTACGATGGTCATCAAAGGAACAAGGGCCTTCTCTAAGAAGAACTTCTACGGAATACAATCCAATCTCTATATGTTCTATCCGTAGCTCTCTTAGCATACTATTTACTACATTTGGCCAGTTTCTACTATTTTCCTAGCGATATCGCGGAGCCTGACAGAGGCTATCACGTCGTTTATTCTATCTTTTTAGTATTGTCAGGACTTGGCACTCCTTAACTTTGTCTTACGACTCATACACGCTAAACAGCAAGGACAGAAATTTAACGAAACTAAGGATTAGTGCGCACTCTTTACAAATCGAAAAGGGCCGACACCACCACACACAACACACCAGTCAATGAGAGACTAAGCCCAACATGTCATAATGATATTAAGAACGAATTACACTTCATAATGGATTGTCAAACCTATGATAAAGACCGACAACAACGGTTTTAATCGATGGAACGTAAGTCTGGTAAAATGCTATCGCATATGAAGACAGAGATCTGAGCTGTGTCTTTTGGAATATTAGTGGAGCTTGTGATGCTTGAAAGACTCTGCGCGCTTTAAAGGACAGATGTATATTTTACACAGAATAGGTACCTAAGGGGACCTTGGCTGGCCAATTATCGTACCAATTATCAGTCGACGGAATTACGTCCACTGTACCGCCGCAGTTCAGTAAAGTGTTTTGTTGCCTGCGCTGTAAGCTCAAGTGTGCGCGGCTTTCGCTTAACAATTGTCGAATGTCACGGATATGCGTTTTTTATTTCAGAACCCAAATATGTTTTTCACAGAGAATACCTCATTGTCCTCGTTCAAGGTTCAAGGTACAGAGAATACGTACCCGAGGTATTAACGTCAGTAATTATTACTGAGAAAAGGAGATGGTAATCTTGACGTCTTCTGTTCCGAAGGAAATATAAGTTCTTTCAGATTGACCCTATTTTTTGAAAATCAGGTCCACCAAGTATTCATTTCTCACAAAACGCGTTAACAAAGAACATTAAATATCAACACCTAACTATGCCAACATGTCCCTCATAAGTTCATGTTACAATACATATATACAAATCACCAAAACATTTACCGAAAAATATACACCTGAACAAAACCAATGGGGTCTCTTTTAGGCCAGATTAGTCACAAAAATCCATCGGTCGTTTGAAGGTTGACAGAAATCTGCGTCCCAGATTATCGATATCGTGTTATAAACACAGCTCTGGTGAATATTCAACGTCAGACGGAGAGATGATGCTATTTTATTAATTGTATCAAGATATCATTCTTTACCCATTCAATTTGCGAAAGCAAAACGCAAATTGGCTTCATTTACAACATGGGGGCGATTCACCGAGTCACTAAGAAAGATACTGACATGTTCGCGGTGCTTTATATCTGCGGTTTTCGCGGTTATCTTTTGACCGCGAACTTAAAACCACCGCGAAAAGTTTTGCTTGCACGTCTAACCCTTGTTTAAGCACTACGTTCTGCAATTGGCACAGTAATATAAGGCACCTTTTTCCATGGTGAATACGCAGGGGACTCACAAGGCAAAATTTAACATTTCTAAACTTTAGATACCGTTGGGTAACATAAATTCGTGGGGTACTTAAATTCGGGATTTTTCGAAAACGGGGTATTTAGGGATATGTGCTAGATGCAACATCAGTAATACCGCTAGAAATGCAAACTTGACAGACTAACGTATTCAGAACACTGTCTGAGAAGCTTCGATAAGCATGCATTAGAAGGCGACGAGGACAAAAACTCTTCGTCCCTTATTGGAACAGTCTGAGGGCTTCGTGGGAGAATCACAATGCATCGTTGTCGGCTGGTTTATAAGACAAATGTCACATCCGTTTCCTGCTAAACACAATCATTTACAATACAACTTATTTTCTTAAAATTGCTGACCTGCAATTGGACTCTAAGTGTGATCAATCATCAAAACCCCTCTTTGTTGCTACAACCTACGGCACGGTGATTTTCCCGCCGCCATATCATTACCCAGAATCCTGTTGTCAAGCAGACGACAAAGGTTTGTGAGGAACACTTTTTTGTCTAAATGTTGCGTGTGATTGTGGACTGAGGACGATATTTTCCTCAAAGTTTGCTCCTAACACAACAAGGAATACATGGACATAGTAGTATTATCAATGCTACGGCATCCGGCTAACTTTCCATGAATAATGTACACGTTGCCATGACGGTGGATGTCGACTTTGACGTTCTATAGCTACCGACTCAACACACGGGTTGTTCCCGTAGGCCTGATGTGTGCGGTACGGCCGTTTTTTCGTGTATTTTTTTACTTGGAAACGTCTATATCCATAGCACTCTCCTCAAGCCAAGGATGGAACGAATAGCTGTTGTATAAAATGTAATTAGCGGTAAGATATTCAAGACGAATCTTTTCTCCCGAATTAATGTTCACCCCTGTCCGACAACACCGTCATTGTACGTGCGGCGGACGGTACTTTCAAGTTGAAATATTATGGTGTCAGCACGACTAGAGACAAAATCTACCGTATATATGATTAGTGCAAAGATAGTACATGATACTGACAGAATAATAGAAAAAAAGGATGGTTTATTGTTCTGCTAGATTGATTTCAGTCAATCATTATCGGAAAAATTCCGAATTTATGTTACCCAACGTTACATATATTCTTGAATTTACATGAACTAAACAGTCGTTATTTATAACTGGCAGCACTGCAACTAAAACTATGCGACCAGTACGGAAAATGGGACGTTTGGTGACAGTTCTCGCGCTTGCCTTTATTTCCAGTTTCATGAAGGCGCAATGTTTGTCCAGGTCATGATCTGCACAATACGCGAAGTGTTGCAGTATTTTGACTTATTTGAAAATACTGTACATGACGATATGTACGGTCGGAAGGAACAGGAAGAAATTCATGATCAGCATGCAATACCGCAGCTAGGTGCTCAAGATATTCTTGGGGGGGGGGGGCGATTACACTACTATCATTGTGGCGGATTTTAGGGTACACAGAAGAGTTATAAGCCTTAGAGTTGATGTCAGAGTTGATACTCTAACCATAACGGGAAAAGCTAGTCATCAGAAGACACGATTCTATTTTCCCTTCCTAGTATGAAGGGTGGATTAAAGGTTTTCTGGATCGCTCATTCAAGGTCGCAATTAAACTGAAGTCAAACGAAAACTCGTGAGATCACAAGTAAATAGTAATGAAATGTTCACAGCATGACTGCTGCAAATCATCTTTTCTCCACATCAAATTGCAAGACCAGGCCTATATTTTCATTAGCACATCACATCCGCACAGGTTCAGTAGTGGCGTAATATCGGACATCAAGAAACAGGGCTCATTTCGGAATCTTACAGGGAATCTTACATTTTCCAACTTCAGTGATGTCTGTAACAACAACAAGTAAAGCCACAGTTATACAGCCAGGGTGACTGATACCGAACTCAAGGGGATTCATCAGAAACACAAACGAAGACTTACATCTCACAGACACGAGTCATTAACCACCAACTTGAAGATACATTGACAGACGGTTGTGACAAACGTATTAACACCACGTCTCCTGAAAAAAATCGGGGGCTTTCTCCAAGTCTTACATCTTACATCTTACTGACACGGGTCATTAACCACCATGATAAATTGACAGAAGGTTGTGACGAACGTATTAACACCCCGTCAACTGAAAAATTCGGGGGCTTTCTCCAAGTCTTACATCTTACATCTTACTGACACGGGTCATTAACCACCATGATAAATTGACAGAAGGTTGTGACGAACGTATTAACACCCCGTCAACTGAAAAATTCGGGGGCTTTCTCCAAGTCTTACATCTTACATCTTACTGACACGGGTCATTAACCACCATGATAAATTGACAGCAGGTTGTATACTGTAAATGCATTTAAGTTCGCGCGGTTTTTATTTCGTGGTAGGCAGAAAATGGAGCGTTCGCGGTGGTTTTACGTTCGCGTTTGAAATAATAGAAGTGCTACAGTCATGAGGGGGCCAAAAAGTTTCGCGGTGAGTTTAAGTTCGCGCTGAAAGTTTACCGCGAAAACCGCGAACATAAAACCGCCGCGAACATTTCTGCAGTTACAGGTACCGTGAGCTCGTGAGCTCTTCGCGCTCCCACGATGACTACTTCTGGAGGTACATCCGTATCTACCTACCGGTGTTGAATAGAACTTAATTATCGTTAAAGTCATCATGTCGACACCAAATGTTGATGATACAATTTAAAAGGTTGTTTAACTCTTCACGCTTCTATGAGGGGTATTTCCAGAGATGGATTCATCCGTAACAGCCTGTGTTGAATAGAACTTAATTATCGTTGAAGCCATCGTGTCGACACCAAAAGGTCAAGATATACCTTTACAAAAGATGCATCAAACACTTCATTCACACATTCATTGAGTTGCCGTCGTCCATATGAGTCGGTGTTGACAAGAAGACTTCATTTTCGGTGGAGTCATCGTGTTGCCAACGACATACTAGACTTTTAAAGTACTTGTGTCTCGAATGCATAATGGCATGAAATACAACAGTTCCTGCTTACAGGCAACCACCATACGTGTCATCTAATAAACATAGGCGTTTGTTAATGCTAGGTGCTTTTGAAAAATAAAAGAACTTTGGCCCCCGGGTGACTATCCGCAAACACGGGACCTCTCTTCAATGTCTCGTCCCTTACCGAAGTATTCCTTTACTCTTGAGTCGAGCGACTTTCTCCAATGTGGACCATGCAGTAAAAGGAATTACAAACATCATTACTCATGTCAAAGCCTTTAGTTTTTACGATGTGGCCGATAAATCTCTCCGAAAGATAATTCACAGGAATAATAAGAATAAGAAAAAGAAAAAGAAAAGTAATCCATGGTACACATCATCTTGTGCCTCATTAAAACGCAAAGTTAGCCAACTAGCTGGCGAGTTCTCTTAATTTCCTTGGAAGCTTGACGTTCGTCATGCATATTATTGTAACCTCAAATTGTATAAGAAAAAAATCAAGACAGAAAAAAGACTTTTCAAAGAGAGGCAATGGCATAATCTGAGCAAACTTAGTAAAGTAAATCCACAACAATTTTGGACAGAAATGAAACAGCAAAAACTAAATGACAATAATGAACAACAAGAAGATGATAATATCACTCACGAAGATTTGAGAACTCACTTTAAAAATCTTAACAACCTGATTGAAGATAGCCAGTCCGACAAAGACTTCCATCAACACGTAATTCAAGAAAGGCCTGATCTTCACAATATAATGAACAATTCTAGTAGCGCCATAAAAGATAAACACAATAAGGAACACACCGACGACATCATTAACAGTCTTGAAAACATCACAGGAAATCCTCTAGACTTTGAAATCACAGAAAAGGAAATCATAGATGGATTACACAACCTAAAAAATAATAAAGCAAGCGGCATTGATTCAGTTCTTAACGAAATGCTGAAATATGGAGACACGAAACTTATTCCACCACTAAGAAAACTTTTCAATATCATTCTCCAATCTGGAAATTTCCCACATACATGGAGTAAAAGTGTTTTAGTTCCAATATTCAAAAGTGGCGATAAATCAAACCCGTCAAACTACAGAGGGATAGCTATTTCCAGCTGCGCTGGGAAATTGTTCACATTTGTGCTTAACAGACGATTGCAGCGTTTCCTTGAAAACAAAAATTTACTATCCCCTTTTCAGTCCGGTTTCCGTAAAAACTTCCGAACAAGTGACAATTCATTTGTCCTCAAAACACTAATCGATAAACAGATATCCTCACCTGGGGGAAATTAAAGGCTTGTTTTATAGACTTTAGGAAGGCTTTAGATTCGGTTTGGAGAAATGGGCTATTCTATAAAATTATATCTTCTGGCATAGGTGGAAAGTTCTTTAGCATGATAAAATCCATGTATTCCAATATAGAATTCTGTGTAAAAAATTCAAGAGATCTTTCAAATTACTTTAAATCAACCCGTGGAGTACGTCAAGGTTGTAACCTAAGCCCCCTTCTTTTCAATCTTTTTGTTAATGATCTTCCAACATTGTTAAATTCACCATTATGTGACCCAGTGTTTCTGAAAGATACTCCCATAAATAGTTTGCTCTGGGCAGACGACCTTGTAATTCTATCTAAGTCAGAAACAGGTTTAAAAGAGTGTCTCAAAAGATTAGATAACTTCTGCTCCTTATGGAAGCTTTCCATTAACAGAGATAAAACCAAAGTGATGATTTTCTCAAAAAATGGACGTACAGGCGAAAACCAACGTTCTCCTTTCCAAGTACAAGGGCAGACCATAAATATTACACTGACTCTTATACATATCTAGGTATAGACATCACCCCATCGGGATCTTTCAATCGTGCCACTAAACAAATCCGACTAAAAGCTCTCCGCGCATCCTTTAAACTTAAATCTCTATTGGCATCAAACTACAACCAATCTATTACCCTCTCATTGGATTTGTTTAACAGTTTAGTCAAACCCATCTTACTTAATTGTAGTGAAATTCTAGGAACTAATATTCGATGCAGGGATCTGATTCTAAATGGGGTACAGGAATGTCCTAATGAAAACATTAGGGAAACTGTATGCAACATTGTCTCCTATGTTAGGAACAAATATAAATGATATTATTCTCAAGGTTGCCCGTACTGGGAAGAAATCTGATAATAGTGATATGTTAGCAAGTCGCCCTGTTCTTGTTCGTTTCAAGAAATACAATGACAAGTTACATATTCTATACAACTCAAAAATGTTAGCTAATCGAAATATCATATTAGAGCAACCTTCAGCGTCTTATGAAATACCTGACTTGGAATATGTTATTCTCAACTACTGCAAAATGCTACTCTGTGTCCCAAGAAAATCTGTAAACGCCGCAATGAGAGGATAACTGGGAATGTTTCCATTATATATTTACACACGAACACAACTTATTAAATACTGGCTTAGACTACGTAGCTAACCCAATGATAGAATTGTTAAGAAAGCGTATGGTACTGCAGTAGAACAAGAGCTAGACTGGATTGTTCATGTTCAAGATATTTTGTGTAGACATGGTTTCCAAAATGTTTGGCCAAACCCTGCGGTTGATGCTAAACATTTTGGTAACATATTCAAAGAACGTTTGAAGGATACGTTTCTCTCTGGTTGGCGACAAGAAATAAGGAGCTGCAATAAACTAAAAACGTATTCTCAAGTTAAGACTGACTTTACATTGGAAAAATGCCTTTCATCAATTCATAATAAATCCTTTATAGTTAACATAACTAAATTAAGAATCAGTTCTCACTGCTTGGAAATAGAAAAAGGCCGATATCGTAATATACCAGCCAACCAGAGACGATGCCCTTCATGTCAAGACAGTGTTGAAGACGAGTATCATTTCCTAATGACATGCCCCGCATATACTGTAGATAGACGAAAGTTAATGGAAATGATCTCATGTACAACCAGCAAACCCTTACCAAAGGCAAACACAGAAATTTTTAATCTACTTATGTCATGCCCCGATACCATATCTAAGCACTTAGGTCAATACATACGTGGCGCTTTACAAAAGAGAGAATATATTGTAACAAACAGAAACGTTTAACATATCAGTGCGCCATTTATGTACATAGCCTTGTAGTAATAGCTCTCAAAATAGAATAGAATAGACTAGTTTAGTATCCATTGTATTGTTTTTCTTGTTATCATTGCCATACATTGTGCCATGTACAATTGTCGAGCAATAAAGTTCATTCATTCAGTGAGGAAATACATGTACATGCAGTTGCCGTCAGTGTTTCTTTACCATCTGTCATTTAGATTTGAAGGAAGTAAACATATTGGGTTATCTATGTTTGCGTCTGCCTTTCATCTCCATGGAAAATGGAGTATTGTTTTGGGTGTGTCTCTGTGTGTGTCTGTCTATGTTTCCTTTTTTGTAGTCAGCATAACTAAAGAACTTCAGGACGGATTATGATGATATTTGGTATGTGGGTATGTGTTGGGAAGACGAAGGTCAAGAATTAGTCCATGGGCCAGGACCGTTTTTTAAAAATCTGCAATAATCAAAGTTTATTTTAATGTATGATAGCAAGTCTGTATGAGTAACTTTCTTAGTGTAATCACGTGACCAAATGACGTCATTAGAATAAGGTCGCTTTTGGGGTCTAAATTCAGAGGACCGAGACAAAATATCAAACATCAATAATTTTCGGTAAAAATCGGTTTGTAGGCAAAAGATACCACAGGAATCACAACGAAACAATATTTTGGTCGATATTTTGCACCAACAAGAAGTTATGAGTCTTTTAAATCCGATTTTGGGGTTAATTTCAGTGTAAAAATGTATTGTTTACGTTCCAAAATCAGGCCGTTATGTTTATTAGTCCAGTCATTCTCTGCATGTTGGGTTTTGAATCAACAAAATCCGTCAATTCTATCAGGAGTTAGAAGGGTTTTAAGAATAACACCCAATGGCCATGTTATCAAATTGCCGCAAATAACGCAATGCATCATGGGTAATCTTAAGAGGCTCTGTCTGTAAAAGATGAAGTAGCAAAGGATAAAATACCGATATTTCTCAATTTTCTGTGGTACTTAGGACTTGGTACAATTCTAAAAAAAATGGGTAAGTTTGGGGTTAACCGGTGGTTACCGGTTGCCATGGAAACGGCCATTTTTAAAAATCTGTGAAGGCTTAGTCTCGTCCAGCTTAGACCATCTTTGGCCTACAGAAACGCCTACTTATTAACAGATAGTCTATGTGCCTGTAACATATGCCCACAATTTTATCTTGATTTAAATGATTAGATAACCTTTAGCTCAAAACGGCTTTGCATTGAGATACAGCAAATGTTTAAAGGGCCATGCATGCTATAAATTGAGTATCCTGAAAAAACATCAGCCTCAAGTGTAGTTTTTAACGCCAAATCAAAATTTCCCCATTGCCCCAGTTTGTTCCTGGGTAGTCTTTCGCACTATAACATGTTGCACCTGGCTGTAATTTATCTGGAAGCTACTCTGGGGGTTATAAGAATATTGTTGGTACATAATGCAACTGCCGCCTAGTCCAAATCTAATGCCAAGTTGCCAATACATTTCTTTCTTGATTGATTGAGAAAATACTATCTGTAGAACCAGAACACTCATGTACTGTTGAGTCCCACTTTAAAGATAACCTGCCTTCTTAATATTCGAAATTGACGAAAGCCTTTTTCTAAGGATTTGTAGCTATAGATGAGTAAATCATTGGAGGGCAGATCAATTTGATAGATGTTCCATCAGGTTACACTGGAGTTGGAACCTTTTTTTCATTCTACCTATAATGAAGTTTTGGCGCGCAATGAAACGGACCACATTGATCCGACGACTAGTGCATTGTTTCCATTTTGAACAGATTATAGCTACTTCATTTTCGTTTTCTATTCACGATTTGTCTGAGGTAACTAGATTATATGAACGACATATGTGCATGCATCCATTTTCGTGGGTTACCAAGAAAACAGTTTTGCGACAAAGTAACGCGTACTGTAAATCATACAAATAAGCGCAAAACGAGACATTGCTTGCTGTAATTTGAAGAAGAAAAAACAATATCAGAAAATAGATACTAATGAGTGAAGAGTAAAAGAACAACAAATGAAGAATTTATTGTTTGGTATATCATGTTCTGTGTGGTCAGTGATTTGTTCAACCTTCCTGGCTACTTTCGCCTCAAGTGCATTCCTAACGCTGTTAACACCTGTCGGCAGGACCGTTACAATAACTTTGGCGTGTTGTTGCATTTACAGTTGTTCGACTGATGTGAGTCCTAGTCCTTGCCTATCTAATGGTAGATTACTTAGTATACCCGGGTCAGATGACTTCTTTATGTTGGTTCAGTTTTTAAGGTACTGGGTAACACAGTGGCTTCGTTCCTGTAGATGGATTTTAGTGACATCATGAACAGTGAAGAAGTACCTAGTGACACCCTGGACGTACACTCTGTATATCTCGCACTTGTACGCACCGCGGACAGAGGAGGTGTCAACGTTTATGATTCCACGTTGTGTATATGACCCGATAATGGACTCTTTCAGGATGTCAGAAACAGGACCCGACGAACCGATAGCAGAAATATAACCACCCAAGAAGTTAAAGGGAGATGAGATTATGTTATCCATGGGATGGTTCCCAATGGAGAAATAGACATCATTTGCGTGTCCACTGGAAATGCCGAGGGTCTTACATTTTGTTGACTTCATGGTCAAGTGGGTGCTTCGGAGGTTGCGGTCAAGTGTGTTGACAATTCGCTGCATTGATCTTGACCTACATACGGTAAGTGCTAGGTCATCGGCAAATGCAAACGAAAGATGTGTTTTATTTCTTAGAGTATAGCGATGTGATTCCTCAGTGCGCAGGTATTGCAAAGAAAGGTTGCAATTAATCAGCGGCAGAAAGATCGCCACGGACAGCGTATCACCCTGGAATGTACCAACTCTTGACTGGCAGGGGTCCGAGGAGAATTAGGCCTACGAGCTTCCTATGTGATTCTGAATAGACTAAAATACCCCTACAACATGAATATTTGCGAGAAATACCGAAAATGGTCGGTGCAAGCGATTCTGGAGCATTTTGGTATATGTTCACCACAAAGATGAGTCACACTAGAAATCATTAGACTGATTATATGGATTACATCACCGTGACAGTGGCCATCACTTTCTGTCTGTTCCTCCCAATTGTACAAAGAAGAAGCTACAAACGACACAAAAAAATAAAAAAATAAAATAAAAATGCCATTAAAATCTAAGACGGGAACTTATGTCGTACAATGCTTCTTCTCGCATAAAATGTATTTGAGAACAGAGCAAAGTCTTCCGAAGTGAAAGAAGAAGATGTTAAAGAATGAAAATTAAGAATTTTCGTTTAACCATGATACCAGTTTTTTTTTTTGTTCAGTTATTTGCAAAACCATTCTCAAGGTTAGCCAAGTATTTTAAAATCACTTGTCTTTTAGGGAAAGTACATAAGATTTACTGGCCCTAACCAACTTTTGATATGCCAGAATTCGGTGCCTGAACTTAAGCTAAAAACTTGTAGACTTGTTGACGTTAAAATAGATTACATACGTTTTGCCATGTAGGGAAACTAGTGTGGTTTAGCAAGAAATCCTTGAAACCTCATTTTTTAATCAATATAAGCGAATTCTGTAGAATATGCCGGTCAGAAACCCGTTGTCATAGCAACGAAAAAAAACGATAAACTTATATTAGTAATATATCATTAAGAAGACTCCCAACTAAAGTCGGTGACTAAAAACCTATAAGTACTACTGGCTTTCAGTTGTAAGTATATTACACGATCGTAGCTCGTGTTACTGGGGGTAAGTGAGACACACACCTTTACAAAAGGAGGGCACGTTTGCTAAGAACATGTGGCGGGATTAGGACCGTTTCCGTCAAGGAACTAAGCACTTCTTTACGGGCTTTTCATTTGACGTACTTTGCGCCATGTTGGATTGCAGTGTGCATCTGCTTAAGTACATTAAACCCGCCGACATCAGCTGTTTATCCCCCAACATGGCCAACGTGGGTTCCAATTACAATTAGTATGCTTTCTGACCCAAATGCAATAGATGATTTTTATTCAGAATGTTGCGAGTACTTGTATAGCTGTGTATGGTCTCAGATACACTGTAAATAATGAAAAATGAAAAAAAGATAATGATACGACCACACTGACCTGATTATTTGGATAACATCCACGCGTACATTATTTTTGGTCTGGCTCTACCTCCGCAAAAAAGCTCAATACCATACTGTACAAATAAGCTACAAACGACTACATGTATGCCGTAAATTGAAAAAAAAAATGGAAGAAGTATACTTATGTAGTGCAGTACTTCTATCCCATCGTAAAACATACTGATTTTGCTGTAAACAATGCTCCTCGCACAAAATGTATCTTGAGCGCATAGCAAAGTCTTCCAAAGTCAAAGAAGAACATGTGAAAGAATAATTATAAATGATTTATTGTTTACCTATACCTATATACGAAAGACTATGTAAGTATTGCAGTACAAATGTCGTCGAAGACGTCGAGGAAATGCACTTTATCTTAAACTGTTCGTTTCATGATAATGCACAAAATGAGTTGTCTATTCGGACCATTAAAATCTATCTGAATTTCTCTAAGCTTGCAGACAACACTATTCTTCTTTTAACTACCGAAAACCTATAGAAAAGGTGGGTCATTACGTGGTCGATTGTTTACAAAAGAGAGGTCAAACCCTTCACTTGTTATAGACAATCACGTTTGTATAACTTAGTTTAGCAGCTTTATACCTATTTTGTACCCTGTTCTTTTATGTATGTTATTTGCAATTAGCCCTCTGGCAGGATTTTGCAAAAAAACTTATTATACCATGTTTTGTGGGTTCAGTCATATGCAAAACATTTTTAAGGGTTAGTGAAATTTTCAAAATTCAATTTTCCTGTATGACAAGTAGAAAAAAAATGGCCCAGACCAACTAAGCCTCTACCAGGCCCCGTCCTATCGCTTTGAAAATAGTAGAAATCGGCCGAGGTAGTCCGCTATACAAGGTAGTCCGCTATACTGTAGAGCTCCATTTCTACTATTTTCCCAGCGATAGGACGGGGCCTGGTAGAGGCTAAAACCAACTTATGACTGGCCCGAGGTTTGAATGCAGTCTAGACAGATTTTTTTTACCCTTTGAAGTTTTTTCCGCATTCCATATCTGAAAACTGGTGGTTTACACTTAGAATGACCCATCCAACTTTCTCCCAACTCAAGTCAGTGACGGGAAACCTGTTTTGTTTTCAGTTGTAAGTATATTATAAGATTGAAGCTTATGTTACTGGGGGTAAGTGATCGACACACAAGCCTTGACAAAAGGACTGAACGTTTGCTGAGAACATATGGCGGAATTAGGACCGTTTCCGTTGAAGGAAGGTAAAGGGGTTTTATGGCCAAAAAAGTGGAAATAGATAAATGCTGAAATCTTCATGGTAGTGACATATACTAACACTGTTTAGCACATATGTTTAATAACTTCATACTTTCAGCTTTCAAAACCACAGATGAACGAGCCTAACGATGATCCCCTTATAATTGTTAGTTTCGCGAGGCCACAAAAACTCCAGCGAAATTGCGCAACGTAATCGTTTTTTGCCGTCAGTCTTAGGCAGGGTTCGGCGAGGTTTCGGAAAATTCCGGTGGCATGTCTTGCTGCTGGGGTCCTGTCAAAATCAACGAGAAAAACGTCCACCTGGGCCACCCCTTGAGTTTTCTACACCAGTCACGAAAAGAAAGACTCGGGAGAGACTGGAAAACTGGTGGTCTACACTTAGAATGACCCATCCAAATTTCTGCCAACTCAAGTCAGTGACGGGAAACCTGTCGCAAATAACTACTAGTATTTTTGTTTTCAGTTGTAAGTATATTATAAGATTGAAGCTTATGTTACTGGGGGTAAGTGATCGACACACACGCCTTGACAAAAGGACTGAACGTTTGCTGAGAACATATGGCGGAATTAGGACCGTTTCCGTTGAAGGAAGGTAAAGGGGTTTTATGGCCAAAAAAGTGGCAATAGATAAATGCTGAAATCTTCATGGTAGTGACATATACTAACACTGTTTAGCACATATGTTTAATAACTTCATACTTTCAGCTTTCAAAACCACAGATGAACGAGCCTAATGATGATCCCCTTATAATTATTAGTTTCGCGAGGCCACAAAAACTCCAGCGAAATTGCGCAACGTAATCGTTTTTCGCCGTCAGTCTTAGGCAGGGTTCGGCGAGGTTTCGGAAAATTCCGGTGGCATGTCTTGCTGCTGGGGTCCTGTCAAAATCAACGAGAAAAACGTCCACCTGGGCCACCCCTTGAGTTTTCTACACCAGTCACGAAAAGAAAGACTCGGGAGAGACTGGAAAACTGGTGGTCTACACTTAGAATGACCCATCCAAATTTCTCCCAACTCAACTCAACTCAGTGACGGGAAACCTGTCGCAAATAACTACTAGTATTTTTGTTTTCAATTGTAAGTATATTATAAGATTGAAGCTTATGTTACTGGGGGTAAGTGATCGACACATACGGGCTGAACTGCTAAGAACATATGGCGGAATTAGGACCGTTTCTGTTAAGGAGTTCAGCACTGCTTGAGAAGATCTTAATTTGACGCCATTTTTGCCTTGTTGGATTACAGTGTACATCTGGAAAGCACATTAAACACGCCAACATCTTTTGTTGTAATCCCCCAACATGGTCCCTGGGGATTCAAGTATTACTTAGTATGCTTTCTGCCCCAAATACATAAATTTTATTCACAATGATGTAAGTAGCTGTATAGCTGTGTATGGATACACAGTGAATAATGAAAAAAAATGAATTGACATGATTATTTGGATTACTTCCTCGTGTGCATCACTGTTTGTCCGTTCCTACCCCCACAAAAACGTTCACGACCATACTGTCAATTGTAAAAGAAACTACAAACGACCACATGCATCCCTTGAATTGAAAAAAAAAGGAAGACATATTCTTATGTCGTACAGCGCTTCTATCCCAAACTATGCTCCTCGCAAAAATGTATCTTGAGCGCATAGCAAAGTCTTCCAAGGTCAAAGGAGAAGATGTGAACGAATAGAAATAAAGAATTCATCGTCTACTTTCACCATTTTTTTGCGTTCAGTCATTTGCAAAACCTTTCTAAGGGTTCGCCGGGTTTTTTTTTAGAGTCAATTGTCATATATAGGGATGTTAAAGAAAAAAATTTACTCGTCAAAACCAACTTTTGGCTGACCCGAAGTTTGAATGCTGTCTAGACAGACTTATAGACTTGAGGCTGAAGAAATGTCAGTGGGGGTATTGGCCAGAAGGAAGATGCGAGCTTTAAGAACAACATACTTGTTGTATTTCTTGTATGCTATATTTTAGATTTTCGTACCCTTTGAATTTTTTTCTGCATTTTGTTATCTCCTACTGTTTTTTTCCATATCTGAAACTTGGTGGTTTAGATTTAGAATGACCCAAACAACTTTCTCCCAACTCGTTGACTGGAAACCTGTCGCAAATAAACACTACTGGCTTTAATTTCAGTTGTATGTATATTACAAGATTGAAGCTCATGTTACTGGGGGGTAAGTGACACACACGCCTTTACAAAAGGACTGTGCGTTTGCTTAGAACATGTGTCAGGATGAGGGCCGTTTCCGTTAAGGAACTAAACTCTTCTTTACAGGCTTTTTATTTGACGTCACTTGCGCCATGCTGGATTACAGTGTACATCTGTTTAAGTTTAATGGATCTTTGGAAGACAGATACTTATGTCGTAAAAGACGGATACTTTGCTTATCATGTAGAAGGCTTTTGTCGTAAACTTACTCAAAATGTCCAAAATGTACTTTGAATTTGAGCCCTGAGTTTTCGAGGTCAAAGAAGAAAATGGGAACTGCAGTTTTTATAAAGGGAGTTTCGAACTCATTCCTGTCCCTTTTGGATATTTTTTCGCATATTTTTGGTTCTGATCAATACGTTTTGTAACATGACAATTTTGCCGATTACCCATATTATGCGAGGCTTTGCGTTTACGGGGTTCGATAAACAACGAAGGTAATGGGAAGCGGTTTAGGATTTCACAATGCTTTGGAATTAACAGGTTTTTGCGACACTGTATTGAAATTATTTGGTTTCTACTGAAGCAGAAACAGATTCCATGAACTATTCACTAAGACGAGCATTTTTGCAAATGTTTCCTTCCTGCCAGTCGGTGTTGACGATATTCTGATATATTTCAATGATACAGAATGTGGACGATATGGCAAACCGAGCCAGTTGAGTTCTGAACCTCCCACAGCCGCCGTTCTCGACTTAAGCCACAAATCTATAAACCTGATAAAAAAAAATCAAAAAACACCCTACCTGTGGATCGGGCTGTCGAAGCCTTTTCTTGTGTGTGTGTGTCCCCGTGCCCCTTACTTTTCTGCTGATCGAGATTCACGTAACGGCACCTTGTGCTTAGTGATACGTTACCATGGCGACAGGTAATACGTCATTGCTCTTGGTGACAGAAGAAAGTTGGCCTGGTTAGGCCTTGGAAGCTGGGCACAGTGGCTATGCATGACGTGTGATCACAGACGCTTACTGCAAACACATTTCCCAAAGCACAAATATTTCACGGGGGCATTACAATTTCCAAATCTTGCTGTCCTTTTTAAAAGTGACATAACATATTTTCATACTCCACCCACCCCCCAACAAAAAAGAAAAGAAAATTAGTAGTCACCAACACTTTGGTTGAACAATAACAGTTATGGAATGACATTAAATACTAACTCGGCTGAAAAGCGTGCGAATTGATGTATGTATTTGTTTGACTATTGGTGTAGGTCCGAGATTTATTCCAGGGTAATCGGAATACGGGTTGCAGGCGTGGGTTGATTGAACCAAACATACATAAACACATCCAAGGAATTATCCGGCAAAAGAAATATTCCGTTTCAATGATTAAAATATGCACCCTTTGGATGAGCTTCGAACCTCACAAATCATACTTCTGCACCGAAAACATTATGATAATTCAGAGGACGTCAAAAGTTGAAAGAATCTCATTACAGAGAAACAGGTGTGCACATTTTACCTTCAGACTTTGAGACCTGTTTTGACCAAAATCACATTTCTTCTATCCATGCCGGATGTCCGTTGATACAGGTGGGATTGTGTTAGAATTAACCATTCGCACATAGCACTCAAATGCACTTCTGTAAAGCTCATTTCCTGGCGAACTGTAATTCCTTGCTCCACGAGTGCCTTAGCCTGTAATTCTCCGCTGGCCTCCAGCAAATATTAATCCGTCCAGACCACTGTATATATGTAGTAGTTACCAAGATATCGCTAGTTGTAATTTTCTGATTCTCTAAAGATATTTTTGTGGGACACAGTACCAGGTCCCGAACCGGCTACTGTGTTTACTATGTCACGAGCTGGAAATTAACTTGATTACCTAGCGGCAGAAATCTAGCCTCTACCAGGCTTCGCGGATCGCTGGGAAAATAGTGAAATTTGGCCAAATAGAGTGAATAGTATGCCAAGGGTAGTGCCTTTTCCGCCATGGTCACTAATCATCAGTCAAAGGCCTGATAGTAGTATAGTAGTAGTTGCTGCCCAGAAAATGCATTCTCTTTCCTAGAATCGGCTGTGTGACGAGCCTAGGAGCCCTCATGCGGACTTATAAATATGCTCTATCCCAAAAAAATACTGATTTTGTTGTAAACAATGCTCCTCGCATAAAATGTATCTTGAGCGCATAGCAAAGTCTTCCGAGGTCAAAGAAGAAGATGCGAAAGAATAGAAATAAAGAATTCATTGTCTAATTTTACCATTTTTTTTGCGTTCAGTCATTTGCAAAACCTTTCTAAGGGTTCGCCGTTCTTTTTGAAGTTAATTGGCATATATAGGGCTGGTACAGAAAAAAAAATCCACTGGTCAAAACCAACTTTTGACTGGCCCGAAGTTTGAATGCAGTCTAGACAGACTTATAGACTTGAGGCTGAAGAAATGTCAGTGGGGATATTGGCCAGAAGGAAGATGCGAGCTTTAAGAGAAACATACTTGTTGAATTTTTTGTATGCTATATTTCAGATTTTCTTACCCATTTGAATTTTTCTGCATCTTGTTATCTCCTTCTGTTTTTTTCCCATATCTGAAACTTGGTGTTTTAGATTTAGAATGACCCACACAACTTTCTCCTAACTCGTTGACTAGAAACCTGTCGCAAATAAACACTACTGGCTTTAATTTCAGTTGTATGTATATTACAAGATTGAAGCTCATGTTACTGGGGGGTAAGTGACACACACGCCTTTACAAAAGGACTGTGCGTTTGCTTAGAACTTGCGCCATGTTGGATTTCAGTGTACATCTGTTAAAGTTCGATGGAACTTTGGAAGACAGATACTTATGTCGTAAAAGACGGATACTTTTCTGCTGATCGAGATTCACGTAACGGCACCTTGTGCTTAGTGATACGTTACCATGGCGACAGGTAATACGTCATTGCTCTTGGTGACAGAAGAAAGTTGGCCTGGTTAGACCTTGGAAGCTGGGCAACAGTGGCTATGCCTGACGTGTGATCACAGACGCTTACTGCAAACACATTTCCCAAAGCACAAATATTTCACGGGGGCATTACAATTTCCAAATCGTGCTGTCCTTTTTAAAAGTGACATAACATATTTTCATACTCCACCCACCCCCCAACAAAAAAGAAAAGAAAATTAGTAGTCACTAACACTTTGGTTGAACAATAACAGTTATGGAATGACATTAAATACTAACTCGGCTGAAAAGCGTGCGAATTGATGTATGTATTTGTTTGACTATTGGTGTAGGTCCGAGATTTATTCCAGGGTAATCGGAATACGGGTTGCAGGCGTGGGTTGATTGAACCAAACATACATAAACACATCCAAGGAATTATCCGGCAAAAGAAATATTCCGTTTCAATGATTAAAATATGCACCCTTTGGATGAGCTTCGAACCTCACAAATCATACTTCTGCACCGAAAACATTATGATAATTCAGAGGACGTCAAATGTTGAAAGAATCTCATTACAGAGAAACAGGTGTGCACATTTTACCTTCAGACTTTGAGACCTGTTTTGACCAAAATCACATTTCCTCTATCCATGCCGGATGGCCGTTGATACAGGTGGGATTGTGTTAGAATTAACCATTCGCCCATAGGGCTAAAATGTACTTCTGAAAAGCTCATTTTCTGGCGAACTGCAATTCCTTGCTCCACGATTGCCTTAGCCTGTAATTCTCCGCTGGCCTCCGGCAAATATTAATCCGTCCAGACCACTGTAGTAGTTATCAAATTACTGTCTACTGAAACAGCGAACTATGATCAGGGTGAAAAACACTCCTTTGATAGAAGTTTCTCATTGATTCCGCAAATTAGGTCTTTTGCATCAAATTCTCCTGTACACGTCTGTTTCAATTCATGATCTTCTCTTCCCAAATTACACACACATGAATTGTATTTAGGAAAGCCCTATACTTTGGCGGAATTCAGTTTTAATATTTCGTCATTAATTATGCAAACTAAGTTCTAACGGTCATAAGGTGTAGATAACATCTGATTGTGTACACCTCTGTCTTTGTGTATTGATCAACTGAAGGATGCACAGGAGACAGAGGTAATGCACTCTTGCAAGTAGTTAATATCAAACATCACCTCTGAAAATATAAATTACAACTGACAGAGACAAATACAATAACAATAAGTAACAGCATTTGTGTAGTTCAATACAAACAAGCTATATGATTAACACGGTCATACTAAGTATTGAAACGTTTGCTAACGACAAAGAAAGTTTGGATCATGCTTAAAATGGTACTATTACATTGAGAAGACACAAAGGATGAACCTCTTAGTAGCAAATAAGTTGCTAGCTTAATCAGATAGACTGTTAAGATGAAGGATGGGGCCTAATATGTTCTGTAGATTGCCGAGGAGGGTTATTCTTTGCTGATTGTAGATAGGGCAGTATAAATGGTAATGTACAACGCTTTCGCTTCGACTCCCACAGATGTAGGCTGGATTTGTAACTGTAAATAAACCGCTGGCGCCGATGCGAAAACGCGTGAGGAGGGCGCAGGTGTATAGGTGACCATGGCTAAAATGTGGGTAAAAGGAGGGGGGCGTACTAATTTCACTAGATGGTTTTTATACAACGAAAGATTAAGTGATCGAACAGCTATATCAAGAAGGCTGGAAAGTACTTGAGGGGCTTTTTCCTATACGGTGAAGTAGTATTTTTCTACGCGCACAAATTAATACCTACTGGCAAAATGGTACGCCCTTTTGGAATTGTATGCTGCTTTAAAACAGGACAAAGAGGAATAATCCCTAAATCTTACAACGGCCCATGGTTACTTCTAGCATTCCTTCATTTATATATGTTTCCCCTGTCAAAGTCACAACACAATTATCTTCTTTAAACATGTTTCTATCGCCGATATGTACACGACTTTATAGTAAACAGGGTGACCATTTCGGAACCTCGAAAAACAAGCACACACACAGACGTTCTTTTGAGAAGTAAACAGTGCATAGAAAAATCATAAGCATCGTAAAGTACAAGAAATCGCTAGTTGTAATTTTCTGATTCTCTAAAGATATTTTTGTGAGACACAGTACCATGTCCCGAACCGGCTACTGTGTTTACTATGTCACGAGCTGGAAATTAACTTGATTACCTAGCGGCAGAAATCTAGCCTCTACCAGGCTTCGCGGATCGCTGGGAAAACAGTGAAATTTGGCCAAATAGAGTGAATAGTATGCCAAGGGTTCGCCGTTCTTTTTGAAGTTAATTGGCATATATAGGGCTGGTACAGAAAAAAAAATCTTCTGGTCAAAACCAGCTTTTGACTGGCCCGAAGTTTGAATGCAGTCTAGACAGACTTATAGACTTGAGGCTGAAGAAATGTCAGTGGGGGTATTAGCCAGAAGTAAGATGCGAGCTTTAAGAGAAACATACTTGTTGTATTTCTTGTATGCTATATTTTAGATTTTCTTACCCATTTGAATTTTTCTGCATCTTGTTATCTCCTTCTGTTTTTTTTCCCATATCTGAAACTTGGTGGTTTAGATTTAGAATGACCCAAACAACTAGCTCCAAACTCGTTGACTGGAAACCTGTCGCAAATAAACACTACTGGCTTTAATTTCAGTTGTATGTATATTACAAGATTGAAGCCCATGTTACTCGGGGGTAAGTGACACACACGCCTTTACAAAAGGTCTGTGCGTTTGCTTAGAACATGTGTCAGGATGAGGGCCGTTTCCGTTAAGGAACTAAACTCTTCTTTACAGGCTTTTTATTTCACGTCACTTGCGCCATGTTGGATTACAGTGTACATCTGTTAAAGTTCGATGGAGCTTTGGAAGACAGATACTTATGTCGTAAAAGACGGATACTTTTCTTATCATGTAGAAGGCTTTTGTCACAAACTTACTCAAAATGTACAAAAAGTACTTTGAATTTGAGCCATGCGCAAAGTTTTCGAGGTCAAAGAAGAAAATGTGACAGAACAAAATAAAGAATCTATTGTTCGGTATAACATCTTCTGTTTTTTAACAGTCATTTGGTAAAGTCTAAAAAGTTTGTGACTGGAAATTTAAAAAGACTTTGCGTGCTTTAATTGTGCACACACTTTGAGTTTACAATTCCTATAATGTCCTGTGAAATGACATTAAAAAGTGTTGGACTGCGGAAAGGAAGGCATCAGCTTGCGAATGGCTTCCACGTACGTGCCGTACACAAACGCCAGATTGAGTTCACAGCATCTTTGTCCTGTCAACTTAATATGTATTTTGTGTCATGTAGAAATTGTCACAAAATGTCATCCGTTGTTCGAGGGTTGCTAGTAATTTTGTTCAATAGGACCGAATATTTCTTCGCGCGACGTACATAGGACTGGAAAATCTTTTTGAAAGATAAAGAAATCGTTTTACCATTTACGAAATATAAAGATACTTTTTCTTTATTTACAGCAAAGGGGACGGTTGAAATTATGTCTTACGAAATCAACAGTCCCCCAAATGGGACATGGCAGAATATATGAGAAACAAAAAAATTGGAACCAAATCTAGTCCATTTCAAGTTCTTCTGAAATCGTGTCTAAATGTAAAATGTTCTGACTGAAACATATTTCTTACAGATTTACATAAAGACCAACCCTGAACTATAAGACCACCCAATTGATTCAGCTAACGTAAACTCCCAGACCTCAGTCTGCTTCTGAATGCCGTGGTGTTCACATCAGTGTAGGGCTCGCTGGCTAAGACAGTTTACCAAGTATTGAAGTTAAATACTTCATCACACGTTTCAAATGAAGAAAATCATTATTAATCTATAGTTGCACATAAACAAGTTAGGTTTGTAGTTACTAACAAAGAATATGAAGCAATGACAACTCTGGTCTATCATGCTCTGACTGGTAGAATACCTCAGACCAAGGACAGACATTTGCTATCAGTATACAAATTACATTTCTACAGAGCCCCGGTCTATAAGGGTTTCCGTCGGACTCTCACGTAGACACCACAATTTTATGCATAAGACATATTTCTAGACACACAGTTATCGAAGCTAATTCGCCTCACTGGAAAATATAGATACAATTCAAACTTTGAAGGGGTTGCTTTGACAGTTGAAAACAAAATGTTATGGTTTTCGGAAAGTTGCCTAGTAAAGTTACATGTACGTATTGTATTGATTACGTAGCTTTGTTACACCTATATATGTGATGTATGATGTATCTGGGCTATTTTTCTTAAATTACAGGATTTTTCAAGGAGACGTCAGTTGATATGCAAATGATTTCCTGTCGTCTGCTCTGATCCCATTCTATTGTTCTTGGAGCCAGGCGGGTAGAGATCCCCTACAGAGAATAATCCATTTATGATGTATGTAGTTACGACGTGTGTCCGATCCGCCATACATCTCAAATATGACATCCGTAGCCTTTACGGTAGGAGATATACACATTTACGCATAAAATATGCAAATGAGGTCCTCATTAGCATAATTCATGGACAAGTTTGTTTACCTTTCCTAAACGTACAAACATCTCAAATATGATCCCGGGGCGCGAACTTGAATGAATTTGCATGTAAGCATATGTCTTACAAGTTCTACAATTTTCATCTGTGTTTTGTATTTCTACTAATCAAGTCTACTAGTCAAGGGGGCACACCCCAGTCTATTTTGCGTCTCGAGTAAGTAAGGAATTAAGGCTTTTTAGCTTGTTAGCGTTTCATGTTATTTCGCAGTAGATCATGAGAAATGTGAACTTAACCCTGTTGATTCAAACGCGTTTGAAGTCAGCGCTATTTGACGAACATATCTAGGCCGCAAAGTGGCTTGATTTGTTAGTTTGGCTTAAGGTGTTCCATCGTTGTCACAGCGACCAGAACAAAACCGATAGCAGGATTATCAACATTATCACATCTAAAAGACCATGGTGTTACCGGCGTTATAAGATCGTAGTTAACAGAAACAGTTATGGATGAACTGATGACAGGATCTAAGTCACAAAGTGTAGTGATTTGTTATTTTGGCTTAAGCTGTTCGACCGTTATCATTGAACATCATCACTCAACAAGTGAGAACCATCTATTATAGAGTGCTTTATATGTTAGGGATTTTCCATCATTATCTATCAAATGCAAGTAATTGATACATATCATATACCTTGCGAGAGAACTAATCCCCACAATACAAGTTTAGCACCCATCAATATGTTTGATTCGTAGTAGATTTTTGTGAATGTCTAGTGATTAGTATTTGGTGCTCTCAATGCCCGGATTCAATTTCCAGTGTCGATACCATTATAACTAGTAGGCTTTGGGCTGTTTGTTATTTTACTTACATGATATGATATACAATGAATCAGTGAGGTTTACTTTAACAAACGGAACTTAATATCTAAAACACAAGAAAACGCAGATACCTGAACAGAAGTCGTCACGGCTGGCGACGACGCTAATCTAAGCCAGGACTGAAGACGGGATGATGCTCTTCTTTAACTGTAAATCTCAATATCTGGCGGCGCACTGCAGACGAGGCGGAACTATAGCACAGCTCAGCGTGGCTAGGCTGACGTCAGGACGCGCCCGTGCCACGTGCCAACCAACGCTATAATCATAACTGTTACAGTGAATGGACTTAATTCGTATTACTCTAAATGCATGTAAGTTAGCGTGGGTGTTTTTTCATTTCGCTGGTGGGAGAAAATGGAGTGATCGCGAGGGTTTTAAGATCGCGTTTGAAACAATAGCAGCGCTACAGTCATAGGTGGGCAAAAGTTTTCCCAGTGGTTTTAAGTTCGCGCTGAAAGTTCACCGCGGAAACCGAGAACATAAAACCACCACGAATTTTGCATTTCTGCATTTACACTTATGTGTGAAGGGGGAGGGGGGTGGTGTTCAACTGAAATCAATTCCATGCCATCATCACGTCTTGAAAAAAAGAAGATTTTGAGGTTGCATAATAAGAGCAAGAATAGAGTTACAATGTTTTTGACCAAACTTTTGCCCAAAATTGTGAAGACTCCATTTATGAAAAGGAGGTTCGACTCAAAAAGTCGTTTTATACGTGGCCCATTTCATATTGTAATAAACTAGAATGAAATTGAATGAAATGAAAATTCTGCATAGTTTAGGATAATCAGCACTGATTGTTTACACTTAACCATCCTCCCAGACCATTAGATGTATAGGGTGGAGCCCATCTCCGTTTCGGAAGCACTGGGCAAACTGAGGTGCAATCACTGCAGCAGGGGGCTAGTCTAGTATGTACCATTTTTATAACGGTATGACTCGATTCGCCTCTCGTGTCCCCGGGCGCGAACTTGAATGAATTTGCATGTTAGCATATGTCTTACAACTTTTACAATTTTCATCTGTGTTGGCCCATAGATGAAGAAGTTATATACGTGGCCCCATTTCATATTGTGATAAATCAAAATAAGATAGAATGAAATGAGATTTCTGTGAAAATTATCATAATCAGCACTGGCTCTTTACACTAAAACATGTTAGTCAAATTATCCCTTATAGTTAAATATAACAATAAATGAATGAATGAATGAATGAATGAATAAATGGCAATCAAGAAAAGAGTTAACAGAAAATATCTTTGTGATAAAAATTCCCAAGCTACTAGTATGTGTGTGCCTACTGTAAAAGCCCAGGCTTGTTGTTGACCTATTTTTATGTGTTTTCGTTGGCTTTTTTATTTTGACAAGTTTCGTTTTGTGAAGCTTGTGTGCCTAGGTGGCTTAATTACGTCCATGCAAAATGGTACATAGGCTGTACAAACCGTAAGTTTCTTCGGTTGGGTACATCTAATTGTTAGAAAGATGAGAACAAAGTTTTCGACACACCAAAACACGATATCAATTAGCAAAATACACTGTCTAATGGCGTCCGACCAGGGTAGATGTCTTGTACATCTATGGCCGACATTCTTCAAGGTTTAAACCCATTAAGCCACTTTATATAACGCACCCATCGACAGTTATCCACATGCATGTTCATGTACAATGCGAGACTGAGGGATAAATTATTATATCAGTTGGTCAAACTCTGCCCAAATAACACAAGTTGTTCAAAGTCTTATCTTAGTAAAGAAGCATCTTAGTTTTGGAGCATTTTCTCATAATTCATGCAAACGAGGCCCTCATTTGCATGATTTATGTCTGATAATATCCACGTACACATACCTTCCAAATGCTGTAGAAATGAAATTGCCATCATTAACCACTATTGAACAAATTGTGAAAAATGCCATCACAGAGAAGCCAATTACTACCCCTTCATGGATTTGTTTGCAGGGTAGGCAGAGAAGCTCTTGGACATAGTGTACAGCTATGGCTTATTCCAAACTGATCAAATTGAACAGTTTTTCATATGTTTGTATTAACTTAATTTACACGTTTGTACCAGCTTAAATTACCTATACGCATATCGTGTTAAAAATATAGAAAAGGCCTTTCGAGATAAATTCTATCAAGTCTATTTCATAAGGGTATATTGAATGACCACTCTCAACATTCTGCCCAGCAGTCCCTTAAGACCGAGAAGTAAAAATAAGCAAATTTGAAAGGGAAAAGTTCTACTAATGCAGCATCTGCAATCCCCCGATGTATGAACATATCTGATATTAAGGTGCCAAAGACATTCTTGAGGAAGATACAACAACACTGTTTAAGTTGCGGTCGGGTAGGGTAGGGTCCCCGACAAACCCTTAAAGATTTGCCCCCTCGAGGGCTAAAGAGTATCTCAATAAACTACGTATAATACTATATAGTATTACAATGGTCATCAAAGGAACAAGGGCCTTCTCTATACGTTCTATCCGTAGCTCTCTTAGCATACTATTTACTATATTTGGCCAGTTTCTACTATTTCCCCAGCGACATCGCGGAGCCTGGCAGAGGCTATCACGTCGTTTATCTTTATCTTTTTAATATTGCCAGGCACTCCTTAATTTTGTCTTACGACTCATACACGTAAAACGGCAAGGACAGAAATTTTATCGAAACTAAGGATTAGTGCGCACTTTGTACAAATCAAAAAAGGGCCGACACCACCACACACAACACACCAGTCATTGAGAGACTAAGCCCAACATGTCATAATGATATTAAGAACGAATTACACTTCATAATGGATTGTCAAACCTATGATAAGGACCGACAACAACGGTTTTAATCGATGGAACGTAAGTCTGGTAAAATGCTATCGCATATGAAGACAGAGATCTGAGCTGTGTCTTTTGGAATATTAGTGGAGCTTGTGATGCTTGAAAGACTCTGCGCGCTTTAAAGGACAGATGTATATTTTACACAGAATAGGTACCTAAGGGGACCTTGGCTGGCCAATTATCGTACCAATTATCAGTCGACGGAATTACGTCCACTGTACCGACGCCGCAGTTCAGTAAAGTGTTTTGTTGCCTGCGCTGTAAGCTCAAGTGTGCCCGCCTTTCGCTAAACAATTGTCGAATGTCACGGATATGCGTTTTTTATTTCAGAACCCAAATATGTTTTTCACAGAGAATACCTCATTGTCCTCGTTCAAGGTTCAAGGTACAGAGAATACGTACCCGAGGGATTAACGTCAGTAATTATTACTGAGAAAAGGAGATGGTAATCTTGACGTCTTCTGTTCCGAAGGAAATATAAGTTCTTTCAGATTGACCCTATTTTTTGAAAATCAGGTCCACCAAGTATTCATTTCTCACAAAACGCGTTAACAAAGAACATTAAATATCAACACCTAACTATGCCAACATGTCCCTCATAAGTTCATGTTACAATACATATATACAAATCACCAAAACATTTACCGAAAAATATACACCTGAACAAAACCAATGGGGTCTCTTTTAGGCCAGATTAGTCACAAAAATCCATCGGTCGTTTGAAGGTTGACAGAAATCTGCGTCCCAGATTATCGATATCGTGTTATAAACACAGCTCTGGTGAATATTCAACGTCAGACGGAGAGATGATGCTATTTTATTAATTGTATCAAGATATCATTCTTTACCCATTCAATTTGCGAAAGCAAAACGCAAATTGGCTTCATTTACAACATGGGGGCGATTCACCGAGTCACTAAGAAAGATACTGACATGTTCGCGGTGCTTTATATCTGCGGTTTTCGCGGTTATCTTTTAACCGCGAACTTAAAACCACCGCGAAAAGTTTTGCTTGCACGTCTAACCCTTGTTTAAGCACTACGTTCTGTAATTGGCACAGTAATATAAGGCACCTTTTCCATGGTGAATACGCAGGGGACTCACAAGGCAAAATTTAACATTTCTAAACTTTAAATACATATATCAAGAATTTACATGAACTAAACAGTCGTTATTTATAACTGGCAGCACTGCAACTAAAACTATGCGACCAGTACGGAAAATGGGATGTTTGGTGACAGTTCTCGCGCTTGCCTTTATTTCCAGTTTCATGAAGGAGCAATGTTTGTCCAGGTCATGATCTGCACAATACGCGAAGTGTTGCAGTATTTTGACTTATTTGAAAATACTGTACATGACGATATGTACGGTCGGAAGGAACAGGAAGAAATTCATGATCAGCATGCAATACCGCAGGTGCTCAAAATATTCTTGGGGGGGGGGGCGATTACACTAATATCATTGTGGCAGATTTTAGGGTACACAGAAGAGTTATAAGCCTTAGAGTTGATGTCAGAGTTGATACTCTAACCATAACGGGAAAAGCTAGCTAAAATCTTACATTTTCCAACTTCTAGTCAATGACTACTTCTGGAGGTACATCCGTATCTACCTACCGGTGTTGAATAGAACTTAATTATCGTTAAAGTCATCATGTCGACACCAAATGTTGATGATACAATTTACAAGATTATCTAACTCTTCACGCTTCTATGAGGGGTATTTCCAGAGATGGATTCATCCGTAACAGCCTGTGTTGAATAGAACTTAATTATCGTTGAAGCCATCGTGTCGACACCAAAAGGTCAAGATATACCAGACCTTTACAAAAGATGCATCAAACACTTCTAAGATGGGCATTCATTGAGTTGCAGTCGTCCATATTAGTCGGTGTTGACAAGAAGACTTCATTTTCGGTGGAGTCATCGTGTTGCCAACGACATACTAGACCTTTAAAGTACTTGTGTCTCGAATGCATAATGGCACGAAACTACAACAGTTCCTGCTTACAGGCAACCACCATACGTGTCATCTAATAAACATAGGCGTTTGTAAATGCTAGGTGCTTTTGAAAAATAAAAGAACTTTGGCCCCCGGGTGACTATCCGCAAACATGGGACCTCTCTTCAAGGTCTCGTCCCTTACCGAAGTATTCCTTTACTCTTGAGTCGAGCGACTTTCTCCAATGTGGACCATGCAGTAAAAGGAATTACAAACATCATTACTCATGTCAAAGCCTTTAGTTTTTACGATGTGGCCGATAAATCTCTCCGAAAGATAATTCACAGGAATAATAAGAATAAGAAAAAGAAAAAGAAAAGTAATCCATGGTACAAATCATCTTGTGCCTCATTAAAACGCAAAGTTAGCCAACTAGCTGGCGAGTTCTCTAAATTTCCTTGGAAGCTTGACGTTCGTCATGCATATTATTGTAACCTCAAATTGTATAAGAAAAAAATCAAGACAGAAAAAAAGACTTTTCAAAGAGAGGCAATGGCATAATCTGAGCAAACTTAGTAAAGTAAATCCGCAACAATTTTGGACAGAAATGAAACAGCAAAAACTAAATGACAATGATAAACAACAAGAAGATGATAATATAACTCACGAAGATTTGAGAACTCACTTTGAAAATCTTAACAACCTGATTGAAGATAGCCAGTCCGACAAAGACTTCCATCAACACGTAATTCAAGAAAGGCCTGATCTTCACAATATAATGAACAATTCTAGTAGCGCCATAAAAGATAAACACAATAAGGAACACACCGATGACATCATTAACAGTCTTGAAAACATCACAGGAAATCCTCTAGACTTTGAAATCACAGAAAAGGAAATCATAGATGGATTACACAACCTAAAATTATAACTAGAAAGGCCGTCATTTGCCCCTGAGCAAATACAGCATGTTTAGCCATACTCCTCCCCATACAAGAAGTGGGCTGTCCCAAAATAACACCTGGGCAAATCAAAATATTAACTGCATGTAGAAAGGCAACATTTGCGAGAGCATCATACTTCGCCAATCTCCCTCCCGATGCATAAATTGACTGTTCCAAAATCACCCGTGAAAAAAATTATTTCTAAGAGTTCTGCGAGACCCCAAGAGCTTCTTACTGCAAAGGCTTGCGTGTGTTCCTGCAATATGACCTCAGGTAAACTAAATAGAACACATGTTCTTTGGCCAGTAGCAAATGGAACGCCCAGAACCTTAGATAGAACATGGATTCCTTGGCCAGCAGCAAATAGAACATGGAACGGGGATACCACTTTTGGCCTATTTTTGGTCTGAAAATTGGTCTAAAAGTCCGCCAAATGAAGCATTTTGAAGTGATGTACACCAGAAATGTGATTGAAGTCCTGTAGGGACATATTCAAGGCACCCTTGTGCCGAATTTCAGATCATTTGCTTGTAATACCAGGGCACAGGAGCCAAAAATATAGAAATTGCCTAAAAATGCCCAAAAAATACTCCATAAAAATGATTTTAAGGCCTGTTTGAAAGCAATTTTAAAATCACCTGAGGGTATTTGCCTTCTTTACCTCCATGCCAAATTTCAGGTCGGTTGATTAAAAAATGGCGGAGTTGAATCCATTTGAAGATTTGGCAGGAGAAGAAGAAGAACATGAACAAAAACAATATGTTGAGCCATACTAGGTATGGCTAAACATAATAAAGCAAGCGGCATTGATTCAGTTCTTAACGAAATGCTGAAATATGGAGACACGAAACTTATTCCACCACTAAGAAAACTTTTCAATATCATTCTCCAATCTGGAAATTTCCCACATACATGGAGTAAAAGTGTTTTAGTTCCAATATTTAAAAGTGGCGATAAATCAAACCCATCAAACTACAGAGGGATAGCTATTTCCAGCTGCGTTGGGAAATTGTTCACATTTGTGCTTAACAGACGATTGCAGCGTTTCCTTGAAAACAAAAATTTACTATCCCCTTTTCAGTCCGGTTTCCGTAAAAACTTCCGAACAAGTGACAATTTATTTGTCCTCAAAACACTAATCGATAAACAGATATCCTCACCTGGGGGAAAATTAAAGGCTTGTTTTATAGACTTTAGGAAGGCTTTAGATTCGGTTTGGAGAAATGGCCTATTCTATAAAATTATATCTTCTGGCATAGGTGGAAAGTTCTTTAGCATGATAAAATCCATGTATTCCAGTATAGAATTCTGTGTAAAAACTTCAAGAGGTCTTTCAAATTACTTTAAATCAACCCGTGGAGTACGTCAAGGTTGTAACCTAAGCCCCCTTCTTTTCAATCTTTTTGTTAATGATCTTCCAACATTGTTAAATTCACCATTATGTGACCCAGTGTTTCTGAAAGATACTCCCATAAATAGTTTGCTCTGGGCAGACGACCTTGTAATTCTATCTAAGTCAGAAACAGGTTTAAAAGAGTGTCTCAAAAGATTAGATGACTTCTGCTCCTTATGGAAGCTTTCCATTAACAGAGATAAAACCAAAGTGATGATTTTCTCAAAAAATGGACGTACAGGCGAAAACCAACGTTCTCCTTTCCAAGTACAAGGGCAGACCATAAATATTACAGACTCTTATACGTATCTAGGTATAGACATCACCCCATCGGGATCTTTCAATCGTGCCACTAAACAAATCCGACTAAAAGCTCTCCGCGCATCCTTTAAACTTAAATCTCTATTGGCATCAAACTACAACCCATCTATTACCCTCTCATTGGATTTGTTTAACAGTTTAGTCAAACCCATCTTACTTTATTGTAGTGAAATTCTAGGAACTAATATTCGATGCAGGGATCTGATTCTAAATGGGGTACAGGAATGTCCTAATGAAAACATTAGGGAAACTGTATGCAACATTCTGTCTCCTATGTTAGGAACAAATATAAATGATATTATTCTCAAGGTTGCCCGTACTGGGAAGAAATCTGATAATAGTGATATGTTAGCAAGTCGCCCTGTTCTTGTTCGTTTCAAGAAATACAATGACAAGTTACATATTCTATACAACTCAAAAATGTTAGCTAATCGAAATATCATATTAGAGCAACCTTCAGCGTCTTATGAAATACCTGACTTGGAATATGTTATTCTCAACTACTGCAAAATGCTACTCTGTGCCCCAAGAAAATCTGTAAACGCCGCAATAAGAGGATAACTGGGAATGTTTCCATTATATATTTACACACAAACACAACTTATTAAATACTGGCTTAGATTACATAGCTTACCCAATGATAGAATTGTTAAGAAAGCGTATGATACTGCAGTAGAACAAGAGCTAGACTGGATTGTTCATGTTCAAAATATTTTGTGTAGACATGGTTTCCAAAATGTTTGGCTAAATCCTGCGGTTGATGCTAAACATTTTGGTAACATATTCAAAGAACGTTTGAAGGATACGTTTCTCTCTGGTTGGCGACAAGAAATAAGGAGCTGCAATAAACTAAAAACGTATTCTCAAGTTAAGACTGACTTTACATTGGAAAAATACCTTTGATCAATTCATAATAAATCCTTTATAGTTAACATAACTAAATTAAGAATCAGTTCTCACTGCTTGGAAATAGAAAAAGGCCGATATCGTAATATACCAGCCAACCAGAGACGATGCCCTTCATGTCAAGACAGTGTTGAAGACGAGTATCATTTCCTAATGACATGCCCCGCATATACTGTAGATAGACGAAAGTTAATGGAAATGATCTCATGTACAACCAGCAAGCCCTTACCAAAGGCAAACACAGAAATTTTTAATCTACTTATGTCATGCCCCGATACCATATCTAAGCACTTAGGTCAATACATATGTAGCGCTTTACAAAAGAGAGAATATATTGTAACAAACAGAAACGTTTAACATATCAGTGCGCCATTTATGTACATAGCCTTGTAGTAATAGCTCTCAAAATAGAATAGAATAGACTAGTTTAGTACCCATTGTATTGTTTTTCTTGTTATCATTGCCATACATTGTGCCATGTACAATTGTCGAGCAATAAAGTTCATTCATTCAGTGAGGAAATACATGTACGTGCAGTTGCCGTCAGTGTTTCTTTACCATCTGTCATTTAGATTTGAAGGAAGTAAACATATTGGGTTATCTATGTTTGCGTCTGCCTTTCATCTCCATGGAAAATGGAGTATTGTTTTGGGTGTGTCTCTGTGTGTGTCTGTCTATGTTTCCTTTTTTGTAGTCAGCATAACTAAAGAACTTCAGGACGGATTATGATGATATTTGGTATGTGGGTATGTGTTGGGAAGACGAAGGTCAAGAATTAGTCCATGGGCCAGGACCGTTTTTTAAAAATCTGCAATGATCAAAGTTTATTTTAATGTATGATAGCAAGTCTGTATGAGTAACTTTCTTAGTGTAATCACGTGACCAAATGACGTCATTAGAATAAGGTCGCTTTTGGGGTCTAAATTCAGAGGACCGAGACAAAATATCAAACATCAATAATTTTCGGTAAAAATCGGTTTGTAGGCAAAAGATACCACAGGAATCACAACGAAACAATATTTTGGTCGATATTTTGCACCAACAAGAAGTTATGAGTCTTTTAAATCCGATTTTGGGGTTAATTTTCGTGTAAAAAATGTATTGTTTACGTTCCAAAATCAGGCCGTTATGTTTATTAGTCCAGTCATTCTCTGCATGTTGGGTTTTGAATCAACAAAATCCGTCAATTCTATCAGGAGTTAGAAGGGTTTTAAGAATAACACCCAATGGCCATGTTATCAAATTGCCGCAAATAACGCAATGCATCATGGCTAATTTTAAGAGGCTCTGTCTGTAAAAGATGAAGTTGCAAAGGATAAAATACCGATATTTCTCAATTTTCTGTGGTACTTAGGACTTGGTACAATTCTAAAAAAAATGGGTAAGTTTGGGGTTAACTGGTGGTTATCGGTTGCCATGGAAACGGCCATTTTTAAAAATCTGTGAAGGCTTAGTCTCGTCCAGCTTAGACCATCTTTGGCCTACAGAAACGCCTACTTATTAACAGATAGTCTATGTGCCTGTAACATATGCCCACATTTTTATCTTGATTTAAATGATTAGATAACCTTTATCTCAAAACGGCTTTGCATTGAGATACAGCAAATGTTTAAAGGGCCATGCATGCTATAAATTGAGTATCCTGAAAAAACATCAGCCTCAAGTGTAGTTTTTAACGCCAAATCAAAATTTCCCCATTGCCCCAGTTTGTTCCTGGGTAGTCTTTCGCACTATAACATGTTGCACCTGGCTGTAATTTATCTGGAAGCTACTCTGGGGGTTATAAGAATATTGTTGGTACATAGTGCAACTGCCGCCTAGTCCAAATCTAATGCCAAGTTGCCAATACATTTCTTTCTTGATTGAGAAAATACTATCTGTAGAACCAGAACACTCATGTACTGTTGAGTCCCACTTTAAAGATAACCTGCCTTCTTGATATTCGAAATTGACGAAAGCCTTTTTTTAAGGATTTGTAGCTATAGATGAGTAAATCATTGGAGGGCAGATCAATTTGATAGATGTTCCATCAGGTTACACTGGAGTTGGAACCTTCTTTTCATTCTACCTACAATGAAGTTTTGGCGTGCAATGAAATGGACCACAATGATCCGACGACTAGTGCATTGTTTCCATTTTGAACAGATTATAGCTACTTCATTTTCATTTTCTATTCACGATTTGTCTGAGGTAACTAGATTATATGAACGACATATGTGCATGCATCCATTTTCGTGGGTTGCCAAGAAAACAGTTTTGCGACAAAGTAACGCGTACTGTAAATCATACAAATAAGCGCAAAACGAGAAATTGCTTGCTGTAATTTGAAGAAGAAAAAACAATATCAGAAAATAGATACTAATGAGTGAAGAGTAAAAGAACAACAAATGAAGAATTTATTGTTTGGTATATCATGTTCTGTGTGGTCAGTGATTTGTTCAACCTTCCTGGCTACTTTCGCCTCAAGTGCATTCCTGACGCTGTTAACACCTGTCGGCAGGACAGTTACAATAACTTTGGCGTGTTGTTGCATTTACAGTTGTTCGACTGATGTGAGTCCTAGTCCTTGACTATCTAATGGTAGATTACTTAGTATACCCGGGTCAGATGACTTCTTCATGTTGGTCCAGTTTTTAAGGTACTGTGTAACACAGTGGCTTAGTTCCTGTAGAATGGTTTTAGTGACATCATGAACAGTGAAGAAGTACCCAATGACACCCTGGACGTACACTCTGTATATCTCGCACTTGTACGCACCGCGGACGGAGGAGGTGTCAACGTTTATGATTCCACGTTGTGTATATGACCCGATAATGGACTCTTTCAGGATGTCAGAAACAGTACCCGACGAACCGATAGCAGAAATATAACCACCCAAGAACTTGAAGGTAGTTGAGATTATGTTATCCACGGGGTAGTTCCCAATGGAGAAAGAGACATCATTTGCGTGTCCACTGCAAATGCCGAGGGTCTTACATTTTGTTGGTTTCAGGGTCAAGTGGATACTTCGGAGGTTGCGGTCAAGTGTGTTGACAATTCGCTGCATTGATCTTGACCTACATACGGTAAGTGTTAGGTCATCGGCAAATGCAAACGAAAGATGTGTTTTATTTCTTAGAGTAAAGCGATGTGATTCCTCAGTGCGCAGGTATTGCAAAGAAAGGTTGCAATTAATCAGCGGCAGAAAGATCGCCACGGACAGCGTATCACCCTGGAATGTACCAACTCTTGACTGGCAGGGGTCCGAGGAGAATTAGGCCTACGAGCTTCCTATGTGATTCTGAATAGACTAAAATACCCCTACAAGATGAATATTTGCGAGAAAATACCGAAAATGGTCGGTACAAGCGATTCTGGAGCATTTTGGTATATGTGCACCATGAAGACGAGTAACACTACAAATCATTAGACTGATTATATGGATTACATCACCGTGACTCGTGTCTATCACTTTCTGTCTGTTCCTCCCAATTGAACAAAGAAGAAGCTACAAACGACAAAAAAATAAAAAAATAAAATAAAAATGCCATTAAAATCTAAGACGGGAACTTATGTCGTACAATGCTTCTTCTCGCATAAAATGTATTTGAGAACAGAGCAAAGTCTTCCGAAGTGAAAGAAGAAGATGTTAAAGAATGAAAATTAAGAATTTTCGTTTAACCAGTTTTTTTGTTCAGTTATTTGCAAAACCATTCTCAAGGTTAGCCAAGTATTTTAAAATCACTTGTCTTTTAGGGAAAGTACATAAAATTTACTGGCCCTAACCAACTTTTGATATGCCCGAATTCGGTGCCTGAACTTAAGCTAAAAACTTGTAGACTTGTTGACGTTAAAATAGATTACATACGTTTTGCCATGTAGGGAAACTAGTGTGGTTTAGCAAGAAATCCTTGAAACCTCATTTTTTAATCAATATTAGCGAATTCTGTAGAATATGCCGGTCAGAAACCCGTTGTCATAGCAACGAAAAAAAACGATAAACTTATATTAGTAATATATCATTAAGAAGACTCCCAACTAAAGTCGGTGACTAAAAACCTATAAGTACTACTGGCTTTCAGTTGTAAGTATATTACACGATCGTAGCTCGTGTTACTGGGGGTAAGTGAGACACACACCTTTACAAAAGGAGGGCACGTTTGCTAAGAACCTGTGGCGGGATTAGAACCGTTTCCGTCAAGGAACTAAGCACTTCTTTATGGGCTTTTCATTTGACGTACTTTGCGCCATGTTGGATTGCAGTGTGCATCTGTTTAAGTACATTAAACATGCCGACATCAGCTGTTTATCCCCCAACATGGCCAACGTGGGTTCCAATTACAATTAGTATGCTTTCTGACCCAAATGCAATAGATGATTTTTATTCAGAATGTTGCGAGTACTTGTATAGCTGTGTATGGTCTCAGATACACTGTAAATAATGAAAAATGAAAAAAAGATAATGATACGACCACACTGACATGATTATTTGGATAACATCCACACGTACATTATTTTTGGTCTGGCTCTACCTCCGCAAAAAAGCTCAATACCATACTGTACAAATAAGCTACAAACGACTACATGTATGCCGTAAATTGAAAAAAAATGGAAGAAGTATACTTATGTAGTGCAGTACTTCTATCCCATCGTAAAACATACTGATTTTGCTGTAAACAATGCTCCTCGCACAAAATGTATCTTGAGCGCATAGCAAAGTCTTCCAAAGTCAAAGAAGAACATGTGAAAGAATAATTATAAATGATTTATTGTTTACCTATACCTACATACGAAAGACTATGTAAGTATTGCAGTACAAATGTCGTCGAAGACGTCGAGAAAATGCACTTTATCTTAAACTGTTCGTTTCATGATAATGCACAAAATGAGTTGTCTATTCGGACCTTTAAATCTATCTGAATTTCTCTAAGCTTGCAGACAACACTATTCTTCTTTTAACTACCGAAAACCTACAAATTATAGAAAAGGTGGGTCATTACGTGGTCGATTGTTTACGAAAGAGAGGTCAAACCCTTCACTTGTTATAGACAATCACGTTTGTATAACTTAGTTTAGCAGCTTTATACCTATTTTGTACCCTGTTCTTTTATGTATGTTATTTGCAATTAGCCCTCTGGCAGGATTTTGCAAAAAAACTTATTATACCATGTTTTGTGTGTTCAGTCATATGCAAAACATTTTTAAGGGTTAGTGAAATTTTCAAAATTCAATTTTCCTGTATGACAAGTAGAAAAAAAATGGCCCAGACCAACTAAGCCTCTACCAGGCCCCGTCCTATCGCTTTGAAAATAGTAGAAATCGGCCGAGGTAGTCCGCTATACAAGGTAGTCCGCTATACTGTAGAGCTCCATTTCTACTATTTTCCCAGCGATAGGACGGGGCCTGGTAGAGGCTAAAACCAACTTATGACTGGCCCGAGGTTTGAATGCAGTCTAGACAGATTTTTTTTACCCTTTGAAGTTTTTTTCCGCATTCCGTATCTGAAAACTGGTGGTTTACACTTAGAATGACCCATCCTACTTTCTCCCAACTCAAGTCAGTGACGGGAAACCTGTCGCAAATAACTACTAGTATTTTTGTTTTCAGTTGTAAGTATATTATAAGTTTGAAGCTTATGTTACTGGGGGTAAGTGATCGACACACACGCCTTGACAAAAGGACTGAACGTTTGCTGAGAACATATGGCGGAATTAGGACCGTTTCCGTTGAAGGAAGGTAAAGGGGTTTTATGGCCCAAAAAGTGGAAATAGATAAATGCTGAAATCTTTATGGTAGTGACATATACTAACACTGTTTAGCACATATGTTTAATAACTTCATACTTTCAGCTTTCAAAACCACAGATGACCGAGCCTAATGATGATCCCCTTATAATTATTAGTTTCGCGAGGCCACAAAAACTCCAGCGAAATTGCGCAACGTAATCGTTTTTCGCCGTCAGTCTTAGGCAGGGTTCGGCGAGGTTTCGGAAAATTCCGGTGGCATGTCTTGCTGCTGGGGTCCTGTCAAAATCAACGAGAAAAACGTCCACCTGGGCCACCCCTTGAGTTTTCTACACCAGTCACGAAAAGAAAGACTCGGGAGAGACTGGAAAACTGGTGGTCTACACTTAGAATGACCCATCCAAATTTCTCCCAACTCAACTCAACTCAGTGACGGGAAACCTGTCGCAAATAACTACTAGTATTTTTGTTTTCAGTTGTAAGTATATTATAAGATTGAAGCTTATGTTACTGGGGGTAAGTGATCAACACATACGGACTGAACTGCTAAGAACATATGGCGGAATTAGGACCGTTTCTGTTAAGGAGTACAGCACTGCTTTAGAAGATCTTAATTTGACGCCATTTTCGCCTTGTTGGATTACAGTGTACATCTGGAAAGCACATTAAACACGCCAACATCTTTTGTTGTAATCCCCCAACATGGTCCCTGGGGATTCAAGTATTACTTAGTATGCTTTCTGCCCCAAATACATAAATTTTATTCACAATGATGTAAGTAGCTGTATAGCTGTGTATGGAAACACAGTGGATAATGTAAAAAAAATGAATTGACATGATTATTTGGATTACTTCCTCGTGTGCATCACTGTTTGTCCGTTTCTACCCCCGCAAAAACGTTCACGACCATACTGTCAATTGTACAAAGAAACTAAAAACGACCACATGTATCCCTTATTAAAAAAAAGGAAGACGTCTTCTTATTTCGTACAGTGCTTCTATCCCATCGTAAAACATACTGATTTTGTTGTAAACAATGCTCCTCGCATGAAATGTATCTTGAGCCCATAGCAAAGTCTTCCGAGGTCAAAGAAGAAGATGCGAAAGAATAGAAATAAAGAATTCATTGTCTAATTTTACCATTTTTTTGCGTTCAGTCATTTGCAAAACCTTTCTAAGGGTTCGCCGTTCTTTTTGAAGTTAATTGGCATATATAGGGCTGGTACAGAAAAAAAAATCCACTGGTCAAAACCAACTTTTGACTGGCCCGAAGTTTGAATGCAGTCTAGACAGACTTATAGACTTGAGGCTGAAGAAATGTCAGTGGGGGTATTGGCCAGAAGGAAGATGTAAAGTAAAGTAAAGCCCTCTCACATTACCTTGTATGGCTAAATTATCAGACAAGTCAGGGGTAAACAAATGAAGCAGAAGGGACATATTCTAACATCGAGTCGCATAACTTCACTTGTGGGGGTGGGTTGAGTAACCGGAAGCGGGAACATGGAAAGAACATACACATGGTTTCCTTTCCATTTAACAACATATCGATGTATATCGATGTCTGCTCCCGCGAGCTCACATTTATGGATTAACTTCTGTAGTGCTTTTGCGGAGGGACAAATGAGACAAATGTCGTCCGCGCACATGGGGTGATTAATTACAGTCGAGTTAACAGAACAACCCACCCCAGACCTCAATAACATGACACTCAATTCAAATACATTGACATTAAACAAAATCGGTGATAAGAGGCTGCCTTGTGGGGCAAGTTGTCGCAGTCCATTACATATGGTAAAAGTGACGGAGGTGGTTTGACCCCAACGGACAGAAAAGGTTGAGTCATTGCGATCGTCTTAATTAGCACAAAATATCTGTGTGTAGTTACGACGTGTGTCCGATCCGCCGGGCCGCTCTATCAACGTACACTTCAATAGAAGCCGCACTTCTTTGCCTCTGTAGCTTAAAACAGACTACTTCGTTCCATTTTGGGGACTGAAGTTTTTATACAGGAAGTTTCGAACTCATTCCTGTCCCTTTTGGATGTTTTTTCGCATATTTTTGGTTCTGATTAATACGTTTTGTAACATGACAATTTTTGCCGATTACCCATATTATGCGAGGCTTTGCGCTTACGGGGTTCGATAAACAACGAAGGTAATGGGAAGCGGTTTAGGATTTCACAATGCTTTGGAGTTAACAGGTTTAACAGATTCGATGAACTATTCACTAAGACGAGCATTTTTGCAAATGTTTCCTTCCTGCCAGTCGGTGTTGACGATATTTTGATATATTTCAATGATACAGAATGTGGACGATATGGCTAACCGAGTCGGTTGAGTTCTGACCCTCCCACAGCCGCCGTTCTCGACTTAAGCCACAAATCTATAAACCTGATAAAAAAGATTAAAAAACACCCTACCTGTGGATCGGGCTGTCGAAGCCTTTTCTTGTGTGTGTTGTGTCCCCGTCCCCCTTACTTTTCTGCTGATCGAGATTCACGTAACGGCACCTTGTGCTTGGTGATACGTTACCATGGCGACAGGTAAATACGTCATTGCTCTTGGTGACAGAAGAAAGTTGGCCTGGTTAGACCTTGGAAGCTGGGCAACAGTGGCTATGCCTGACGTGTGATCACAGACGCTTACTGCAAACACATTTCCCAAAGCACAAATATTTCACGGGGGCATTACAATTTCCAGTTCTTGCTGTCCTTTTTAAAAGTGACATAACATATTTTCATACTCCACCCACCCCCCACCAAAAAAAAAAGAAAATTAGTAGTCACCAACACTTTGGTTGAACAATAACAGTTAGACCCCCATTCCACTTGGACGGCGCTCTCACTGCGCTCTCACGGCGACCTAAAATGGTCCAGAGCGCCGTGAGAGCGCCGAACTCCTGGAAAACGTGCTCAAGTGGAATCTCTACGGCGACCCTTACGCGCTCTCAGCGCGACCAAAATGTCAAATGTCAGCAACTTTTTAAAGATTTCACAGATCACTCAACGAATTCCAGAGATAAAGAACGAATTTTTGTTACGTTTTGTGTGCTTTGTTGTCTTCTCAGTCATACCTTTACCACTTGCATCATATTTGAATGATAAAATCAAGGGGAAAACAGATTCAATTTTAGTCGCTGCACGGTCGCTCAGTGTGTGTCTTAAGTAATATATGTATGTTCATCTTGTTTTTTTCTGTGTTGTCTGTCATGTAAACTGTTTGCACTAAATATATTTTATCATTCTACGTTATAATAGAAACGTAAATCACAGAATTTTGAAACACGTTTTGAACCACTGACAATAAAACTTGGAGGGAATTTAATTTGAATGGAAGCAAGTACTTGTAGTTATTCGTCAATTTGCATTACCCTCGAGCAAAGCCATGATTTGACCACAAAATTCCCAGAAATTCAAGATACACCACTTCAAGAATGAAATTTGTTTGAACTACAGTTAAAACCATTCCATCCCCATAGAGCGCTCGCTGCGGCCCTTTGATCCCAACTTGGGCGCTCTCACGGCGCTCACCGCGCTCTCACGGCGCTCTCACGGCGCTCACCGCGCTCGCTCCGCGCTCTCTCGGCGCTCGTTTTTTGATCGCCATCCTCGGCGCTCTCACGGCGAAGGTTTTGAGCATGTTCAAAACCATCGCCGAGGTGACGGCGCGCATGGCGCTCTCGCCGCGCTGTCGGCGCTCTCACGGCGCTGTCGGCGCTCTCAATGGCGCTCTCGCCGCGCTGTCGGCGCTCTCACGGCGATCTGGCCAAAATGAGGTCGCCGTGAGAGCGCGGTGAGAGCGCCGTCCAAGTGGAATGGGGGTATAATGGAATGACATTAGATACTAACTCGGCTGAAAAGCGTACGAATTGATGTATATATTTTTTTGACAATTGGTGTAGGTCCGAGCTTTATTCCAGGGTAATCGCAATACGGGTTGCAGGCGTGGGTTGATTGAACCAAACATACATAAACACATCCAAGGAATTATCCGGCAAAAGAAATATTCCGTTTCAATGATTAAAATATGCACCCTTTGGATGAGCTTCGAACCTCACAAATCATACTTCGGCACCGAAAACATTATTCAGAGGACGTCGAAAGTTGAAAGAATCTCATTACAGAGAAACAGGTCTGCACATTTTACCTTCAGACTTTGAGACCTGTTTTGACCAAAATCACATTTCTTCTATCCATGCCGGATGGCCGTTGATACAGGTGGGATTGTGTTAGAATTAACCATTCGCACATAGCACTCAAATGCACTTCTGTAAAGCTCATTTCCTGGCGAACTGTAATTCCTTGCTCCACGAGTGCCTTAGCCTGTAATTCTCCGCTGGCCTCCAGCAAATATTAATCCGTCCAGACCACTGTATATATGTAGTAGTTACCAAGATATCGCTAGTTGTAATTTTCTGATTCTCTAAAGATATTTTTGTGGGACACAGTACCAGGTCCCGAACCGGCTACTGTGTTTACTATGTCACGAGCTGGAAATTAACTTGATTACCTAGCGGCAGAAATCTAGCCTCTACCAGGCTTCGCGGATCGCTGGGAAAATAGTGAAATTTGGCCAAATAGAGTGAATAGTATGCCAAGGGTAGTGCCTTTTCCGCCATGGTCACTAATCATCAGTCAAAGGCCTGATAGTAGTATAGTAGTAGTTGCTGCCCAGAAAATGCATTCTCTTTCCTAGAATCGGCTGTGTGACGAGCCTAGGAGCCCTCATGCGGACTTATAAATATGCTCTATCCCAAAAAAATACTGATTTTGTTGTAAACAATGCTCCTCGCATAAAATGTATCTTGAGCGCATAGCAAAGTCTTCCGAGGTCAAAGAAGAAGATGCGAAAGAATAGAAATAAAGAATTCATTGTCTAATTTTACCATTTTTTTGCGTTCAGTCATTTGCAAAACCTGTCTAAGGGTTCGCCGTTCTTTTTGAAGTTAATTGGCATATATAGGGCTGGTACAGAAAAAAAAATCCACTGGTCAAAACCAACTTTTGACTGGCCCGAAGTTTGAATGCAGTCTAGACAGACTTATAGACTTGAGGCTGAAGAAATGTCAGTGGGGGTATTGGCCAGAAGGAAGATGCGAGCTTTAAGAGAAACATACTTGTTGAATTTTTTGTATGCTATATTTCAGATTTTCTTACCCATTTGAATTTTTCTGCATCTTGTTATCTCCTTCTGTTTTTTTTCCCATATCTGAAACTTGGTGGTTTAGATTTAGAATGACCCAAACAACTTTCTCCTAACTCGTTGACTGGAAACCTGTCGCAAATAAACACTACTGGCTTTAATTTCAGTTGTATGTATATTACAAGATTGAAGCTCATGTTACTGGGGGGTAAATGACACACACGCCTTTACAAAAGGACTGTGCGTTTGCTTAGAACATGTGTCAGGATGAGGGCCGTTTCCGTTAAGGAACTAAACTCTTCTTTACAGGCTTTTTATTTGACGTCACTTGCGCCATGCTGGATTACAGTGTACATCTGTTAAAGACCGATGGAACTTTGGAAGACAGATACTTATGTCGTAAAAGACGGATACTTTTCTTATCATGTAGAAGGCTTTTGTCACAAACTTACTCAAAATGTACAAAATGTACTTTGAATTTGAGCCCTGCGCAAAGCTTTCGAGGTCAAAGAAGAAAATGGGAAAGAACAAAATAAAGAATCTATTGTTCGGTATAACATCTTCTGTTTTTAACAGTCAATTGGTAAAGTCTAAAAAGTTGGTGACTGGAAATTTAAAAAGACTTTGCGTGCTTTAATTGTGCACACACTTTGAGTTTACAATTCCTATAATGTCCTGTGAAATGACATTAAAAAGTGTTGGACTGCGGAAAGATAGGCATCAGCTTGCGAATGGCTTCCGCGTACGTGCCGTACACAAACGCCAGATTGAGTTCACAGCATCTTTGTCCTGTCAACTTAATATGTATTTTGTGTCATGTAGAAATTGTCACAAAATGTCATCCGTTGTTCGAGGGTTGCTAGTAATTTGGTTCAATAGGACCGAATATTTCTTCGCGCGACGTACATAAGACTGGAAAATCTTTTTGAAAGATAAAGAAATCGTTTTACCATTTACGAAATATAAAGGTACTTTGTCTTTATTTACAGCAAAGGGGACGGTTGAAATTATGTCTTACGAAATCAACAGTCCACCAAATGGGACATGGCAGAATATATGAGACATAAAAAAAAATTGGAACCAAATCTAGTCCATTTCAAGTTCTTCTGAAATCGTGTCTAAATGTAAAATGTTCTGACTGAAAACATATTTCTTACAGATTTACTTAAAGACCAACCCTGAACTATAAGACCACCCAATTGATTCAGCTAACGTAAACTCCCAGACCTCAGTCTGCTTCTGAATGCCGTGGTGTTCACATCAGTGTAGGGCTCGCTGGCTAAGACAGTTTACCAAGTATTGAAGTTAAATACTTCATCACACGTTTCAAATGAAGAAAATCATTATTAATCTATAGTTGCACATAAACAAGTCAGGTTTGTAGTTACTAACAAAGAATATGAAGCAATGACAACTCTGGTCTATCATGCTCTGACTGGTAGAATACCTCAGACCAAGGACAGACATTTGCTATCAGTATACAAATTACATTTCTACAGAGCCCCGGTCTATAAGGGTTTCCGTCGGACTCTCACGTAGACACCACAATTTTATGCATAAGGCATATTTCTAGACACACAGTTATCGAAGCTAATTCGCCTCACTGGAAAATATAGATACAATTCAAACTTTGAAGGGGTTGCTTTGACAGTTGAAAACAAAATGTTATGGTTTTCGGAAAGTTGCCTAGTAAAGTTACGTATTGTATTGATTACGTAGCTTTGTTACACCTATATATGTGATGTATGATGTATCTGGGCTATTTTTCTTAAATTACAGGATTTTTCAAGGAGACGTCAGTTAATATGCAAATGATTTCCTGTCGTCTGCTCTGATCCCATTCTATTGTTCTTGGAGACAGGCGGGTAGAGATCCCCTACAGAGAATAATCCATTTATGATGTTGGGATGAGGGTTGGAGTCAATTTAGCTACTAACACCTTGACAGATGATGGTTTTGATAGAAAGAGGACCCCTGGTCCTGGATTAATTGAATTCTTAATCTTTAAGGTTGAGTCATTGCAATCGTCTGAATTTAGTCGAAAATCTCTGTATGTAGTTACGACGTGTGTCCGATCCGCCATACATCTCAAATATGACATCCGTAGCCTTTACGGTAGGAGATATACACATTTACGCATAAAATATGCAAATGAGGTCCTCATTAGCATAATTCATGGACAAGTTTGTTTACCTTTCCTACACGGTGGTCAAATTCATGCTCAGAAACTCCCATGTCCAGCCGAATTCGAACGCTGTTCCACGAGGTTCGAAATGACGTAATCGAATCCGAACGCACGTTCGATTCGGGGTCACCTGCGGTCATCGCATGTTTTTACTGTAAACCAGCGAGGCCGGGCCCCTTTCCCCGCATCAGGAGAAAAACCTACTTCTTTCACAAATTTCATCTGTTTTCTGGAGAGTATATCTATGCTGGCACTTTGGTGTGGACATCTGACATGTAACAAAGCTGCTGGCGTCATTTTTGCTGACCTTGGATATTAGAAGGATTGTTTACGCCCGTGTCAATTACCCCCTCTCCTTATCCGTGCGGCATGACATGCGTTCAAACATCGTAAAGGTACGGCACCAAGAAACATCCACCTTACCTCATTAACGATTCAAAATGACCGTAACGGTTTTCCCGAGGTTTGTGTTTTTGGGATTTTTGAAAAATGCCCTTGGTTTTGAATTATGGGCAATTGAGTGCGAAAAATGTCAAAACACGTCATTTTTTCACGGATTTGTCGATATTAACTATACTTAGAATCAGAAATTAAAAAATCCCAAAAACACAAAGTTTTGTTTTGTTCCTGGTCGACGAAAAATATGAAAATAAGAGATATTCATTTACATTTGAAGCCTGGCCTTTGCGATGTGTGCCTGAAAAAACGGGCTCCCTAAAACCAGAGAATTATCGTGTTCGGGAGCAAAATATAAAGAAATCAGCCATTCAGCGCAAAATTACAACATTCAAAGTTTGTAAAATCACCAATTTCGTTTTATTTTGATAATATTTTCCGGTCCCCGCTATTCTGTTTATCTACAAATGTTTTGCCGTTAGCCAAAATGTTGCCTCGTGTAACCCGATACCTTGACGAACGCGCGTAGCAACGGGAAAGAATACCCTAGTGACAGACCACCGTGCTAAAGGTACAAACATCTCAAATATGATCCCGGGGCGCGAACTTGAATGAATTTGCATGTAAGCATATGTCTTACAAGTTCTACAATTTTCATCTGTGTTTCGTATTTCTACTAGTCAAGGGGGCACACCCCAGTCTATTTTGCGTCTCGAGTAAGTAAGGAATTAAGGCTTTTTAGCTTGTTAGCGTTTCATGTTATTTCGCAGTAGATCATGAGAAATGTGAACTTAACCCTGTTGATTCAAACGCGTTTGAAGTCAGCGCTATTTGACGAACATATCTAGGCCACAAAGTGGCTTGATTTGTTAGTTTGGCTTAAGGTGTTCCATCGTTGTCACAGCGACCAGAACAAAACCGATAGCAGGATTATCAACATCATCACATCTAAAAGACCATGGTGTTACCGGCGTTATAAGATCGTAGTTAACAGAAACAGTTATGGATGAACTGATGACAGGATCTAAGTCACAAAGTGTAGTGATTTGTTATTTTGGCTTAAGCTGTTCGACCGTTATCATTGAACATCATCACTAAACAAGTGAGAACCATCTATTATAGAGTGCTTTAGATGTTAGGGATTTTCCAATGGCAATGATATACAATGGATCAGTGAGGTTTTCTTTAACAAACGGAACTTAACATCTAAAACACAAGAAAACGCAGATACCTGAACAGAAGTCGTCACGGCTAGCGACGACGCTAATCTAAGCCAGGACTGAAGACGGGATGATGCTCTTCTCTAACTGTAAATGTCAATATCTGGCGGCGCACTACAGACGAGGCGGAACTATATCACAGTGCAGCGTGGCTAGGCTGACGTCAGGACGCGCCCGTGTCACGTGCCAACCAACGCTATAATCATACCTGTTACAGTGAATGGACTTCGTATTACTGTAAATACATCTGAGTTAGCGTGTTATTTTTCATTTCGCTGGTGGGAGAAAATGGAGTGATCGCGAGGGCTTTAAGATCGCGTTTGAAACAATAGCAGCGCTACAGTCATAGGTGGGCAAAAGTTTTCGCAGTCACTGTGGTTTTAAGTTCGCGCTGAAACTTCACCGCGGACACCGCGAACATAAAACCACCTCGAATTTTGCATTTCTGCATTTACAGTATGTGAGAAGGGGGGGGGGGGGGGTGTTCAACTGAAATGAATTCCATGCCTTCATCACGTCTTGAAAAAAAAGAAGATTATGAGGGGGCATAATAAGAGCAAGAATAGAGTTACTATGTTTTTGCCCAAACTTTTGCCCAAAATTGGGAAGACTCCAATTATGAAAAGGAGGTTCGACTCACTTAACATCTTTTTACAAAACCTGTTATCGGCTAAGCTTTGAGATCCATGATCGCTAGCGATTTCGCCCCCCCCTCCGGAGACCTTATCGCCCCCCCCCCCCAATTTGCCCCCTCCCACATGATAATCTTACTCCTAAGCCACAGGAGAGAAATCTTTAATTTGATCATGTCATGTTTTCTTTTCATTCTTCTTCTTCTTTTTTCCACACTTTTCGGCCAGTTGACCTGACATGTGGCATGGTTTGATCGCTTGTACATGTGGTTCTTACATGTCAGCAGTTGCTACTCACATGTCAACGGACGTTGGGTAAACTCTTAGCGAGGGCTTCTTGAATCCCAAAAGACGGACACATCATGTCTTTTAGCGAATCTATAGAGATCAGCATATTCGAAAACTATCTGGAAGACCCCACCAACTCAGAGATATTGTTGGAGACTCTAGGTGTTCAAACTAGTGCTAATATGATGCCCTACATGCCAGGAGGCATAAAGGCACTAAGTTAGATATTGACCGGTGAAACATATTATTAGATTGTGGTCCCGTTGATGACTTTCCTTGGTTTACGTTTTTTGTCTATGTCGAGTCCAAAACAAGCTGTGAGTAACAAGTTTAGGTCCGTTAGCATCTGTCTTCGGAATAACATAAGTGTTTCAGATGCCGTATTTGAAACGGAAGTCAAGTGATGGACGCGCGTTAATGATTTTTGCCCTGTATAGGTAACCTTGGGGATCATAATGGCGTGTAAATCATACAAAGTAGTCCCTTTTCGCATGACTAGTAAGTACAGTTGAGGCTTTAATAGTTTTAAATAATTATGTTTACCTTCACAGAAGTAAACATATTGTTTTTGCTACGTTTCCTCTTCTTCTTCCTCTTCTCCGCACAAATAAAAAACATGAATATCTCCAAAACTAGAGCTTGGAATATCTTGAAATCCAGCAAGCTGGTAGGCCCGTACATACGACACTGCACCATGGTCGTTTTGTCCCATATAGATGAAAAAAAAAATGGTTTTATGCGGCAAAAACTGGTGAAAAAACTAGCATTTTAAGCACTAAATGGAACTTTAGAATCTTGATAGAATGCCAAACGAAGTTTAGAAGGCTGTTCGAAATAGGATCCGTGGCCGCGGGGTGAATGGAACACGCTGTCGAACTCGTAGAACACAACGTTCCAAATGAGTTCCACGGCCGCGGGCGGGGCCGGGTCACCCGCGGCCATACTGTAAACCAGCGCCATCTAAGCTCGGCTTCACAACGACTCAACTTAAAACCACTCATGACACTTGGATGGCGGTATTAAATGCAAGTGTTAAGCGCATACCCGACGATGCCGTACCTCGATTATTATTGTAAAATACCGCGGCAACCTTTCCTCACCCGGAAGTAAAGTTCGGCACGCATCAAAACGCCAATAAAGCACGTAACTTACTAAGGAGTTTACACACCAACTATCCGTAAATTGAGTGACTGACATCCCAGAAACTGAAACCAACTTTTTTGGAAAAAACTGCGTTTTATGTGGGTAATCGGTATGAAATTATCTAAAATAAAATTGAAATGTTTTTTTTTGACACGCCGCCTTGGAACACCCGATTCGGGGTCATCCGCGGTCATAACCAGCGCCGTCATTTTTGTCTCTGGGTGCCATGTATATAAGAAAAAAAACCTACTTTTTCACAAACACAAACCATTTTTCTACACAATAAATCTATGCTGACATTTTGCTGTGGATGGGTGAATATGTAGAAAATCTAGCTACCGCCGGCGTCATTGTTGGCGATCTTGAGTGTTACAATACAGGGATTGTTGATAGACGGCAAAATGTTGAAAGTTTTTTGCAGCTTCAACCACTATAGATATAGCAGTCTTCCAAAGCTCGACTTGATCAGCTTGACAACGAGTCAACTTAAAATGACACCGCGGGGTTGGTGTTATTGAGTGGTAAAGTCATACCGACGATGTACCCCATAAAAGTTTCACTGACCGGCCGGCAACTGTGGTAACGTTAACGTTACATGTAACGTTACATGGTAACGTCTTCGGGTGCCATAATAAGTTGCACTTTGGTTGTCCCCTGACTATATTCAAACCGCCTTGTTTTCGCCCAGCGTGCTGAATAAGAAGTTTATGCAAAGAGCGCTAGCTGTCGTCTGTGTGAAACACGGATTGGTGTATAGTTAACCGATTTTTACATAACCAAGAAAATTTGAGCATAAGCAACGGCTACGTTCGCTGCAAGGTCACCGATTAATAGTGGTGGCTATTACATACAAACACATACAACAATCGCCATGCAAAATTGATTTTTACCCTGAGACTTAAAGGTGAAATGCAAAATACACACACACACAAAACGTGGGACTTGATAACTTTATTTCGCGATTAAACTGACTGAACAAGCAAGATATGCCTAAGGAGGTTAAAATTGTAACGTTACCTTATGTCATGGTCATTCCGTTTCTCAAATTATGTGATACTACATGTACAGCGGTGGGCAACGTCAGTCCCACTGAGGTCGGACAACGCCGTCAGGGTAAATGTGCACACAAGGAGGTTCTCCGTATAAGCTCCTTGGATAAGTCGGATAAGTGTTCGATAAGGTTCGTGGTCGGCTTGCACATGATAATTCGGCGCGACGTAAAATGTTGCAAAAGTAATCCTTTGAAGTTCGCATGTTGATTATGACTGACAGGCGGCCCGCTTTTGATGTGCGTGGGGGTGGGAATCATCGCAAAGCAACGTAAATGTAGATTTTTTCATTGCTTGTTTATTAAAAATCATCGAAAAAATAATAATAAATAGAACACAATACTGGGCTATGAAAAAATGATCACGCGGTTCAAAACATGTCTAGATCTGGTTTTGCACTGGATTGACTTGAATTACAGGAAAGATTGTGTGCATACTTTTAGGATTACATGTACATGTGGTATTGTGCACACTGCAGAGGTCAGTATGATCGGCAACTGCGGGTGTCAATCTTTACGATCATATTAACCAGCGATTTCCGTAAAACAAAGTCTTTGCCGTCTTTGGTATACCAAGCAATCGGTCGTCAATATCAACATGAATTGGATTGAAAAGCAACACGACGTATTAAAACGGCCGCTAAGGTGTCGCGCGCCTACATCGGTAAAAACTTACGCACGGCAAAAATGTCACCAGCAGAGTGGAATTGAAGTTATTTTCACGAGTCATCCTTGTCTTTGCTTAAAATCTTCTCAAGATTGCAATATATATGACTTAAAATCCTTTACTTTTACATAAATTGCAGATGTCACAAAAATAAGAAAAGTAACGTTAGATACTTTTTCCTACTCTCGGTCTTTAAATTTACATGGGAAATGACAATGCACGCACTCGTTTATCGGCGAGCACAATGTTAGCAATGTGTCGCTACGCCTCCGTGTCTTCGACGAAAATTACTGAAGTTCACCTGTTTGTGCAACTATGTGTCATTCTTTGGAAAGGGCACAGGAGAAGAAAACATGGTATCCGAGTTGTGTCGAGTAAAGGAGATTTTTATGGATATACTTATGTATACAATTCAATGGACTCTTGTCATGTCGGTGGAACAACTTTACATTGGAAGGCGTATTCGCCGTGCTATTGAATAAATCTCTCATCCCCGTGAATAGACCCCTTTCCAAATACCGGCGCCATTTTGAATCTAGCGCGAGCGCGCGTGGTTCGAGCGCGGGAAAAGTAAACACACGGTAAAGACCACGGCAGCAGTAAAGCTAAACTATGGCGTCCCCGATAGAAAGCAGCGTTGAGTCATCTTCGGCGGCGAGATGCTCTCCTCCTCGGTGAAATCCATCGATTTATTTGCATGGCACAGGTAGATGATATTGTTGAGAAACACTTGGACTCGATATCGGCTAGTAAAATTGTGAATTTCTGCTACTTTTCCACAGTTCCTGCCGGGATGTTGATCGCGCGCTACAGTGATAGAATGCCAATATGTTTCCACCGCGTGCTTGTAGTTTCCCTAATAATGTTAGCTAAAGTCGAGAAAAATCCCACAAAACATACACTTTACTTGGATTTCAACATGCGCTTGCGAGATGAATGCAAACAAAGCACGACGATTTCATGTAGCCAAATTACGGATACGAGTGCAGACTTTGCTGATTAGATATGCAAAGAAGTTTCTAATTGGAATGATCCATATGAATTCATTATCTCCTATTTTCAGATTACGTATGTTGCAAATATCGAAAGTTGTTGCAGAAATGCCTCATTAATTATGCAAATAGTGTTCAAATTCACAAAATGTGTGTCTGATGATATTCACCTTTATCTTAACTTTACATGTGTCACTAGCTTAGATATTCTATCATTTGTCACCAATGTATTACAAATTCAAATTGTCATATTTTGCATCATTCATATCAATAAATGTTGCTCTTGAGCCTTGTTACCTTTCTCATGAGAATGCTATACATATCATTTAGCACAATTGAAATATAAATCTTCCTTATTGATGTACAAATAATGCATCCATTTCGTTGGTCATCATTATGGTCACTTACAGGTCGAAAATTATGAGAATTCATACGTCTCTTCTGAACTTATCCTGTGTCATGGACATGTGCCAACGCATCAACTAAATCAAGTCCTTGACTAAATAAAACACTTTATCCTACCTGGTAGAAACGTAAAGATAGACCATATGAAGGTAAACATTCTGCATTTGCTCACAAATGTTGCCCCTCTAGTATTACATTCATTTCAATCAAGACTTAATTTGCCTAATAAATGAGAAAATCGTTCAAGAGCTCACATGTAGGTTAACTAATAGCGAATAATGTCGGACATAAATCAAGTTAATTCGGATATCATTTGTAATAGTAATGACGAAATACTAGAACAGGAATCGAGGTACATTTCTCTTCAAACATGGTACCTCCATTTTTGAATCTCATCTGAGAGGATGTCGCTCCTTTTAAGGTACTCATTTTTACCTGCGTGTGAGAGAATAGGTGTACAGTGCTATTTCCATTAGGGCACATTACTGGGACCTGTCAGCTAGTCGAAGTCAAAACCTTAAGTCAAGAACCTTAACCGCAAGGCCAACTTGCCACAGTGCATTAGCATGCATCACTAATAAGGTGACAAGACGACATGACATTTTCTCTGCCACTTCGAAAGGCCTCATTGCACTGTTTTATCACGGTGACAGTGAATGCGGACTGTTATTATCTCCATGAAAAATGGAGATATTGTTTTGGGTGTGTCTGTCTGTCTGTTTGCTTGTCTGTCTGTCTGTTTGTTTGTGTTTCCGGACTACTGTAGTCAGCATAACTCAAGAACCTCTTGATGGATTGCGATGATATTTGGTATGTGGGCAGGTGCTATGAAGCCGAAATTCAAGGTCAATTTTGGGCCCCCTGGTATGTGACCTTGGTACTGCAGCAGAAATTCCATTTTCGTATCTCTTGACCTGGACGTGCTGTGGTCTTGATTTTAAGGTGTAATGATATCTTAAGGTGTAATGAAGACGTGGTGTGGGTTTGGGCCCCCTAGCAGCTTGTTTAGCAAAGAAATTAGTGACAACACCATGTGACAGCCAGAACAAAGGGCCGTTCACCATCACCGGATTTCGTTCTGTGACGGTGCCTGATCGGGGGATTTGGAATATTCTGAATGTCCTGGGCAATCTCACTAGAAATTATAAAACCTTACATATGGCCACACCAATTTTATCAGCTTGTTCTAGGCATAAGCATACTGGAAAACAAATATCCACTTATAGTTTTTTTTTCTAAACTCCACCTATCATGACCATTAATCGGTAACAAAGACCTGTGTTTATGAACAAATAATAAACTTTATTGATTGTAGCCTACGGACATGAAATTGCAATAAAACTTTATTTATTTGTTATTTGTATCTCACCGGAGTAAATCCGGAAGAATGATGATGATGATGAAGGCAGTGATAAAAGTGAAATGGAGCCATCCGCTCTTACTTTTGTGAGAAACAATTTTTTTTAGGATGGAATTTCACGCTTTCGTAGTAGCCTTTCTCTCTTGAATGCCCATCGCTTTTATCACATTGCAAATAATCAGTCCTTTTATCGATTTTTCAAAACTTCAACCTGTAAAAAGGGTAAGAACAGTGCTTAGTGAATTTGCTTCCTTTTAACCACTTCTACGTGATGTCGTGGGTTATGTTTTCGCTGCAACAACCAATATTGATTGTTGATTGAGGGCGTCCATTATACTTCTTTCCCCACTTGAAAGCCAGAAAATGACATTTCCACACCATGGTGGAAACCGAAGATATAGATGACTTTGGAAGTGATTAAATTTAGTTTGTGTGCATGCTACGGTAAGGCTATTTGCATGTGCGTCATTAGTAAGACTTGGAATATGTCGCGACAATGTTGGATCCATAACCAAAAGAAAGACAACGATATACTAACTAACTGTTGTTAGTTTTGCTACTTCATTCTAGTTCCAATGAAGAGGAGTGATAGGTGTCACTCGAAACGTCCGGAAGAAATATTCGTTATCCATCCAGTAGTAGACATGAGTATCAACTATAAAGTTTACAGAACAAGAAGCCAGATTATGTTACCTTTCAAGTTGCAAAATGTAGATACAATGCCAACTTTGAAATGATCAATTTGAACGCTATGATAGTTTTTTTTTTTTGTTGTCTCTATCGATGCTGAAAGAACAACTGCTGCTGAGGCCAATAGGAGGGCCAGGAAAGCTCGGCTACAACTGAACTGATGAAACCATGTAGACTTGCCATGCTCTCTCGAGTGGCTGTCAATGCAGTTTTACAACACATGAGAGTTGCAGATATTATTGTTTTGATAATATGGCTTTGGTATAATCTTGTCATTTTCTCTATGTTTTACAATGTTGATTTGAAAACCTTTGACCGGTATTATGCTAACCTGCTCCTGTCATTGTTAGAAGGCCATAGACGGCCCTAGGCTAACGTTGGTTTCTATGTATGAAGCTATAGGTATTTATGGGTATTAATTCACAAACTGCAACTACAGGAAGGTCTCGGTTGGGAGCACTTCCGTGTTGTTGATTAAAAGCGCCTACCTGTTTATTGATTTTCCCCAAATTTGTGAAAATTGCAATACAGTAGAAACCGCTTTTTTTGTAAAGCCTATTTGTCAGCTCAATTTTCCCGATTACCCGGCTTTGCCGATTATGAGATGTTAACTCAAACTGGCCCGACTGAAACTACGGGGGGGGGGGGGTAGACAGTAAATAAAACGCAATGACACAAACAATACAAACACGGTCATATTTAGCCATTATTCAAGATCTATACATGTGCAGCACAATCAACATTTAATGTAGCATTGTTGTGCATACGATTTCCCAACGTAGATTGTTGTTCTTTAGTACCGACTGGATAAATGAAGTGCCATGCACTAAATCATTTGAGCTATCGACTCTAACTCTACTCAGACAGAACAAAGAAATAAACACTGCTATCTACGCACAAGAAAAGCTGCAGATACATGTACAATTATCAAACTGCAGATATTCTTACATTACAAAAGTGAAACAAAAATGAAGTAGGTACAGTACACGCTTGTAGACATGAAAGGTCTCACCAACACATAGACAAAGGATCACATCTTTGTTGTCTTCAGTTTAGCAGAGTAACAGTGCATAAGAAAACCTCCACAGCATCACCATTCACCAAGGCCAATTTCATAGTTTTCCACCACTTAGGCATTGATAATTTGGGCAGTTTTTCCATTAACAACCAAAGTAGAATGCAATTTGATGAAGTACAAGCCAGTCATTATGCCCATGAAGCCATGAATATGCTCTCTTTACAAGTTTGTAGAAAGCGTAGAAGTAAAGGTCTAATGGACAACCAAGGCTAAGTTTGACGCACTCATCACTCTACAGCGCGTTTCTCTTGAGTGTGAAAATCAATATGGCATCAGCTTTCGGCGACTTAAACACGGCTACTTCTGTTGTTGCCATGTCAACAGCTTGAAAATAACTGCCACTGCCACTAAAAAAAAGGATGGGTAACCCAGCTTGATTTCGATGTGTCTGTCGCTTTACGCGAAATTGAATTGATGGATTGAATTGAATTGATCTTTATTCACACAACCTGCAGGCTTTACCAAGCCTGAATTTTGTTGCATTTACATGTTGGCTCCACTTTCGGTCCATAACATTAAAATTTATATTTCAAAAGGGCAAAGGAAACATTTTTTCACTACATGGCATTTTTGAAATGCACTGGCTATGACTTACGGGGAATTTTCGACTCCTCCCTACGAACTACGTAAAAGAAAATAACTTCCCTACGAATAACGCGAAATCAAAAGGGCCTGCCAACACCTTACTGAACAGAGCATGCATGCAGACCCTCACCACGTGTTTCAGGGCGTATGTATCTTCTGCCAAGAATACGGCCCTGAAAATTAAGACCACGATAAGAGACCATTTATCCGGCTGGTTCTCCTGACAGAATGACAGCGACACACGGCAGAACGCTACAGGCCAAGCAACGTCTGGACAGTAGACTCCACCTTCGGCCAGAATTCATACGGCTTGCCTGTCTACAGCGCAGTAGTGCCCAACAAAAACCTATGTTGAATTTATACATGTACAGACTATGGCCAGCCAAACACGATAACGATACTACTACCATGTATTTTCTGATGACAATAAATGTAGTTTTGTATGTGTCACATTGTCTATCGCTGAACATTATTTCCGTACATGAAATGTAAAAACAGGTATGGTACGAAGTGCTACAGCTTACAACTGTAACCATGCAAAAATACCAAAATATAAGTGTTTAGAGTTGAGTCACCCCCCCCCCCGTGTACACTAAATGTCGGGCAGTAACTTTCTAGCGAGGTCCAATCATATGGCTGCTCGCAGGTCACCGAACGTCACCGACAATTAGCCAATGACGGTCGAGTTTTGGGTTGTTAACACCCCTGGTCTTATGTAAATGTCATCAACTCAAACCAAGCGCATTTCAGTTGTTATTCCCACTACTTCCGTACGTATACATCTAGATCAGTTTGTAAAGTTAACTTTCACCACCAAAACGCGAAGGGACTGAAGAGATGAAGTTTTACAGCTTCAATGGCGCTGCACTAGCGCTAATGGAGCGGTCATTGCGGGAGGGAAAAGATCCCGACGAAGGTGAAATTCTTCGAGTCGACCCAACATTTCCCACCAAAAGCAAGCTCTCGAAGACGGGCCGCGTACAGAAATGGAGGGAAATCAAGTCCAAGCTAGTCCTGGGTCAGGATTTTGGACGCTCAAGACTAACACATACGTAGAAATTGTAAAATGTAAAAAGCATGGCAAATATTGTGCGTAGTTCATGTTACATTAAGAACAAGTCGGCTTTGAGGTTGTATGAATTAGATCGCGAATTTTGTTCAGTCGTACGTATGACCGTGCCTAATTAATTTGACACGGCATTTTGGGATGAGCCAGCCGCAGGCATTCAAAAGAGCCGATAAACCCGCTTTTGTTTATCATCGTTAAGTATTACCTATGCATCTAGTTTTGTTTTTCCTTCGACATTGTATACTTACCTTTGTTGAATCTATACATGCGCAGACTATGGTCAGCCAAACACGATAGCGACATTACTTCCCTGTATTTTCTGATGACAATAAATGTAAAGTTTTGTATGTCACATTGTCTATCACCGAACATTATTTCCGTACATGAAATTTAAAGAAAATGCATGATACGAAGTGCTACAGCTTAGAACTTTAACCATGCTAAAGATACCAAAATGCTCTCTCCGAAGCGTTATGGCTATACTGCATTATCAAATATAAGGCGTTGTGTAGTCAGGTCTTGTCGATGTTTAAAACTTGTTCAGTGCGTAGTTCTGCTCTACATAAGCAGGATTAAAAGTCATGTGCTGCAAGTCCCACGTAAAGTTACTTCGTAATGTATTGCCGCTATTAACAATGAACCAGTAATCGACGGACAATGGGTGTGAAATATTCATTCTTGTCCCTCGCGTGCCAGTAGATTGGCGTTAATTGGCTACTTTGCATTTGAAAGGACCGGATCTGGCGACGTTCGGTGACCTGCTAACAGCCATTTGATTGGACCTCGCTAGAAATTTACTGACTGTCGTTAAGTGTTGGGCCCCCCCCCCCCCCCCCCCCCCCCGTCTACGCTATTTCACACCCGGTAGATTTCTAGCGGGGACGAGCGGGGACCAATCAGATAGCTGCTGACAGGTCATCGACTGTCATGTCAAGTAGCCAATAACGGCCTTCTCGCGGACTATTCGCACCCTTAGTTTCATGTAAATTTCAGATATCCAAGCCAAGCGCATGATCATTAATTTTCAACCGAAAGTTTTAAAGTCCTCGCTACAAAACTAGTATCCTTTCGAAAGATGTTGATGATCCAAACGGGAAGAAACTGCGAAGATGAAGTTTTACACCTTCAATGGCGCTGCACTCGTGCTAATGGAGCGGTCGATACGAGAAGGAACAGATCCTGACGACGCTGAGATTTGTGAAGTGGACCCGACATTTCCCACCAAGACGAAACATGCAATCGAAGACCCCACGTATTTAGCAACGAACTCGGGATTCGCTGGCGGACCCGGGCGGCACCTCGGCCCGCCTTGTCACCGTGTAAGGCCGCTAGCTATAGTCTCAAGCATGGCGAGCCAAAAGGCTGTTGGCTTACCTTATGTGCTAGGAAACTTTAAGTAAGCATCTTGGAGCATGTACTCGAAGAATAATTTGAGTCAGCAGTTATCAGCCATGCTTGAGATTACAGCGAGCGGGCGCAGGTCCCGGTGAACCTGGCGGGACGACATGCAACATGGCCCGCCGGCGCCCTGGCATCCATCGGCGTTAAATGCCGAACAGAGAAGAGAATGTTAAGATTTGAGTAATTAAGCTTTCAAACTTGTCAGCATGTAAAGTAATATTTAGACGCTAGAGATATGCATGTAAAACCAAGTTTGATCAGCCCTAAACTGATCCAAGAAAGGAAACCCTGGAAAAAAAATTGTAATGTGAATGAGCAGACAGTGTGTGTGAAATACTCCTTCTTTCGCTCGCGTGCCACCAGATTAATAGACTAGTGCTAATTGCCTAATATGCAAGTGAATGAATCCTGCTCGCGGGTCCTGATAAATTATTCATCTCCTAGTCCCCGCTAGAAATCTACCGGGTGTCTTTCAGTGACAAGCCCCCCCCCCCCCCCATGTAAAAAGTCTAGTCCAAAATGGCCTCGGCCCGAACACCCAAGATCACCCCAGTTTTTTTCTTTTTTCTTTATTAAAAAACACAAAAATATACAGGACATAGAGATGATGCACTCTAGCTATCGCTAATATTAAACACCATCTCTTGAAATAAACATTACAACATACATAGATACAATAACAATGAGAAACAGCAATTTGGGTCGTCCAATACAAACTAACTAACAAACAAACAATCAATACAATAACACACCTGTACTACGTTTCAAAATAGTTGCTTGTAGCAATAAAGTCCTGTGTCAAGCCCAAAAAGTTTACAATTGAAATCAGACGAAACAAAGGATGAACCTCTTAATAATAAATGAATAAGGGCTTGATTAGACAAAGTGTCAAGAGCAAGTATGGGGGCTAATAGGTTCTGGAGGTTGCCGAGAAGGTTTAGTCTTTGTTGACTGCATACAGGGCAGAACAAAAGATAATGGACAACGCTTTCGCTTCGACATGCACAAGTGCAGGCTGGACTTGTTGCTAAGTTACGTGTAAATAAGCTTTGGTTCAGACTGCACGTGCCGGTGCGAAGACGTGTGAGTAGGGTGCAGGTGTACCGGGGTCCATGACTAAAATGTGAGTGGAAGGAGGGACGTACTAATTTCACTAGATGTTTTTTAAACAACGAAAGATTAAGTGATCGAACAGCTATATCAAGGCTGTTCCAATGATGCGTTGCACAAGGAATAAGAGACTTTTGATATCGAGTTGTAGAACAGATCGGAATCCTTAGATTAAGTTTGTTGCGAAGATTATAAGAAGTAGGAATGGAAACTTCGGGAGGGATCAAATCCTTAAGATACTGGCGAGTATGGCCATGGACAATTTTGTAGAACATGATCAGAAAGTGAACGTGTCGACGATCCGACAGTTTTTCCCAACCTAGTTCAGAAAGTAGCGAAGAATACGAAGACCCTCTTACAGCCCCTGAGACAGCATTTAACAGCTTTAAACACCTGTATGTCGGTCAAGATTATTAAAGAGAATCAATGGCTTATATTGTGGTGCATCACATGCTTTGCAGTATTAGCCATATATAGTTGAATTGATTTTTGCAGAATACGAGGGGTGATCAATAAGTCCTCGGCCTCACCCAGAAATAAGGTGCACAACTCAAATATCAAGAAATACTTTTAAATAAAACGCCTTTATGAATGTCTGCCAAAATTCAAATCATTGTGATCATTACTTTGCAGGCGACACCCGGTAACGTTAAGTGAGGTAGAAGGATAAAGACATGGACGATTGAGCTGCGACCTGAGGTGTGCATGCTAACTTTCTCTGAAAGTCGGATACTCACTTCTTCTTGGTTGAAATGGAAAGGAAATGTTCATTAAACAATCTGACAATGTCTTCAAAGATTTTATGCCAATTCATGGCATGAAAAACTCCACCCACACAGCTCTGATCACAGTCCAACCTTGTTTTTCTCGCCTCCTACCTACTGATTTTTAAATGGACATGGACTGGAAACTAATGACCACAAAAATCTGACATTTGGTGGATATTGATAAAAGAAGTCAGACTACATAATTATGCCCCCTAATTTGAGTTCTGCAACTTATTTCTTGTAGAGGCCGAGAACTTATAGATCACCCCTTGTACATGTATGTTATTATCAATGGTGCAACAGACGCAAAGGACTGTCTCGTCAATACAACGCAAAGGCTCTCCCCTGCTATGAGCAAAATGGGAAAGCATCTTCAGACTAGCTATATTCATCTATCCCATACAGCGAGAGATCCTGTTCGCCTTTCACCACATCGGTGTATGGCGCAACGGGAGACTGAACGCACCTGTCCGTTCTTTACCTCATCATCCTGTTTATGTGAAGTGTTTTTCTTCATCAAGGCCGATGTGATGTTACGTTATCCAACCCTCCCCCGCCTTACTTGTACATCCTGAGGCTGTGTCATCATACGAGTTAAAATACAGCTAGAAACTAGTGGAAATGTTAACTTTTCTTCCAATATGGTGTCCGCTGTTATCTTGAAATTTGTCTCATCTGAAATTTGCAATAGGGGTAACGTTTACACTGTTACATTTAACAAGAAGACTATATACGCCAAAAATAGTTACTCAAGCAACTAGATAAAATTTATTCAGTTGCTTGAGTAACTATCTTTGGCGTATCTTACTACCTGGATATCTAATCTTCATTAACGTAAGAAGACTATATGCTTTTGGCAGTTTTTATATGTCTGTCTGTATGCATATATGTATGCAGTTCAGGAGCATAACTAACGAAGCTATGGATGAATGGTCATGAAATGTGGTAAGTACTTGATTCCTCTCTAATGCCCTGAAAAGGATAAATGAAGACACTACACTAAGTATGCAGAATACATGTATGTTATTATCAATGGTTCAACAGACACAAAGGACCTTCTCGTCAATACAACGCAAAGGCTCTCCCCTGCTATGAGCAAAATGGGAAAGCATCTTCAGACTAGCTATATTCATCTATCCCATACAGCGAGAGATCCTGTTCGCCTTTCACCACATCGGTGTATGGCGCAACGGGGGAACGTTATCTAACCCTCCCCTGCCTTACTTGTACCTCCTTTATCATCGTTGATGAAAGTTAGACATCCAGGTAGTAAGATACGCCAAAAATAATTACTCAAGCAATTCAACTGGATAAAATTTTGAAACAGTCAGACGTTTCAGACAGCATCCACTGGCTTTCGTCAGTGACTTGCGATAGGACTGAGAACACGAGGTTTTATACCAAAACTCTGAATAGAAATGTTAATGAGGTTAAGACAATTTGGGATGTATTGAAGTAGTCTTTAAAAGAAGATTAATTCAAGACAAAGTTTTATGCCAATGGTTCAATTAGTTTCTATTGTTTTAGTTCAGTAAAACAGTAACCTAAATGTTGTTTGTCCGGGCATAATGTTGGTGTAGGCTAAAAGAGAGAGTAGCGGACGACTTCTTTGACCATATTAACCAGGTAGAGTACAACATCAAGTTCACACAGGAGTCGTGTCAAAACAACATGCTCCCCTTCCTAGACACCAAAACCATCATAGAGAAGGATGGCAACCTTCAATTCGAAGTGTACAGGAAACCGACCCACACTGATCAATATCTGGCCTTTGATTACCACCACCCTTTGGAACACAAACTAGCAGTGATTAAAACTCTCTTCCATCGAGCAGACAACGTCATCACCTCAGACGAAGCGAAAACGGAAGAACACAAACATCTCCGTGCGGCTTTAGCCAAGTGTGGCTACCAAAATTGGACCTTCAACAAAGCCCTCAAACCTTCTGACGAGTCTAAGAAAACACTCAAGTGCAAACCATTGACCAACAGAAACAAGGTCAACATTACCATTCCCTACGTCCAAGGAGTATCGGAAAAACTCAGACGAATCTTTAAAAACTTCATCATTGCCACTAACTTCAAACCTCACTCAACTCTCAGGTAGAAACTGGGCCATCCCAAAGAAAGGCCGGAAAAAGGCATCAAAGCCAATGTCATCTACAAACTGAAATGTGAGGAACCGAACTGCAATAACATGTACATTGGGGAGAAAAGTCGACCACTAAGAGAAAGGTACAATGAACATTGCAGAAAGAGCGCTAACCGCTACTCCTCTGTCATTTTCCACCATCTAAAACACAACCAGGGACACTCATTCAATCTCGAATTCACGGACATCCTAGATCGTGAAGCCCGCTGGTTCGAACAATATATGAGAGGATGCACAACCCAGCCCTCAATAGGAAAGGGGGTCTACGCGTTGAACTTTCAGGCACTTGCCTTACTTGGGATAATGCACTACCCACCACCCCCACCCCCGGACGAACAACATTTAGTTACTGTTTTACTGAACTAAAACAACAGCAACTAATTGAACCATTGGCATAAAACTTTGTCTTGAATTAATCTTCTTTCAAAGACTACTTCAAGACATCCTAAATTGTCTTTAACCTCATTTACATTTCTATTCAGAGTTTTGGTATAACACCTGGTGTTCTCAGTCCTATCGTTAGTCACTGACGAAAGACAGTGGATGCTGTCTGAAACGTCTGTTTCAAAATTGTATCGAGTTGCTTGAGTAATTACTTTTGGCGCATCCTTTGTCATCATACGAGTTAAGGTTTATTGTACAGCTATGGGTTGTGAGCCTTATACACAATGGGTTGTGAGCCTTATACACAATGGGTTGTGAGCCTTATGCACAATCTTAAGACAGACCCTACCCTTTAGCCTCCTTCACAGACTTCCTAGAACGGCGACGTGTATATTTGGGGGAGAGGGGGTGGCGCGATTTCTTACACGGGCCAAGGTTCAAGTTCTAATGCCGGCAAGAGAGTTTTGCTGCCAAGGGACGACCGCCTTTCTAGAAAGGCGGTCGTCCCTCGGCGACATAATTCCCTCGGCAGCGAAACTCCCTTGTCGGCATTAGAGAACCTTGGCCCGTGTAAGAAATCGCGCCAACCCCCGCCACCCCCCCTCCCCGAAATATATGCGCCGCCGTTCTAGGACGTCTGTGAAGGAGGCTAAGGGTAGAGTTTGTCTCAAGATTGTGTATAAGACTCAAAACCCTGTTCGTCTGGTATAGTGTCTTCATTTGTCCCTTTCAGGGCATTAGAGAGGAATCAAGTACTTAATTACCACATTTCATGACCATTCATTCATAGCTTCGTAAGCTGTTGAACCGCATACATACATACATACAGGCAGACATACAAACACTGCCAAAAACATATAGTCTTCTTATGTTAATGAAGGTTAGATATCCAGGTAGTAAGATACGCTAAAAAAGTTACTCAAGCAACTGGATAAATTTTATCCAGTTGCTTGAGTAACTTTTTTGGGTGTATATAGTCTTCTTGTTAAATGTAAGTGTAAACGTTACCCCCATTGCAAACTTCAGATGAGACAAATTTCAAGATAACAGCGGACACCAAGTTGGAAGAAAAGTTAACATTTCCACTTGTTTCTAGCTGTACCTTAACTCGTATGATGACACAGCCTCAGGATGTACAAGTAAGGCGGGGGAGGGTTGGATAACGTTCCCCCGTTGCGCCATACACCGATGTGGTGAAAGGCGAACAGGATCTCTCGCTGTATGGGATAGATGAATAAAGCTAGTCTGAAGATGCTTTCCCATTTTGCTCATAGCAGGGGAGAGCCTTTGCGTTGTATTGACGAGACAGTCCTTTTGTGTCTGTTGCACCATTGATAATAACATACATGTATTCTGCAAACTTAATTCAACTATATCTGGCTAATGCTGCAGAGCATGTGATACACCACAATATAAGCCATTGATTCTATTTAATAATCTGGACAGACCGACAAGTGTTTAATGCTGGCCGAATAAGAAAAACAACAACCAAGGAAGCCGTCAAGGGACCCGAAAGCTAACAATATATTTAGTTTGTCAAGACCTAACTTACGCACTTGCTGCCTTTTATGCCTTATAGTATGTAGAGCAGCATATTAGCTCTAATTCTAAAATACATTTCTCTGGCTTGATGAATGTCTTGTTATCGAATCCAGGGTCATGTTCAGCGCCTCTAATAATCATAGATTTGCTAGTGATGGTGCTACATAGTGTGTCTGTCTCCTGAGATGCACGGATTGAAAAATACGACTTTATCCAATGTTTTTGTTTTTGTTGATATGTGAGTAATTGTACCTAAATAAAGTGATAAGACCCTAATAAGTACGTTTGTCATCGTGTTTGATCGAGATCCACGGTACTGGCTTTCCTTCGAATTCCTTACCCATGTTAAAAATCTTGAAAGAGCATCGGCTTTAACTATCTTTGTTCTTCCATTTTTAAGTATGTCATAGAATTTATTTAAGCCTGAGTTTGTCTTGAAATTGTGTAAGAGGTTCGCAACCCGTTTCGCCTGGTATAGTGCCTTTATTTGTCCAATTCGGGACAATGGAGAGGGATTAAGATCTTAAGTACATAAACATTTACTTGTTATTCAACTTTCCCGCGCAAATCACAAGAAAATAATGGACAATCCCGGGCCGTCACCGTACTCGCAGCGGAGATACCACGCACGATGGACGGACGTATAGCGAAGCAGAACATATGACACGAATTAGTGCCGTACGTCCTGCGAAAGGGCATCTCATTGTACGTATTAGTAACAAATGACAAACACACAGATAGCGAACGGATAGCGTACACATAGCGTACTCGACCCACATCCGGGAGACATTCCAGACTTGGTATATAATTGGAAACAAACACAACCTTAATAGTGTACATAACTTTTAATTTTAATAATTAGAGACACCATTTACTAAGCTTTCTCAGCATATATGCCGTGACCCCAGAAAAAATCGTCTTTTCCGAGCAGGTTCGATCAAAAAGTGTAAAAAAAATGATAATCTTCGGGTCCAAATTTACATTTTACTATGGTTTCTACCCCAAATAAAGGGACAACGGACGATACCGATAAATGCATCGGAAACCAGCAGAAAACCGCTTTTTGCCCATGTGAAACCATTTTCCGTCCTACTTTTTTTGGCGGAATTGTAGCCCGTCGACCTTAGGGGGTCGGCCTACATACGAAATCTTAAAAAAACTCCAGTCCGAGCCTTTACCAGAACCGCCTGTGTGACGAACCCAAGCGGTAGTAGAGCCATCATGCGGCCGTGTTAGGTATTACACGCGGAATATGTGGATTATGACTGTCTATCAATAGTGTACACCGTGGTGGAGCGTCGTAAAAGTTTACTTGGTTTTACGTCGCTCAGTCATGAGTGCCACCTGGCGATTTCTTAGCGATCTGCACCCACGCGCTTCTTGCTCCAATGACTCTGAAGGGTACAAAGGTCACTGAGGTGCAAAGGTTAACGCCCTTTGCAGTTTGATTGGATACCAGGTGGTGCCAGGGGTTGAGTGGTACCATTCCGCGGTGCAAGGGTCTGAGTATTACTGCACTGTACTGCACTGTACTGTACCGTACTGTACTGTGGAGATAGGAATTTCATACATAACTCCAAGCCAATAGGCTGGTAAAAGCAGCATCTGGTCACGTACTATCATATACAGTAGTATAATAAGCCACAGCACGCCTAGTTTAGGACCGTATCTGCCCACAACAGAGGTGAGTAGCAGACCTGTCGTTTTAGAACTAGTTCTCTCTCTAGGTCACAGCCACAATCTGTTAGTTGTTACGCTTTGCATTTTTTTTTACCGCAAGTAAACTATACCTGCTTTTCTTAGCTAGCCAATCGGTAGACCTATTGTAGTAACGCTCAGTACATAGAGTAAGCATAGACACAATGAACCCTGGCGTCTCAAACGAGAGTAATACAACCGGTTTGTTATTGTGTGTACAAGTAATATTCAGATTCAGATTTCTTACAATCAACCTTGCATGTTACATCCTTATGTTTACATGAAAACATGAAATATGTTGATAGTTATGTAAAATTGCAATCGTTACATTTGGTATAAAAATCATGCAAATCAAAAGCGAACAAACATGGTTAAAACAGTTCAAACTAAATATACCATTCTAAACGTGGAGGGCATACATTCTACTTTTACTACCATCCTGGAAATCGTGGAAGGTGCTGTTGCTCTAATATAGACTGTTTTCTTTAGACGTGAACTATATGTGCCCACAATCTTAAACGACTTACTTCGCGTATCCTTGCGTTTATATAATCCTCAGTCACAAATCTTAAAGTGCAACCGAGTCAAATGTAAACAGACACTTGAGTGCAATTTTATGGCACCTTTTTTGTGCCAAAATACATAATGAAACGTGAATATACCAACAATATGCTACAGCATGAGAACGCGTTCTTTGAGTACACGAGATACTCGCTATTGTTATTTCCTGCAATATCGCATGTAAAATATGGATATTGATAAGATGTAGAATTTCCTGTCGGGTTACAGATGTTAGTGATTCTCGGGGGCAATGTATCTCAGCATGTTATCAATATCACATCAAATTTATCAAATGTCGTCATAGCGACGTTTGGTGATATTCTATCGTCATAACTTTGATGTGCGATGTCACCATCTCTCCCATCTTTCGTCTTTTTTAAATACATATTTAGACTTAATTTGAAGACGATGCGATACTTTTTGGCTTCACGCGACCATGAGTGGATTAGATTTTTTGCCACCGTATAGCCTTGGCTATAGTACACGCCGATCTCCCTGGGGTACGGTACAGGGGGAAATCATGGACGGCCACTTGCTGCTCGGCTACCGCAATTCTAATGACGTAAGTTGTACCCCGTGTATCCACGCATCCAATAAGCTAGTTCGGAGTTGCAACTACGCATGTGCAGTGTCAAAGGTGAAGGCCCCCGCGACGGAAACAAGACCTGTCTGGGCGTTGTTATGCAAATCTAGACAATATGCAAATCTAGACAATGTCCAGGCGAGCACTGTATACGAGACGGGGGCCTTCACCTTTGACACTGCACATGCGTGGTAGCAACTCCGAACTAGCTTATTGGTTGTAACGTCAGCTCTCCTATTTTTACAGTTTCAGCCTCTAAACAAAGATGTTGTCCACTTTGATCACCATCACAACACTGCTTGCACTGTCAAACGGTAAGTAATATAATCATGGATAGAATGACAGTGTATATTAGCCTCTACCAGCGAATGGCTAGAAAAATAGTAAGATTTAGCCAAATAGAATGGATTACATGCTAAGGGGGTCGGCTACGGAGAGTGGGCCCAATATGCCATCCACGGAGCGGCAAACTGTACCCCTATAGCAGACTAACTCCCCGTCCATGTTTTTGTGTGTCTATTTGGCCAATTTCTACTCTTTCCAGTCGCTTCTGGAGCATGGTATAGGCTACGTCTCTATATTCTTTAAGACCATTAACGACATTTCTATTGACGGATATCAAGTGTGCACACAATCCAATAAAACATTGATGAGGGATAATTAGTTCATATATAACGTGACAGTTGTCAATTTCTTCCTTACAAAATCCTAACAAATCAATAATCAGCCATGTGCATGTAACGTCCATTGAAGCGGTTTGATTGTCATGTGTTCTGTTAGCTCAGTCATGGGTGCCCTCTGGCGATCTTCCCGTGGACTTCAGCCTCACGTTCTCAGCCCCGGAAATGGTGTACGACGTGTGTAATCGTAATTTTACCCAAAGGTAGGGCGTATCTTAGTATAATCTAATACTAGTAGTCGAGTACACACCCTGATGATTTGCCCATTAACTATTTACGTGATACCCTATTCAAATGTTACTTTTTACAATCACAGTTACATTATGTTATCAATATTTGTATACGTAAGGTTAAAATCGAAGTTCGACTTTATTCCGAGCGCATACGGTATCTTAAAGTGCTTTTCTTTCATCGTCACTAGTGCCAGGACTATTTCTGTCGCAACCATGAATGTCGCGGTGACTCCAGGTGAAACTGCGTACGATCCAACAGCCATGACTATTACAGGTGCATCGTCAGGTAAGTTCAATGTTTTAATCACGGAGGGTACACCATCAATTAGAATCCCCAGCTGTATGGCTCACAGGCTTATTACTGGCGACGTCATGTAAAAACGCTATAAAGTGCCAGTCTGACGTGACACACATGACGTCATATCACTATGTCCGCCGCCATGTTGGTGTCCCTATTTTTTGTTGTCAATTTTTTTCGGACATTTGAAGATGATGTAACCCTTTCAAATAAACACTGAACGTGCGCTCTAAACCAACCTTGCGATGTCTTTAAGTCTCCTTGTTCTTGTCCGGCATTTTTTGTCGACGGTCATTATAACTGCCATACACCCCATAAGGCATTTTTTTTAAATCGCTCTCTCTCTCTCACTGTCTCTCTCCCTGTCTCTCTCTCTCCCTGTCTCTCTCTTCTCTCTCCCTATCTCTCTCTCTCTCTCTCTCTCTCTCTCTTCTCTCTCTCTCTCTCTCTCTCTGTCTCTCTTTCTCTCTCTGTCTCTCTTTATCTCTCTATCTCTCTCTCTCTCTTTCTCTCTCTGTCTCTATATATATCTCTATCTCTCTCTCTCTCTCACTCTCTCTAACTCTCTCTGTCTGTCTCTCTCTCTGTCTCTTTCTCTCTCTCTATCTCCCTCCCTCCCTCTTTCTCTGTCTCTCTCTCTCCCTCTCGCTTCTGCGTGTTGACACAGTATCTTCTTCGGCGGGGCTACGTTTACAGATGTAACTGGCCATGGCTGCTATTTATCTAATTCTAGCCATTTTGACTCCTCCAGGTGATATGTTCACCATTTTGATGGTAGACCCGGACACCCCCTCTGCTGAAGTCGGCACGACGGAAAAACCGCTGCTCCACATGCTCATTACCAACATAACGGTAAACATATCGCATGGTGTCTGTGTTCTGTTTCTAGGTTACCAACTCCCATTTTATCTCGCGCTGTTAAACTCTCGTGAGAAGCACGAAAACGAGGCTTTAGCTGATTTCCAAAATGCAACGAATGTGACCAAAGACTCCTGATAAATAATATTCATTGATTAGGCTGACTACAATTGAAATGGGAGTAGAGTTTCCATGCAAAAGTTTGTGACCAATAGGGTACTTACTAGCAACCACACTGATAGCTATAGTTTGTAGGCAACATATTTGAACAAGGTGTGACAGCGGCCGTCATTTTGTCTATACTGAGTTATGATATGGGAGATTTTTTTATACACAACCATGTATTGATCTCACCTGCTGACGTTTCGATGTCTATCAGACACCTTCTTCAGAGCCTCTGACTGGAGTACTGCTTCTCACCGCTATAAGTAGTCGATGTAGGTTCTCACCGCAAAAGCGCCACCTACATCGGCTACTTTTAGCGGTGAGAAGCAGTACTCCAGTCAGAAGCTCTGAAGAAGGTGTCTGATAGACATCGAAACGTTAGCAGGTGAGATCAATACCTGGTTGTGTATAAAGAATCTCCCATATCCTATTTTCTACCAACCAGATGAAATTATTTTCGGAACATATACAGAGTTATGTTTTCTTCTCATGCTCAGAATGCCGACCCGAGTACAGGGGCGGTCCTTAATCCTTACGGGGGGCCGATGCCTCCGCCCTGCTCAGGCGACCACACCTACCACTACCTCCTCCTGAAGCAGGCCGCTGCCCTGTCTCTGACCGTGGATGACCTCCCAGGATTTACCCCGGACTGCACCAACCCTGGCCTCATCGGCCGGTAGGTCGTTCGCTAGTGCATGCACGTGGCCAGGAATTTCATGGGGGGGGGGGGGTCCTTTTTAACGTTTGAGGGACCAGTGAGCACCGCAGGCGCGAGCTTCCTAGGGGGGGGGGGGGGGTCCGGGGGGGGCTGGAAAATTTAAAAAAATTGAACCTTCTGATATGGCATTTCCTGTGTTTTTGAAAGGATTTCAAACAAAGAAATCAGAGACAAAGTGAGCAGTTTTTCTTGGATTCCAGCCCCGCTGGTGATACAAATAAGTCCACCTTGAAAAAACGAAAACCTTGGAGAATTCATATGTCCAATCAAAATCAGATCAAACTAGAAAGGCCGTCATTTGCCCCTGAGCAAATACAGCATGTTTAGCCATACTCCTCCCCATGCAAGAAGTGGGTTGTCCCAAAATAACCCCTGGGCAAATCGAAATATTAACTGCATGTAGGAAAGCAACATTTGCGAGAGCATCATACTTTGCCAATCTCCCTCCCGATGCATAAATTGACTGTTCCAAAATCACCCGTGCAAAGCAATTCTCTCTACAAGTTCTGCGAGACACCAAGAGCTTCTTACTGCAATGGCTCGCGTGTTTACCCGCAACATGACCTCAGGTAACCTGAAAAGAACACATGTTCTTTGGCCAGCAGCAAATGGAACGCCCGGAACCTTAGATAGAACATGGATTCTAAGATAGAACATGGAACGGGGACAGCACTTTTGACCCGTTTTTGGTCTGAAAATGGGTCCAAAAGTACCCAAAACGAAACATTTTGAAGTGATGTACACCAGAAATGTGATTGTAGTCTTGTAGGGACATGTTCAAGCCACCCTTGTAGCGAATTTCAGGTCATTTGCTTGTAATACCAGGGCACAGGAGTCCAAAATATAAAAATTGCCTAAAAATGCCCCAAAAAACCTCCATAAAAATGATTTTAAGGCCTGTTTCAAAGCAATTTTAAAATCACCTGAGGGTATTTGCCTTCTTTACCTCCTTGCCAAATTTCAGGTCGGTTGATTAAAAAATGGCGGAGTTGAATCGATTTGAAGATTTGGCAGGAGGAGAAGAAGAAGAAGAAGAAGAAGAAGAAGAACATGCACAAAAACAATATGTTGAGCCATACTAGGTATGGCTAAACATAATTAAAAGCCTTTGTTTCCTTTCAAATGCTTGTTCGGCCACATGTATTTGAAGACACAGAGAGTTTTGTATGCAAAGTCAAATGAATAGTTGTTTTTTTTCCCTAAATGATTGCTTTTACCCAACACGAACATTCAGCTTATATAATTTTTAGCTGTATCATCAGCCTTCTTTCAACGGGAACCCGTTCTATATAATGCCCTAATGCTCCATGCCAAGCTCTATGGAACATGGCACCGCGTAAAAGAGCGCGCCGCTTCCGGGTTCGCCCAGTTGTGCCCTGGACGCCATGAGAGGCGTACGCACGGAAAAAGCGCTCCCGCAAGTCTGTTGTCAAACTTCTGAAATGCTATGAATTGCATATCCTACACTTCAAGGGGCTATATAATGATGGCATTATGAATAAAGGGAGTCGTTTCCCCGTTGCATACAACCTATCCTATCCGTGTACGTGCACCAGCAGACTAAATGCATATGGAGTAGTTTTACTGCATAAATAACATCGTCATGTCATGGGCCATTATCAGATAATGACCCCTTCTTTTCTGAGAAAGATCGGAATGCCGCTTTCACCGCAATCTTTCGTCTGAGATGGGACAACGCTTGAAAACCTGTCAAATAGTCAGCGGCACTGCCGCACGTAGACCGCAAACGGGATGGTAACGCATCGACTCGGTAAGTTCCTCCGCTTGTTTCGTAAGCCTGTTTATGAACAAACGTACCACATGTTTTGGCATCATAACATTAGCTGTGAACGTAAGCAAATAAGGGAAGTAACTTTCATGGGGAACATCATAGGTCTGACTATCATAGTATTCTCGGAAAACGTTGTGACATGTATGCATATATATCAGTTGGGCTGGGGGTGAGGGTGCAAGGGTCACAGTGCACGTTCCTGCAACAGCTGACGGCAACTTCGTAGGGCGGCAATGTACACCATGCTGGAGGAAAACCCCACGGCATCTCAACTCTCAGTCTCGGCAAGATGTCGAAAGACAACAGAATCGTCATTACCGACCTGTTTCAGTCAAAGTACCAGTAGGACGATTTTGCTAACGTACGGGATTTTCAGTGCCGTCGAACAACCTGACTATGAACGGGGATGGGGCGCTATCGGCGAAAACCCTGACTGTAGCTGACTGTTGGATTGCGTGCATGTTCGGTGATTGAGGTAATACTAATAAGGATTGATCATGTGTGGTTCCTGACTCAATCTATAACAAACAGAGTCTTTATAAACTGTTAATTTCAAGACTACAGCCGGGGTTAACGGGGGATTTATAATTATCCTGAAATATCATCTGTAACGGCCATTTGTTATCATCAGAAGCTGTAATTTTCTTTTCTACAAATAGACATCTTTATTATACTTCTTGTGCTTCTTGAATTAACCCACATGCATGTTCCAAACCAAGTGTACATATTGACATGGATGCCTGTACTTATTCTGGGGAAAAGATACTAAAATGCAGAATATAATGGAGGTATAACGTTAGTGAAAACGCACCGTATATTCGAACCCACATGTTGACAAGAAGCTACTGTAACTGCAAAGAAACTCCTCACAAATAAATATCCACGTACGCTCTGGATACATGACAGAGGTTGAAACTTGCAACAGATGTTTTTTATTTCAATAGCGAATTTATGTTAATCTAACGTTACTACCAACCTAGTTATAAAGTACAAGTTATAATGTACACCATGATGGCTTGACAATGTCTAGTAGAATTGAAGAGTATTACAGTTATCTCTAAAACCTTTCTATTAGGAAAACTCTCAAACTTGTAACTGTTATGCTATTGAGTAAAACTATGAAAAGACATGGCCTCAAAATTTAGTAACCTGTCAGATATGATAACCATGATATGATAACTGATGATTGACCCATAGGGTTGCTTTGCAGCCATGAAATTTAGATAGTGATGAACACTGCAGCAGTGAGATTACACACATATAACATTACTGAAACCCACCACTTCTGTGTAGACTTGAAGAAAAGAGTGCTAAAAGCAAGTAAATTTTGGGAAGACAAAACAATACATGATGACTTTTGCTTTTAAGTGTGCTAACCAATGCAATACTTGTGCACTCAGTATTACACATCCTCATATCAACGGGATTAAAACCAAACCTCCTTGCCCACCTAACACTGCTGTTGATCCATACATCATTGTTATATAATTGCAAATAGTAGGGTTCAAAGTCACAAAAGTATATTACTTATGTACCTAGGTTACCCTGTAATAGCATCACTCAGTCTCATTGTACATTTTCTTTCTCCATACAGAACACAAATGTCCTGACTCTATGACAGACACCTAATGCGTACAACTGTACCAGAACATCCTGAGAGACAAGAGCAGTATCCATCAGGCTATAGAGTTCCTACATCTAATTATTGGACAGGACAGGACATGACTGGAGTTGAAACTTGCAACAGATGGTTTAAATCCCAATTGCAAATTTACATCAATGCCAGTCTAGAGTAGAGTAGAGTTATCTAGTTATCATGTAGGTAGTACATATGTACAGCACAGCAATACTTTACAAATTGTCTAGTAGAATTCAAGCGTATTACAGGCAATTTACATCTCTAAATCTTTGCTGTTAGCAAAATTCTCATACTTGTATATCATTGAGTAAAACTGTGTGAAGAGATATGGCCTCTAGATATGCTTACCTATCAAATATGATAACTGTTTTGTAACATTGCTCGCCACCATCAAGTATAAGTTTCTTGATAATAAGTGTTCGCAATAATGCCTTCATAACTACATAGTGATGAAAACTGTAGCCTGGGCATTATATAAACATGCATTACTCAAGGCCACCACTTCTGTAGAAAATTGAAGAAATGAGATCTATAAACAATTTGATTTTGGGAAGAAATGATGACTTGTGCTTTTAATTGTGTTAACTGGTGCAATAATTGTGCACTTATCACACATCCTTACATACCCTGCTGTTGATTGCAACGAGTAAGGTACAAAGTCATAAAAGTTTGTTACCTATAGCATCAGTCTCATTGTACATTATCTTCTTTCTCCATACAGAACACAAATGTCCTGACTCTATGACAGACCCCTAATGCTGACAACTGTACCAGAACATTCTGAGAGACAAGAAGAGTATCCATCAAGGTGGCTATAGAGTTCCCATTAATCGGGGACAGTACTTTACATAAATCTTCAGAAGTTATGGACTTCAGCAATCAAGGAAAATTAATTGCCAAGTACTGAAGTCAGTTGTGTTGATGTGATGACTGTATAATCTGCATTATATTTTTCAATTTGTCCAATCCTCTCAATCTAGTCCTTACAATATGAATGATTTTAAAAATGTGTCATTTTAGGGCCTTTTATGTGCAGTGTATCTCTTTATGTTGAAGACATATAACGTAATGGTTTTACATTTATGAGTTTGTTGTCTCATATTGTAATGAACTAACATTACATTTATTGTCAATTACCCTTAAAATCCTCTTGTTTCCTTTTGATGTGAAAATGTAAATTTTATCAAAAGTTGAAATGTCCAACCTTTCACGGTTTTCCATGAAGAATGCTCTATTTCAGCATGTCCAATAAAAGATCTAGATGTCCATTGTTTCGAATATTGTCATTTTGTGGGGAACGAAATAACAAAATAACAAGTTAGATTGCCTGTTAGAAAATGATGATACAGTTAATCACATCGTAAATAGCATGTTTGATATAAATGCCACATATAACGTTATGTAACGTTATATCTCCCCGGACCATGTTTCCATTGTACTGTAGTGTCATATAACGGCACAAGGGCATGACATAACCGGAAGATTATGTTACCAGTGTCTGCTGCATGCTAGAAAATGTGGCGGTTCGTGACGGCCGACGGAAATACACTGTGTTTTCCGCAACGTTGAAACAATACTACGTGAGTAAAATTAGCCTAAAAATAATACCTCTCTGGTTTGTCCTTCATGCACCGAAATCAGTGTTTGTTATGAATCTATTCAGAGTAACAAATTCCAATGCAGTTCACCTCTAGTTCTCCTGCCTTCCCCAAATACTCTTGGAATCTGTATTTACTTCTGTTGGACTGAATATAACGTGGCCACCATATACACGACGTCATGTCTCCGGGTCATGGGGTTCTCAGGCCAGCTCGGCATAGATGTTTCTCTTTCCTGACCTTGTCAGTGTTGAGTGGACTTTGTTCTAACGTTATGGACATCACAACTGAATGTTTGCGGTACTATGTTTGACCAAGCAAAATCATAAGCAACTCATCATGTAAGTGTGGCTATGTTTTCGCTGTGAGAGGGGACGTTTGATTTCGGACGCGGTAATGTTATTACCCCCCTCCCCAAAAACCTTCCGTAGCGTGACAACAGGTATGTGACGTACGTGAGTGTTGAGTGAATGTTACAGATATCGCAACTAAATGTTGGACAAAGCAAGATTGTAATTAGCAACTTGCATTTTCTAAACGAAGGAAACATTCAGTAACTCTTACGGAGGTTTCATACATTCAAGGATAAGGTCGTGTGATTGGCAATAGACGATTCGGTTTTGAAATTTCCCCGAGACGTTAATTGTTCAAACGAAGGAGGGAAGGAGTAATGCTAACTAGTAGTAGTACGTAAGTCGGGACTAACTATAGGTAACTTCATGATCATGTAAATTGAACAAGTCATACGTTCACGAAATTCTCAGTTAGCGCAAAGCTGAGCCACCACGTTATAATCACATACCGTAACATACATGTATGAAGAAGGGAGCGCTGCTAGACAAGTACACTATCGTAATGGACTATAGATAAGTAAAGTGGTGTGGTGAGTCAGGCGTGAACCACGCCGGCACTAGCGTGACAGTTGTAGTGTTGTATATATTAATTGTGTTGGGCTTTGTTGTCAACATTTTGTAACCTAAAACGCCTGGTAGCGGCGGCGGCTTTTACCGCGGGAGCAAATCGCTTGTAGGTCTGCACGCCAAGACGGCCAGTGTCAAAATGATCGGCACCGTAGGTGCACCGTAGGTGACCCTACTTATACCTTGTTCGAACCGCGCGGAACGCGCCGAACGTACCGGGTACCTTCGGTGCCGCCTTCTATAGAACGGGTTTGCGTTTAAGATAGTTGGCCCATTTGCTGACACGCACTGATCTTCGGGATTTGTGACGTCAGACCAAGTCAAAGAAGGCTGCCTTCCGGTCACCCTTGGACCGCTTCTAACGTCACTCGGCGTCAATTCGTAGAATAATATACAAATTTACAGACGAAAGCAAATCTACAAAGCTGTTTTAAGTACCAGACCGAGACCGACACGGATTTTACGAATACGTGCCAATGTTCAAAATAATGCATTGAGTTATATCATTCCGCCTGGTGTCTGATATATCGCATTTTGATTTGTTGTTTTCAAATCATAAGTTTTAACGTTTGTGAATGGTTAATTTTGATGTGGCACTTGCAAGGAGGAGGCCGTGCCGACGTCCACTGCTAGGCGTAAAATGATAAGAATAAAATATTACGCTCTGATATGTTTCTACATCATCATCATGATCATGTCGGGCGGGTTGCCCGGACTAAGTCAGCCCTCTTCCTCCAGTCGCTACGGTCCGCCATTAAGTGCTCTAGATCTTCGGCCCTCGCCCCTACGTTCAATTTCCCAGCAAGTTGGTCAATGTAGGTCCGTCGGGGTCGCCCGACACTGGAGTGTCCATGAGTTGGAGTCCAGAGTAGGAGTTCACTTACAAGCTCATCTTGGTTTCTATAGCTATGCCCTGATAACCTAGCCCTTCTCTCTCGTATGGTTATATATTTAGACATATGTTCCTACAGCAGTGGATAATCAAGTTTGTTGTCTTGAATATTCTGTTTTCCCCCTCTTAATGTAGGTGTCTTTTTGAAGTGGCAAACTTCATTTCTTCCAACCAGCTGACCCCGGTCGGTTACGTCACCATGGTAGCGGCTACGGATGGGTATGTCCGTTACGGCTACGTTAACGACAGAGGTGAGCTCCTGTGTTTTTTTTCTTCTAATTTTTAACGAAAGTTGTTGCATCCATCTATGCACTGTAGGTGATGTTTCGATACTGCGCCTTTTACACAAACCGGAACACTGTGCTTTCTCACTCCTGCCAGATTCTACCGGTGGATAATTGTCCTTATCGTGACATAGTCATCATTCGGAATATCATACGAATCAGAAAGCTGCATTAAAACTGCAATATCTGGCACCGTTGGAGCCTGTTACGGAGGCAAAATCTGTCAGCTTTTATGTGTTCGGTTGTGCAATGGGACCTTTAGTAGAAGTCTGGGTTTTGAAATCTTTGAAAACAAATGATAAGCTCTAAGTACACGTTTGATCGATTTCAGTCGATTGGAATAGCTTTTATACAGTTATATAAGTTTTTCATCATTTCATTTTGTTGTAATATATATTTTTTTCAGGGATGAGTGAAGCAGATTCTTGCCGTGGACTTGATGGGTACGATCCCTGCCCGACAGCGCCCCCTGGCAGTGGTAGTGAGAAAGTCATGGTGTCTATGTCTGCTTTCATGGCGTCCGCCTGGTGTCTGATATTCAGCGTTATTTTTGTCCTTAACTAGAATGAGCCAAGAGGGCAGAAGCGTCGGCACGCCGCCATGGCAGACTTGTTATTGTTTTTGGTATGCGTGTCAGTCTGTTTGTTTGTTTATTTGCCCTGGCGTGTGATCGTAGTTATTTTAAGATCGTAGAGTGACATTATATAAGGCAGAAGAGGCCAAGTAAGTCCCAGTTGGCCCGCAGCTGGTAGGATGAGAAAGTAACAGCTTAGCCTGGGTCTAAAGCTGGTCACGCATAGACAACACTAGCCAGAAATGCACGGATACCTACAACACAATTATCACAAAACTCTCCATATTTCTCGTTGAAGATTTTTGATTCTTTATTAGAATAGTTCTTTTTAGCCTGAGTGTCATCCTGTTTCAGTTCCAGGCTCTACCTTCACCAAGGTAGAGCCTGGAACTGAAACAGGATGACACTCAGGCTAAGTTCTTTTCACTTGTAAAGCCAACTCTAATGTGGCCCCAAAACAGACAAGACAGCTGCTATCATCTGTTCTTATATCATAGATCAATCCATCAAGTCAACTGTTTTCGTATTTCTTAACCTTCTTCATTTGTTACTTTAGCTAACTAAGTCAATTGTTATTAGTGATTTGTATTGTTATTTTATCTGTCATTTTCGACACATATCCGTTTGTACAATGAACACTCAACAATTGCCATGTCTGTTTCTAGACCTCCTGGTGTTCTTAAATTAACTGCACAGCATTTCAAAATATGTCAACTCTATTTCTGCTACGGAAAATGATAATAGGATGTTAGGCTAAACAGAATCCAAGTATAGGCGTTCTCATAGTTTCAAATACACATTGTGCCCCTGAGAAATCGACACATCTGGAATTCTTTGAAGGCAGGTCTAAACAAGAACTGTTCAGAAGAAAGGAACCTTCACCGTTGACATATGCGCAATTGGAACCATGAACACGCTTGATGGATTTTTTATTCATTTTTTAAAACAGCTTTAGCTTAATTCTAACATGTACATGCGCATTGGCACATTGTGCTTTTAACATGTTACATTGGTCAGTTATCAATCGTTTTAGATTTTAAACACAACATTGTCGTTTTATATACCTACACTGTATTTCGACATCATTGTGCTATACAATGATGTCGAAAGATATGAGAAAGCAGTCACGTATTATCTAATACTATGTATTTTAATGACTTATACAATACGTAAGTTAGCACTTGTAATTGTATTGCTGATCTCTGTGATTTTTAATAAGTCGTTTCCACTTGAAAATTAAAGGTATTTCAAATTAATTTGTGTAAATTAACTGTGATTCAGACTTGTCTTCAATGTTTACAAATGCTAATAAAGATCCTTTGACTTTGACTTGACACGACTTATCAATAAAGACGGAAATTTGGCGAATAGCAAATGTCTGGATTGAAAAGAAATAAACATCAAGGCTCACACCGACTTTTACTGACACTAAAGACCTTGCTCAGCGCGTTGTCTACCACAACAAACCGTCCGTCCGGCAACGCCTGCACCCCGTACGGCTCTCGTAAGCCGTCGGCCGGCGCCGCCACCAGCCGACAAAACCCGAGTCGGTCCCGAGGATCGAAGAGTTGCACTCGTCGGTTCCCGGCATCTGACACCACGATCTTGCCCTGCTTGTCCACCCCAACGCCGCGAGGCCTCTCCAGGCGACCCAACCACTCGCCTCTGCCGCCAATCCGTGTTTTGAAACCACTGTTGAGATCATAAACGTTGACACAGTGGTCGTACCAACACGACACTAAGATCTCGCCACGACCGTTACAGGCGACTTCGTTTGCCATCGGCCCAACATGTCCGGCTATCATGATATCTCCGCCTCTACGTTCCCCTTTCGCTGAAAATACCCTCACCCCCAGCTGATCTGAAATCGTCACGACTACGTACGTTCTGTCAACGGCGATGCTAGCTGGTCTTTCGAATATGCTGTCTTCGCCGAAATGGCCGGTAAACTTGCCTCGGAAGTCGAACATGTTGTTTGCCGGATCGGTCACAAGGAACATGTTGCCAACAACCGCGATGCCCGTCGGACAGGATTGCGTGCATCCGTTAATCCTCGTGGTGAAGGAGCGGAGGAATACCCCATTGTTGTCAAAGACCTGTATGCGAAGGAAAGAGATTGGTAACATCTACTTATTCTACTAACGTAATCCCAACAGGGTACATGATTTCGCCACCCTGAAAAGATATATCAAAACAGATCTTCAACACAATTTCCCCCAAAAGGATCCACTCCTTAATGTCTGTCTTTCTGTTAACACCGGCCAATACATATATCTCCCAAAACGTAGGGAATTTCATATTCCACTGCACACAAAAAAGAATTCAAACTCAATAGCAACTGTTTAGATTAGACGTAGCCCTAGTTGGCGACTTAAATTTTACTTTGTGTTTATTTCATTACTGCTTACTTATTATTATCATTATCTCATTTGAATGTATTCTTGCAATTAGCCCCTGGGCATGAATTTGCAATAAAGTTATTGTTATTGTAATTATCTAAACTGTATATACCTTGTTGGAGGGTACTGCAGTAAAAATCTCTCAAACACACCGTTTTTAAAAGTGGCGGATTCACATAACCCGGCGGAATAATGTCAATGCAGATTATACGGTTGATTTGATTTGATTTAATCGTCTGTAAAAAAGTACAGCCAGGGCTACCCAACTAGCCGAATATACGGTTAGCAACATGCATATTTAAGTACTTCCTGAAAATATTGCAATATGATATGTATTTATGCTTTTTAATTGATTTGGACATGTATATACATATTAGGGTAGAAATTGTAACCCGGCAGAATCACCGATTCTACCGGTATAGATCTTTCGTCGATATCATAATATTTCTTGTCTTTCTTTTAATCATGATAAATTTACATCTCTCCTCTTTATATAAGAATATTTGGGTTTATTAATAACTCTTGTGAAGTCATTTCGGCGTTTTTCCCACCTGTATCCGTTTGTTGCCTGTATCCGCCACATAAATCTCTCCTAAATTGGATACAGTGACACCCGCTGGTCGATAGAACTCTCCGTCGTTCCTGCCGAACTGGCCGAAGTGCTGGCTAATCCGAGAAGTATGCTGTTTGGTGTCGAACACGGCTATGGCGCTGTCTTTCTTATCAAACGTCACCCGTCTGTCCAGTGTGCCGTAGGGATGTGAAGCTAAATGCTTCGTCATGGGAGTGAGTTCATCGGATACCTGTAACATGCACATCAAAAAATAAGGAAAATGGTTAATTTGAGCCAAAATGTAATCAGCATTTTCTCTCTGTCATTTCTTTGTGCTGGTATATTTCATCTTCTATATCTCTAATGTATTTGTGGTTATGCATTTTGCATTGTTAAAGGTTTTAGGCCAACCTAAAAAGAAATCAGTGAAAAATATTAAAGACACAAGGTTTTTGGCTCAATACATAAATGTAGGAATGTGTAGTGTTGCCGTGACGTAAGTGTTGCCATAGAACGTTTTTGTTTGTTTGCTTCCATTTACGGCCATGCGCGTTAGAGCGTTCTCTGAACGCGCACGTTGAACGTTGACGTACGACGAACGTTCTAACGCCCCTACAGTACTTGAATAAAGACAGTTGTTTTCAAGGATTCAAAGTGTGAAGACGTGTTTTCTTTGGCTGCGTGTTACGTTGTGTCTTGTCTTCCGTCACGGTCCCGTAATCTTCGTCACCCCGCCAGCAAGATCCGAAGAAGGAACACTAACATCCCCGCTTCCTTACATTTGGCGTTGTCGGCAGGATTTGCGGCATTTTCCATCGGTGACTTTCCGGAGAGCGGACGTACGGATAGGAAAGCACACACATTCATCTTTAACTTGACCGCCCAAACTTAGCAGTTTATTTTTTACCGTGGTTTCGTACTGGTAGTTGAGATAATGGCAGAGGCCGGGGACGGAAACCCCGTTATGTATGTCACTTTTAAAAGAAAGTGGCCGAAGTTTTCAGGATTAGCATCGGGACCGTCCGTTGAGGAATGGTTGGAAGAAATTGAGAGCACATTTACTCTATACAACACCCCGGAGATCCAGAGGGCGGGTATGTTATTCCGCAACCTGGAAGGACAGGCCAAGCGGCAAGTAGCGGTGCTATCGGGAACCGATCGAAATGATTTGGGTAAGGTCAAGGAGGCATTGAAAACAGCGTTCGGGGACACAGCCCCAGTGTCTGTTATATTGGGGAAGTTTTACTCCCGGGAACAGGACCGAGAGGAATCTATCAATATGTATGCCCTTAGTTTACAAGAAATCCTCAGGCGGGCCGAAAGAAGGAGGGGATCGGAGTTTCAGGACGGAGACCTTATCCTTAGGGATAGATTCCTAGGCGGGCTTAGGGATAAGGATTTAGAAAGACAGTTGCGCCAGTTCTTACGGTCAGCCGACGCAGAACACCCTGGGAAGTTCAAAGATGTCCGAGAAGAAGCCCTTCATCTGAGTGGTGAGTGGTCTGGTCAGGGGGTAGGTACTAGACAGAACTCAGTCGCACCAAGTGTCGAGTCTGCAATTCTAACCGAAGTGTCAAAGCTAAGAGCGGACACTGGTAGAACCATAGAAGTTCATTGCGCCATGAACTACACCAGCTAAAACTAGGCCAGCAGTATCAGAGCATGCCCCGTGAGACTAATAATGGACTACGTGAGCCCCAAAACAACAACTATGTACGCGGGTACGGGTATAGTGGACGGGACAATCGAGGCCGGGTGATATGTTTTAGATGTAAGGAACCCGGACACTATCAGAGGGACTGCCCTAATGCTCCCACAATAGATTCCCGTGTGCCGAATTATCGCGCACCTCCCACTCAGACCACACTTCCCCCAAACTTGATGTGCCCGCAGCCGAGGGATCAGGCGTGCGGGAAAGCTTGTCTTTGAGTGAAACATGTAGGTCCCATAGCAATAATACATTAGGATCTGTTTTGGATAGAACTATCGGGAAGTGTGAAATATTGGAGGTCGATTTTGAAGGGATCAAAGTACCTTTCCTGTTGGATACCGGGTCCAGGTTACGACCTTGACGCATAGTTTTTTCAAAGAACATTTCGGGGAACGGGGGGAAAATTTGAAAGATGCGTCCAGCTGGTTGAAGCTCACGGGAGCTAATGGACTGCCAATAAAGTTTGTCGGATATTGCGAACTAGATAAATCATTTAGAGGACTTACACACCCGAAGCGTGGTATCGTAGTGGTGGAAGACAAGTGCGGTGGCACAGCCCCAGGGATTCTTGACATGAACGTGATAAGTGATAGCATTGGACAGTCTGGTCACATACAACCGTGTGAAGATAGGGTGTGGCAGAGGGCTATACGGTCGGCACGCCGTCAAGCTAATTTCAGTGCAGTAGAGGACGGTAGGGTGGGTTATGTCCGAGCTTCAGGTCTGCGGCAGATCATTGTTCCGGCAGGTCATGAAATGGTTGTTTATGGTAGAGCCCGTTCAGGTCCCGAAAACAAACCTTATAAAGTTCTCGTGGAACCTCCGGAGGCAGGTTGTCTTCCGGCCCCGATTATTGTGGCTAGATGCTACGCTGAGGTACGGGGAGGGCGAGTCCCTGTTCGTTTGGTCAATGTCGGCAAACAAGACATCAGGATTGGTCAGAGGGCTCGGTTAGGCGTATTGTACTTAGCAGAGCTGCAAGCTCAGGGCAGTGTAGAGCTAGAACCTGTAAGTGAACAAGAAGGTCATGTAAATTTTGTTCAATGCAATGTGCTCACAGAGGAGACTACCACACGGCCATCATCAGCTTCTAGGGTCAAGACCGGAAGTGACTATTCTAAAGTAGATTTGGATGGTACAGATCTCACGCCAGAGCAGGAAACCAAACTTGAAGATCTACTAGCGAAACACGCCAGCGTGTTTTCTACGCACAAAAAAGACTTTGGTTACACAGATACTATAAAGCACAGAATTCCTACGGGTGACACCCCGCCAATACGGCAGCCTTACCGCAGTATTCCCCCATGTCTCTACAAAGAGGTTAAACAACATGTACAGGATATGCTAGAACAAGACATTATCCGTGAGAGTTGTAGCCCTTGGGCGTCGCCTATAGTGCTATTCCGTAAGAAGGACGGGGATCTTAGGTTCTGTGTCGATTACCGACGTCTAAATGCCAAGACTCATCATGACGCGTTTCCCTTGCCTAGAATAGAGGAATCGCTATCGGCTCTGAAAGGGGCGACCATGTTTTCTACCCTAGATTTAGCCAGTGGCTACTGGCAAGTCGCAGTTGATGAAGCTGACAAGGAGAAGACAGCTTTTTCTACGGTGTTTGGGTTATTTGAATTCAATAGGCTTCCATTTGGCTTGTCAGGAGCTCCCGCTTCGTTTCAACGCTTGATGCAACATTGTTTGGGAGACCAGAATCTAGAGACACTTCTGATATATCTAGATGACATAATAGTATTTTCCTCTAATTTTGATGATCACCTTGCACGGTTGGACCGCGTGTTCACCAGACTACGAGCACATGGCTTGAAGCTACGACCTGACAAGTGTCACCTTTTTAAGCGACAGGTGAATTACCTAGGACATAAATAGTCTCTGAGAAAGGAGTAGCTACCGACCCAGCAAAATGTGCAGTCTTACGGGACTGGCCAGTTCCGAAAACAGCCAAGCAAGTGAAATCGTTCTTAGGATTCTGTTCCTACTACTGGAGATTCGTGAAAGACTTTGCTAAGATAGCCCAGCCCTTACATAGATTGACGATTGGACAGACTAAGAAAAAGGGACGAAAGCAGTCTCCAATTCCATTCGTATGGTCAGCCGAGTGTGAACAGGCATTTGATGCACTAAGAAAGCACTTGATGGGTGCAGACATACTTAGTCTAGCATATCCCGAATTTGAGCTTCCATTCACCTTGTATATAGATGCCAGTCATGACGGACTAGGTGCTGTTCTGTCACAGGAACAGGAAGGTGTAGAGAAGGTGATTGCTTATGCCAGCAGGGGCCTTAAGCCAACTGAGCGCAACATGGACAATTACAGTTCCTTTAAACTGGAGTTATTGGGGCTTAAATGGGCTGTGACTGATAAACTCAAGGATTATCTGTATGGAGCGAACACTGCACGAAATGGCCACGTATCCTGACGGATCCGACGTATCCGGAATCGGGCCTCATGGCGTTTCCGAGCGAATCCGGAAAAATCCCAGTTCACTGCTCGGATACTGAGGTGCCCGCAGATCCGACCAATTCCGACGCCGTATACGTCTGGATCCGTGATGCGCCTCGGATACCTGAGGATATTTGCGCGGATCCTTCGTTTTCAGATATTTGTCAATATGGCAGAGATAATCGGATTGTTTGTTTGTCGGTAGTTGCTTCGGATCCTAACTTACAAATACACACTGCACGGCATGATCTCAGATCCTGAAAAATCCAGCGGATCCGCAATCGTGCATCATAGCAGATACGGAACGTTTCCGGCCGATTGGATCCGATGCACCTCAGATCCAACAATTCCGACAAATCCTGACGTATCCGGAATACGGATTCGTGTCTAATCTCCCACAAGACACTGCGTGTCATGACGTCAGGCGCGAGAAACGGTTTTGTCGGTGAACAGCACGGAGACAAGAACGGCGTTTCATCACTCTCTGTGCTTAACATGGCATCGTCAGAGTCTACCAAGGTCGACCAGTGATTTTTAGTGACTTGAGAGTCGAAGGGGATTCGGTGTAAACTCAAACGCGCGGCATTGCGAAGTAGTCTTCTTCGTGCATGCAATATTCGTCGCCCCCCTCCCCCTTGTAAAGTTGGTAGGGAGTCGATTCATCATTTAGAGGGACTGCCCTTTGGTAAGTACAAATTGGAAAATTCCTGTTTCTAACTAGTTTGAACGTCAGTTATCCTCCTATTGTGGCTTGACATATCATCGCATTTGCATGACATTAAGAATTGTCCAGTCGACCTGCACTTCTACACCGTTAGGATCTAGGAAATTTATAGCTTTCAATTTGTTCGTTCTTGCCAATGGTCAACAGACATTTGTGTCTGGTTAACGTTTCAGATACAACATAGCAAGCGGTTGAGGGAAAGATGATTAAAGATATCCTGTAACGGAAGAGAATGTCATAAGTATTTGTCCCACAAAGGTCCCACAGTTTGTGGATAGTGAGCTGGAACTTATGTGGAGGTAGTAGTGTGTTTCAGTGATTATTGCATTCAGTTATAGCTGTACATGTTTGATCAATATCATATTCAAGTTATGAATGTAAGTTTTACGTATTCAATTAAACGATGCCAGATTCATTCTTTACAAATGTGATTATGTGATATGTTTAATATTTGTCATTGTTTCCCTTTATATATATATCCTATACAGCATCGGCAGATACTTCCTTCACAAATGCAGCACATGTTGTGAGGACCTTAGCTTGGCTTGGAACAAAGCAATCAGCTGTCAGATGCTCAGAGTACCTCAGGCTCCTTCGGTAAGGCTTAAGTCCATCATCGGTACACTTCAATGTTAGCTGAGACAGGCATGATGGATACCCATCGTCCCTTGATTTTTGTTAGCTGCTGTGATGAAACGAAGCCCATCACAGCAAGGAGGTTATATAGTCTATATAACCTCCTTGATCACAGTTATGTCAAAATCATGTGACATGTTGCTTAAATACTAAGTATGTGAATTGATATTTATTCATCATTTGGTTTTATCATATAGGAACTGCTTCATCACAAGATGAACTCCACGCTGAGTCCAACATGCTAGATACAGAAGAAATCAGCCTTGCCTGTACCTTACCAAGAGTGCATGGAAGAAGTGAACTCAGATGTAGTCAGAGAATGGGGAGAGGACGATTATACACATGCAGTTCCACGACATATACTACTTACATGTAAAATGTGGCGTGTCATCATGGGAGTTTTTCAGACAGTATAATGTTACTTTGAAGTTTCTATTTTCAACCTCTGTATTTGAAATTATTTGTATCTGATATCTTTTAGACGAAGAACTGGGCACAAATAAGGCTTTCATTACTTTAGTAGAATATGTAGAACATGTAGAAATTTTTGGTCCAAGTGCACTATACGGCAGTAAATATTACCACCATGATGTGATGGTTGTTAATTGTTATACATTTTATAACAATTGTGATTACACAACCCCAATTTACCGACATTAACCTGCATATGCAGAGGTGCTTTGAGTATGTGGATGTCCCTCGGCCTGTCTTAAACGAAATGGATTATTTAGCCACATAGAACTTCCGTATTGTATTTGATAGTTTTTGAACTTAGAAATGCATATATGTTGAAATATGAAATAATGTTACATTCAGGCTTTCCCAAAACTTCCTGTCATTGAATAATAATGTTTTGGGTATCGTTGAATTAAGAATGCACGCGTATTTATGAATAATCAACCATTCTATCAAACTTTGTGTGTTTGATTTGTACATATTCGTGGCAAATACAAACATATTCAGAGTCACAATATGTCAAATCCATGTACGCATCCGTCAGGATCTGTGGCATTTCCGTACAGTGTACGGCTCCGTATTCGTCGAAAATACCTTACTTTCGGATTCTTCCGGAAATATTCCATATCCCAGTGCGCATTTAGTCGGATCCGTTAGGTTGGATCTGCCTGTATCCGTCAGTATCCGCCAAAAATACAGAAAAATTCCTGTTCGTATCCGTCAGGATCGGTGGCATTTCCGTGCAGTGTACGGCTCCGTATTCGTCGAAAATACCTTACTTTCGGATTCTTTCGGAAATATTCCATATACCGGTGCGGAAATAGTCGGATACCTTACACGAATCCGCCCGTATCCGTCAGTATTCGTCAGTATCCGACAAAAATACAGAAAAATACCGGTACGTATACGCCGGGAAACGAGGCCATTTCGTGCAGTGTTATTACGAGGATACTATTGTCAAAAGGCAATTATCATATACCAAACTTATTAATCTTTAATCTTCGACACCCTGGAGCATTCATTGCAAATCTGTCATCCCGGTGTTCAACTCTTTCTAACTTGCACAACAGTGTTGAGAACTTACAGATGTCTGTCTATATCAGAAATTTCCTACAATAGGAGCACCCTGTCATGTAATTGCAAAGTTACAAAAGTGGTCAAAAGTTTTAAAAGTTTTATTTGTAAATCATCTAACATGATGTTTATTTATCAATATTGACACTAATCTACATATGACACAAACCTCAAGTGGTCAATATTGAGTAATAATGACCGATGGTTATAGTATGACTTAAAAGTGTTTTCATTGGTCAACATAAACTGGCATTATGATTATGAATAATTCAATTTATCAACACATCAACTTGAAATTGATAATGATGTAGATAAAACTAGATAACCTACAAGAAAGGTCGAAAACCCGAACTTCTACTGCAACGCTTAAGGTATGATCCATTGAAATACAGAAAAGTGCCACACTATTATGACAGACGGTTCCACCGTGGTTTCAAACATTAGTTTTTCAATGATCACCCCAAATCAAAGTTTTTGGCACGACAATTGTATTAGATACAAAGTATGACAAACATCATACATTATTGATAACTTCTAACTATAATATTGTACTAATCTAACATCACATAATATAGAAACCCTCTTTGCTGACATGTAAAACCAAGATCAGGTGTGTGTATGGGCCCTATAGTTTTGTCCTACTACATTGCGTCGGCTGACTTCGAAACAACAATAGGGTCCCCACAAGGTGATAGCCTCTCTCCAGTACTGTTCACCTGTTACCTAGCATCTGCACTATCCACAATAAGGAGACACTCCACAAGATCCAACCCACCAGTATCATCTCTTGGCATGCCATTGGGAATGGAATATGCGGACGATGTCGACTTTATCGACGAGGAAAGAGATGTACTGGAAAGACTGCTACCGGTAGCTGCTTACAATCTGAAAGACTTAAATCCATTCATTAACTAGAGTTCCACGACCTCATACCTTCGCCAAATGATTTTAACCTATATGGCTGACGTATTAGGAGTGTTTCTCATCAATTACAAATCATACCAGTTGATCGTCTTCACTCAAATAACAGAAGTTGTCCAAAGTATGAGCTTAAAAAGGTTATGCAAACATATGTAATCAATTATGCAAATCAGGTCCTTATCAGCATAATTTGATTCAACGATGTTCACATTCACATAACTTCCAAATGCCAGAAGTATGAAATTGCCATCATTTACCTGTATGGAATTCTAGTAGTTTCTCATTAATTATGCAAATTAGGCCTACAATTGCATATTTTCTATCTATCAACATTCCTCTCTTCCTCAGTTACAAATGTCACATATTTGAATAGTCATATCATGGAACACAGCATTTTTTTAAATTGTCTCATTAATTATGCAAATTAGAATCTGATTTGCATGATTATCGTCCAATCATACAAAGTATCACCTAAGCTAACTACATACCAAAAATCATGAACATCCATCAAGCCCATATTGAGTTATAGTATTTTCTCATTTATTTTGCAAATGAGGTCCTCATTTGCATAGTTGATATCTGTTAATATTTCTCTCTTCCTCAGTTACATATGTCACATGTTTGAGTGTCCTATCATGGAATTTGGCCGCTGTATAAACTTTCCTCATTAATTATGCAAATTACATGCTTATTCGCATAATAAGTATCTAATCATGTACATCATCACTCAAGTTATCTTCTTACCAAAAATCATGACTATCCATCAAGCCCTTCTTGAGTTATTCCCTTTCAAAATCTGAGGCAAAACCTGCTCCTGCAGTTCCAAAAAAGCCGCTAGGGGGCCAAAACCTATACCACTTACTCTCTGTCCAAAGACCTATCTACCACTCAAAAAGCAGGACCATAGCATGTCCAGAACACGAGATATCAAAACAGGAAGTTCCGCTGCAGTACCGTAACAAGCCGCTAGGGCACCCAAAATCTAATCATTTCCATGTCTCATCAAGACCTACCCACCTACCAAGTATCAAAACAATCCATCCAAGCCTTCTTGAGTTATGCCGTTGGTTACAAACACACACACACACACACACACACACACACACACAAACACATTAACGCTACCCTCTGCATAACCTTCTCAGCGAAGGTAATCAAGTTGTACAGCCTGAAATTTCATCTAGCATCAACTCGATTCGCGCCATTCAATAAATTATTAGTTCAAACGTTGAAACAGAAACCTTGTTATCATTTTAACTTGCTTATGCATCTACCTTATATACTTATAGATACTTACTTACAGAAATTAGACAACTAGAAAGTCTACAAACCATGAAAAGAGCAAGTCTTGGCGTACCCTGAGTTCCAGACTGTTTATCGGGCCTTTTAGCCGGTTCTCTTTAGCCGGTACCTTGCAGTCAGTTCTCTCGGTGGCACAGAGACCCCAGCCCGCCGAACCCTAACTAGCGCACCGGGGGAGTTCTAGCCGGGGAGTTGACCGGCCCTATCTACAGTAGTAAAAGGGGCGCGGTTCACTCCCACGGGCTCAACTCCCCGGAGCGTTGATTAAGACCGGGCGGGCAGACTGTTCTCTGGCCACCGTAGGAAATCGCTAGCGACCCGGTACTAGTCTGGCGCCCAGGGAAGTCTTGGCGGTGATTTGATATTCTTCAGCTGTCGATCAAAAAATCTCTTCCTTCCTCAGTTCCTGGTTCTGGTTAGTTTCGGGAGGTCAAGGGGTAAAGGTCAGTTTCACCACTTTTATCAGGGTCACATTTCTAAACCAGTCCCCGCACGGGCAGTCACAAGTTGCGGGAACGAAAAGTATGATATAAAAGACAACAAAGCACACAAAACATGAAAAGAAAGAAAAGTATAGTCATGAGCATGTGTGTATGTCTTGACACACACTTTTATTTTTTCGTACCCGCGAACAGCCCGGCCGGGCCCCGGTTTGTAATGATGCGAACCTCATTAAGGCCATGTTGATTTGATTATATGGATGACATCCTCTGGGAACCCCAAAACTGATGCGAGCGTGCGAATAAAAAAAGTTTGACCTAAGAAAAAATGTGCCTTCATTATGAAATCTACGTGGTCAGGAAGGATGAACACGAAACTAAACACACATGTATGTTATACCGAAATATAGGTTCTTCATTTTTGTTCTTTAATTTAAAACTTATTCTTTTACTTTGGAAATGGGAAATCACGTTGGCATTCTACAACATTTCTTGTCTGTTGACTCTTTATGCAATCATAAATGACTTGGCCACCAATTCTTTCCTGTGTCAAATCAATGATGTTTTATCAACGTCCTTGGTCAAATGTACTGTATGTATGTATGTATGTATGAAAGTTGTTCATCGAGTTTCTAATTTGTATGGAACAAAAGTACATAGGTTTTATTCATGTTCATTTTATACTAAGATGTGTGCTCTTCCATTTCATTTCAAAGCAGTTAACTGACATATCGACAGACTACTAACTGTAGAACTTTAAATACAATGGACCTTGATATCATCGGCGGTACAAAACTGAATAGAAACCATAAATCTGCCTGGGGATTATCTCATTTGTTTTCCCGCTTCCCAAAACAAATCGATATAGAAATAGCCTAATCCCCGATTTTACGCATATTTAACAAATACGGACAGCCCAGCGCTTTGAGTTGAGTTAGCATTACTGTGTTATTATAGCAATGTTTGTCAGGCACTGTTGATAATGGTAATTCGTTCAATATCCCTTGTATAAGTATCCCGCTTCCGACTTTTCTTTATGGGGCGTATTTGTGCGCAATGTTGATTGTCCTATCTGTAACGTGTTGATTTTATTTGTTTATGCCACACCATCTTAATTTGATGCATGACGTCCGCGCGCGCATTGATTTTTGCTTGTTCTCAAAAAACAAAAAAAACACCTCCTCCAAAGCTCCATGGCACTCCGGAACTTGCCGACTCATATTGACGCAAAAGGCCAGCATTGTGCCGGCTTGTCGTAGAACTCGTTATGTACTACCATAAAATACGTCAGCATCAAAGTTCACAAGTAAACTGGGGACGTACATGTAATTGTGGATTGGCATGCCATCGCCGTTGGCGATTGGAATGTTACGTTTGCGAAGTTGTAGCGGCGGCCAGCGAGTATCGTCCAGACAATTTCAAAGACGTCCTAATCCAGAGTGGCTCTCACACGTTTCTTTTGCAACGATGAGAGAAACGGGAGATTAGGCATTTATGTAGAGGTCTCACAGCGAGATTTGTAAGTGTGAACTATGGAATTCTTAATATGGAGTTCAATGCCATGTATGTTGAAACTGCCCTTATGAGTATTCTCATCAGTCATATATCATCCACAGTCCTTTGAGCCAAATGCCTTCTAATAGTGTACTTCTTTGATCGTTCTTGTCAATATATCAAACATCGATCAGATCAGCTAAGATGTCTGCTAAGATGAACCAGACAACCTACATGTACCTCCTACACATAAAGACTTGTTGCTTGTTTGATACACTGTGTTCTGTGGTTCCATTCGCAATACCAGCTTTGTAGTCCTGTGGTTTTTGCATTTGCATTTTTTTGGCTGGATTTTCTTTTTTTTCACCCGCGCGCATTGATTTTGGGGTCTCCAGAGGACGTCATCCGTAAAATTAAGATGGTGTGGTCTTATTATGATATGTGAATTTTTAAACATATAAGTACGTAATTCAACTTCCTTTACTAGCGCTGCCATGTACTTGGAGATTGTACATTCAATCAATAAACAAATGTTATTATTATAATCTATTCGTCCTTCTCTAATATCCCAGTCGAGCAAAACAAAGATTCGAACAATTGGCATGTGCGTTCAAAAAAGCAACATTTTTATTGCTAAGAACTTGATACCCTATGCGCCGACTTATAAACCGACATACTAGTAAATACCATAACACTGCCTTTCCACTGGATATGGTGACCGTTGAATGAGTGACCAGAATTGAATTTTGTTATACAATCCAATATGTAAAAATATGATTTGACAGACAGACGGCAACCAACACACATAACGTGAAAAATACATTTTTACCTTCACCAGGAAGGTAGTTTTTTTTTAAGGGGGATTTCTTTTTTTAAATACCATCCACATATGTAGAAGTATGATTTAAAGGGTCAGTCAGCAATTATATTGCTACCAATCACAAAACGTGAATAAAATACATTTTTACCTTCACCAGGAACTGAGGTAGATTTGTTTTTTGAAGGTAGATTTCGTTTTTTGAAAGCAATCCATTATGAAAAAGTATAATTCAAAAGTTCAGTCGGCAATTATATTTCAACGAACACACAAAACGTCAAAAATACATTTTTACCTTCGCCAGGAAGGTAGATATGTGTTTTTAAGGGGAGTTTCTTTTTTGAGTGCGATCCATTCTGTAAAAGTATAATTTGAACGTTCAGTCGGCAATTATATTACAACCAACACACAAAAAGTGAAAAATAAATTCTATCTTCGCCAGGAAGGTAGATCTTTTTATACAAATGTAAAAGTATGATTTTAAAACATGAAAAATACATTTTTACCTTCACCATGAAGGTTATGTTTTCGGTACTGTTCGTGTTTGGTTTGTTTGTATGTCTGTCTGTCTTCTGTCTGTCTGTGATAAACATAAGAATCTGAATTGGTCCTTATGATTTTCGCTACGTGAATAGAATCTGGAAAAGGAAGCTCAAGTGCGATAATGCGGCTTTCTAAGGTACTGCAGCAAAACTTCCGGTTTTTGTATCTCGTGTTCTGAACATGCCATGGTCGTGATGTTTATGTTGTAGACTATGAATTCGTAATGAGAATGAGATTTCAAGTGGTCTCTCAGTGGTTGCTCAATGGTCGCCGCCTTAGTGGAAAGTGGAAACAACTACATTTAACACGTCATATACAATTTGTCGGCCCTGTGGTTGAAGACGTTATTATATAAGCTGGCCAGCCAGCAAATGCATTTCTTGTAGAGAAAACTGCATTTTATCTTATATGTAGCATCTGTGGTGTCTCTGGTGCCATACACTACTAAGTTTGAACATTTTTCTTTGTTTTAAAAATCTAAAATCTTAAAAATTTAAGATTTTGAAAATGTTGTGCCCAGTGTGTCTCTCGGTACGGGACGGTTTAGATGGGCAGGGTGTAGCACCAGCACCCCCGGCGGCCGTCCCCGCGGTCGTTCCGGTCACCGAGCCGGTGGAAGATCCCGATGACGAACAGGTATCGAGAGTAGCCACCACGGCACATCAGCATGCAGCACCGCTGACCACGGCCTGAAATAGAAACAGAAGGTGAGGTAACGTAACAAATTTGTTTGATGATCAAAAAAGAACTTGAAAGAAAACTACAAGCAGATCAAGGTTTCAGAATCAATGTGTGTGTGTGCATGTGTGTGTGTTTGTGTGTGTGTGTGTGTGTGTGTGTGTGATTGTGTGTGTGTGATTGTGTGTGTGTGTGTTGGGTGTGTGTGTGTGTGTGTGTGTGTGTGTTGGGTGTGTGTGTGTGGTGTTCGAAAAATTCGCAATTTCAGACAAAACATTGGCGCCGGCTGGTACCGACTTGCGCCAATTCCTTTCGCAATTTGGCGCAATTAGGCGCAATTAGGCACAGCACACCAAGATCATGCATGATGAACTGGGAAGTAAATGATGAAGAGACCGTTCCAAAAATGAAATAATCTTCAATTTGAAAAAAATCAGCATAGGCGTAGCATGGCGACCGCTTTCTTACATTTTCGCCCCCGGTGAGATTTGTAGTTCCGCTTGCTCAGTGCGGGGATGTCCTCCCCTTGGCCTCCCTCTGACGAGAGCTTGTTCACCGGGCCGGCTGCTTCTAGGCTATCGTCTTCCACCGGGCCGGCTGCTTCCAGGCTACCGTCCTCCACCGGCCCCTGGAAAAATAATGACACAGTTTGTTATTTCATCTCTTTTTCCACAGGCTATGTTTTTAATGGTTTCTTATTCGTAATAGGTCAGGGCTTTCCTTGATACTTGAGCATCTTATTTAATTAGATCGTTAGATGAAAGTTTTACACAGACGAAGCCACTTAATTGCACCTCGGATAAACGCACCTTCAATTTAATTGCACCGAATCCCAACATCCAAAACCGGTTCTCATTCACTGCATTGTTAGTGACTCCGCGTATCTGCACCGCGCATGGTCACCAATGCCGGATAACTGCACCAATTTTTTTCATAAATCCTCGACAAGTTAAATGAAAAGGCGCGCTAAAATCGACAAACGCGGTACAAATGAGCCGATACCTGCCGGTGTAAAGGCGCAATACTGCCAATATGTTTAAAACTTTTTTTAGTAACAAAAGAAGGCGGTCTCCATTGACAGTTACGTTGATAGGAATCGTATGGGAGGTCCCGGGCGGGTCACCCGTAATCAGTAACCAAGTTTTAGTTTCAATTCATAGTTTCATGGTGGTACATGATTTACGTAAATCGACAACTGCACTCTACGTAATGTAACACAGAAACTGTTATCCCATGAGTGGCATGACGATGTTTCAGAATGCCTCCCCTGTAACATTACGTGCGCTGTAATGCGGTAAATCGCATGGAAAAATGAAAGAATGCAAAATCAAAACAGGTTCGTAGTCATTTCTTTATTGTCAGCAAAGGGTCAATAAATAAAGTTAATAACTGAATAATTTCGTCTGTTTTCTTTGTGCTAGTGTTTCTAACTAACAATACACCCCTTGCCCATGGTGGTGTGGTCCAGCTGGGCATTTCGCATAATCGCACCAGCCGGATGATTGCACAAAAACCCGCTGACAAATGGGTGGTGCAGTTAAGCGGATTCTGTACATAGAAGCACGAAAGCTGAAAAAAATAACAAGTATCGATATATCAAAGCCATGAAAACCCAGAAGATATGGCTCACGTTCGACGGTTTGGAAACAACAATTGCAATTATGGTAAGAATGGTAGAAAACTACAAGTTAGAAGGAAGTTTCTTTAGCGAAAACCACCTTACATAAATACTGTACATGTAACATCTACTAACATAATTCCACCAGGGTGCATAATTCCGCCAATCTGAAAAGATACGTCTAAACAGATCTTCAACCCGACGTCCCCTAGTATAATGCACTCATGTATACAAATGTATCTAAACTGTACATACCCGAGGGTGCTGCACTAGAGATTTCTCAAACACACAGATTTATGTAACCCGTCGGATTAATGTTAATGGAGGTTACAGTATTGTGCCATACAGGCAGCAATAACTGTACAAATACCACATATAACGAGGATAAGATTTAAAGATTTAACTCACAAGTAGGTATCCGGATGCTTCGGTGTCAGGTTCGAATCCGTTCCCCTCTCCTATGGAGAAACATGAATATGTTTATTTTGCGGCCCGTAACAGGTCTGCGACGCGCCGACTATATAAAGCATAAGGATAGAGCACAAAAGAAACTGTTTCTAACGACAATGGTCGGTCAAGTCCTTGGTCTACTAGTAACACATCTCATTCAGTGCACTATAGACAGTATAGTAGTCTGTATAACGCAAACTTCCGCTGTTCGGGGCGTATATTTTGGCCGCTACCCGCGAATGGTTGACCGGTTACGGGCCGGCCACTATAAGCACTATTCAATATGAGGCTAGCACTATAGGAATTAGCTAAAAACGAAATCACGCGTGCGATGTATCTCGACTGCGTTACTTCCTGGCATAAATCCG